>NC_079154.1:13902109-14547734 GCF_947563725.1 Argiope bruennichi
ATACAAATTGAATTATGATTTCAGTAATTGAAACTGTCTAGAGTCACAGATTAATTTTTCTTTAAATATTTAACAATATCTTTAGGTGATCCAACTGCACACATGACTTAGAACAATACATTTTCATAACTTGCGTGACACACAGATCTGTACAGTAATGGTATTTTTATACTTAATTACTCACGAATCCCACGGATGTAATAAAATCATTTTCATACATAAAATACTAGAAGTAATTACTCTTTAGAAGATGACGGTGACTGAGCAGGTGTACCAAACTGTAATTACTGAATGTATCCATTTGAAAGCAAAAGCATCAATGTCAATGGAAGTCATTGATTAATAATTTATAGTTAACAAAAGTTACCCCATTTAATTACTTAAAATAATAATTGTTATGATATTTATTATATGTTTCTTGTTTCAAAAACGATTATGCGCTCCAGGAGCCAACACTTGTCTCCAAGGCCCACCAATCTCTTGTAAAAAGAGTCTACTAAATTTTGATTTAAAATGTAATAAAAAATTAATTTAATCATCCATTTTAATTATTATGTTTATTATTATTTATTATCTTTATGTATTATTATTGTAATTATTATCAATGACGATAGGTTGTTTTGTCTGGTTGATAAAATTTTAATTTAAATATTTATTGTTGCTTGATATTAATAGACTCCGGAGCAAAATAATTTAAAGGTTCCAGATTTTCATAGCCGTATTTCTTATTTTACTAGCCTTGCACCACTATATTATTTATATTATACATTTTGCTAATTTTCTGTCCCCTAATGATGAATTTTTAATTAAAAAACTTTTTTAAATTTCTATTTCAAAGTAAAAGGAAGCATACTATTAATAGAAAAGCGTTGCTAATTTAAAAAAAAAAAGGCTAAAGCTTTAAAACGTTTTTTTTATTAAAATATAAATATAAAATGTAAAAACGTTCAGCAGTGATATCTTATGTATTCTATATAATATTTTTGAACAATTTATGCAATATCTCAGAGATTGATTCAATAAAAATGCATTTGATATTCATTAAAAATGTTTCTATATAAAATACAATTTACGCATTAATAAAAAATGATTAAATGAATCTCTCATAGTCGAGGGGCTGTGTAAAAATTTAAATTTCATAGTTTATCAAATATTTGTCCTGAATAGAGTGGATATCATGTATTGATTAGCCATGTTTGCCTTACAGCATCATTGCACCAATTATATAGATATATTAAAGGATTAAAGAAAAATCTTGTCTTGCTTTTATTTTTCCAGACAATATTATGTTTCTTGTTTCTTTTATTTCTTACAAGCACATATTAAAAATTGCACTATTTTCCAGATATAATTTAGAGTCAGAGTTAACTTAATCTTTGATCTATTTTCCATGTGATGGAAACAAGTTGAAAAAAGGAAAACAATTTCTCCCCTGTGTGTAATATGGTCATGCAGGTTAAATTTTATTTTATAAGAAATTTATCGTAAAAAAAGTATGTTAAAATGTATTTTTAAAAATTGATGAAAAATAGAAGAAAAATTTATACATTAAAAAGAGGAATTTTTGAATTTCAGGATAAGGTAAAAAACATTTTTGTATTGCAATACTTTCGCAAATTATATTGAAAAAATTCGCCAAAATGTCGTTTAATTTATGGTTATTTAAAATTTTAAAAATTGATCGGGGGTACGCACTTTTACAATCCAAAGTATATATGTGCGAAGTTTGGTAGCGCTTTCTAGCCCGAATATCCCACACATATATGCACAAAATGTGCTTCGACAGGAACAAAAACAAACTTTATGAATGAATGATCATCTCTTAAAAAATTAACACTTATTCTAGGACTATTCAATATAGCTTTCCACAAAATGTTTAACCAAAATTATTATTATTGTGATTAATAATAATTAATTATTCTAAATATTATAATATATCTATATAATATTCTATTTTAATATTATTTATTCGAGGTTATTCTAAATTGTTTCTTTAAATTATATTTGGGCTCTGTTTTGTATTATATTAATATTCTATGCCTCGAAACGTTTTTCTCGAATAGGAACATTTGAACAATAAGTAATAAAATATTATTCAAATCATATACTTCCTTTATAATATATCTTGAGTTGAAACCACTATTATATGAACTATATAATTCCGTAAAAATAATTATAGAAAGAAAGAAATAAAATATTTCATCGTTTTACGAATATTTGGCAAAAGAGTCTTAACATTTACTGGTCTTAATCTTACAAGATTTTCTTTCCAAACAAAATGTTCATGTCATTGAAATAAAATTTTTGATTTTCAAGAAGTTGAGAAATAAAGACGATATAAATATTCATTTATATTAATATAATTATTGAATGAAAATTAGTAAGACAAAATTTTTTTGGCTTTATTGCTTTTAAAACTTATTTCATTTTTAACTTATATCTTACAAAACTTTGAAATTTGAGAAAAAATGATAGGCGGATCTTATTTAATCACTATTATATTATTTTTCAAGGGTAAATTCTTTTGAAGAGCACTTTTAAGAATAAAACCTTACTTCATGAAACAAAAGCTCATTCTCTATTAAAATATTGAAATTATTATTTTGTGCATTTAAAATCGAATTTAATTAATAAAATGATACTTTATTATTACATGAAATAATAAAATAAACAGTTCATAGATAATATTTCTTTCTTCAATGACAGAAAGAGCTAGTGAAGAATATTTATTTTCATTGCAAATTCCTATTGAATAGCAATTTATTTGACAAAAAAGTTCATTTTTCTGAAGAATTTGGAAGATTTTCATTCATGTGAGATACACGTAAAGAAAAGATTTTAATATCTTTACGTATTTAATTACTTGATCGCTCAAATTAAAGGCCAATTAAATATTTCTCTGAAGTAGAAAACTATAATTACTCCTCCAGAGATTACAGATTAGCAATGTTATATTTTTAATTTAATATTTGAATAATTAAATAAATTTCCAATAATAATAATAATGATATTAGCAAACAATTACCTTCAAGTGGTTTTAAATTAAATACAATCATGAATGCCATCCCGATTATGCAAATAAGGTATACTGGACAGCTAGTTTCTTTCTAGTATTTTTTTCTCTTCAGTATTTTACGTAATTTGTATTAAAATATTTATAAATGAGAAAAAATAGAGATATTTTTGAAATAAATAGCAATTTAAATTATTATTTTAATTGAATTTAATTGAGATTTCACTTTAATTTCTTAAATTGGTATTTTTGAAATAAATAGCAATGCAAATTATTATTTTTATTCAATTTAAGCGATATTTCAATTTAATTTCTTAATTTGATATTTTGACAATAATTTTGCGTTTAACTATTTTAAAATTGAAGTATAAAAGATAAAGTCTATCTAAAACCGTAAAAGCATGACAATGGAAAAGGGGAGGTATTTCATTTTTATATATAGAAATAAATTTTCCCTTTTGACTATCATATATTGTTCAAAATTGTAAGCAAAATATGGATTTTTTTTAAAAAAAAACTAGTAAAATATTAAGACAAATTCTATTATATCTTGCAATAGAGCCTTTATTTACATTCTTTGACACAGAATTTGATTGCAGAAGCTTATCTACTTGAAAATTAAAAAAGACATATAACGATATCAAAAAGAAGTATAGTTGCACATTGAAAATAACTATTTATATGTTAACACGTTATTTTGATATCTAACAAATTTTCAGTAATAGTTGGGAAAAACTTTCTTCTGCACAAAAATCACTTACATCCTTGGTATCCACAGCACCCGCTTTTCTTCTAAGAAAAATTTACAATTTATTTACATATTTGCTAAAATAAAATGCGCACTATTGAATTTCAGTTACAGAGTGCAATAGAAAATAAATAAACGAAAAAATAATAATAAATAAAAGTAGCGAATGCAGTATAAAGCACATTTAATTAATTATATAAAATATATGATATATATCAAATCAATAAATACCTTTACATATGAGACTTAATAAAAAACTTATGCAATATATACATAAAAAATATTTATAAGTGTGATTGCGAAATAATTTTTCATACAGTATTTCTTTAACTGGAAATATAGAATCAACAGCACAAATTATATTTTATATTTGGAACTGAAAGAAATGGGTATCATAAAAAAAAAAGATTAGAATCATTTTTATTCCTAAAGAATGCATAAATTCGAATCACGTAAAAAGAAAGAAGATATTTATTCATGATATATGTAGGAAAATGGAGACATTTAAGAATTTTTAACTATTTCTGAAAATTATCACAGCCAAGTGTATAGTATATTAGGGTATACTAAACTAACTATATTATTTTGAACTACTTAACCATCATCTGAAAGTTCAAAGAACTCTTGAATTATATTTTAATTCTTCCATTTTATTAAAATTCCAATAAAACTTCACAATACCATAAAGATCAAAGAAAATGTGATGAAACACAATTTAACAAAATTATGTTATGATAGTTGTTCATAAACAAAATGTTCCGTAAACAAAATAAAACGTCATTTACCATAGACAAAAATATTTTTCTTCATGTTTGTAGTATCTTTTCATGTATCATCATTTAATTTAATATCATTTTATCTGGCGGAGTATTATGGTTATTATGCATTTTTCCATTAGTAATGTAAGCTGTCAAGTAGCCTAGCTTTTGTTACTGTAATTCATCTTCTGCAATATTTAAAGAGATTTATTTCCAAACGAAATAGTAAAATATTCTTTTCATTGCTGTATGTGTCTTACATTGACCAAAAAGAGATATCTGCATTTTTAAATTTTTTTGGGATGAAAAATGGAATTTTTTTCTACTTGACAAGAATACTTGAAATAATCATCTGAAATGTGCTAAAAGGAAACTATAGAGAAAACAAATGATACAATTCATCGTAGCTAAGATAAATGAATATGGACAATAGAAAAATTCCTCTAAAATGTGTATATTGAATATTAAATATTTAATCAAATTCAATCAAAACGAATTGTTTAAGAAATCAAAAGAAAATGAGTTTTCATTTAATTTGTCAATGATGTTTACTGTTTTTAATGGATTTTGATAAACTTTTAATTATGAAAAATCATAGCTGTGAAAAAAGTGTGATAACTGCTTGCTTAGGAAGAAATTCCAATAGAAATTTCTAAAGTTGCAATAACAAGAGTGCACATGTGCCTTGAATATTTCTAACTATCAGGATTATGTTTAGATAAAATAAAGATGCAGAGTTTTCATCGAAAATTGCAATGATATTTAAATAAATGGAAGAACACGTAGCATTTTCACATGGCAGCGGAAACGATTCATCCCAAAATTTGAATTTGAAACAGTTCAAACCTTTCTCTCTCTGATTTTCATAAATTTTTACCAAATGTGTAGCTTTATTACTTACAAAGAGGTGCTAGATGACATAGTTATAAAACTCTTATCTTTACAGTTGGAAACGTTCCTCGATGTGGGTATAAAGAATGTAATGACTTGTTACTGCACTTTTATTTTATTAAAGATAGTTTTGTTTGATAGTTAAGTAAAGTTGCGCTTGAACTAGTAACTGGTAAAGAGGACTTTCTGGATACCTTAAATGCATATAATGTAAACAATAACATTATCTATCGAACATTTTATATCATTTTACAAAAAATTTGGAATTTAAATCAGTTAACAAAATCTCATTTATTTTTTAAATACATATATCCTAATTCAATCTGTTCTCAATAAAGTTTATCCGTTAAATATTGAGTTAATAATATTTCCTATTGCAATCGCATGACAATACATTGCAAAGGGAATGTTTCCATATGGTTTTAGATTTCATTTCATTTATTTCCTATTGCAATCGCATGACAATACATTACAAAGGGAATGTTTCCATATGGTTTTAGATTTCATTTCATTTATTTCCTATTGCAATCGCATGACAATACATTACAAAGGGAATGTTTCCATATGGTTTTAGATTTAATTTCATTTATTTCCTATTGCAATCGCATGACAATACATTACAAAGGGAATGTTTCCATATGGTTTTAGATTTCATTTCATTTATTTCCTATTGCAATCGCATGACAATACATTACAAAGGGAATGTTTCCATATGGTTTTAGATTTCATTTCATTTATTTCCTATTGCAATCGCATGACAATACATTACAAAGGGAATGTTGTTTCCATATGGTTTTAGATTTAATAAATGTAAATTATTTTTCACTGAACCTTAATGCTTAAGAATTAACATGAGCATAAAGATACGGATGAGCACTTTCCTAGTATTCTTGAGAGGGGTAAGAGGCTAAAGTAAGAGCCTTAAAATTAGCGTATAAAGAATATGAAAGTTTATAATTAATTAAAAAGCACCTGTTGTTATAATATATAATTTACATATTTATCTAACTTTTAATCATTTTCAAAATTTTAATTATTTTTCATTAGTTTTGCATTTTATTCATAATTTTTCAGTTATTATCAGAAAAGAATTTTCATAGTAAAAGAATGACTTTCAGAAAGAAAAATTACATTTTCATCTTATGAATTAATTTTTGCAGAATTTCTCATTTAAATTCAGGGGAAAATAAAATTTAAAGGAGAAAAATTACTTCTGTTATTTTTTTAAAAGAAATTCATTTGAATTAAACAAGCGCGAAACTAATGTAAAATAATTTTTTTATATAATCATAAAGCAATTTCAACTTTGAATTAATTGAATTATTTTTTTTTGTACTTAGACTTTAAAATGACTACTAAGGTTTAGCATTTAAATAAATCTAATTTTAGTCAAGTCTTTCGCTTAGTAGAATTCTTTTAACTCAAAATATAATATCACTACTTCATGAGTGAAAATAATAAGTAAATATAAAGCGCATTGTGTAATTGCCAGTTTGCATTTCAAATACTACAGAATATTCTATTTAATTTGCATAAACTGTATTGAATTGTGCGACAGAGCTCAGTTATCTGAGAACGATATTTGATTCGTAAAATTACTTCTTTTTTAATGTCCGAAATGGCAAAGTATTTTGAAATCGCATCACAAAAATTTAATCGGACTTATCTCGACAATTAATCGGATTGGACGCACAAAATAAGTTGATAGTAAAAATGAGGTACTGTACGAGTCTGCATTTACTATAGTGAGGTATGCTTCATAGCAAACAGTTCTTAGTGAAATATTTTAATACATATTTGCTGTCTCATATATTAAAATAAAAATAAATAATGAATTTGATATTATAGCACTTTATTCGTTGCATTTTTAGTTTTAAATTTTCTTTAAAACTTTTCTTATTTCTCATATTTGGAAAGAAAAAAGATCGTAACATCTCACTATAAAAATTCAAGCGGACTTATTCCAATAAATCATCGAATCGGATGACCATATTATATTGGTAGAAAAATTATTATTTTTCTACTGCTTTGCTTTTTTATTGCAAATGAATCTGTTATAAACTACTAGAGTTAATCCAGCTACTATAGTTCCCTCATCATAATACAAGAGTTTCTATTTTTCATATCCATATCTCTGAATATTTAATAAATGACAAATATATTAATTACATCTTATAGCGTTAAACGAACAATTCTTGTATTTATAAAAATTTATCTCGTGCATCTCGGAAACGGCTCTAACGACTTGCATTCAATTTTAGATTTAGATAAGGTTTTGCTTTTTAAGTCTTTTCCGAAACAAAACCCCGATTTTATACAATATATATATATATATATATATATATATATTCTCTTTTAGTCGCGCTTTTTGTTTTATTTTATTACTTACGTATTCATATTTAATATCTTTGCTTTTTAAGTTTATCTATGGGGTCCTTTCCTGAAAAAAAGTGATTTTACACACAAAAACGTTTTTTAATAATTAACTATTATAGCTCTTCCCTATCTGCTCTTATGTTGACAATATTATACAGCGTCATCTCGGGTCAGGTTTCAACCTGGAAAAAAAACTAAATATAAGTTTTAAAATATGATTGATGATAGATAAACTGTAAAATGAATACTATAATACAGTAGATTGTTTCGATTAACATGTTAAACTGAATGTATTCATGATTTTTTCTTTTACTTAAATGACCAGATTGAATTGGGTAAGATTGAAAAATATGCACATGTAATCACTATGTGATTCACATTTAAATAATTTCTTCAAAATTTTACAAAAAAAAAAGTTGCCTAGTTTTGCCTTCTAGATATAGTAGAAATTATTGGACAGTTGTCGTAATTATCATCATTTCCACAATTTTAAAAATAAACTATGAATAATAATTTTTGCATTTAATATTTGTATTAAATATAGACTTAAGCATAAATTTACTGCTAGATAAAATATAGGATAATATAAAGAGCCTGAAACTCGACAGGATTTGTAAAGAAAGGCCATTGAGGGAATGTATCAACCTTATTCAAACGCTCTTCATCAACTACGAAAATGAATGGAAAAATCGAATTTTGAGTGAAATTTCTCTCTCAATAGCCGTTCTTTGCCATTTGCAATATATTTCATCCCAAGTGAACATCTCGGAATTCTTACATGAAAGAAATTTCAATTCCCTCCTTTTAGGCAAATCTCAATCATTTCATAGGTTTGTTCAGAAAGATCTTCGAAAAGCGATTTTCTACTCTATAATGGTTTTCCTTTTTTAGCAATGAATGAGATTTGTTAGTGAAGAGAAGTTTGGTCACAAGTAAATGTGCCTTCTTTTATATTCCTTTCGGAATTTTTGGCTTAATCCAAAAAATGTTATTTTTGTATCTTTTGAGCTTGTTATTGTAGATATACATTGAAAAACATGGATAGTAAAGGATGTTAAAGAAACATATTTTTCAATTACCAGAAATATTTAAGAGTAATAAAATGCAATGAATATTTTTATAAAAACCTGGCTGGCACCCGTGGCATTGCTGCCATCAAAGAAACAATTTTGGAAATATCGTTTGAAATTTGAAATAGCTATCTTGTTTAATTAAGGGCTTTTGGGTAGACACTATTTTGTTTGCTTTGCCGTCTTCAGCATAAACAAATAAATTTCTTGGTGAGCATCTAACATAAAACTAACTGGCCATGTGAGAAACATTGATTTTCTAGATTCAAAGCATAAGTTGGTAAAGTTTTATCGACATCGGATAAACAGTACGGCAGCGCATAAAATACGAACTAGCAAAATTTCACTTTTATATATCAGATTGAGATTTAAAGTTGTGATTTAACTAAAATTTGTGATTAAATTTTTAAACTTTAAGAATATTTTTATTTTGAAAAATATTAGAAAGGTTATTCCATTAGAGTATAAATTTTGTAACTGTATTATTCCACAATAAGAAAAAGGGTTTTGCCTTTTCAAATCCGGTAATATAAGCTGAGTTACGACTTTTCGCAATTTAATTTATCTTTCTGCCTTTTCTCATGTGATGTCAAATAATGTTATTTTTGCAGACTACATTTTTTTAACAGAGCCCCACAGTGATTCATTTAATGAATTCTAAAATAATGCAATCAGCGGCTTTCCAAATAATATTTACTGAAGGTTTTTAGAACATAAATATTTAATGAACTGATATAGTAATGTAAACAATTAGGTAAATTGCTAACACAATTTTACTCGAGTGTTTTTTTTAAATGTTGGACATTTTTAAGGTTTCCCTTCACATTGCAAACGTATCTGATTATTTTATTAAATATAATTCACCAAATATTATACTTTCTGACATATTGCGCGTATGCCTAAAAGTAGTGGTGTTTTTTTTTTTTTTGGTGCATATATATATATACTTATATAAAGCTCAATGTGTGTGTGTGGCCCTACAGGCCAGACCGTTTCACCTACAGCTACCAAATTTGGTACATGCATACCTTGGAGGTCAGGAATGTGCACCTGGGGTCCCATTTTTTGAATTTTTAATTAGAATTTTAATTATTAATTAAAAACTAACTTTCCCGCCAAAAAAATCTTAATTTTCCCCACCGCCAAATGAGTAAGGCTTTAATTTTTTCCCCACTAATGAGGCTAGGTTTAAGATTTTTACACTCATTATTTCAAACAATTCTGTTTATTTTCTTAATGTTTGATGCATTTAAAATTAAACACTGTTAATTAATCGATTTTTTAGATTCATTCTGGAGTACATTTGAATTAAAATAAAGCAGAATAAAGGAAATGAAAAATGTCTAATCTGCATAGTGCTACCCCAACTGGCTTAGAAAAAATCACGCATTTGCGTTACTGTAACTGGCGTTGAAAATTCACGCATGCGCATTGTGTTCTGATTATTAACAACCATTATCAACGGATGCGGAATTGATTTAAATTATTTTTAGGTTAGTTACATGCTTTTGTAATTATATTGTATTTATGTTATAAATTATTTGCTTTTGCTTATATGCTTATAGTTTTAAGTACATCGTTTTTTAAGTGGGGTTTTTTAACCTGTTTTCAACCGATTATTTTAAACTATTCGTTTTATTTTCTTAGTGTTTGATGCATTTAAAATTAAACATTGTTAATTAATCGATCTGGTCATGATGGATCTGAGAAAATTTTGTTGACAAATTCTTGAGATATTACATAAATTAAGAAATATATTCTTTAGTGCCCATAAGGTATAAATTCTCAGTGACTCTGTTTTCAGTAATCATATTATTAAAAAAAATAATTTGTTTCTGTAAAAAATATTATTATATTAATTGCAGATTAATCATTTCCACTTTAATTTAAAGCATAAATTCTACGGGAGCTAACAAAAAAATTGAGACAAACATATTACGTTATGACTGAAGGCCTTTATAATATTATGAGTGAATCATATGACCATCAAAATTCGAAGTTTTGAAATATTTTAATGAAGAAGCTATTAAAGTAGGAATTACATAAAGTATTACATAAGGAATTACATAAAGTATTTAATTATTAAAATTTTAACGAGCATTAAGATTGGCGTATTTGCGTTACCATAACTGGTGTCGAAAATTCACGCATGCGCATTGTGTTCTGATTGTTCCAACTCTATTTTCAATGGATACGGACTTGGTTTTGAAGGCTTAACATGTTTCCAAACGATTATTTCTTACGACTTTGTTTATTTTCTTAGAATTTCATGCATTTAAAACTAAACATTGTTAATTAAGTGATCTGTTCATGATGAATCTGAGAAAATTTTGTAGAAAACTTCTTGAAATATTACATAAATTAAGAAAGATATTCTTTAGTGCCCGCAAAGTTTAAATACTCAGCGACTCTGTTTTCAGAACTCATATTTTAAAAAAATGCTTCTTATATTAATTGTAATTAAACCATTTCCGTTTTATTTTAAAGCATAAATTCTACATTATCTAACAGAAAATTAGAGAGATACATATTACGTTATGGCTGAAGGCTTTTATAATATTATGAATAAATTATCTAAATTATCAAAATTATCTAGACTATCAAAATTTGAAGCTTTAAAATAGTTTCATGAAAAAGCTATTAAAATAGGAGTTACATTAAATATTTAATTATTAAAATTTTAAGGAGCATTAAGATTGGCGAACCGGCTGGTCGCTAAAGGCGGCTAGTGTTACATAAAATATTTCTTTAGGAAAAGTGAATTACTGCTCCATCTTTTGCATCTGTGATGCAAAGGAAAGCATAAATGATTTTATGGAAATCTTTATACTTACACACTTTAAGAAGGCTACGCAAAAAAACAATGCTGTTAATTTTTTTTATCATTAAACAAAATTGTTTAACAATTTTTAAAAGCAAAAATGGCGTCAAATTTGTCAGATTAAGGACGTCGAAATCGGTTTGCCTTTAAATAAACAAGTTACACTTTGAGAAATTTAGCAAGCATCTCTACATAATAAAGCCTATTATGATCGACATTCAAAATAAAATATATTTTAAGGGCTTTTAAAATCATACTTGTCTGCATAGAATGCTTCCCTTAAATAAAAGTCAAGACATATCTTTCGCAGCTTCTCCAAAAGTCAGAGAATGGCAGTGCTTAAAGAGATAACATTTGGATGATATTAGGGATATATAGAACTGTTTTAAATATCTTCTTGCAGTCTTTAAAGATCATTAAATATCCATTAATGCATTTCGTTCATAGATTTTTCAAACACTAACATCATCATAATTCAGCCATTTTCTATCTGTAGATGTCTTCTGCTGAAATCCAGTGAACGTAAAAATACAGTACACTCAAAAGATTGATAAAGCTATATTGATTCAAAGGAATGTGATATGAGAATGGTTCAAAGATACCACGTTCGAAAGATTTTAACTCTGCATTGATCACAGAGATATTAAAAGAATAATAGGCGATTATCGGCCCTAATGTGCTGGTATGCGACCTAAGAGTAACGTATAAATGTCTGATTTTAGTTATTTTTTCTTTGATTAAATTAAAAATATTAAAAATCCTTTCACATTTACTAGCCTTTATTGTTGTTAATTTTTTTTAATTCAAAAAGTTACAGAAATGTAAAGAAACAGATTTCTTGATTTTCGAATTTTTATTCTTCTTTTTTATATCAAATGGTCATGGTTCTGAAAAAAAAATAGAAAAAAGTTGTCTTGATCTTTGAATTTGTTATTATTTTTTTATATTAAAAAGTCCTGAAACACAGACCATTTCTCTTTATCTTCAAGTTTTTATTCATTTTTTATATCAAAATGTCATAGTTTCTGAAAAAAAAAATTAGAAAAAAGTTATCTTGATATTCGAATTTGTAATTGTTTGTTTTATGTTAATAAGGCAGGGCTTTGCAAAGAAATAGAGACAAGTTCTCTTGATCATCGATTTTTTATATAATTGTTTTAAATTAAAATGCCATGACTTTCAGATAATTGTATGAGTAAATTTATGAAATGAATAGGCAATTCATGACTTTCAGCCTCCAAATGTGATCTTCATTTTCCTATTTTACTTAATGAAATTTCAAACTAAAATATTTTATAACTTATATTAAAAACGATTCATTTCAATAATAAGTAAAACTAAAAATATAGGAAAACAAAGTTATAATTGTAAAAAAAATAGTATCTAATTTTAAATAATAAATAGCATTTATAATTAAATAAGCCTGATAAGATATTTACAATAATACAAAATTTTGATGTACACATTTTCCGTGATAATCACATCAGTTTAATGGTATAATCGATTATCCAAGTCACATAGAAAATATACTATTTGTGTTGTCAAATATTGAACTTATAATATAGAGGCTTACGGAAGTATGTATTAAAGGATTACTTATGGAACCTCAAAAGTCATTTGTCATAATCCTTAAAAGTATGTTTCATCACAAGTCTTACTTCAAAGACCTTTTCGTTGTATTTGCATTAACTTGGATATTTCGCAACATTTCATCATAAATATTTCCTTACCTAATGCAACATTAGCATTAATGCTTCGGTATTTACTGCGAAAATGAATTTAAATCTCAGAATTGTGAATTTGTTCGCAATGGGCGTCGATATTTTAAATGTCAACAGAATCTCTCTCACTCGGAAATTTCTTGAAAACATGTACTCATGTTTTAATGGTCTTTGTAAGAAGTAACACTCAGAAACTTTTCAAAGTGACGTTCTTCAAAAGAATATATTTAGCTTTAATAATTATATTGTTTTGAGTATCCTAAATATTTATTTTGCGATTTCAAGAAAATATTTTTGTACTCCGCATTATTCCTTAACGAGGGAGGAATTTCAAAAGTAAAGGGAAAACTATGATATTACGACGCTTTCAGATAAAGAAATATTTTAAGAAACATCGTAATGAAGAAAAAATATTTAATAATTTACTATGAAGAGACTCATTTACTTTTTTAACATAATATGAAGTAATTACTCAATAAAACAAGAAATACAATTTTGTGCATGACATTTAGAATTAAAAAATATCACAATCTTTATATTTAGCAACTTGTAACAGTTATTAAAACTTAATTTATTATGTTTAAATTGAAATTTTCCCTCAATCGAAAGGCAGATGCGATGTTTATTTCAGAATCTCTGAAAGAAAGAAAATTCTTATAAAATTGTAGCGAAATGTGAGATTTGTTAATGATCATAAGCTTGTTTCATTTTAAGAAATGGCACGAACTGAGAAATGAAAATGTTTGTAGAGAGATGTAACTAAAAACATTACTGAGACTTTTTGAGGCTTCATATTTCACGGAAAAATGAATATGAAGTAACTACATTACTTCATATTCATTTTTTCTTGATATATGAAGGAAATAATCAATAAATTGAGAAGCACTGTTTTGTTCTTAAAATTTAAAATAAAAAAAAATTATATTTAACAGTTTCTAACAGTTACGAAATCCTTATGTATTAAGATTAAATTGAAATCCTCTCTCTGTCGAAAGACAGATAAAATATTTATTTGAGAATCTCTAAAAGAAAGGGAATTCTCATAGAAAAGTGGCGAAATGTGTGATCTGTTAATGATAATGAATCCCTTTAAGCAATTCATGCATTCAATTTTAATCGTCTGTTTTATTAAGAAGTGGCATGAGCTAAGGAATGAGCACTTTGCGGAATAACGTAATGTGGATAAAAACATTACTAACAATTACGCGAAAATCATTATACATTCATCATGTTCTTTGAGAAATATGGTGTACCTATTGTGCCCAGAATAAGGTGTTTGGAAATTTTATTTTTTTAGCCACAATCTTGTTCTATTTGATTGGCTTAGTTAATTTTCGTTTAGTTAATCATTTCATTATTTGGAACCTGTAAGTTTGAACTGTGGTCATACGTACAGGATGTCACTGGATTATCTACCAAAACATTTTATGTGAATTATGTGGCATACCAGTCAGAAAATATTTGATCTCAAGACATTTAACATACATCAGCCTATTTATAAGATGATTCCTAACTGATATCGTGTGCCTGGTCTAAAACATTCTGGACCCGAAGTTACTATAAGACCTGCACAACCTTTCATACTTAGAAGAAAAATTCTCATAAAAGAAGAGTCGTGTATTACAATACAATGAATATAAGGACAGAGGCAAAACGATTATCATAAAATTACTTTCTATGGCTTGTATGGCATCTGTTTGTTTATTAAATAAAAGTTGGTTGAAATCCAAAGCTCCAACAACTCAAGTCCGTCAACAAATGCAAATGAAACAAGAATATTATGTAAAAATTATTAAAAAATTGCCTTTAACCTACATGCATTATATTATTGATCACAATGCTATGAAAAATGTTGATGGATTTAAATAAAACTCTTTTTACTCGGGTTTTTGTTTTATTATAGTATTATATATTGTTATAGTATTGTTGTTTTATTTTAGTACTAGCCCAAATCAACTTTAACTTTTTTGCCACAGAACAGAAGTCCTGCCATTTTTTTGAATGGAGCAAAATAAAAAGAACTTTTTATTACTATAATAAACAGCACGGTTAACTAAATAAATGCAAATATGACTTCTTTTATATTATACTAGCCGAATTTGGCAACCAGCCGGTTCGCCAATCTTAATGTTCGTTTAAATTTTAATAATTAAATAGGTTGAACCGGAGTTTAACCAACTTCTTCGAAAAGTTGCGATAACGCGCCAAAGCTGGCAATCTTTATTATGCACTATAATTGAACATCGGCTCCTTTGCTTTTGAACATTTCGCAAGGCCGTTGTTTCCGATTTTTAAAAATTGTGCAAAGCAGGGGGTTAAACTCCGGTCGTACCATTAAATATTTTACGCAATTCCAACTTAAATAGATTCTTCAGCGAAATATTTTAAAACTTCAAATTTTGATAGTCATATAATTCACTCATAATATTATAAAGGCCTTCAGTCATAACGTGATATGTATCGCTCTAATTTTCTGTTACCCCTAGTAGAATTTTTGCTCTAAATTAAAGTGTAAATGATTAATCTGCAATTAATATAATAATATTTTTTACTGAAACAAAGCATTTTTTTAACAATATCATTACTGATAATAGAGTCACTGAGCGTTTAAACTTTATGGGCACTGAAGAATATCTTTCTTAATTTATGTAATATCTCAAGAATTTGTCAACAAAATTTTCTCAGATTCATCATGAACAGATCGATTCATTAACAATGTTTCATTTTAAATGCATCAAACACTAAGAAAATAAAATGAATCGTTAAAAATAATCGGTAAAAAACAGGTTTAAAAAAACTACTTAAAAAACGATGTACTTACAACTATAAGCATATACAAAAACATATATAACTAACATAAATACAATTTAATTACAAAAGCATGCAACTAACCTAAAAATAATTAAAATCATTGAAAACCGGTTAAAAAAACTACTTAAAAAACGATGTACTTAAAACTATAAGCATATACAAAAAATATATAACTAACATAAATAAAATTTACTTACAAAAGCATGCAACCAACCTAAAAATAATTTAAATCATCTGTTGATAATGGTTGTCATGCCAACGATAAGAACACAATGCGCATGCGTGAATTTTCTTCGACAGTTAAGGTAACGCAAATGCGTGAATTTTTCTACGCCAGTTGGGGTAACGCTATGCAGATTATACATTTTTAATTTCCTTTATTCTGTGTTATTTTAATTCAAAAGTACTTCAGAATGAATCTGAAACATGGATTAATTAACAATGTTTAATTTTAAATGCATAAAAAATTAAGAAAATAAACAGGACCGTTTGAAATCATCGGCTGAAAAATGTTAACCCTAGCCTCATTACTGTTGGGAGAAAAAAAAACTGAAGCCTTACTCATTTGGCGGTGGGGAAAATTTAAGATTTTTTTGGCCGAAAAGTTGGCGGTGGGGAAAATGGAAGTTTTTTTGGCGGGAAAGTTAGTTTTTAATTAATAATTAAAATCCTAATTAAAATTTCAAAAAAAGGGACACCAGGTGCACATTCCCGACCTCTAAGGTATACATGTACCAAATATGATAGCTGTATGCCAAATGACCTGGCCTGTAGAGCGCCAACATACACACACACACACACATTGAGCTTTATTATAAGTATATAGATTATTTACGTATAGTTCAATTTGCATATTCATTTTATTTTTTTAATATACTGTATTCCTTCTATTAAAGCAATTCTTATTTTTCTTTAAACGTCAAGCTATTGAAGTTGAGACTGAATATGTCTGAAACTTTGATTTCACAATCTCCTATAATTAAAATTTAATGTTTGATTCATTCTAAAGTGATTGTTAAAATATTACATGCGAGCAGAAAATGAAAGATTAATACCAATCGTTTCCTTTATTCTTGGTTTCGGCCATTTGAAGCAATTTCCTTTAAACTTATTTCAATAGATCTTAACAAAAGAAAATGTTTAACGATCTTCTGGAAAGCAGTCTATGTCTATGCTTTGAAATCTTAAATCCCAACATTATGATTCTTACAATAAATGATATTTACATTATTGTGAATGTGACTCCAAATTACTTGCTAAGCTTATATGACTTATGAGGTGTCTCTCTAGCAGAAAAAAAAAGAATTATTTTAAATGTCAGACAGAATTTGAATCACATAAATCCTATCCTTAAGCCTAAAAGCTATAAATACATGAAAAAAATTTAAATTGCATGATTTTACAAGACTGGCAATTTTTAGCATTTTAGCATTTATTTTATAATTTTTGATAATACTTTATAATAGCTGACAAGAGTGATAATTTAATCAATTAAATAAGTTAACATTTGGTAATATTATAATGCTGTATTTGAAGCTAAAGTCCAAGGGCATCCCAATTACACCCACGCTAAGCTTATATTAATTTAACACACCACTTAAAACAATACATTCTATTATATGAACTCAACACTTTTAAAAGCTTTGCCTTTAATTTTTGATTGAAAGAATTTAAAGTTCAAAAGAAATGTGCGTAATTCATTGAAATGTATTTTAACACCATAATTGTTGATAATCCCATGATACTCTTCTTCTAGAACTCTTTTTAAAAAATTTATTAAATTCTCATAATATTTTAGACAGTTTCTATTGAAAATTATTGAATTTTTTAAATTCGTCTTAGAAAATTTTTATTTCATACTAAAAACTATTTTTTTTAGAAGTTGATTGAATTATTTTCAAATATTGCGCTTTCTGTTCTTTCACAGAAATTGTGTTTGACAGAAATGAAATTTGCTATTAGATTACCTTCAATTCTTACATTTACAATAGAAGACGTAAAACTTATAATGCAATGCATTTATTTAGTTTAATTCAAGCGTTTGATTTATCGTTCATAGCTTTTGAACGTATGACTTTTAGACTGTTTTCGCTGCAGATTACCTCTTTTTTTATTTTGTGTCAATCGAAGAAGTACAATTCGTAAACAATCACCTTTAGGATTTTTTCGAATTATTTTAAGCAGTAGACTGTATAACAGCAGTTTAATATATTCGATGGCTTACACTACTTGCAAACCCGTACGAAACTTTAGCATATTTTTATTTGATTATATTCCCTGTAAATTATTTATCTTTATTATTTATTATATAAATTATTTATCAAGTTCTTGAAATTAAATATTGTATTACGTTTATACTCAAGGTAGTAAAAGCAGTTTCTAGATATGAGAACATTTAGATTAGATTTTTGTATATAGAATATTTCATGTTAGCATTTTGACATTCGGACAACTATTCTGAATCTCTGTTTAAATTGTTTAGTTGACAAAAACCAATTAAGTTTTTTAATATATACACAAGTTTATATTTTAAAACAAAATTAAATTTTATAGGAAATGGGTACAATTTTGTTATCGCTAATGTCTACGGTGTTATAATTTTTATTTTAACTTAACCTTTGAACTAATGACAAGATTTTTCTTAAGTTCATTAAGCTTCGCCAGAAGTCGATAGAAAATTTTATTCATTGTTACCTTATTCATCACTGTTGACTTTGATTTACTGAAGAAAATGGATTGTTCTTAAGAATAACAGTCTATATCTACAATATTTGTTGTTATTGTGTTGTGACTTATGGCACTTTACAAGCCTGCTTATAGTTATCTGTCAGCGTTTAAGCCGAATGAGCACCTTTTGTTTTTTCAGTAACGCCAACAAGGACCAAGAGTACGACTTAGCTACTTAATGTGCCACATTCGCCAGCACAACCCAATTTTACATAGGAGGGGGGGGGGCACATTCATACACCTCACAGACTGAACACAATGCCCGGGACGCCCAGATCACTTGGAAGATGCACTACCCCTTTGCCAGGCCACCGACTCTACAATATTTACAAAATACTTATAAAATTACCCTTTAAATGGTGAGGTAAAAATTTAGGACATAACTGGGGAAATGCGGTCTGTGAGACTGCATTTCTTTACACTAAAATTGAATTTTCTAATGAAAGTATTAATATGAACATCATCCAATATATTCTGGAGATATTTTTCTTGATATATAAATATGCTTTAGAAATTTTTCAAAATATATTATGATTGAAGAAAGTAATTATTTTTGAACATTTATTTTCTTCTCAAATTACCTGTTTCAACAAGTAATATTCTTGAAAAAACATATTACTTTTTACTTTTTAAATCACGTTTATTTTACCAGCATGCAAAGTTATATGGAAAACAGTATATTGGAATGTCAATAGTTATATGGAAAAAAAATGACAATGGGTAAAATTGACCTTTTTTTTTATCGGCATTTTTTCCACGCCGAAACTTGTGAACATTGGTAGAACGGTTTTCGAGAGCATTTTAAACATACAGTTTAAGTACTAGTTTAAAAATCAGCTTGTAAATTATGTAGATATATTTCTTGGCATATTAATATATTTTAGAAATTTTTCAAAATATATTATACTAGAAAAATTAATTATATTTGAACATAAATATCAGACTCATTCGAATGTTAACTTTCATCGAAACAAATCTTCTGTACAATTATCCTCATCACTAAAATCACTTTCTGATTCATTTAAAAGTATCTGGAACTCTGCTTCATAAGGGGATCAGTAAGCTGGATAGTATTTCGAGGACCAAATTTTAGAGTCATCTGCTAAGCCTAGTACTAGTACACAAATAGGGAAGTGCGGTCTCACAGACCTCGGGCAAAGAAATATTTTAATAAGCATCTGCTGAAACCAGTTGAAAAAGTGAACATACAGTGAAGGTCGTGAAACAAGAAGCTACAGGTTCAATCCATTCGATTGAGCTAAAAATTGAATAGGGATGACTGAAAGTGCATATTTAACGGTCTAAGATACCGCATCTCCACTATTAACAGGGTTAATACATATTAAGATTATTAATTACTGCAATATTTCAGAAAGAAACTATTTAACAAGCAGGCAGAAATAATGCCTTTCTTTTCTCTCCAATATTTTCGATGGAATTTTTCTCATTTACTCTTGGTACCTTGTGATATAAGTTAGAGAAACCGAAAACCGGTCTAGTATTCTGCTGTATTCATTCTATGTTATAGGAATATTCTTTTTTTTCAAAATAGTGATTTTCGATTATCTTTTCTTGATGAGATTTGATAAGTGCATAAAATTACTCTTTAAATAAAGTTTATGAATGACAAAAATTAATTAACTATTTAATTAATAAGTGAAAAAGGAAATTCGAAATATTTATTCCATTATAGCAATAAAAATATGGGAACTATCATTTAAATTAGAATTGGGCATTAAAACAAAGTTCTACATCATGAATTTTTATAAAAGATCAGAAATTTTGTAGAAATTATATTCTTGCTGAATAAAGTATTAACAAAGTCTATTTTTCCATTAAAATTCTTATACAAATGGCGAAATTTAAATATAAGAAGATTCTTTTAGTTGGAAATTTAAAATAAAAATCATTAAAATTTTAAAGGATATCACAATTACTTCTAACGAAAGAAATACAACATTTTATAATATTTTATCATATCAAATAACATTTTATAATATATTATCATATAAAATATCAATTAAAATATGTTATATTACCAAATAAAATATGAATTATTTTATGTTCCATTTCCAGATGAAATTTTAATTACTATATGCCCCATTACCACATGAAATATTAATTAATACATGTTCCATTATCATAGGAAATATCAATTACAGACTTTAAAATACATTCTCCAATTTTGAATGTTTCATTAAGCACTTTCATTTTGTAATTTATATAAAGCATTTTCCACCTTGGTTAACTTAGCATTAACTTTACAGGTTTTTCATTTCATTCCATATTTAGAATAACTCTCGAATATAAAATTTAGAATTTGTAATCAAATGGAAAAAAATCTTGATGAGAAAAGATTCAGAAAGTCTAATATCTAGACGAAAAACTTTACTTATTGGTAGCATGTATATGAGCATATGCTATTTAAATTCATTCAAATCACCTTATAACTAAAAATATATTTTTTTATAAATATACATTTAATAATTTTTTATAAATATGTACTAAATATATAATTCTTCTTAGATTAAAATTTCTTATATTCAATTTCTGCTAATTCTACGAAAAAATTGTAAATTATGTTTTTAATTTCAATAAATTCAAATATATATATATATATATATATATATATATATATATATATATATATATATATATATATATATATATATATATATATATATATATATATATATATATATATATATACAAAAGTATTAGAATCAAGCTAAACAAAAAATCAAATAAAAATTAAACCAAAAAAATTATAAAAAAATATAAAAAAAGAATCCGGCCTGAAGACTTTTTCAAGGGTCACCCTCAGGCAGGGATTCAAAGAAAGGGATTTTTTCTGTGAGGACATACAGACATTGTCTAATAATGATTCCTCGTGACCCGAAAATCCCCTGAAATTATGCTCAAGAGATATACCATTTTAACAGCAAGGAAATACAAAATAACAAATTAGAAGAAAAAAAAAACCACAACAAAGTAAAAATACAATAACAAAAATAACAATAAAAACAAAAACTAGCACTAAAATTAAAATTAAAAACGAAAAGGCCAGGACATACCATCCAACAGTCAAGGAAACTTTAAACTATCGATTGTGATTCCCTGTTTTTAAAAAAATTAACGGTAAATTATGTAAACAGAGGTAGACTCCCAGCGCCATCTATTGAGTGATCCAATATGCAAGGAAAGTTCTATTTTTATTTAAGCCAAAGGATTAATCCCAAACCATACCTTGTTTAATTAAAAAATTGACATTACAGTAATTTCTAGGAAATTCATTTTTAATTAAATTTTTAAGGAGGATGTTTGATGCTTCAATATAAGAATTTTTATTATTGCAAACCCTTTTGATCCTGTTTACTTGTGAGAAAATTAGATTTTTGAAAATTTTAGAGTTTAGATTGGAATGGTAGTTACATAGTTTTGTTATTTTAAAGTTGAAATCATCCCTTTTATCGTATATACCAACTATTGTTTTATCATTAACTTGATTCTAATACCTTTGTATCAACTCATCTGTGTTTTAGAAGTAGCTGCAATGACGCTCTCTAAATACTATGAAGCTCTTTTTTGGCTTTAGTTTAAATAGGTAATAAATTTTAGTTGCGATTTCGAAACTGTTTTGTTTCGTTTTCATTTTAGTTTCGTTTTCAAACTTTTTCTTACTTTAGATTGGTTATATATATATATATATATATATATATATATATATATATATATATATATATATATATATATATATATATATATATATATATATATATATATATCTTCTTGTCTGTTTCTAAATAAGTTGCTTTCCAGTTTGTCTTCAAATCTGCACGCTGCTTCAACCAAAATAATAATTTTACATATTATTTAGCCGACAGGATCCGAAATATATTACATATTATTTAGTCGAGAAGGATAGTTTTCTGTAAAAAAAAAATTAATCCCCGGGATGAGAGACAATTTGATTTGCCGTTACTCTGAAGATCGTTACGTGCTGGCTCGGCCACTTGCTTGCCGACCCTCGCCGGGTTCCCTCCCATGGCATAGTGTCTTCAGATCCAACCACGTCACTGAAATTCTACTTCTGTTTTTGTTTCCGCATCATCGCTACTCTTGCCGTAACCTATGACCTCATCCGACGTTCCAGCTCTCCGACGTGTTTGTGCTCCATTTCTACTTGTGTTTGTGCTGTTTATTTTCAAGAAATTCCAAGAACCTGTGCCATGATTCTTCAAAAAGTTATTAGTGTTAAAAAAAAACCTCCATCAACTGACTCAACGGATGAAATTCAAGATTTGTATTCTATACTTTTGATTTGATTTTAAATTGCGTTTTTCTATTATGATACAATTGCAAATAATTTTTATATATTATTATTCAAAATGAGTTCATGAATTTTAGTTTAATGGTTCATGAGTTTTAGTTTAAAATACTGAGTTTTTAAACTTTTTTGAAATGTATTATTTAAAAATTATATAAATTTCTTTAGTTTGTTATTAAATAATGTTTTGCATCATGATAAATTAAGATTTTTCTTTTCACATGTTATTCACACGTTAAATAAGTTACAAGTCACATACGTTAAATAAGCTTTTATTTTTAAACGTCAGCTACAGAATTGTTTTACACATTTCAATAGAATTTTGATGCAGGTAAACATTACAATAGCATTGTAAACTTATTTTAAACATTTTAATTTTTCAAAATTTTATAAATGCGTCCTGTTATAAACTTTAATATAAACCCTACTTACCGTAATCTCCAACTATTTTGTCAAATTTAATCACAATATAGCATAAATATTTTATTATTCATGTTAAGGACAAGATTCTTCTTTATTTCCTGAAACGCATGGAACGCATAGATAGTATTAAAATTTATAGTTTGAAATTTCTTCAGCAGTGTATTTATCATTTAAAAATCATAACAATACTTTTTCCCTTTCATTTAAGATATTTTTCTACATGAAAGTATGTGCTTATGCGTTGTAGATTATAAAGAATAATGATCTATAAATAAACTGTTAATCGAATTAAGGTGGATAATTTGTAGGCAAAATGTCCCAAAAAATGGAAAACTATTTATATACTTAATTATTGTTATGTGCAAAATTTCATCACATATAGTTTTCAACTGAATGAAAAACATTCGCTTCTATAAAAGGAAATAATAAAATATTAGAAAAATTTAATTGTTATGCAAAAATGCATTTCTTTCCATATCAAAAGAAATGTTAGTTATCAAAATATATTTTTCTTATATGCATCATATCATATCGAGAGAGATTATTCAGAGTCAAAAATATAAAGCATTTAATAATTTTCATTAAATTTTATATCATGGCGAGGTAAAGCATTAATTTAAATTCTTCAAAATGAACATATTTGCAACCAGCTCAAAGATCCATTCTGTTAACAATACTTGCGTATATGTACATAAATCTGGCATTTTGAATTCATCAGCAAGGTTCTACAGAGCGTATATTAACAAAGCCATCTCACTATTCAGTTCACACATTATGCTAATCAAAACTAGCTGAATATATTGAATCTCTTTTTTTTTTCACTAGCCCCAACTAGGGCCAAGAATACGACTTAGCTACTTCATGCGTCAAATTCACTTGCACAATCCCCTTTTACAGAGGGGCACATTCACACACCTCGCAGATAGAACACAGCAGAACAGCAACCATTCCCGAACCGGGACACGAATCCGGGAAGCCCAGATCACAGAGAGACACGCTGCCCCTATGCCAGGAAGCTGGCACTGAATATATAAAAAAAGAAATAGCCAGAGAGTTTCTAAATAGAAATGCATAATATTTATAGAAAATTGCTATTCATAATGAAGTTCTTATGAATTTTTACGGTTCCAAAAGTAATTGTTTTGATAATTAATATTTCTGTATTACTTAAAGCAACATTCATTTGCTCAGATTGTATTTTTCAGAAAAGAAAAATTTTATTTTATCCAATATAGGATAAATTGTTTGATCATGTATTTGTATACTATATAGATTCCAGTTATTAAGTTGAAATATTCTTCAGAATCTTTTTGAGCTTGAATTGACTGTTTGTAAAGCAGCATTAAGATAATTTGAAAAATAAGGCAAAATTTTAATTTATGCATTCATCCCCATCGTTCCTCTGCAAAAAAATAATGAACTTGCGGTTTCTTTCTAATGCCATTCTTTTAAAAAGTGCACAAGTACAAGAACAAAATATTTTTTTTAATCTTTTGCTAGGCACTAAATTACGTATCTGAAATATTTTAATTGTTCAGTTTTTGAAGTTTATCTCCTTTTTTTATGAAGTTGAGATTGCAGCTATTAACGAATGAAAGTGTACAAAATGATGTGTTTAACAAATTACTTTCAGATCATGATTACTGGATTACATACTATCAGACAAATAGTTATATATCCTAGTCCATTTAAATTTAAAAATAAGCTTATATCTATAGACTTTGTACACAGAAATTAGAAACTTTTTGCACAATGCGGACGTTAATTAACTTTTTATATAAACCTCTACAGAAGCCAAGTGTTTTTGAATTACTGCCTATCTTATTTAATGAACCATTGTAATTGATACTGTGCGTTTAGGTGCAATATTTAAGAAAAAAAAAAACATAACATTTTCAAAGTTTTTTTTTATCCTTAACGATTCATTTTTCAAAATATTTAGAGGTTTTAAGATTTTAGGACTCATTCTCTACAAGATTAAGAATTATTGATTTTATTATAGATATATTACGAAGAATCTTATTAAGAATTATTAATTTACTTATAGATAGCAGTTTTTATCCATTAATAGATTTTGAAACCTAATCCGAAGTATGGGCTGAAGTGCAATATTATAGACGACTCTATGTAGTTACAGGTGAAAATGAAAAGCAAACTGTGTTTTTGATTCGATTCCATATGTTAAGAAAAATATTGTTACATATCTGTAATGTTGATTCCCAGTACGATTAGTTTAATCACTGGAATGACTGTTTTATGATCAGCTCTGTTGGATGCTGATCGTGTGTCGAATTACTGTTCAAAGGTTCAATCCCAGAGATTGGCGACAAAGTTGGCAAAAAAAAAAGGACAATACTGGAATTTTTCAGAATTTTGGTGATAGAGCCAATAGGAACCGATACATGCCTGATTATAACAGAATCTTCTGCCCGGTTCCGGAAACTATAAAATGCCGGCAGTCTAAGCTAAAGCCAGTCGTGTACAGATTTGTGTTTAGAGTCATCGAGAAGTTTAGAGTTGCTTAGCGAGTCAACGGCGAATAATTGTATCTGTCCAGAGAAGCGAAAGCGTTGTGTGGAGCTCAAGAGATTGCTGAATTGAGCTGTGTACCGAGTCCTAGTGTTAACTTGTAGAAGCAGCATCGAGTTGTGTGTGGAGCAGCTTATCTTATAGTAGTGAGACGGCAGTTGGATACAGCTAAAGCTAGGAGTCAGGAGAGAATTGCAGACGTTTGGAGAGATTGTAGAGTGTAGCTACTAAGATTCCCTCCTACTGCTGAATTCTGTCTGGCCGCTTTGTGTGCTGTGGTTGTTATTACTACCGATTACTGCTTGTGGGCTATTGTTGTTGGATTGTGGACGTCTCGGCTTTGCATTTATTGTCTGCATATTCTTCTATTCGTGTTAATAAAAGTCGTCGTTTGTTATTGAGGCCTTCTGATTATGTTTGCTCATCGATTAACAAATCAAAAGAACCCCGAATTCATAAAAATATTTAGTTTTAACGGTTTCTGAGGATCGCGCAAGTAATATAATAATATAAAATAATTAATAAATCATTGTATCGTGTAGCATTTTATATTATTTATTTATTTATTATGATTAATTTTTTACCTTTTACTTCTTTTCTTAACATAAGAAGTTATTTGTAAAATCAGTTTTCCGAAGCAGGAAATATCTTTTCAAACCTTCTTCTCAAACTTTTTGGTTTGCTTAAATTTAAGATTTGTGAATTTATTTCTGGCAAGATGACTCTTAATAATTAAAAGTCTCCTAAAATAATAGAAAAAAAATCCCCATTTATCTTTCTTTTGTTCATATAGTATTCTTAATATTATCATATTTTTGCAATCCAATTAAAATAAAACACAGATTTAGTTTAACGAAAATATCATTCTTTTTGACATTTTGTACTCTTATTTAACTGACAGGAAAAATTGCCACTGACGATATCCGCAACTTGAAAAGGAAATTCAATTAAAACTAAAGTACTAATTATTTTTTAGAATATAATAATTTAGAGATGCCATGGAGATAGAAATTTATTAGAAGGATTCGTTGATTTCAACTTGATTTCATTGTACTCAGTATAAAATAGAAAATCCAAATTTTATATTCCAATTTTCCAAATTAACATAAAAGACCTTATAAAAGACCTCACATAAAAGACCTTATGGTTTCTTATATAAACATAAGTGTTATCAAGCGCTTAGACAGTAATGATTTTACTCGATAAATGAGGAATTGTATAAGGCATTTTGAATGGTTGTCGTTATACACAAATTCAGAAATAATTTTAATATAATACTGGAAGAAAAGTGGTTGCTTCAGAAACTTATAAAGAAAAATTGCACGTAGGTTTGCAATCCATCTTTCAGATAGGAGCAAGTTGCATCTGATTGAATTTAGCTATATAAATTACCAATGTTTTTACAATATCTATGCACGATAATTAGCTTATTATTATCAATATCATCGAATATCAGAATCTCTGAAAACTTGAAGTTATGTTTTTGTAATCCGACGTGGTTTAATATTTAAACATTCCGCAATACTGATTCATTTTATTATCATGATGCAGTATCTGTTCTAAAAATATTTAAGATTGTATCCATAATTTCTATCGTATCAGTTTAGATCATGATCGCTTTCAAAATAAATTATTACATAATTGCTTTCATGTATATACAATACTTAATCAAATATCTGAATAGTAAACATCTAGAATATTTAATTTTTGCGATTTAAAATCTTATTTCCTAGAGCTGTAAAGTTGAAGGTAATTCAAAAATCTCACAAATATTCTCTTAGTTTTCGGTAATTAATAAAATATATTTACGTATATTTATTACAATTTACTGCTTTTTTCATATTATTATCATTATCTTCAAATATTTGAATCAATGAACATCCAAAGTTGATGTTTTTATAATACTGTTAAGATTAATTTTTTTTAATATTCTGCAATATGTTTCATTTATTTATCAACATGCAATATTTTTTCTAGAATATTTTTTTTCCATTATTTATTTCGTATTTATTTTCTTAATGTTAATTTTTTCAACTGTAAAAAAATAAAGTTTTCAAAATAAATAATATGATTACAAAATTGTTTTCTTGTATATTCAAATATTTAAGGAAATATCAGAATGGTAAGCCTCTCTAATATTATTTTCTGTGATTTAAAATCTTATTTCTGGGGGTTAGTTAAATGTGTTTAGAAAAGTATTCTCCAAATTTTCCATACGGGTGATAAATTTTCATTTATTTATTATCATTTGTCTGCTTTTTTTCAATATTTCTTGGTTCATAAAGAATGCAACATACTTTGCATATATTGTTATTGAATTAACCAATTCGAAATTTTCAGTCGTTCATATCACTTGCTTTATACTTTTAGGGTACATTGTGTTAGAGTCTAAAGATAGATAGAATCTTCCCTCAATAAATTTGTGACTTACTTTTAAAAGAATTCACCTATAGAATCGAAATTTTTATCACTTATAACAGAAATAGGTTTGTAAAAAAATCAATTTCCAGGTAAAAGAACGAAAAGTAGAAAGATGAAAGTGCCATGAACTTATTTCAGATTACTCTTTTCAACTCTTCAGTATTTTTTCTAAAGAAGGGTTAGAAACCATCTAAACGAACTACTTCATAAGTTCTTGTTACGAAATAAGTTTCTATGAACTTTTCTTGCTTTTTTTTAAAAATATTGTATCTTGAAAGTTTTTTGGAATTCGTCTATTAAATTCCTGTTCGCATTCAATCGTAGTTGGGGAATATTTTTTATTATTATCCGGAAGTAGATATTGAAGTATCTTATCGACTTATTATATTTTCTACTAGAAAACTGTAGAAAATGCCCATTTTTAAATTGAAATATCAGACATTTTCTCTCTTTTCAAAAACTCTCACTATAGAGTTTCATTAGTTTTTTAAAAAAATTATTATCGATCATATTCCTAATAATACTTATGGAATTGCTGAAAACGAATTCATTAAAACACTTTAATTACTATCTTTAATTCCATCAAAGCATTTAATATTAAATACTTTGATAGATAAAATTTCATTAAATAAAAACTTAAATGTAGAAAATTTAGAAAGGATACCATTTCAGCTGTTTTAGCTAATTACTTCTTGCCAATTTAAAAATTTATATTTTATATTACAAATTTCATCGAAGAAAAGAAATTTCTGATTAAATTATTCATTTTTTTAAAGAAATATCAAATATAATTAAAAATAATAAATGCAAAGAAAACGAATACATCGTTTGCTCAGTGCATACCTTTAAAAATCAATCATAACATTTGGGGTTTCCAAGTATTAATAAACAACAATTGTAATGATATATGTTTAAATTCCTGTTGTGTTCTTTTACATCATATGAGGCAATAATAAAGCTTAAATATTATTTTGATTTAACTGGTAATGTCTGCTTTGTTTTTACTCTGAAAAAGCATTCAGCATATATTTACTAATATATATTATTATATTGGAAATGCGTTTCTTAAATTTACATACATATCTTGCATAAATTTACATACACATCTTGCTTTTAATTTCAGTTTATTCTTTCAACTTCCCATGATTAAATAAATATTGGGAAAAAATTACATTTTTTTTAAAGTTTACTTTAATTTCGTTTAGAATTTTTCCTATAAAAATGGGCAAAAATTAACCTGTTTCTATTGATTTGTTTATTTCTGATAAAATTATGAAACGTATAGCAGAATATTTAATCAGGACTTCATTACATTCCCATAAGAGAGATATGTAGAAAGAATTCACATATTTATATTCAATGCAATGCAAAACTGTTATAAAACCACCGAATAAAAAACTTAATGAATAATATGAGAGAAAATATTGTATTTAACTCAAGGTCAGAATTGATGAAATTGATTTTAATGCTTGGGTAATGCTGCTGCTAAAACAGTAGCTGAAAACATAAAACTATTAGAAAAATAAACACATTTCAAAAATTTAAACTCTACATTAAGAATTCAAATTAGATTTGGAGAAGTTAATTAACTCGAGAGCAGACTCTCAAAATAGCAATAAAGGAAACTTTAATTTTAAAGAAACTATTCCGAACTATATGCGGTGTAGCAGAAATCTAATTTTCCTTCGAATGCATGTGAAAAGTTTAGTTCTGTTGCATTTGTTTCTTAGCCACAATACATTTATCGCCTGTTATTATTATTATTATTTACTAGACAGTATATAATTCCAGGAAACAATGTGCACTTTTCCGATTCCATTTTAACATTTTTTGAATAAATTATAAAATAATGAGATAGAAGAAAATGAATTTATTTGCTAAAAAAGCACTTTAGAATCCATACTTATTATCTTTTTGTCTAAAGAAAGCTGCACAATTTCAAGGAAATTCATTATGTATTGAAGCTCTAATAAAATAGATTCACTTATATGATTAATGTTTTTAATTTTCTTCATTTGATGTTACATTTTTATCACAGATTTTTTTAATTAATCAGAATAATTTTCCTCAATATTCATATTTCGCCATGCTATGCTGCATAGTTCGTTGAAATAAAGTCGAACCATATGTTAATTGAAAAAAATGCTCAAATTATATTGAGCCTTGAAGCGAAATCGAATACATTTTATTACTTATAAACAGAGTAGAATTTATTATTTTTATTAGTCATTTTCAAAAGAAAAAAAAAATACTTACAAAATTAAGAAATTTCCAGAAGTTAACGAAATTATTTTTCCTCTCAGGGTATAATAAGCATGTGTAATTTAATGTCCATCTGCCCATAATTATAATAATTGCTATTTTCGCTGACACAGTCTTTTAATCTATATAAATTACATATTAAACTTTAAAATTTTTCTGGATTATAGATATATTTAAATATGGTAATTATCTTTGAAGCGGATTAATCTTTGCTAATCTCCTTTAGTTTCATTTGTGCAAAGTAAACGCACAAATTATCTTATTTTAAAAACTAAACTTGTCATTGACTTAGCTTAAAGAGAAATGATTCACAATACACAGAACGATTTCCGAAAAAATATTATGAACTAAGCCAAGATTCTAATTAATAAATTGTTTTTTGCTCACAGCAAATTTTGACTTTTTGGTAATATAAATGCATTCTATTTAAATCGGCATTGCAAATTTGAAAATATGGATTTTTAAAAAATCAAATATTGTACAGGGTAGATATAATTAAACTTCCCTATAAACAGTATCCTACAACGAAAACGAGTGAACGGATTGCAGCGAAATTTGGTATATAGGCTATACACGAGATGCTCTCACGGAATTTCAAAAAAAAAGTTCCAAAATATCCACCAGAGGGCGGGTTTTCCGGAAAAACATTAAATTTAACAAAATAAACCTCCAAAACGGAATACAAAAACTATATTAACAATCCAGAACAAGAATTATGCGTAATAAAATTTGACAGCGGGAAAAGCTGTCAATTCTAGGAAAAAATGTCGAAATGTGCATGCTTGCGAAGAAGAGGAAGCTTTATGCAAAACAAGTTAGGATAAAAAACGCTTGCAGTCGTTGTCATGTTTTATGTCGATATTTCCGGCTGTAATGATGACGGTATTTTGTTGTGACATTGAATGATTTAAAGAAGGCCATAACGCTTCATGTGTGAATCATCACAACGATCTGCTGTTAAACACACTGTCCATCGACTTCAAATTCTGCAGGTGAATTAAGGTGGTCACATGAAACCTTTTCTCAACATCATCCTGGACGTGATTAACAACCGCTTCTCTTGTGCAATTTAGCCCTAATCTGTTCTTGTTTCTGCAAATTGAACTGTTTTTCTCAAACAGCGTCCTGTTATTTTTTCTTACCTTTACTTAATATGGTTCGATGACAGGGTGATCAGAAACTAATCAATAAATGTTAATATTGTTTTCTGTATTCCGTTTTGGTCATTTACAGTGTTATTTATGTTTTTCCAGAAAAGACGCCCCTGGTGGACATTTTGCAATTATTTTTTTTAATTCTGTGAGCGCCTCTCGTGTATAATCTATGCACGAAATTTCGTTCAATCCGTTCAGCCGTTTGCGTTGTATGAGGTTGTTTACAAGGGATGTTTAGTTATAATCACCCTGTATATTAAATGAAGAAGCATAATCAGGTAACATGTTTAAAAAAAAAAGAAATAGGGGATAACTTTCTTGTCAGTTTATGACATAATAGGTACTAATATTAAGCCTTAAAAACACAGAGAAAAATGCTATAATTTGATTTTTCTCAAATACAAATTGTATTTGTTTCAAAGCTTTTCAGAAAATATTTTAAAGAATCCTAATGACGATATAAAAATCGATTCTTTATGATGTAAAGTTAATTGTTAGGAACCCTCCGACCCATTAATATGTTACAACAAAGATGTTGACAATAAAGATAAAATATTTTTTAGTCTTTCATGTGATTTAGAGGTATAATTTTCGTCGACTGCCCATGAAGTCTCTCTACTTTCAATTGCAATCGAACTAACCAACATGCAGAGTGTTTTAATAGCGCAGGCAAGTAAAACTATAATCAGGGTATAGGGAAGTTTAAGTGGAAAATTGAAATTCTAATAGCTTAAGGATAAAACATTTGCTTCTCTGAGCAAAAAAGGAAAAGTACTAATGGAAACTACCAATATTTTTTAACAAATATTTTTATATTTACAGCTATAAAAAAAATTGTTTCCTTTCCTTCGTGATATTTGTATATCAATCGATTTATTGATATCATCTATGTCAAAAAAATGGAAAAAAAAAAGCATTGAAAAAACTTTGTTTATTTTCAAGAGTGTTTTCAGCTTTCGTTGCCCTTATCAGACATAAATGAGTATGAGAGACTCTTTCTACAATTATCTAATGATGAAATTCAGTTTATTTTAAGTGATAATACTTTAAAACATAGCAGTTGCATATATAATTGTACCAAAGCAAACTTTTTAAGATTCAAAAACAAAAGTCTAATAATTTTGGGAAAAAAAAAGATTTTTGATAAAATATCAGCACGAAGATATAATTTTATATTATTTATGAAACCATCTTTCATATCTGAGTTTACTCGAATAATCTCTAATAAATTTCTTATCCGAATTTACTCTAATAATGTGAGACCTTCCATTTACTTGCCATCATAAGCAACGCGGATCATAGTGAAGCGACATAATTCAATATTTTGAGCCACATGATTACTGTAAGGGGTGTATGAAAATAACAGTTTTGTGAATTTGATGAAAAATAAATTCTTTAGCCAAGTAAATGCTTATAAAAATAATTATATTGACATCAGTTATTTAATATATATAATTCAATTAAAGGGGAAATGAAACAAAATTCAAAACAATATTTTTTATTAAATATATAATTATCGGTCTTATTTATCTTTTTAGATTCTAAATTTATTACTTTTGTTGAAGAGTCTTTACAAATTAAAGAAGTTGATGGTTCTCATCAATTCGGTAATTAAACACATAAAAGGGTTTATAGAATCTTTTCATGGTCCCATTAATGATTAAATGCGACTGAGAGTTTAAATCGACATATGTTGATTTTCACTTTAAAGAGACAATGATGTTTGGTATGCGCGAAGATATCATTATTTATATGTGGGATTATCCAAAGAATAATGCAATAATTATAGCACATGCTTCTTGGTTTTATTGATAAATAATGTAAGAACTTCCAAATCCAAATTAGCAACATCTGCTATAGAGTCCAGGATCGTGATCGACAAGAAAAGGCAGAAAAAAAATAGACATCTCAATATTTCATTAATTGGAATTTAAAGAATACAATAACAGATATCATAATATAGAAATAACACAAGTCCATAAATAAATATAAAAATTTGTTTTTCCCCCAATAAATAATTTTTATATTATTTCCCGTGCTGATTTTAAAAATGAAATCCGTTTTCTTGTAATTTTTGTTTCACAAACCAGTTTCATATTTTTTGAATAAATAACTGAAATCATATTTTTCCTAATTTTTATTTTATTTTATCACATCGTAATTACATAGTTTCCATTAATATCGTAATGTCGTCAGGATTTAAAAAATTATGAAACAAGGTTAACGATTCTATTTCTTATTTTCTTTCTTTTTTCTTCCGGTGAATTGAACGATAGTTTTTCTGCCCACAATTCAAGAATTGTCCGTTATAATCTTGACAACTTATCTTTATTGACACAATCTCTTCAATTTTTTATATCTAAAGAAACATTTCACCTTGCTCTGCATAAATTGCACCTACATTTTCAGTGATATTTTTATTCTGGTGTAAATTAAAAAACAAATCTTTTTTAATATTACATTACATCTTAATACGTAGAAATTGCATGCAGTAATTTTCAATAGAAATTGTAATTAGCTGCACCATTTTCTTTCTTTCTTTTTTTTTTTTGCTGAAAAAAAATTCTTTTCATATTATGCGTCATTTATAATCAAATCATTCAAATCTAAAAGTGCAGAAGTGCATAAGTTTTAACCTTTTTGATAAGGATAATAAGTAAAATTTAAATCCAGATTACTGGCAACAGGCCTCTTAAAGATTTCGACAGAATTGGAGGTATATATTTATTTTTTTTCAATTTCCTAGAGAATTGACCGATGAGTCATTTTTCATGATTACTGACAATCAGTAAAAGTAATTTAAATTATTTATTAATCATTGTGAGAGGAAATGGAACATTTTCACTTTTGATTTTTAATTTTTTTTCAAAATATTTTTTGTGAAGTACCTAAAATTATTGACAAATCATACTAAATACGCTTAGAAATTAAATAGAAACACACACAAACGCATGCACACACACACACACACACACACACACACACACACACACACACACACACATATATATATATATATATATATATGCACTTTCCCTTAAATATGCTTATTATTGTAGAAGAAAATTTTGATTACTAGTTTTAAATGATTTTATCTTAAAATATTCAAAGCACATATTACGAAAAAATAAATTATCATTAAATGTTGAATACAATTAAAAAAATCAATTAAAATACTTCAAAAATACTACAAAAACACAAGAATCTATCTTAAACTTTAAAACAATTTTTAATACAAAAAATTATCATTAATCAAAAATAATCCTGTCAAGTTATTATTTCTGCCTTGAATTTTATAACAATAAAATTGACTTCAAATAAAGTTCCTGCAGTAAAGCAAATTTATTGATTTTAGTTTAGTTTTGTATGAAATTTCTGATATCCATTATATTTTCTTTTCAGTTTTATTCCTTCTACTTTTTCAATAATAAAGAAATTTCTTTCCAAGCTCTCCGAGTGAATTGATTTTTTTGGATCAAAATCCCCAGCAAACAAGAAAACCTAATTTATGTCGTTTCTACGCAATTGGCTCATCAATCTTTATCCATAATATATGATTTGAATTCTTTGCATACGATTTTAAGAAATATAAAACATTCTTAATGATCACAAAAGAAAAAAAAGGACGCTGTCTTGAAAGAGTAAAGGTAAATTGCCAACACGTATAATTCTGAATATTTCAACTTCGAAGTGAAATAATGTATAAGTTAAATTATGGAGAAAATGTATTTATGCATATAACTGATGAAAGAAATTTGAAATATTAAGAAAAATCTCTGTTTAAAAAGAAATATTAGAAGAAATAAAATTCAACATCAAACTTAAAAAATTTGGAAATTTTAAACCTGCAATAATCTATCGTTTCAAAAATGCGCTTAAGAAAGAATTTTTGTGAAATTAAACATACTGCTATTGCAAAAAAATGTTATATAATTATAAAACAGATTATAAAACAATGAGAAATATAAGTGAATATGTAGTAATAAAAAATTCTTTTGTATCCGTTTGAAAACATTTTTTCCTCCCATATTTTTTAATATATCTTAAATAATATGAAAACTGCCCTTATGCGTCATGTAATGCATTGAACGGAGAAATTGTAATAATGAATTTTTATTATCTTGTGTTAAAGAGTTTTAATTATTTTATTAAAATGCTTTGATTACTTGAAGGACACTCAAAAGGAAATTTTGGAGAGTTCACAGGAGTTTTACTTGTTAGGTTTTACCATGCAACTTTTGTCATATTTAAAATTGTAACTTAAAATTGTGGGTGCTAATTTATGGATCCCTCACTGATTATAGTCTCAATTAACACGCTTTATTTAAGGGTTGAGGCTAAATGTTTTCAAGAGGCGTAGATGGGGATAGCTTTTTATTTTTCTCGTCGCCTGAGAAAGGCGGAAGCTAATTAAGTGTGCCATGAATGTACCTATTCTTTGAATTCAAAATTAATTGACTTCTTGAGGTAAAAATACTAACTATTATGAATTTTTGTGCAAAATTCGATGTGTTGAAGGAAAAAATATATTGAATTTTAAATTGTATCTTTCATTATTACTAGTTTATTCTTTTTACTTACTAATCCGAAATTCTTTACGTTTTAGAAATATATGCTTTAAACTTCACTGTTTGATTAAGTTTAAAATTACTGCTTCCTCATAATGACTTTTTAGTTGCACATTCCGAAAAAGCTAGAAGCTTCTAATTTCCGAAATGTAAGAAATTATAAATAAAGATAGAGCCATATGAAATATTGTTTGTATATTTATAATTTTTAAGCCGCCACACTCTTATTCCTCATAACTTCTCATTAATTCCTTTACACACAATTTCATAACATTCGCCATTCATCATAAAATATTAAGAAAAATAATTCTCTACATGGAAGAACAATAATTCTCTACATAATAATTCTCTAATGTCTCTACATGGGACTATTTTTTTATATTTTAATATGTCTGATATATTTTCTAATTATTCACTTTAATTTTCATTTGTTTTTGAATTTTTGAAGCTTGGTTCGGGGTGAATGATTTTATAAAGGAATCGGACAAACTTTTTGAAATAATAAAACCAATCTAGTCTGAAAACTAATTTTCAAAAAAAGTAGAATTTTTTTCATTCCATATAAATAATTCGATACTGGATTTCAAACGCTTCTGTTTCCTTTTCGTATATAAATAGGAAAACAGTAAATTTCTAATTTTAAATGTCAAATTACTCATTCGATCTTGCAATTCAGCTCGTATATGTTTTACTAAAACCAATGAAACAACCAATATACTAGCTATATATAAATTAATACTAATCATCGGAAAATTCCTGTGAAGTTATTGATTATGATATTTGGCTTACAATTAGGCATTGTTATTAGAAAAACCATTCAACATCTGAATATGTTTTTCCCAAGAATGTATATGTATGTATTCATTATCGTTTGTTTGCGTTCCATTAACTTACCAACGCCGACATTACTAATCACAAAAAACCATGTCCAAATATAACAAACATACGCACTGTAATTCGATGCAGCTATTCATTTAATGTCAACAGTTTGATGCCAAAATAGAATAGTACAAAAAATCTATAAACAATTTGGAGACAGATGTGAGTATAAACGATAAGAAAATAATCCATGCATTTGTCGTTCCTTTGTTAACGATTTTTCATTGTGTTGCGTCATAAAAGTGCTCGAAAAAGAAATATAGTAGATACACAAAAAATATACAAAATTTTCTATGAGGTTTCATATATTTGGTTTTTGAGGCAATCTCAAACGAAGAAGACCAGTGATGAAGTCTAGAATCCCCTCAAAGTTAAACCAATATTTGATTACTTAATAGAAACTGAGTGATCCGAAACGAAACTCTAAAGTTTGGAAAAAGTTAATGGGTTTTCTAATATCTAGTTGCCCCTTTTTCTTTGATCCTATTATTATGCAACTGTATAGAAAAACGAAGAAAGTTCGTACAGTGAAATTTATGCTTTGCATTCATGATCATAGAATTTTTTGGTGACAAATTTGAATTCTAGAATAGTCGAGTTAAAAGCATGGAAAACATCGATATGACTTCTGACTCGCCGTTGATAGTCTCCATAAATCATTTTAAATAGTGGAATTGCCATCTTTTATATTGAGATAAATAATTAAGTAAAATACATATCACGGTAATTGTAAGGTATATAAAAATATTATAATAAAGCAAATTATTATTATTATATTTTGCTCTATATTCGGCACTTATATTAAATTCCTCATTACAATTGCGTTAGCTCTATTATCAATCAAAGATAGGATGCCCGTTGTTGTTGCTTATACCTCTTGGATTGAACTCTAATTCAAACCAAGTAAGAAATTGGAGAAAGAGGGTTGCAGTAGTTTCTGAGGCCCCTGAGCACCAGAGGGCAGAAGCCTGACGTCTAGCTCATATGAAGATGACATTCACACACTCGCTTGCACACCTTTTCACAGGGGAGGGGGGGGGGCTCTTTCATACACCTTACAGATAGAACACAGGATAAAGAACAACCGTGCCCAAACGAGGACTCGAACCCAGGATGCACAGATCACTCGCTGTCCTTAGGCCAGGACGCTTGCTAAACGCCTGTTCAATAAAGATGCAGAGACCGCTCGAGTTGTCCTGATATCATAGAGGAATTCTCCCCCATTTTGTAAGTAAGATTGGACAAATACCCTTGGCCAGTGCTTTATACTTTAGATATGCTGGCTTTTGCCTTGAAATGTCAAAGATTGATCAACCTAAATAATGAAATATCTGTGATATATTTTCTAATTATTCACTTTAATTTTTATTATTTTAGTTTAAAATTTACTTAAATTGAATTTGGAAAAAGGTGTTTTTTTAAAAAAAAAACTCTAAAGATGTCCGAGCATATTAATTATTAATTGATAATATATGAATAGAGATGATGGGTTGAAGAAGATGGGTTGTCATTGTGGTTTAGACATATTAGTTATTTTTCTTATGTTTGAAATAGGAATTCGGGTGTTCCAGTATTCTGAGGTAAAACTAAAATAATTTAAGTATTGAGAAAGTTAAATTTTTTGTTGCCATATATTTAAGTCCTCTTATATAAATAAAATTGTTTAATATTTCATTAAAAGTATTAGCTTTAAAAATAATTAAGTGATATATTGATGGGGCATTCATGATTTTTGAGAAAAGTGTTATTAATTTCATTCTTATCAACTTTCACTGTTGCATCACTTCTTGAAAATGAGATATATTGCTGTCAATCAATTATAGAAACAAAAAAAAATATTGTACATCGATAACAATCGATCGTTGTGCAAATAATTTGGAATTATGAATAATATGAAGTTATTTTTCACTTAAACTATTAGAATACATATTTTAAATAGCTTTATGATACTATCCATTATTTGTTTTTATGTCTTTGAAAAAGAAGGCTAAAATAGGAATTTTTTAAAAATGATCTTATAATACAGAATTTTTAAATTTTTTTGGTTTTTGCAAAGTGATTTGTAAGAACTTTCTCTATTTTATTCTTATACCAAACTTCCTTCTTTTGCACAATGCATATAGAAATTCCACAAATATATGTCATTAATGTAATATATTTTATTTAATACTATATAACCTTAATATAGTATTAAACTTTAAATCGATGAAAGTTTTAATCAGAATAATCAAACGTTATAGCATCTGGAATGTTTATTTTTAATTTTAAAATATTTTTCATCAATCCTAATTTTTATTTTCATTGTCGATTGGAGGAAATATTTTTCTTTATAATTTCTTTCCTTTAGTTCCCCTCAGATTTAGCATAGACACAAAAGAAAAAAACAATTATAAAACTAAGCACATGTAATACTTTTCTCTATATAACCAGGATAGGTAATAGTTTTTTAATAAAAATTTATAGGAACATTACTAAACACATAATTGGAAGGAAAATAAACCGGGCAATGGGAATCTGTAGTCAAAAACGAATTACTATTTATTTTTCTCAAATTGTAATATTAATTAGAATTTATTCCAATACGTTTACTATTCAAATGATGACATTGTTCTACTTATAACGATAACATTGTTGTAAAATACTTGGGCTATACCTGACTAAACTTTCATACACCTTACAGATAGAACACAGGATAAAGAACAACCGTGCCCAAACGAGGACTCGAACCCAGGATGCACAGATCACTCGCTGTCCTTAGGCCAGGACGCTTGCTAAACGCCTGTTCAATAAAGATGCAGAGACCGCTCGAGTTGTCCTGATATCAAATCGTATTCTTTTGTCATAGTTTAATCCTGCAATAGATATAATAATTTTTTGAAATGAAAATTATTTTCCAGGGTAGAAAAAAATGCACTATTCTAAGAATAAACTAACTTAATAGATGAAAAGCATTAGGAAATTACCAATTCATATGCAAGGAGAAGCAACTTGTCTATTCCCATGAGAATTTATTTGCAAATCAAGCATATTTGCGCACGCAACTGTTTTTCCTGTTATTTCTGAATCGCAAAATAAGAACATAAATATTTAAATACATGACTGGTTTATCATTCAGTTTTGTGACATACGATATTGTGCACCAAAGAAATTGATTTTCTCGATATATCGATACGTTGATAAAACCTTTAAAAACATATTTTTCTCGATTTAGCAAAGAAGCTCGTTGGGAATATTAGATATTTTAAATGGCTATTTTCATTTATTTCATTTAGAAGTGTTGATTTTTGCTTTCTATGATATCTTTATTTTCATGTTATTTATTTAATTTAAATAATAAAGACTTGTTGCTTGAATTTAAATGGTAAAGAAAAAGATGCACTTCACTATTTTTAAATATGAATTGTTTGTATAAATTATATTTAAATGGATTCTATAAAAGTATTACAATTCTATATTTAATAATTTTGATTGGTTCCCATTTGAAACCTCAGAATATTTATTTATTTACACGCACGCACTTACACACACACACATACACATACACACATTTGATGAAATACAGAGTTTTTAAACAGTTTATGTTTAATTTAACACTCAATTAAGTAAAAAATATGAATGAAAAAGTTACAGCTTTTGTGGAAATAAAATATGATTTAAATAAACTCCATTCCATATTGGACTTTCAAAAGTATACATATTAGTGGTACACTATTATTGAGCATTCTTCATATTTATGTTCTACTAAAATTGAGTTATCATTGTTGAATCACAATCAATAAGAGATATGTCAGTTATCATTGTTGAATCACAATCAATAAGATATATGTCAGTTATCATTGTTGAATCACAATCAATAAGAGATATGTCAGTTATCATTGTTGAATCACAATCAATAAGATATATGTCAGTTATCATTGTTGAATCACAATCAACAATGTGTGTAAAACGGTCAATGTGAATGCTATACCATTATGTTTTGCAATAAGGTTCTTGAAAAAATTTAATTGATTACTGAATGATTTTAAAAAGGTATATTAGTGACTATTTTGAAATTGAAAAAAGAACAAACTAATTAAAATAAAAGTTAGTTTAATAGTTTTGTTTTCGGAAGTCCACTTAGGGTTGCTAAATTTATAGCAATTATAAATTTTAAAAAAAAAATTTTAAGTTTATACTAAGAGTACCAATGCAAGTAATATTTATTTCATGGATATGATACATACAATTTTTTTAATAATTTTTCGAAGAATTTCATGGGCAATGGTCTAATAATTGACCAAGACTTCTAAAAATAATTGATTCGGATGTTTAATGAAACTCAGAAACCATTTTTTATCAAATAGTCAGAATAAAATCCCACTTTTAGAATTAAGAATTCTATACAAAGAATCGAAGAAAGTTTACCGAAAAGTAATTGTCTTAAAATATTTAAAGTATTATTCATAAATGAACGTATTTATACAGAAATCTTACGGTGCTTGTATAATGATTATTTTCCTTATAAATGTTATCAAGGTCCTACTATGAGGCTTACTTATAGCTTATTTATACTGAAAGAGATAATGCAGCATAATCTGCATTTGAAATATTATCTTTTATATTCATCTGCCGTAAACGCAAAAAGAAGCTTCATAGTTTTCTAAAAATGTGCAAATATTTTTAAAAAAAGTATGAGGAAAAGACTGGTTTTATAGTGTTAGTATGGCATTTATGCTCCATAACCTTTGTATTCTAATCTTTAGTGAATACAGAAAAAAATTATTATTTGTGTCTTTTATTTTTTTTTACTATTTTTTTCTAGTTAAACTCAGTTACGTTTGTAAGTCAAAGTATTAAGACTTTTGGAAACAGACGTATTATTTAAAAGTTCATTGATTAATTAAATCAAATTAATTTATTTCACCACATATATAAAAGTTTTTTTTTAAGTTGATATCAAAAGTATTATTTCAGTAAAAAAAGAACTGAATACATATTTCTTGAAAACACACGCTTTTTTATATAACTATGCAAAGTTGTATATACCTGTTCCAGAATTTTAAAAACAGTATATAAACATTTAACTATTCCAAATTGCTGTACGTGTATTTATATTTGACTTTTGGGGGTAAAGATATCTCATTTCAAAATGTATCGTAGCATTTTAAAAAACCGTTTGAATGTATATCGAATAATAACAAAAAAAAAAAAAAAAATATTATCCTTATTACTTTCTAGCTACTCTTGCTTTAAAAATTCATTTTTTAAAAAAATGCAATAATTTTTTTTAATAATAGCTTACTGCTTTTGAAATAAAATTTTACTTGAATTTTTATTTTAGGTTTCAACATATGAAATATTACAGGTTTCAAGGAAAAGAAACCTTCGATTTTTCTTTCTAAAATGTATTGAAAAACAAAATCTAAAAAATTATGATGGAACATTGTTGCATTGAATATTAAACTGAAAAAAATTATAAATTTGCTTTTATAAATATGTTATTTAAATGGCTGAAATAAATTTCGAGAATTTTAATAAATAAATTAAAAAGTCTTTAGATCCTTCTCTAGCATCTTATTTGAAAGCAAAAATAAGTCAAAATTGTTTTTAAAAATAATGAAATAATTATGTTTCTTTTAAAATTCACATTAAAGATCATGTTTTAAATAAAATTGCTAGTCGATCATTAAAAATGGGTTTCTCATTTTCTTTAATATTTTCCTCGAAAATTAAATCTTGCAGTTGCGATTAATTTATAACCCATTCATTAACATTTCCTCCATCATAAAATTATGAAATTCTTGTAATAAAAATATGGAAATAGAAGAAATATGATGATTAGTGCAGATGGAAAGCTTCTAGAATTGTAAATTTATTACACTTTTAAAATTTTACTGTTTCATTATGATAATAAAATGACTCATTAATCATAAATCTATTTCCTGTCTCGTTTAATACTATTTTCTTCGTCATAAAATTAGAGAAACCTGGAAATAAAGATAATGTAATGGAATTAGAATGATGATTACTGCAATTGGAGATCACTTTGAATAATATATTTATTAACTTTCGGAATTTTGCAGTATTTTCAGGAGATATTACTGGAAACATGACGTAAAGTCATAAAATATAATGGCTTGTCAGGCTTTACAAAGTTCTTACAGTAATAGCACTATCTCTAAATTGCATACGAATTACATACGAGTATCTGGTAAACTTATGTCTTAAATAAAAATCTAACAATGTATTCTCTACGAAAAATAAAACGATAATGGAATTTGGACGACATTACCCAAATATTTAAGGTGTGAAGTTAGTGAGAATTAAAGGAAAAGGAAAATATTAAATGAATATATTAAATGAAAATTCTTATTCAAAAAAAATGAAGTAAATTTATATAATTTTATTTATTGAATAACCCATCTACTTAATATTTCGATTTTAACATCATTTAACAAATTTTAAAATATAATAAGACATTAAAGAAAAAATATCTTTGAAAGTAATTTCATATTGAAGAATTTATGTGATTTTTTTTATGTAATATAAACTTATGCAGTAAATGTAAATATATATAAATCATTCATTTATATAAAAATTAATTCATTAACATAAAAGCCACATTTTAAAAATTTATTTCCATTTTTTGTTTATTTTTAAGTCTAAAACGTATTTTCTAAACTTTTAAATATTTGATTTTGTAATATTTAGTGTTTCAAATCTGAAAAGAATATTAATGTTAAAAACAGTGTATACTGGCAAAATAGATATTACAAGTATATACTAAATAATCACTTTAATTAAATGAGTTCATTTTTAAAATGTCAAAATTAAAGTAAGTCGGAAATTATTTTTAACCTAATTTTCTTTTTATTTAACATTCAGCCAAATTATTTAAAGGGCAAAACAATTGTTTAAAATTTTAAATGATTTTCTTTCCAAGGATGTAAACATAAATGATGATTCCAAAAACTCAATGATCCTAGTAGCTGAAGAAGGCACTCTGCAATAAATTAAACATTTTTATGAAGAAAAGGCACTTTTCAAAAGTTATGTTTTCATCATGAGTTCATCATTATGAATTTTCTTATATATCCAAAGAGTTTTGAAATTTGACAATTGAATAATTGCATTCATTATTTTCAACTTCATAAACAACACATTCATGATAAATTGGTTTTAAATCTCATTAAATAAAATTCATGATGACAAATCATTTTTGATGCATCTACCCTTGTCTAACACATATCAAAATAATTGGCGTTTTTAGAGCGAAAAGAAGGAAAAAAATGGAAAGGGACTAACAAAGGAAATTGACTCGTGACATAAATCAAATTTAAACACTAATAGGGAGATTCAAAATATTTTCGAATATGATTTAAGACTAATCTGATGCTCACTAGTTCTGAAAAACTTTCTAAGCAAAAATAATGCATTAGTAAGCAATATGCAGATGTCGATATTTTTATTCATATGTTTTTGGGGTATTAAGGATACTGTGTCATATGGATAGCAACACTTACTATAATATGCAATACAAACTCAAATGCAAACAAAATTTGCATTTAATTTCTCGAAATAAAATTATATTTTCATATTCCAATATGTTAGTCTATTTTTGTTAATTTTAAATTATAACTGTGAATAATATTTTCATTTTCTAAAATTCCGAGTTAGATTTTGCGATAAGTTATGGCGAAATTATAAATTCCTTCATATGAATGTTAAATGATGCTGGATAAAATGCTGCGCACAATTTTATTGCATTCTATTATTTATTTGGTAATTATCATGAAAAATTCTTATAAGGTAAAAATTGAAAACTATGCTGACATAAACTTTAAGCCAAACGTTTAGATAAATAACGTCTGATTTATACAACTATATGACATTCTATTAATCTTTTTTAAGCAAAAAGTACTAATCATAGAACATAGATTTTTTATAAATATTTGCCAGATTTATCTATATCGAAACACAAAAGTGAAATAAACAAAATAAATATGGAGTTAGCATTTGGTTAGTATGTGGTATAAAAAATAATGATGTCGGCGCATTGAAAGAGAAAAAATTTAAATAAATATAAATGAAAACATATTGATAGGAAATAAGTAATTCTTTAAAATATATTATATTTCTAGTTAGTTTTGATATATTATTCAAGCATAAAATTAATTTAAAAATAATCAAAATAAATATTTATCACCACTTACTATAAAACTATAACCATATATGTTGTACTAAATATAATTTTCATTTGTAATGTAAGAAAATGATAATAACAGAGCAAACAGTAAATTCGTTTATAAATCAAATAAAAAATATGATTTTAGACTGCCTACATTTAAATAAAATGCAAGAAAAAACTTCCATACCATCTACAAATTAAATATATATCCGTTTTCTCCATTTAAAGAAAGGTAATAAATTATATAACTCAATTTACTATTCAATAATATTTGCCTAAATGATATTACTCGATGCAGATAAAAAAACAGATACTGAATTTCAGAAAATAATATTGTTAATAGGATTTCTTTAAGATAAGATAAAATGGTGGTTGTTGTTTTTTTGCAAAGATAAAAAAAATGATAAAAGAGAACATCATCTATGATAGGGAAAAATCTTGTTGCCTTTCATGTTTGAGAGTGGGTTTTCATGTATTATAATATATAATTTAATGTTATTTTTTTGAACGCCTTATTGTGTCAAAAACAAATTTATGCTAAAAAAGGAATAAAATATTGAGAAAATCTAAATCCTTGTTTTTAACATCTGCCAACGACTATTTTGAAAACTGATAAACGTTTTAATTTTCTAATAATTTTTTTTTCAACTGAGTATAAAAGAAATAGTTAGACAGAAGAATGAAAACATTATTTTGAAAGTTTCATGACTCTTTTTCTTAGATAAAAAGAAGGAAGACGTAGTGTATCGCTTGTTCCTTTAGAAAAAAAAAAAAGATTTTAACATGTATGATGTCTGAAAACTGAGGCATATATACCAAAATTTTGACATTGAAATATAACAAAGAAAGTGACTTGCAGATGTAAACATATGCGTTAGATTAAAAAAAGGGGACAGCATAATTTTTTTTAAAGTAATCTACGGTTAGAAATTTCTTATTTTTTCCCATATGCATAAAACAATTTATATTCTGTTTTCAAGTATAAAAATATACGCAATTTATGCTTTTGCTATAGAATAATATTTGTGTTTCAAAATACACATTATGACTTATATCCAACAAAAAAACTTCATTTAATTTCTGACTCAAAAAAAAAGAAAAGAAAAGAAAGCAGCCACTGTAATTTAACTACCTAGATATCTAAAAATTTATATGATGGTTCTTTCTTAAAATATAGCATCAGTTTTATCTAATTTATGGCATGCAGTTACCGGTTGTGATTGATAGATTTATTGGCTTATGAATAAGTAGAATGTGATTTAGTTTATGTACCAGTGCCAGGCATATTTGGAGTCACAATCGATATTTTAATCCCATAATTAGTTACAACAGAAACACCAAGATTGGAAAGGATATGTACAGTAAGAAACTGAATATACTATGCCGATTTATAAATTAACTCATAAAAAGTACATTTATTGAGAATATTAAGGATTCCAACGGTTCGGTAAAGAAGTTCAAATACAATTGTTCAAAATGTTTATTATAATAGTTAGAGTAGGAGACACAATTTTGTTGAGAAAAATACATTTAAATGCATTAAAATTTATTCATGTCGAGTATCAATACCAGATATTTCTACCTTGAAGTCGCTTTACATACTGAAGTCATCGTTTGGCACATAAATCTGCCAAAAACCGACGTAATATTGTGAAATTAACCCAGCTGGTTGAGCCGGTAAGTAGACAGAAAGTTAATTTTTGTATGTATTTGTGCTTCAGAAAGCACCAGAATAAACTTAAATCAAAAATATAATTTACTGAACATTTCAAACCATTTGGAAATAGAATATTTATTCAATCCTTAAAATAGAAAATATCAATAAATAAAAAGAACATAACAAAGGAAACTTAAGAAACAATCACAATTTAATATGTATATAAAGTTTTAAATTCTTTAATCTATCAATTGTAAATATCTTCTAATAAATAGGTTACACAAAACTGTCTTAGAACATGTAAGAGCTGAATGTGACATTTTCTCTCTTAATAACAGTAATGTGGAAAAAAAAGAAAAAAAAGAAATGAGCACAAATATGATTTACTTGCAATATTAATTTGGCAGAAAATTGAAGAATGTCTTAAATTTCTGTCTTTTAACCTTATTTCCTTTACTTAATTGAAATATTTTAATTAAATGAAAATGATAAATGCATAAAACACTTTATTTTAGTGATTAAACGCGATGACAAATTAGAATTAATCAGATAGTATTTTTTGACATAGCTATGACGAATGTCAAATTTATTTTGATATTTTATTCCATTTTTACGATTGTTTTTTTTTTAAATTTTATACGCTTTAGTTGATTGAAACTTATTTTCCTTCTTAAAGTATGATTTGCTTTTCAAATATTGGAAAAGCAATATCTATTTGTCAAGTAATTTTTCAGGTATGATGATTGCCCTGATGCTAAAACGTCCTAAATTACTGGATCTCGGTATTTAAAATTTACAACGCGTAAGGATTTCAGGAATCATTATATGTTCTTTGAAAGAATTTTGCTGTTTTAAAAGAGAAAGAGTGAATTAAAAAATAAAAATGAAAATAAATGACTTCAGGAATAAAAGTAAAAAGAATGACTACATATTGTCAAGAAAGTACTTCCTAGAACAGATGCACCTGAAATGGGAAAATTCCTCAGGCATTGAGGAAACTATTGAGTTTTCTTCAATGATGGTAGCAGAACTTTTAAGGGTTTGCGGTGTAAATCATCGAATTACATCATTATATTATTCTACAAATGCCTTGACTGAAAGATTTGATAAAACGCTAAAGGATAGCAACGTTGGAAAGATCAGGATATTATTTTACCATGTGTCACATTTTCGTATATAACATTACCAAATAACAAATTATGGGAATAATACCAATTTATGGTTTTTAGTGATAAGAAGCAGAAACAACATTAGACATTATGCTTTCTCCCAAATCAGAAGGTGAAATCGGGTATATAGATGATCTTGTTTGCAGGAAAAAATAAAGCGAGATATAATGCAAAACGTCAATCAATGTTTTAAGCACAAATAACCTAGTATGGGTATTGTTCCAAATAATTCTGCATGGAATTCCAGTAGATTTATCTGAAAAACTGTTAAAGAAATATTTTGGATCTTATAAGTTTATGCGAAAGATTTTATGTCTAATATACGGGGTCGAGGTTGGCGCAGTTACTGTAGCTCATATTCTAGGTATGAAATCTTATTATGATCCATGAAACTAACTAGAAGCGAAGAAAACTGAAGACAACAATGTCAAATAAATAAACAAGAAAAGGGACAATTATGAGAATACTTTTTTGCTAACATTCATTCTGAAGAGGAACATTTTGGATATAAGATACCCACCATCAAATAAATCCACACATTCCGGAAATAAAAATATATTGATGCCTTTTTAAATAATATAAAGCTGTTTATCTAGAGAGGACATTGTTCTATTTATATAAAAAAAAACTTTCTTGGTTACTTATATATTTTAAATGTGAATAAATGTATGTTGACCAAAATTTAATGCTTGAAAAAACTAATTAATTATAAAATGGAACAAAAAAATTATTGGATCATTAAATAAAAATTAATCAGAAACTGAATCAGAAATTTCATGCATCTGAAGTTACTGCAGTATTCGGGATTTAGATTTCATTTTAGTAGAGGTTTCATGAATAATTAAAAAGACTCATAATTTCATATAATTTTTCTGATGAGGTTTGTATTTCAATTGTTTATTGCTAAAAAGAATTCATATTATTTGGTGTCTGCTGTATGAGTTCATCAACATAAAGTGTCGTCTATCGAAAGACAAACACAAAAGATCACTTATGAATTTTCTTTATATCTGTCTAGCTAGAAAGAATAAATCTGAAAACGGATGTGAAAAATCATTTTCTTTTTTCACATATATTCAGTTCATTTTAAAAGTAGATTTATGCCAAAAGCATAAAAAATAATATAATGCTGAAGAAAAAAAAATGATATTGGTATTTTCATTCTTTAATAAAATTATAAAATGGACACTTTAAAATTATATTTTAAAAGTATGTTTTTATTAATAAGACTATAGCAAAATCCATGAAAGCCTGACAATTTGATAAAATATTCAAAGTTAATTAACATTTTAATTCATATTCTTAATAAATTTTTATTATTGGTGAATATTTATTGTTACTTTATTTTCTAATATTAATAATTTCCGTCCCCCACGGTTTTCTGAATTTTACTTCTCGATTAAAATTATTATTTGAATCTTGATTAAAGTTAATATTTTTTTGCATTTAAAACACTCAAAAAGTTAGTTCTATATATTTTGTATCATTATATAGATTTAAATAAATTTATATTAATAAATTTCAAAATTCATTAATATAATTATAAAGTATTTCAATTGTTTTCTTTTTCAAATTTTCTATCAAATTGTTTTTCTATTATTGAATGCAAACTTAACAAAAAATATGGTTATAGTGATAATTAATAACTGGCGGCATATCACCATAATATCACTGAAATATATAATTTTTTTTAGATTGTGTTATATATTTGATTGAATTATTTTAAATATACCAGCAAAATTACAGAATCCTTACTATATGTTTTAATAAATTAGTAGCAATTTTTGATGTGTGACAAAAGAGCAAACAGTGTTACGACTCTCAATGTTTTGATTATCTGCTAGGAAAAGGCCTGAGATGCATAATGGATTTGAAGACACAATTATTATAAAAATTATTTTATGTGTATATTTAAAAGAGTTTGGGGTTGAAATTCTTTAATTTTGACATATATTGCGTACGAAAGAATTTTCTTTAAAAGATTAAAAGTTTTGAGTACAGATCTGTATACTCAAAACGTACTCGGCGTACAAGCTAATACTTTTAATATTATGGAAAATAAAGATGTAAATGCTATTGTGCATTGAATCTGGACATATTTATATATCTTTTTCAATAAATGCTATGTTTAAAATTTATGAAATATTGATCAATCGCTGTATTTTTATTCTTTTATCATGTAAATATAATATTTTATTGCATCGGAATCTTACAGTAGCTTATGATAAGAGTTTAAATAAATCTCATCAATATTTGAAAAGTTACAGATTAACTTTTGGGATATTTTTATGCAATTTTTAAGAATGAAAGTGTTGATATTTTTCAATAGTACGTTTTTATCCATACAATATTTTTGTAAGTTTAAATTACATAGCATTAACATTACATAAAAGTCAATTAAAGTCTAATCGTAAATATTAAAAATAAAAACAAAAATAAATGCACGTTGCTTTAATTTAGGAAATTTTTGCTTTGTCAATGGGAACAGACAGCTGTATATAATTTTAATCAAAAAATTTTAAAAAGTGAAGAAACACTATTTTGAAAAATTAGTTTTTTTAGAAATATTAAAGAAATTAGGATAAAAAATTATAGAAAAATATCTTATTACTTATTTATATAAGAATGAAAGTATATAAGGCATGTGTAATTATCTTGATTGTTCATTATGTGGTTCGAAAAATGAATAAAAATTAATCTACTTGAAGAAAAATTAAAAATTAACTGATTCGTTATCATTGATAAATTTCTCTTGACGTGTAAAAATTTTAGTTTATCAGCGTTCTAAAAATGATAAATTTCTAAGAACTTAAATTCAAGCTTCACATCAACTTTTGATTTATGCGGTACATATTTTTCCAGCAGAATTAAATATGAGATAAAACTAATGTGCTTTCTCTACGAAATTCTCCTTTGAAACTATAAAAGTTTGGAAAAACCTTTTTAACTGCACCTTTCCCCTGGATTTTATCTTCAAATTTGTACTATGCAGGTTTTTGCTTATTTTCCGAATAAGCACTTTCAGAACTTTTTTTAAATGAAATATTTTCATCAAAAACCCTGACCGAATGAAAAAAAAATTATTATTTTAAAAACCCCATGCTTGCCTCCTCATTTACCATGAAAATAGTTTATGTAAGCAGCACATACATTAATCTTAAATCAATAATAAAGTTAGAAACAAAAAGTAGAGTAAGGCGATCAACGTATAATTTGCAATTGATGTTTGCATTTTATATTTTTTTATGTTTGTGTTGGCATGTTTCTTCTTTACTCCGATTTAATTTCAGATTTTTAATTTAATATATTTGTACTGTCCTTGCATATAATTCTGAATTTATTTGAGTTTAAGTACACACACACACACACACACACGCACACGAACGCTCTCTTAGACACACGCAAGCACGCACACATGTATGTACGTATGTATTTATATATAAAAAAAATGCAAAGATAAAATTTAAAATATACCGAAGTAAAGAAGAAATGTGTCTAGAACATATCAATAAAAGAGGAGAAGACTTAATGTGTGAGCGAAATACTTAATGCAAGTGTACATGAAGTAGTCTCATAAAATTTTTTATACAAATAAAACATGGTAAATGAATTTTATTCTATTTTAATTCATTAACTTCTTTGATATGCGGGGATTTAGTTCATTCATTAACCTTGATTGTAAAATGAAATGGTCTTTCGAAAGAATTATAATGAGTGTTTACTATTTATAAATCTGTCTGAAGAGGATTATTGAAGGCTAATTAATTTACAAATTAACTCCCATGTATTCATCTGCCTTTAGAGTACTGAAGTTGAAATGTTTATAATTTATTATTAAAATAAATAAGAAGATTCTGTGATTAAACATGTAGTGAAAATAAGTTGAAAAAGCGGATTTATATGCACGCATGTCAAAAAAATTTCTTCTATTCATATTTACTTGAACTACATAGATGTCAGTAGTACAGAAAAATATAAAAAATACATTTTATTTTATAATTCAATTTTACGCATAATTGAAATCCATCCTATATTAAAATTTAATGTAATTAGCAATTTACTGTATTAGTTGCAAAGTTTCATTTCGATGAGCATTGGTTATTTACAACCGAGTTCATATGTATCACTCAGAAGAATATTTTGCAGTAGAAAAAATTTCTGCAGTAGCGGAAGTGGACATTCACTTTCTAGATGAATGAAATTGCGAATGTATTATATTTTGGAATAATTTACTTGTGAAAATACCCAAGCTCACCTGATCTGACCCCTTTGGGATTTTTCTGTGAAAATACCTGAAACAGCAGCTGTATGCAAACCCTCCGACAACACTGCATGATCTTAAACACGAAGCTTTGCTGATGGTTATGCCAGTGTGTCACATGATATGCTATAAAACGTGAGCAAGAAATAAAAAAATAAAATCCAAATGTGCAATACAGCTGCCGAGAATATCGAATACATATCTGCTGATAATTAATTGTTCTATTTTATTTATATACTTTCCCTGCTTATGAATTTCGAAAATGCGATCAATAAACGTTTGATTCATAGTATTATTGCTTTTAAACTTCATACTAAAACGAGAACGTTATAATTTTGAAATAAGAACAGTAGCTCCATTGTTTGCCGCCTGCCGACACTATTCGATATAACGCATGATCACTATATGATACCTAGACAGCAAGTTTGTGGCAATAGATCTCGCCGTTCTCAAATTAGTGTGGGGCAAAATGACCTTAATGGAAACAATGTGAAAATTTTATTTATCTAATGTAAGATGAATTATGTAATTTCAATTTTCTACTTGAAATATAATATTGCACATGCAATATAATAATAAAAATAATAATACATACGTTTTTATTTAATTCATAAATGGGAAAGTATTAAAAATACACAAACTTATTATTCAAAAAATCTACTGAAATATAATTTTAGTCTTTTGGTATAGAGCGCTGAATTGGTTTTTGAATAAAATAGAAAGCGCAGAAGTGAACTTTTTGGGAATAATTTTCTCTACAAGAACATAGGATAATAAGTATTTAATAATTTTAATTATAAACATACCAATAAAATTAATTAATGATTATTCAATTTTAGCTAAATAATATATTTCTTGTGAAGTATGCATGAATTCATTTCAGTTTAAATTGAGAGCGCAACTCGACAGAATAAATTTTTCTTCCAGAGAGACCTCTTTTCCTACTATCGCAATAAAAAGAAACAATCACATAATTGAAAAAAAAAGCCTTTAAGTAGAAAAATTTGAAAATCCTATGTTTTTGTTAAATATTATTAATTGTTATTCATATATAATTTTTCTAAATATTTCATTAGTTCATGACCCAAATTGACATTAAATAACCGTTTCATAAATCAAAACGTTACCTTATTTATATAATTTTAAAAAAAATGTTTTGTTCAGTATTACTAGACCATATTCATTCCTGAAGCCTACACAAATTCTGGTTCAAATTCAAGAATTCTTTCGAAGATGGAATGTGTATGTATCTTTGGAAGATATTAACAAATGCCATTCATTTCTATCAATGCCGCAAATTAGTATTTTGCAGTCATAAATAAATTATCATTTTCAAATAGCTATTTCGCATGTTTCAAAGATAAAAAATAATTTACATTTTCTCTTTTTTTAAATAATTAATTTTAAAATAGAAAAAAGTATACATTTAAATAAGTCTTGATCACTAATGAAATTTATGGTAAAAAGATATTTGATTTTCAAACAAATATTCTTCCTACATTATGGATACTATATTCTTATTCCCATTGTTTTCCACTGTGATTATTTTTTTGTGAGTGCTTCTTTAAATATATAAAAAACACAGTTAATTCTTAGCACAGGCATTTGCGATAATTTTTTTGATATTTTTTTTAATATCAAAATCAAGTGAAAAAAATAATCCGTTTTAGATTTTGATAACTAATGGGGATAGTGGAGCTTCTTACAAACGCCAAAAAAAGGGAGTAATTTAAATTTCCATAAAAATTTATGTCCCACAAAACTTTGCTCTCTCTTCATCGTTTTAATGCTTGTTAGAAACGAGATAAGAAAAGTTAGGAAATAAGAATTGTTTCGCCCCGAAAATTCAAGATTGCTATGTAAAAAATGTAGATAAAACAGCCAACTGATTAAGAACTACGAAAACAAATACAAGTTTTAAGAAACCTTTCCAAGGAAAATTAGATTTTCGGTACATTGCATAAAGCTTGCAACCATCCTAGTCAAGTTTGAATTTACCTTATTGCTATCTTGAGAATCTTTTCTCAAGTTAATTAACTCAACCTAATCTCTTTTTAAGTATACTGCACAGTCTAACATCTTAAAGCGTTTGTTTTTCAGATAGGTTTTTGGTTTCATCCTTTTTGTTAATAATAATATTTACTAAATATAATGATTAACATCATAATAAATCTTGTTTTGGAGGAAATTAACAAAATTGTTTCATACTTTTCTACTACTCTTACTTACCTATCTTTTACCCTTATATACATATACTTTATATTTTGCGTTAATAAGTGTTCTTTTAATAAAAAAATACGCAGTGGGTTGAATTATTTTAACATATCAGCTTGAAGTTATACGTGCTTTCATTTTCGAAAAACACCTTACTAAGAGAGTCAAAACAATAATTGCATATTTTTTCTTGTTAAAAGGAAGCTACAGTATAAGAAGACTACAGTAAAAATTAAGAAAAAATGTCTATTATAAAATTACAAAAGCTATAAAAATGAAATTATAAATATAATAGCTGCGAAAATAAAATAATAATGATAAAAAATATGATATTTTATAGAAAATAAAAATCTTAAGACTTAAATTAACATAAAGATATTTTTTTCAGTTATTATTCATTTAAACTATTACATGTTCAACCTGAGTTTATGGAATTAGGTATTAAATAGGAAATTTTAAATTAAATAAATCATTTTAATTTACTTGTTCTTTTTTTAAATAAAAGAAATAAAACGATATTGTATAAATGTTAGAATTTTAATACTGAATGCATAAATTATTGAATAAGGTACGTTGATTTAACTTATTATTACTAAATTAGCACTAATTTAAAACTCCTGAAATTTTTTGTCATCTACAAGTAAAAATACTGTTTTAAATTTATGAGATGTGAAAGGAAAAATAAAAAAATAGCATATGTATCAAAGAAGCTTTAATCTTCATTTTCATTTTTTGCTCTGAGATTTCATGTAGGTTGAAGCTAATATTAATAATCGTTTCTACAAAATTCATTAACATCACTAATTTTCTTTTACCAATGAGCATTTGCATCACCTATGAAGTTAAAATAATATAATAAATTATCAGATTGGTAAAGAATTCAAGAGAGTAGTTATGAAATTATTAAATTCTAAATCTTTATAAGAAGATTTAATTTATTCTTTTTATTGTTGGTTTCTAAGGATATTCCATTTTTTTATGGAAATATAAGTTCTTAAATATAATAAAAATATGCAATTTTTATAAGCGACCTTTACATTAAATTAATTAGATAATATTAAAAAAACATTTCCTTTTTAAATCTTTTCTATATTAAGGAAAGATGAATTGGTATAATACTGCCATATTCGTTTCGAAAAATGAAAATGCTGAAGTTCATAAGCAGTTAAAATTTAAAACTCGATGCTTTGTTTATAGTAGATATATAAGGCTAATACATTTTTAATATTTTTGTATAATTAATAATTGGATAATTTTGTTGAAAAAGAAACAGAAATATTAGGAAATTCAATGCTGAACTTTTTGTTGTTAGAAGTAAAACAAATATAATTTTTTTTTCACAGAATTAATAATAATTTCTGAAAGATATTATATTAAACGAATGGTTAATAGTAGGGAAGATCGGGGCAGATTGACAACAATTTTGATTGCAATTTTTTTTTCTTTTTCGGTAATGATTATATAGCTGATATGTATTCCAACACATTTCTACATCCATAAAACAGAATTAATAACAATTTGATTAAAAAATAAGCGATAAATATAAATATGAATGTGCTAACTCTAACGGCGTCAACGTGCTCCGGGGCCGGAGTACATTGGTACAATATGCTGGACAAGTTGGCATTGTACTTTTTTTTAAATATACTATAGGTATTTATCTAAAAAGAAAATTTTAAAAAATAGTTTTAACAAGGACCTTTTATTGAATAAATGTTTAAATAATTGAATTTAACGAAAAATTGCACTTTCCTTTTCGAATCTAGGAACGTTTAATCAAAATGCAATAAACTGAGATCGGCTTCAAATTGAAAAAATGTGTTTACATCTTTGTTGACCCAATGTTCAAAAGTAATGGCAGAAACATTTTTTAATCAGTCCTTGATACAACTGCTATTTCAGTGTTATTGGGGAAAATAAATGCAGTCGTCGTTTTAGATCTTTTCTTAAGGAAGCACACTTTCCATTCTTGTGGGATCTTTTGGTTCAAAATTTTAGCCATGAAAATTTTGATTTATTTTCAATTAATAGTTTCACTAACATAAAAACCTTAACCTCTGGATCTTTTCCTAGATTCAAATAATTCTAGTCCTCAATCAAATCACAGTTGATATCAAAATCGATTTCGCTGATATAATTAGATGTGGCTTAAGGATGGTCGTTAAGTAATTTGGAAGAAATTCCGAGAAATATATCTGGGCTCAGAAGACTTATTCCAGCACCTGCAAAGTCGTTGTTATATTGATCTCGGTGGTAGCTAGTAGGAGAGGTGTGGCTACAGAATATGGTGCATATCTGATTCATATTCCATATGTCCACAAGTCCGAAACTGAACTGTATTTGTTATAACACTGCATAAAAAATTCTGCAACGTTTGTTTTATTAAATGAGATATCCCTACTGAGACTCATTGCTTCAAACATTCTAATGAACATGGAAGAGCTCCTTTAAAAAAAAAAGGTGAACCAGTCCTCGTCTACTTATTGATTTCCAGTTCCATTAACCAGGAGGGTCACGTGGCCTGGTGGTAAGATCTTGGGTTCGGAACCGGAGCATTTCAGGTTCGAGATCTGATTCCATCGAAGAACCGTCTTGTAAGTTGGTCTGGTGCACGCTAAATCTGACGGAACCAAATGTTGTCTCACTGGTGTGGTGTAGAATCTCTTAAAGAGGGTGCCAGCTCAGGTTTCGCCGTTGCCATTTGACTGTGGTTCAAAATTACGCGGTCCGTACCCAAATAGCCCATGTGTTGCTTTAAAATGGTACGTAAATATAGCTAAGCTAACTAAATTTCCATGAATCAGGCAACTTCCGTTTCAATGAAAGAGCAAACTGTGAAGGAAATGTGATACTTTTTTTGGACTGAGACCAAAATTAACATCTGTAGCTCGTTTTAAGTATTCTACGAGATATCCTTCCTCCTGACATCTGAAAAAGTCTCGTGTTTGGAAGGTAGCTGAGAGGCATTCCCGGCTTTTGAAGCTTTTTGGCAGTAGCGTATTAGGGAAAGCAAAGGTATCCCGTACTTATAGCAGCCTTTGAATATGACGATTCTTAATGAAATAGCTCATTTACTGCTTCAAAAATGGCCTCCCGAAAGTCGAAGCTCTATTTGTTTTTCTCTTTCTGTTTCTAAACATGACTGGAAAAGGAAATATAAGCTGTCGACATCATTCAAAACACAAGGCCAACCTACCTCGTTGATGTCAACTTGCCCCGCCCGGCCTGGTGCCAACATGCCCCGTCATGCCATTTTTATTTTGAATCAATTTTTTTTTCAGAAATATTAAATGAATTAAACGACATATTCTCATGAAAACGCTCATGAACGTCAAAATACGAAATGTATCACGCAGTAAACTTCATTGCTAATTTTTTATACTCTAGAAGAGAATCAAGCCAGTGGTAAAAATTACATTTCAAGCAAAAAATAGCAATTAGACCTCTAGTGTCTGCAGATTCATATGAAACTGACTAAAAATTTCTGAGAGTATGAAGTCATACTTCCTGTTCACTCTGTTCCCATATTGCCATTTAATGGTTTTTAACGGTGCCATTAGTCGAGTGCCAATTTGTCCCTGGTGCCTTCTAGCCCTCTACCACTGACGTGCTAATAGAAATAAAAATAAGTGTATCAAGTATTCCTCAGTATGGAAGAAAAATTAATTGAAAATTTCAACAGAAAGATGAAGATAAATTATTGGAAAATAAAATTCAAAAGAAATTCTAAGAAAATTATTTTTGTTTCTAGAACTTATGAGAAGGTTATTTGGTTTAAAGAACAATTCCAAATTACCGGAACATTATTTATTTATTCACTCTTTCTTCAAACTGAAATTTCGATTACTACTTTTTCATGTAATAGTAAAAAAAAATCGTCAATGTGCGTACTTTTTAAAAAAAAATAGTTCATAAAAATAGTATATGTCAATGTAAAAACAAATCGTTATTGTCATATAAAAGAAATAGCAATAAACATTTTTATTGATACACATTTTTCTTGATATATAAATGAATTTTATATGCTGTCTAATTTTTGTATATTCAAAGGAATAACACCGGTAATATTGGAAAAGGAAATGAAAATATCACTTTTGAAGGGGATAAAATATCGTATGCAGCACGGATTTAAAGACAATTTGTGTTGATTTCCTGTCATATAAAAATTAATAGTGTAGAAAATCATTTTTTAAAGATAAATAAATAATATTTAATGTAATCTTTATAATATTTTTTTCATTTCTACTTTTAAATGATTATTAACTATCCACAAATTTCGTTTCTATACTGTTAAATTGAAATATACATTGAAATAACTTATAAAATTCTTTCAAACATTGACATTTCTTTTCAACGATAGTCCAAAAGAAAGTTAACAATAAATACGATTTTACAGATCTTCATACTGTAGATTCGTTAATAGATCTACTCAACGGATATGCATTGCAAATGGTTCATAACACCTAATTCTATATGAATTATATGTAATGGAATCATCACTATATGTATTTGAAAATTTTATAATTTTAATAATATTGAATATAGCCAATGGTTCAGTAAGTGTCATTAACTCTTTCAAGTAATAGTTAAATTCGGATCTTAAACCAATTTTAAAAGTATATTCGAAATAAATTCTAAATTGATTCAATGATTTCAAAAATTATAGATGGAACTAGATTAATCTTTTTCTACGTACATATGATTATTTAGTAAAAGCGATGATTCAAATTCAAGTCAAATTCAGAAATGTAATAAAAGAATTCTGGATTGTCACCGAAATATGGCACCATGTGAATTTAGTTGCAATTATTTGAATAATTTATTTTGTGATGATATCAAAGATTCTACACATTAAAAATTCTAGTTTTAAAATTTTATTTTTGCTTATGTACTTAGCATGACCGTTTGAATTCCTATTAGATAAATGTCGTGTTTGCAGAATAACTATAAAATGATAATCAAATTATGTAGCCAATTCACAACTTGCCATTGCTCCTTATTAATTGCTGAGTTTTTCCCGTTTATGTTAAACGAATTCTGATTTTATTTACACTTTGTAAAAACATGTTGTTCTTTCAGACTTGTTATTGTTGTTTAATGAATTTGTCTGTTCAGTTTACTGATTCTGGATTCTGCCAAGTCAAATTAAAATCGCACAAAGATTTGTTATCGAATAAATTCAATTACATAACTTAAAATTATTCTTGGTTTAATATTTAGATATAATACTCTTCAAAAATATCTATTTTGTATAAAACAATCTTCCACAAAATATATTTGGAAATTTTACTTCAATACCAAGTTGCCATTTATAAACAGTATTGAAGATATCATTGCTGAAACATTTTAGGAAAAGTTTCATTTAATTATTTTTCTCCTTGGCAGATACTTCCCTTTTTATGAAAGAAAGTATTGCTGTACAAGCAAAATTTCACCTTATTTTGATATACACGGCTAAAATTTGGAATTAGCAACAAAAAGCATAAAACAATAAATTAAATTTTATAGAACAAAATTATATATGCTATTGACGATGAATTTTTCAGAGAGTAAAGAAATAATGCCATATATAAAGACATAAAAATTAATAAAATTCAATATCACCACCAGAAGTATAAAAATTTCGTCAACAAATCAAGGGCCAGCGTAACATAATAAGAGCTCAAAATTATTTACCTTCAATAAATGGTTTTACGCATTATTATACGCAATTTCTCAATGATTCATTCTTCTCAAACCAAGGTAATTTTAAAAACTCCTAGTTAAATTCTTTTATTTGAAACTTTATTTGCAACTTGGAAATTTGGAAAATCTTTCCAACTCATATGTGGACCCTTTGAAGTCAAAATTACAATGTTTTTTGGCTACATTTCAAGACAAGCCCTTTTTCACGAGCTCTCTTTTTATATATATGTTAGTATCCTCCAATAAGTATCTAAGTCAAGATAAATAAAAGCAGAAAAATTGAATTTTACGTGAAACAACATATTAAAACAGAAATAAAAATAATTTTAAACGTTTGTCTATTTATATATATTTTATCAAAAACAAAAAGCCTACTTATTTTATGATACTTATTCAATGTCAGAGGATGTGGTTTCCTCAAAATTTTCTATCATATTCTCCATACTTTATGATATCAAATAAATAATAGGTAAATGATATTGTAAGGTTTCATAGTTATGATAGTCAGTGTATGTGCATTAAGCTGATGAACGGTGTATTAATGAATGTTTTAATGTATCATTATTTCTCATCGAGTTAAGTTCCTAATGCATCTTGGTGAGTACTTGAAATAGCATTAAGCAGATGCTGTTTGGCATAATGAGGTCCGTAATCCCATTTTTGACAATAATTGGGTATTATAACATCACATTAGATTAATATTAACTTAGACAACATCATTACCTACTTAACCATTCTCAATGTCTCTAAGATTTGAGACTTAAATACTTCTCTCCTTGCTGTTATTTCCTTCAATATATATATAACTTTATTCCAATGTAATTTGTAAATTTCTAATTAATATTTTTAACATGAACAAAAATGGAAAAAAACTGAACCAAGAATCAACATATTATATAAAATTATTTTACCTTAGGATCGAAACGCATTTTAAAGTTTCAGTTAACAATGTTTTACTTTTTTTATTAAGCAGATATATGGTAAGAAAGGTAAATAGTTTATATAACAGAAAGTGAGACGCAATCATGTTCAAATAGATTTAATTGATTTTGTCATATAGTACATTGCCTCATCCTTGATTGATGTCTTATGCTATTTCAACTATCTCGTAATATTACTTCGTCCTTAGAGAATAGACCATTCCAGGTGAATCTGTGATAGGTATCAGTGGAAATGGATAGATTTAAATTTATATGTTATATCTAGGTTAATCATATCGAAAACTTTAAAAGAGGAAGGGTTGTTTTCGAGAGTTATGAATGATGAAAAAAAAAGCAAAAACATGTTTGCTTGAATAATATTTCTAACTTACTTTCTATACATATTAAATGTTCAACCATATTATGTTTGAATAATATTATGTGATTAAATCTTGATCTCAGTTATAAAATTCCTACATTTTAACAATAATTTTTCTTGTTATAAGGAAAAAATAGTCTTGTATTCAAGTTTTACACAACGCTTCTTGTTTTTTGGTATAAAAAGGAATGCATATTAATGCTGAAATTGAAATAATTATCAAAATGAATTTCTTTTCGAACACAATTTCAACATAATATTAAATAAAAGAAAAATGAGGCAAAACTGTGATATTTCGATATGAGAAAAAACTATTTCAATACTTGATTCGAACAGAGTTTTCAAAGAAGTTTAATGTCATGTAGTATTTATTTATTTTGAATTATTATTCATCAAGAAGAGTTGTGCTTGAGACCATTGTTTTTTTTAAACAATTAAAATTGAAAAGCATTTAATGAAGCATATTATAAAATTTATTTGATAATTTGTTTTTATCATAACTTTTTTCCGGTTTTTGATCACTAATGCATTTACTTCGAATTTATAAGAAATTTTTATTAGGAAGCAAAGTAAATTATTTCTGTAAAATTAAGTGATTCAACTACAGAAGTGGACATCAAATTCCATCTCTAGTCTAGATTGCTGAAAACGTGTTTTAGTCATATATATATATATATATATATATATATATAATATATATAATATATATATATAAATAAATGGCTAAAAATAACTGGCTTGAGTTATGTAATTTTAATATTACTGAAAATTACGTGTTTAATGGTATTAATTTTTATAAACAAGTCAAGGGCATTCCAATGGGGACAGCTTTCTCAAGTGCTTTAGCTAATATTTTCCTGCATTACTATGAGAAAAAAATAATTAAATATAATTTAATAAACGGGTGGAGATATATTGATGACCTACTTTTGATTAACTTCGACAATACTAATATTATTACTAATTGCTATCCAAAAGATTTAATTCTAAAAGATACAAATAAAAATCAACTTGAGGCTACCTTTCTGGATTTAAAAACCGAAATTGCTAATGATAAAACAATAGTTGGTATATACGATAAAAGGGATGATTTCAACTTTAAAATAACAAAACTATGTAACTACCATTCCAATCTAAACTCTAAAATTTTCAAAAATCTAATTTTCTCACAAATTAACAGGATTAAAAGGGTTTGCAATAATAAAAATTCTTATATTGAAGCATCAAACATCCTCCTTAAAAATTTAATTAAAAATGAATTTCCTAGAAATTACTGTAATGTCAATTTTTTAATTAAACAAGGTATGGTTTGGGATTAATCCTTTGGCTTAAATAAAAATAGAACTTTCCTTGCATATTGGATCACTCAATAGATGGCGCTGGTAGCCTACCTCTGTTTACATAATTTACCCGTTAATTTTTTTAAAAACAGGGAATCACAATCGATAGTTTAAAGTTTCCTTGACTGTTGGATGGTATATTCTAGACTTTTCGTTTTTAATTTTAATTTTAGTGCTAGTTTTTGTTTTTATTGTTATTTTTGTTATTGTATTTTTACTTTGTTGTGGTTTTTTTCTTCTAATTTGTTATTTTGTATTTCCTTTCTGTTAAAATGGTATATCTCTTGAGCATAATTTCAGGGGATTTTCGGGTCACGAGGAATCATTATTAGACAATGTCTGTATGTCCTCACAGAAAAAATCCCTTTCTTTGAATCCCTGCTTGAGGGTGACCCTTGAAAAAGTCTTCAGGCCGGATTCTTTTTTTTATATTTTTTTAATAATTTTTTTTTGGTTTAATTTTTATTTGATTTTTTGTTTTTCCTATTAACTTGATTCTAATACTTTTGTATATATATATTTAAATTCAGAAAAGAAAAGTTCCATACACTTAGAGTGAAAGAAATAATATATCCTTTATAAAAATACAATTTTAAAAAGCCATAAAATTTTAATTTGAAAAATCTAATTAGTTCAACAGTTTTGATAATACCGATGAATGTTATCTAACAATTTTTGAAATTTAATCATAAATATTTGTAGGAAACTATTTATCTAAGCTACTTATTTCCTTCAATCAACTTCAACTAAAATTAGCAAGTAACTCAGCAATTCCATCAAACAATTTTGATTGAAAATTAAAATAGCTCAACATTTCTAAACAATATATATTATTATTCATTAGTGTAATTTTAGCCTTCGAGCAAATTAAGGATTGTAACTATGGGAATTACATTTTTGTTTGATAGAAACGTGTGCGAATTAGATTTTAATAAGAGAATATAAATAACTCAATCAAATGTTAATTTCGTTTTGGATTCATCATCAAAGCTCAGGGATTATTTCATTCAGCGATCTTTGATTGTATTTAAAACTCAATATTTTCCAAAAGCTGTTTTATGATTAATAATTATTGTAAATTTTAAAAATTTAATTTAATAATTTTATAAATGCTTTGTTTCAAATGTTATTAAGATATTTACTTAAGTTGATGTAAAAAATGTAGCTTCAAAGTCGAAGTTTAATTTCACTAAAGGTTGATGAACATTCCCACAGCGTCTGCTTTTGAATTAATAACTACGTTAACTGAGTAATTAAATGGATTACTTTTATATTTAATTTATATAAAGTTATTTACATAGAAACTTACGATTGTATACTTTCTTAATACTACTTATACGAGAAAGTATCAATATGTCAATGAAGTCGAGATTTTGAATAATCTCCACATGCTAGGCTTACTTGAGTTCAAAGAATAGATTTTCTGAAAATGTTCGCCTGTCTGTGACAAAAATAACTCAAAACGCTTTGAGCTAGACTGAGAAATTTGGTATACGATCTTTATACCAAATTTGTAGATTTCTATCAAATTTTAAGCAAAATCTGTTCAGAAGAACTCGTCTCGGGCTGCTCTAATAAAAATTCAAGCTATAACTACAAAACAAAGAGAGCAAGATGAGGAAAATAAGTGTAGATACCTGTGAAATTTTGAGCTCAATCAACGATGGCTTGTCCATATGTCGGTCTGTACTTTCAGAAACACGTAAACATGATAACTCCTAAACGCAATGAAATATACCAAATTTAATATGGAAATTAATGAATACAACTGTCAAATTTTTGTTTCAATATCTATTTCTAGCATATTTCTGAAACCTAAATTGGAATTTTTAAACTATTAACCACGTTTGAAGGATTAATCGCTAAAAAATTCCCCACAGATGTCATGAAAGATTCAGTAAAAATTCTAAATTCACGCCAAAAGTTAATGTTTCTTAATTATTGTTCGCCACTGGCATGCAAAGCATTCTCTGAGATAACACCTTTATTAGAGAAAATACGAGATAAGTTTGGGAAGACTACTGATTTGGTTATTATATAAAGCGAAGCAGCAGGAATATTGAAAATGATGGGAACTTGATACCATCGAAAAGTTGCAGTTGCTATCAAATAGTAGTTATAGAATTGCAAATAGCAGACATTATTTTTTCCCCTAGTATTTTTACAGATAAAAATGATGAAATCACTTATAAGGATTTACAACATTGTCTTTATGTAATTATGTCTATTTAAAAAATATGCATTTTTAATGGTTAAACGCAAATATTGATCTGGAAAAAAAAACACACAGAAACCTGAAAAAATGATTACAGACAGTACGTTTTTATTTTAATCAGTAAGTTTTTATCCAATTTCATTACAATTCTCCAAACGATGCCTGTCTTCATAACTCCCGTCTCATTAGTAGAAGATTTGGAAAATAATCCCCAGCTCGTGTATTGCGATATTATCAACGTTAACTTATTTTATAAATCTCATTTGGGAAAACTGCTAGGATTTCCATTTAAGTGTTTTGAAAGTAGTGACCTTTACTTTTTATTCCCTCGCTTTGAAAAGTCTAAATAAGATTAAAACTCGAAAACTTTGGAGATATTTTTTTAAATTCTCCCAATTATTGTTTTTTTCTTTTAAATGTTTTAATCTTATTTATGAGGAATCAAGTTACAAATTCATTTCTATTTATTTTAAGGAAATGTAAATAAATGATAGCAGAAGCGTTAGAAATTAATTAATTTAAAAATATTTCGAAAGACCTTTCATGGGATTCAAAACAGATTTTAATCAGTTTCCGAAAAGGAATAAAATCGTTTGACAGAATAAATAAATTCGTAATAGTCTTTAATGCAAAAGATAATTTTTAACGAGTTCTGGGATATTTGAAGGCTACTAAAATTCGTAAAATCTTATTCAATTTCTATTTATTCAGAATAAATATAAATATATGTATTTTTTAAAATCTCTTGCAATTTTAAAATAAATATAGATTGAAAATCATTTACTTTAAATAATTTAATCTAAATTACCTAAACATTTTCCCTTTTTTGAAAAGAAAACTAATGAAAATTAATCCAATTTATTTAAAAGCAATTACTTAATATTGCTTTTGATACTTTCAATTATTAAATATCTTTTTTATGCAAGCTTAGGAGGTGTGTTTAAATTTTATATACGTAATTTAATCTGAAAATTTTGGCCAAAGGTGTCAGTTTAGATACATAGAAATACACAGAAAAATATTTTATTATTTGATCCTTGTTTTAATATATATATGATACATATGCTATAAGATATGTTTTTTTCATTGAATTGGTACGATGAATATTTTATTTGGAAAATAATTTCGTTTTAAAGAATAACATTAAGTTATAATTTAAATTATAGCAGGAAATATATATAAAAACTTATAAAACCTTAAAATAGAGAGAATCTGCACTGTAAACTTATTAATACCAGTTAAAAACAAATAATGAATCATATTATTAATTTATTTTTGATAACACTTTAAAAAGAATTTGACATCAAAATATAATCTACCACAATTTTTAAGGTAAATAAATTCAGCTTTCAATTTATTTAGGGTGAATTTTTCTCAAAATCTAGGCATCAATTTACTACGTGATAGTACAAATATTTTTATATCTACTCATGAGAAAGGGAATATTTTTAAACATAAATCAAAAAAGGTTATTTGTTTGCAATCAAATGTAAATAGAAAACAAAAATTAAAAACATAATGATATCATATGTAGAATAACTGAATTAGGGATATTTTCGAATGATGAACATTTAACTTTTCATGGATGATGATATAGTGAAATTTACATTGCATTATGACTCAGTCTAGTAAAAACAATTGCGGATTTTACATCCTAATTCCTTGAAGTTGATTCTTTTTTCAATATTATTAAAATTGTTTTTCAGAAACCAATTGTGGAATTCTCATAAAATGAATTAAACAGTCAAATGTTGATAAATCTCCCATAAATTTATGAATGCAGATATGTCTTGTCTCTCAAAAGAAGATGGCTGGCTTGCGATCCCAGATATGTGAATGTATTTGCTGAGAATAGAGCGTGAGAAGGTACAAATGAATAGCATGTCGCTGAGAAGTAATAGGGTTATCATAATATGACTATCCTGATGCTTTCTAACATTTCAAAACATATTAATCTCAAATTCCATGATTCATTCTTTTTAACCATCTTCGTTTGAAAGCCGGATATTGTCATATTGTTAATACTAAAGTTTAGTATTTAAGTTTTATAACGCTGCCCAAACCAAGTTTGTTCTACCACATATTTTCCCTCGTCATCAATTATAATAATGTTAAGAATATTTATAAATAATTTTAAGAATATTTAATAATTTTGGATTGCTAGAAGCCTTTTTCCTCACAATTGAGGGCTTTCGTCTTACTTAGAGAAAAATGAAATACCTGAATCCATGTATTTGGCATCACATTGGGGAAAAAATAAAATTCCGCAACTTAATGAATCATTCTTATTTGTTGAACAAATTTTCCGAAGCGATTAAATTTTGGAAGCACATTTTTAAGCGCTTTTAATTAAATTATCTTTAGAATTACTAATTACCTCTCTCATAATTGCAAAAAATTACTTCTTCATTATCTCACAAGCAATTAAATTATATAAAATCAACCATAAAGAAAGTAAAATTTAATTACTCAGTGGACTATTTACAATGAATTCCGCTTCGGCAATTTAAGATTTTACTACCGAATTTAATTTGATTATAAGAAATCTTTCCTTAACTTCAACTTTCCCGATCTTTACTTTGTATTCCAGTTCCATATTGTTAGTATAAGCATGCAAAAGCCTCAATATCTCATGCATAACTGTTTTTTATTAAAAAAAAGGGGGGGGGAGATGCCTAATTTATCAACTTGAAAATGAAAAAAAAAATACCTTCAATTTTCGTATTTTGCTTGATTAAGGCATTATCGCTATACAGTGAGTAATTTTAAATGTTATTAATTTAATGAACTACGCGTATTCCTTTAAACTTTCCTTATTAGAAGGAGTTAGCAACTCCGTGTTCAACGGAAGGCAACCTCTGCATCTATACCTGTGTGATTTTTTTTGTGTAGCTAAATAATTATGAATGAATTTCCTTTTTACATGTTCATTTATTTAATCAAAATACTTCTACTAGAGCTGCAATTCTGAAATAAATCATTCCCCGTGATCATATGAAAAACAAAAAGCTACAGAAATTTTGATGCATGAGTTTCCATTAGTAGAAGTAAAATAAGGGAAGGTCAATCTTTGAATTGAAAATTTCAAACTTCAAGCTAGTTTTCAAATTGTAAACATTTTATTGATCTCAAATTAAACAAAAAATAATAAAAGTGACTTATTTCCAGGGAAAAAAGTTAATTTGTTACCGGTAAAGGTATTTTGTTAAATTTGCATTTCAGTTTATCATAAGCATTTTTATTTCTAATAATTCGATAATGCAAATTTATCAAGTCAAAAAATTCTATAGAACACCGCATTTATATATTTGTTGAAAGTTTTCAGCTGAACATATTCAATTTAAACTAATTTAATGGTCCACTTATTTCCCAAAATTAAAAAAAAAAATCCATGTGATATTCAGGGGATATTTAGCCCAATTGAACTTAGGATTAAATCTTCGGAATGTGAATTATTTTGTTTCTTGGTCATTTAAAGAATTTTTCACTAACTTTCACCTACATGCTAATAAATAGTAAATGAAAGGCTACATAATATTCTATCATATTTGATATTATTTTAATTCAATAAATGGCAACTTCTCATGTAAATAAAACTACGTCAAGAGTGTATGTTTTTACTAAAACTGGAGTTATTAACACTGAATGTATATATTTAATTTGAAAAGTAATTGGTTGATATGAATGATATGGAATTTATGTGAATCCATTTACTAAATCTTAAAAAGAATGAGATATAGTTTTAATTTATAAAGAATCCTTCAATGCACTCAAAAATCATCAGTTATTCAACCCACTGCAAAAAAGCTTTTATTTTGATTGCGTCATTTGAAATATTGTCACGAAGATGCAAAGAATAACGGGTCATAAAGTAACACTAGAACAAGTTTATTAGATTTAAGCAACTTGTAACATGTAGGCAAAGGACTGCTTTCGGAACTCAGAATTTATAACTTTACATAATAATCTAGATTTACAAAGAAGCTTATATATAGTTCTATAAGCTTCTAGAACATTAACAAATAAATAATAAGAAAATCAAATTAAAGTTCAACCTTTAAATTAATGCAATTGGCTGGCATTCGTACCCTTGACCTTGTTCTTTGCGAGAGCTTACTTTACCTCTAAGCCACGCTGAGTATGTGCAGCTTTTCCTTTTGCGATAATATGTTTTGATATTCTTATTTATGGAAGAGCTCAATTTTAATATTCAAAATAACTTAAATTGGAAATATTTACAAAATCCAAAAATTGATTAATTAAGATTCAACTTTTGCTAATTTTAATTGTAGTCCCACAATTTTAGTTAATGTTTTAAAAGTTCTAAATTGAAAAAAAAAATATTCTCCTAATAATCAATGTATGCAGTAAATTGTTTATCTACATTTTCGGCTAACTGCATCTTAATTATTTTAAATAAATATATGAAAGAATTATATACCAATATGATAGAAATTTGTTCATATGTTAATTATTTATTTCTAACAAACAAAAAAACAGAGGTTTTATATTATTCCCATTCTATAGATTTGCATAGTTAGGAATTTTTATTTAATTTTTTTATAATAGACTTTTATCATCAACTTTTATTTTTATTGAAATGTAAGATTTCGAATTTAAATAAAAACGTTGATTCATTATTTATCACTTAAATATATAATTAAATATGCTTTAAGGAATGCAAATGATAAGAGAAATTCAAACGAGATTAAATAACTGAATATTTTCTGTAAAGAACTAATAAAAATCATGTTTTACTATTCTCTAAAGAATAATTACAATTATGAAGAGTTCACAACAGCCTTCCGAAACGAGAATTCGAAAACAAAAAAAATTATCAGGCTGCGGGAAAAGCAATAAGCTTTTGACGATATCCCTTACATGCATTAAATTTCGCCCTTGACGACTTCCAGTGAAAGTAACGACGCTTTCAAGTCTTTTCTTATCAACATTATTTTTAGTTAGCTTCAACTAAGAGTTTAGAGACTATTTCGTACTTTTGAAAATATCGGAAAGAGATAGTAGTTCCTTTTCCTTCTTTTCCCATTAAAATCGATCCGCTGGATACTAAATGAGCCAATAGAATCTTTTATCACAATGGAATTACCTGTCAAGTTCTATAGGTTTCAAAACATAGCATTTTATGGAGTTAAGCAAAAACCGTTTGTTCCAGGACGATTCTTCTTTTTGAAATTTTATTGCTGGATACTGAAAAAAACTTTCTTAGCTTTTTACTTTAATTATTTTCAATTTGTGAATTTTGTGGAGTGCTGAAAATATTTTTATGAATTCTGCCTGTTAAATAGAGTTAAGCATTAAAAGATGTGATTATTTAATAAATATTGATATATAAACTATAAATACAAACTTTGAAGTTCTTATCTATTATAGAAAAGTTCATTTCTTTATTTTAAAAAAAATCGACGTTTAAAATACATATAACATTTACTATTTATTTATTTTTTTAGAAATATTTTTAAAACATACATAAATTGTTTAAACTTTTCAACATTTCGAATTTTCAATAACAATTCTTACAGTTTAACACAGAAATGTTTAAAAAAAGTAATAAATGTCTTTTCAATCAAATATGTTGTTAAGTTATATGGTAAATCAACGAATAAAATTAATTCATACATTTGTAATGTGTTTTGGAGTCTTATTTCCTGCTGTTTTTAAAGTATCTATATTATTATGTAATATCCAAAAAGTGAATCTCAATAATTAAAAATGAATCCTGATTCATTAAGAAAATTAAGTTTACTATGAAATAATCGCCCTTATCCTTTCAATAATATTGTTTCTATTCGAGTTTTCATTTCAACAGAACACTGATTTCAGCATAGAATGAAATTTTATTTCAAAGACACAAACGAATTACAACTGCTTCTTCCAGAAAAACTTTATATATGTTAATTATTTTTATCCAAGTAATTAAATAATGTGTGTGATAAAATCTTAGAATTTCCTAATTAATATTAAAATAAAAATATTCTTATCATATTTTTTCAAAAATAAAAATAGATTTTTCTAAATTTTCTAATTAAAACCCATCTTATGTTGAGCATTAAAAATACTATAAATAAAAAGTCCTTTCATCTTTCATAAAACAAAATATTTTTTAAGAATTTAAAGTAAAAAATGATTTTTTAAATTTTTTATGAATATTTATTTTCAGAAATTGTGATGAAAATAAAAATAATAAAAAATACTCATATGCAGAATTTTTGTGGTTTATGTATTATCTGATCCTATAGATATTTCTAAAGTGCTCTAAATGCTAATTTTGTTCTTTTTTTTTCTTCTATAAAAGTTATAGGAAAAAAATTAATAGAACTATTTAAATTCTAAATCCTTCGACAGCGCAATGATATTTTTTTCCCTTGACATAAAATTTCATCAAAATTAGTACATTTTAATCCATTTTTGGCCTTGTAAATTAACATATTTTTAGCCTTTCATCTAGATTCTTTCTGTCTTTAGAATCTATTGCTTTCGGATTTTTAATCTTCTTTTAAATGAATCGTAAGTTTGTTTCCTCCATTTTGTTGTTGTTGTTGAGGAGACTGGTTGTACCGTAACGATTTGCTGATGCATATCTATGAAGTTATCAAATATCAATTCCTTGCAGTGTGAATTATACAACTCAATGATGTTTTTACTATCAATTTCTAAATATTATGATCAATGTTGTTCTATAATTTCATCTATCTCAAGAGAATTTATTCAGTTTTGGGAAAAATTTATAAATACTCGAGATTAGAAAGAAATATTTAAAAAAAATAACTTTGAGCTCGTATCAGTCTGTTATCATAATTATTATAATGCACTTAATCTAGTGTCGCTAATACATGAAGTTAAATAATAGTTATAATCATTTAAGTCCAGTTAAGTCATTTGAATAGACGTAATTTTTGCATCCTATGAACCTTCATATATAAGTATTATTAGTTAAAATAGTTAACATTTTCCATTTTTTTTAAAAATTATATATATTTTCTTTTGTTTTCTCATTGTTTCTCTTTTACATCAGGAATTTGATGTTCATATTTCATACATTTGATTTTCCATCATACATATTAATATGTTATACCAGATAAAGTTTTATACGAGCTTTTCAGTTTGTTTTTTTTGTATTTGCATGTATTTGATTGTTTTTCAAGTTCATCGCTTCTCTGATGCTATACTTAATACTTTATGTATTATCTCAAATAAAAAATAGAGATTATTCCCCTCCAAATACTAAGTAAGTTTCAGAAGAAAAGATGCTAAATGCAGTTTCAGTAATTAATTTCGGAACGCATATACAGTTTTCCAAATTCTAAAATTTTTCCATGTGATTTAAAAAAATTCTTTCATTCTTTGCTCAGAAAATTGAAAATTATCGGCCTTTATCCTTTATCTTCCATTTCCACTCCCTGACCAGGAATGACTTATTCTCTAGGAACGGGAATGCGATGTGCGATGTGTCGTAGTACCGGAATAATTGTAGCATTTCCGTAAAAGACGTAATTGTGCAACTTTAGCACGTTTTAATTATATATATATATATATATATATATATATATATATATATATATATATATATATATATATATATATATATATATATATATATATATATATATATATATATACCGGGTGTACCATAAATTTGTAAATACTTCAAAAATTCATAAAAATTGAAGGACTGGGTATATTTGAATGCGGTTTGCGAAACTATTATTCTCATGAAGGGGGATTTTTTTTGATACAGGAAAAAATAATAATTCAAAAATTTGTCAATAGAGGGCACTGTACACAAGCAAATCAGTGGAAATATGCAAATTAAAGTCTTATGAAAGGCAGAGTGAGCGATTGACACATCATTTCCAAAGGTTTGCATAAGGTTTGTATTAAGATGTTGACACTGGTGGATAAAACACTATTGGTAAAGTTGTTTTATGTCAGCAACGAATCGGTGGCTGAAGCCTTACGAAAGTTTAGGACCCAGAAAAGATTGAAGAAAGGTTCAGGTCCGATCACTCCTGCTGGACTTGTTTCCCTAGTACGCCGTTTCGAAGAAACTGGAAGTTTGTGTCATCGGCCACGCAGTGGTGCTCCTCGTTTAACAACTGTCCGTATCCCCGATGTGTCTTCGCAAATGGAGACGCTAAGGGAACAGTCTACAAGTGCAGTCAGTAGTGCACGAGAAGTGGCACGAATAACTGGTATTCCAAAGACTTCGGTGTACCGTATCCTTCATGGTGTATTGCAATTGTACCCATACAAATTGCAATCGCTACATCAGCTCTTACCAAATGATACAGCTAAGAGATTGGAATTTTCAAATTGGGCTTTGACGAAAATTGAAGATGATCCGCGACGGCTGCTGAAAATATTGTGAACAGATGAGGCTCATTTTGCTTTGCATGGAACAGTTAATACGAATAACTGTAGAATATGGGCACATGAAAATCCACATGCTTACACTGAGAAGCCCCTGCATTCACCCTTCATTTACTGTTTGGTCTGATTTCACTGCATCCATTATTGTAGGCCCTTTTTTCTTTGAAAAGCCCTGTAAAAAAGCAGGATGGAAGACATGTTCAGTCAATGGAACAAGTTACTTGGAAATGTTACAGAAGGAAGTGATACCATCCTTATTGGAACACGATGTCCTTGACACAGTGACATTCATGCAAGACGGGGCACCTCCTCACATCGGCACCGAAGTGAAGGCATTTTTGAGAAGAACTTTTACTGAAGAACGGATAATCAGCCGTCACTTTACACATGAATGGCTCTCACGCTCACCAGATTTAACACCCCTGGAGTTTTGGCTATGGGGTTACCTTAAGTCTCCGATGTACCGCCATAGGCCAGCGATTCTCAACCTGTGGGGCGCGTCTCCCTAGGGGGGCGCGAGAATATCCAAGAGAAAATATTATTTAAAACAGTTGATTAAAACATTTGACTGAAAGGAAAGCACACATACACATGGAAAACAAAATACATTTCGACATATTTAATAACTTATTAAAGTAAAACAACTTACTAAATCAAAACTTACTTAATAAAAACATACTAAATTAAAACAAATTTAATAATTATTAGTGACTTCCTGGGGCCTGTCTTGCAGAGCAAAGGTTTTCGAAGGAAGGCTTAATATTAGAAATAGCCACTCTCAGTTCTTCCGAGATCTATAATTTGTCTTCAAAGAAACCACTTTAGAAAATCCAGTTTCACATAGGTATGATGTTGAAAATGGTAATAGAATGCGAAATGCCCTTGTTTTTAGTGCAATTAAAATCATCCTCTACTCCTGCCCTAAGTCCAAATAGTAATTTATTACTAAATTGTCTTCTAGTTTCGCCACTTGTCGTGAAGTCCATGAATTTTTCTTCCTTATCAATTGAGAGCCCTTCAGGAGAGTTATGAAATGGATCCCTAACTCACTCGTAACTTGCTATCAGTTTGTCGTCAGCAAGAAAATACTTTTTAAAAATCTTTGCCAGCATGGCTAAATGATTTTCAGTGGTTACAAAAACAACTTTTACATGTTCTTCTTCAGCCTTGTAAGTTTTAGTACAATGATCCACATTTGCAAACATTGTTAGATTTCTTTGCTTTAAATTTCTGCTCCGCAATTCCAATTTTCCCACAAAAAGCATTAACTTTATCACACGTATCCAACATCCAACATATGTGTATTTGCTCTTTGGAGTTGAAGATTCAAGTTATTTAATTTCTCGAATATATTGACCAAGTAGCTCAATTTCATCATAAATAAGCCATAGCGAAAAATATCAGTCTCCGGTCTGTTTACTTCTTCTAGGAAAATGGCGATTTCTTCTCTTAATTCATAAACACGTTGTAAAAATTTCCCACGTGATAACCATCTTGCCTCGCAATAAAATAGTAAAGCTGAATGTACTGAACCCATGCTTTACAGAGTGCGGAAAAGATTCTCAATTTATGGGGGTCTCATTTTTATATTATTTACTACGGTTACAAAAGTAGTTAACACAATATTCAAACCAGGATTCGTTTCTTTCGAAGCCAAAGCTTCTCTGTGGAGCATGCAATGTGTCCAGACGTAGTGAGGTGATTTTTGTTTTTCAAATGCTTGTATACCTTGGAATCTTCCGGACATTCAACGAGCACCATCGGTGCATATTCCGAAGCAATTTTTCCATTCTATGTTTGCCTAGTTCATAAAATCATTTAAAATAGCAAATAATGCTAGGGAGGGTTTTGAGTTCTATTGGTTTGCAGAAAAGTCGTTCTTCTACTACTGACATATCACAAAATCGAACATAGGCAATCAAATGAGCATCTTTATTACTATCTGTTGCTTTATCAAGCTGTACTGAATACAATTTGTCACGCAACTTCGAGAAAAGCTGACACTGTACATCTTCAGCTATTTCACCATTTCGACGAGCAACAGTATCATTTGAAACCGGTACGGACTGCAATTATTTTTAAAAATTATCTCCAAACATAGTTCTACAATATCAATTGCTGCTGGCAAAATAAGCTCTTCACCAATGCTGTGAGGTTTATTACATCTGGCTATTTTATATGAACTTTGTAAGATGCAATAAAGCTTTTTTATTCACAGACAAAGTTTCTTTAAAAAAAATTTTTAATTTTAATTCGAAGAATTCTCTGGGTTTGTTGACGTACTCACTAAGAAGCGTTTCCAAATATCGTTTAAGTTTATTGGGTTTCATACATTTTTGAGCAAATAATACACAGGGGCCTTTCTTCTTCATTTACTTCAGTACTGGTGAACCCAAAATTTAAGCATTCTTGAGAATATGTTCTTGATTTTATTTTCGGAACCACGCTCGTCATGTACTTGTTGATGCTTGACTGCCGTCTAATGCTCGCTTACTTCCGCTTAAAAATTCATCCATGAGTTTGCATAAATCTGCTGCCGAAAATATTTAATATGGTGAATTGCAATTAATACGAAAACATATATAAAATACACATTCACGATATATTCGATAGCGATAGATGGATCGACTCGAATGAGACTGGCTGAAATTGAAACTTGTGTTATCAAACATTTTCCTTCTTCCTATGAGAAAATATCTGCGCATGCTCGAGACGGCATCGGTCGTGTGAACTCTCTTCCACAAACATTACTTATTTTTTTCTCTTTTGTTTAGTCGTGCTTCTGTTTTATTTCTTTTATTGTTCAAAAAAATGTATTCCCAGTTTCTAAATTTAGCTCACCCCGTCTAGGTTAACATTCATTGACGAATTTTCTACTTTCATATTATTTTAACGTTATCTCCCTGTTTGGCTTTATTTCAAATATAATAATTAAAATTTTCCCCTTTCATTCGCTTCATCTGTTCACTGCCTGCTTTGCAAGATGCCATATGTGGTTTTTCGCCATTGTTGACTCGCTTTTACTCTTTATTTGGCAGTTAATTAAAAATAATTTAAAAACAGAATACTCAATATATTATAGTTGTATACTTTTTATTGTAAGCGCGGGGGGGGGGGCGAGATGAAAATTATGATTGAAAACTGAGCCACGAATACTAAAAGGTTGAGAAACGCTGCCATAGGCCAACTTCGTGAGTGCAGCTAAAGGAAGCCATTCGCCACGAAATCTCATGCATTCATCCGGATATGCTCTATGATGCAGTTACCAGTGTTGTCTCCCGCTTCCAAACTGTTATTTGTGGTGATGGTGGACACATAGAACAAGTACTGTAGTACTGGTGTGATACGCATGTAAACAATTGCCTGCATGCAAATAAAAGTATTTTTCCCGTATAATTGTATGTTTTGCTTGTGTTTAGCGCCCTCTATCAACAAATTTTTGAACTTTTTTTGTATTAAAAAAAATCCCCCTTCATGAGAATAACAGTTTCGCAAACTGCATTAAAATATACTCATTCCTTCAATTTTTATGAATTTTTAAATTATTTACAAATTTTGGGACACCCGGTAAATATATATATATAAGTAACCAATCTAAAGTAAGAAATAGCTCGAAAACGAAACTAAAATGAAAACGAAAAAAAACAGTTTCGAAATAGCAACTAAAATTTATTACCTATTCAAACTAAAACCAAAAAAGAACTTCATAGTATTTAGAGAGCGCAACTGCAGCTACTTCTAAAACACAGATGAATTGATACAAAAGTATTAAAATCAAGTTAATAGGAAAATCAAAAAACCAAATAAAAATTAAACAAAAAAAATATAAAAAAGAATCTGGCCTGAAGACTTTTTCAAGGGTCACCCTCAGGCAGGGATTCAAAGAAAGGAATTTTTTCTGTGAAGGAAATGCAGACATAGTCTAATAATGATTCCTCGTGATCCGATATATATATATAATTATAACGTGATAATTCATATGTAACATTTTCTTATTGTATTATTGCTCACATATTTAACATTACATTAACATAACTTTTATTATTATTTCATATTTAAAATATTAGCATTACATTTTATTTAATTTGTGTCTAACTCTTCTAAGATTTTATATATGAATGTGATTCATTTTATTGTAATTGAACTGTCATATATTTAATTGAATAATGTAATTTTGAATAGTTATTATAATGAACTATATAAATCATCTGAGTATATCCATGGCAAATGAACTAAAGTCATACTTCGAATCAATTATGCTAATTATTCCAATCCTATGAAGTCAGATATTTCTAGTATATTTTCAATACCTCTCGAGTTTATAAAAAATATTTGATTAAATCTTATTTTGAGCGATCTTAAATCTTAATTTGAGTAATTAAATTTTTAACTTTGTTACACTTTTATTTACTTCACATTTTAAATCCAAAAATAGTGCCTATCCAAAACATCAATGTATAACAAATATTCTGATACTGTTAAGATATTAATCGTTAATACTGACGACATCAAATTCAATAATAAAGCAATGCAGCGCAGTAGTAACCGGGAGTTAACTCAACCAGAGAGAGAACGTGCGTGTATCAAATGATAGTTTTGCACCAGTTGGCAAACTTCCTCCGAAATTATTATTATCGATTGTGTTTAATTTGATATGGAATAGACTGGCTTTAGAAAAGCATTTGGGGGCAATTCATGGAACTTTGGTCCATTGAAATTTCGCTTGAGAAACTTAATGATTGCAAACTTTTTCCTGTGTTGTGTGAATTCAAGCAATACAACTTAAAAGTGAATGGGAATTTAAATTCAAAAATGAAAAAAAAAAGACTGCAGATAAGGAATCATAGTATAAGTAAAAGTGTTTTATTTTTAAAAAAAAATCTGTTAAAAAATCAGTGCTACTAAATAAATCTAAATGAGTTACATTGTAGCGTTTTTGATTCATATATATTTCTAATAAAATCCTTTTATCTAATGTATAAAAATGCACTTTTGTTTGTTCTTCTTCAGTGTGCGCGGACATACCGATCATCCAATTGCGATAAAACTTTGCCAATTTATTGCTTGCATTTACGCGAATTTTATTGGCATAGTACAATTATTAGCCTTTATTTTGAACACGATAAAATTTACAAGAAAAGCGTTTCATACGTTTCTATTATTCAGCATTATTTTAAAATTGGCATTGACAGTCTACAAAAGATAAAGATTAAACTGCAAACGGCGCATGCCATTCGGAGTTAATCGCGTATATATCAAACAAAATAAAATTATTATCATCGATTTCAATCAATGTAAGTGAAATGAAATTGAAAATATTTAGTGCAAGCTCTATTTTTTTCTTTTCGTTAATATACAGTTATCTACACAAGATATTGCCATTCAGCATGCACAATATTTTGGCTGTCTCTATTATTATTATTATCAGTCAACGTCGAGCATCATCTTCAGAATTTATCTCACAAATACTCAATACAATTATTATTATCAATGCAGATCAAGATAAGAAATTTTCTAGTGCAAACAGTAATTTTCTGTTTATTCAGTGAACCGACAAACGATATTTTGTTTATAAAAACGTATATTGTGTTGATTGCTTGTCAAAAATTCTGCCTCCCTCGCTGTAAGTAGATCTAATATCGTAGATAGTAAAAATTAGCAAATTCGAGTTTCTCGAACAAATAAGGAACTACAAGCAAGCAATGACGAAGTCCGAGTTTACGAATTGCAAATTCATTTGCTTCAGAGTGTCAAGATCAACAGGCGTCAAGATTCGAAAAACAACGTTTATGTGCTACCTGATCACGCGCATCAGAATAGGAAACCAACATGCGGCAAGAAGCGAGGTAACTATTCTTAACGGAAAGTCGAATGGAGAAGTGCTTATTCTACGCATTCCCATTATCTCCATTCGCATGTCTTTAGATTTCAAATGACTGCAGTTCTTCATTCGATTTGGATTCTAAATTACCATCAACAAAGCGCCAGGTCGATCACTTCAAGTGTACGGACTGAATCTAGAAAATGCAAGTTTTTCACATGGTCAGTTGCATGTTGGATGCTCAGGAATCGAACAGACAAGAAATTTATCTGTTTTTAATGAAACCTGAAAAAAATAATAATGTTTACCCTAAAGCACTTGAAAAATAAAGTTAAAAAAATAGAATAAATATTATTTTTACTTCTCCTTTATATGTCATTAGATTTTAAAGAACGTATTCCTTGTCGGTTAGAAAATAAATATCATTATTTCTATCATTTTCAATTAAATAAGACAACTATTTCAAATTTCAAACGATATTTCCAAAATTATTTCTTCTACGGCAGCAACGCGCCGGAGACCAGCTAGTAGATCATACTTATCTAACTATCTATAATTATATAATTACATTTTTTATGTATGACCTAAAACAATTGTCTTTAATCATTTTATGGAAATCGTCGTTTTATCGATAATAATAATCTAATAGTCCTTTTTTATGTATAGCACATTTCAATTGTACCTAATTCTTTTAAGCATTGAATTGTCAAATATTTAATGAAAGTTGTAATTGAAACTAAATGACTTTATTCAGCTGAGTTTCAGATTAATAATATTTTATTCAACTGAGACTAAATGACTTATTCAGTTATTCAGACTAAATGACTGAATGAATCAAATTGAAACTAAAAGGACTTTGTTCAGCTGAACTTCTTATCAATGTAAATAGAATAAATGATGATTACATCATTATTAGTTTCATTTTCCTTGACATAAAAGAATCATACATTTTGTATTTTTAATAACATGATATGGCAACATTTTTTTATATTATGATTATTCTATTTCTATTTCTATTCATTATTCATTTTTTTTATCTAATGTATGTTGTGTGGGGTTACAGTTATCATCTCATTTTTTTCAATACGATTTTTGTTTCATTTTATGTTTTTCTTACGTGAGAATATAATCTATCACACTGAGAAATGAATAAATGAGAGATATTTAAATTTAGAATAGTATTTAAATATTATGAGATATTCCCCAAAATAAAATAAAAAATTAATAAAATTGATGATAAAAAGGAATAAATTAGAATATTTTATTTTTTTATTGTAAATCTAATTTTTTCTTTTCATTTCGTAAATATAGAATTCCATGTTTTATCAAGATATTTTTATTAATTTATTATAGTCTTATATTGAATTAAATCCGATAAATATCTTAAACATTTGCTAAATGATTAATATTTGATACAAAATAATAATGTATATATAATATAAATATATTATATTATGTACTAAATGTAATTTTACAATTAAGAAAACAATAAACAATCATGCAACGATAGCAAATCAATTCGACACTAAATAAATTAAAAGAAATAATAAAAAATAGAACACATTTTACCTTTTCTATTATTATTCGTTTATGTATTATATTTTAAATAGGCATAACATATTTATATAACGCTATACAAAAATATTTGAAATCGAAAAATACATTCACTGAATGAGTATACTTTTTGTTATAAATTTTCGTTCCAAACTGTTTCATTTTTAAGAATGGAAAAAAATGTCAATGAAATAAAGTTTTGTATTTGACTTTGAGATTTTGAATTTATTCCACCACATTTATACACTAATACTCCTAAATCTGCAGAATAGTATAGGACTAATAGCAGGAAGTACCTTAGAAATAATAAAAACCGAAGGAAAGTACCAAAATTATACGCATTGGTCCTTATCAGCAGTGAAACAGAATTGTAAAATTTTAGTTTGTTCTAGGTCTGTCTCGACAGTGGATATTTGTCGCTTGAGAGAGATTTCGGCGCTTTTGAATTTCGCGACTTCGCGACAGGAAAGGAATTTCGCTTCTCTCCAATTTTAAAAATACAATCAAGCATTTGATAGCTTTGGTCGGAAACACTCTCGAAAATTGATTCCGTATCTTCTAAGCACTTTCCTTCTTAGCAATGCATGGGATTTTTTAGAGACAGAAAGATAGGTCACAAGAAAATCTGACTTCTTGCATATGCCGTTGGGAAATTTGGATGCAGATTTTTTTGGCCTCGTTATCTTTTAGATGAGCAGAGAGATTGGCTGTTACTTCAAGAAATCTATTAGTTTGAAGATGAAAAACACTCTCTTTTTAGTAATGTGCATTGAAAGTAATTATATTACTATAATTCAGTGTGTGTTTGAATTCTAAATATATTCATTCATTCTATAAATGTAAACAGACGTTCAAGATGTTTATGATCTCAAATAAATTCGCAAAGAAATTTTATTTGTTCACACTATTCTATTAAAAATTTCATATAGTATTCGATATAAAAATAAATATTTATTTGATGTCATAGATTGTTATATGGATATTTTAAGCATTTTATTAACGTTTTCTAAAAGTGATGTTTTTACATTATCCGTATTTTAAAATGTCGGTTGTTTACATATGTATTCGCAATAAAAATAAACAATGTTTTAATTTATTTTTTTTACTATGGATTGTTATATAGATATTTTAAGCATATTATTAGAGTTTTCTAAAAGAGCTTTTTTTATATTATCTATATTTTAATATACCGATTATTAACTCAAATTTTTATGATGGATTTTGATTTACTACAAATCAAATTCTCTTTCACTCTTGCATACATTGAAAAAATAGTACATAAATAAATCGTTATAACATAAATAATTCATAAATCATTATTCAGCGGCATACATTAAAAGAATAATACATGAATAAAAATGGTTATAACATAAATAATTCATAAATCATTATTCAGCGGCATACATTAAAAGAATAATACATAAATAAATCATTTGGGGATATTTTCTGCACTTCTTATTATTTGTTATTTTAAAATTTATTAGAAGTTTTCATTGAAAAAAATTAATGGAAATTCAAACATATACTCCAAAATATAGTTGCATAATAATGTAAGAATTAATTCGCTAATACTTATAATACTTTATAAATTTTATTATATACTTTAGAAAAAATAACAAAAAAATATATTGAGCATGATCGTAAATGATATGATTCAAACATCAAAGACATTGCTGTAAATTATGCTAAACATTTTTTGAAAAATTAATTAATATCATTTACAGTACTATAAAGAAATAAAGCTAATAGCACTAATAAGCAAAATGCTCGAAGAAATAAATATTGTGCAATTACTGATGAAATAAATTAATTTTCCTATTAATTTATTTCAGTTTTTAGCTCATTTTTAGTTCATTTACAATGTTATAAGGAAATAAAGCTAATAGCACTAATAAGCAAAATGCTCGAAGAAATAAATATTGTGGAATTACTGATGAAATAAATTAATTTTCCTATTAATTTATTTCAGTTTTTAGCTCATTTTTAGTTCATTTACAATGTTATAAGGAAAAAACGCTAATAGCACTAATAAGCAAAATGCTCGAAGAAATAAATATTGTGGAATTACTGATGAAATAAATTAATTTTCCTATTAATTTATTTCAGTTTTTAGCTCATTTTTAGTTCATTTACAATGTTATAAGGAAATAAAGCTAATAGCACTAATAAGCAAAATGCTTGAAGAAATCAATATTGTGGAATTACTGATGAAATAAATTAATTTTCCTATTAATTTATTTCAGTTTTTAGCTCATTTTTAGTTCATTTACAATGTTATAAGAAAATAAAGCTAATAGCACTAATAAGCAAAATGCTCGAAGAAATCAATATTGTGGAATTACTGATGAAATAAATTAATTTTCCTATTAATTTATTTCAGTTTTTAGCTCATTTTTAGTTCATTTACAATGTTATAAGGAAATAACGCTAATAGCACTAATAAGCAAAATGCTCGAAGAAATAAATATTGTGGAATTACTGATGAAATAAATTAATTTTCCTATTAATTTATTTCAGTTTTTAGCTCATTTTTAGTTCATTTACAATGTTATAAGGAAATAAAGCTAATAGCACTAATAAGCAAAATGCTTGAAGAAATCAATATTGTGGAATTACTGATGAAATAAATTAATTTTCCTATTAATTTATTTCAGCTTTTAGCTCATTTTTAGTTCATTTACAATGTTATAAGGAAATAAAGCTAATAGCACTAATAAGCAATATGCTCGAAGAAATCAATATTGTGGAATTACTGATGAAATAAATTAATTTTCCTATTAATTTATTTTAGTTTTTAGCTCATTTTTAGTTCATTTACAATGTTATAAGGAAATAACGCTAATAGCACTAATAAGCAAAATGCTCGAAGAAATAAATATTGTGGAATTACTGATGAAATAAATTAATTTTCCTATTAATTTATTTCAGTTTTTAGCTCATTTTTAGTTCATTTACAATGTTATAAGGAAATAACGCTAATAGCACTAATAAGCAAAATGCTCGAAGAAATAAATATTGTGGAATTACTGATGAAATAAATTAATTTTCCTATTAATTTATTTCAGTTTTTAGCTCATTTTTAGTTCATTTACAATGTTATAAGGAAATAAAGCTAATAGCACTAATAAGCAAAATGCTTGAAGAAATCAATATTGTGGAATTACTGATGAAATAAATTAATTTTCCTATTAATTTATTTCAGTTTTTAGCTCATTTTTAGTTCATTTACAATGTTATAAGGAAATAAAGCTAATAGCACTAATAAGCAAAATGCTCGAAGAAATCAATATTGTGGAATTACTGATGAAATAAATTAATTTTCCTATTAATTTATTTCAGTTTTTAGCTCATTTTTAGTTCATTTACAATGTTACAAGGAAATAAAGCTAATAGCACTAATAAGCAAAATGCTCGAAGAAATAAATATTGTGGAATTACTGATGAAGTAAATTAATTTTCCTATTAATTTACTTCAGTTTTTAGCTCATTTTTAGTTCATTTACAATGTTATATGGAAATAAAGCTAATAGCACTAATAAGCAAAATGCTCGAAGAAATCAATATTGTGGAATTACTGATGAAATAAATTAATTTTCCTATTAATTTATTTCAGTTTTTAGCTCATTTTTAGTTCATTTACAATGTTATAAGGAAATAACGCTAATAGCACTAATAAGCAAAATGCTCGAAGAAATAAATATTGTGGAATTACTGATGAAATAAATTAATTTTCCTATTAATTTATTTCAGTTTTTAGCTCATTTTTAGTTCATTTACAATGTTATAAGGAAATAAAGCTAATAGCACTAATAAGCAAAATGCTTGAAGAAATCAATATTGTGGAATTACTGATGAAATAAATTAATTTTCCTATTAATTTATTTCAGTTTTTAGCTCATTTTTAGTTGATTTACAATGTTATAAGGAAATAAAGCTAATAGCACCAATAAGCAAAATGCTCGAAGAAATCAATATTGTGGAATTACTGATGAAATAAATTAATTTTCCTATTAATTTATTTCAGTTTTTAGCTCATTTTTAGTTCATTTACAATGTTATAAGGAAATAAAGCTAATAGCACTAATAAGCAAAATGCTTGAAGAAATCAATATTGTGGAATTACTGATGAAATAAATTAATTTTCCTATTAATTTATTTCAGTTTTTAGCTCATTTTTAGTTCATTTACAATGTTATAAGGAAATAAAGCTAATAGCACTAATAAGCAAAATGCTCGAAGAAATCAATATTGTGGAATTACTGATGAAATAAATTAATTTTCCTATTAATTTATTTCAGTTTTTAGCTCATTTTTAGTTCATTTACAATGTTATAAGGAAATAACGCTAATAGCACTAATAAGCAAAATGCTCGAAGAAATAAATATTGTGGAATTACTGATGAAATAAATTAATTTTCCTATTAATTTATTTCAGTTTTTAGCTCATTTTTAGTTCATTTACAATGTTATAAGGAAATAAAGCTAATAGCACTAATAAGCAAAATGCTTGAAGAAATCAATATTGTGGAATTACTGATGAAATAAATTAATTTTCCTATTAATTTATTTCAGTTTTTAGCTCATTTTTAGTTCATTTACAATGTTATAAGGAAATAAAGCTAATAGCACTAATAAGCAAAATGCTCGAAGAAATCAATATTGTGGAATTACTGATGAAATAAATTAATTTTCCTATTAATTTATTTCAGTTTTTAGCTCATTTTTAGTTCATTTACAATGTTACAAGGAAATAAAGCTAATAGCACTAATAAGCAAAATGCTCGAAGAAATAAATATTGTGGAATTACTGATGAAGTAAATTAATTTTCCTATTAATTTACTTCAGTTTTTAGCTCATTTTTAGTTCATTTACAATGTTATATGGAAATAAAGCTAATAGCACTAATAAGCAAAATGCTCGAAGAAATCAATATTGTGGAATTACTGATGAAATAAATTAATTTTCCTATTAATTTATTTCAGTTTTTAGCTCATTTTTAGTTCATTTACAATGTTATAAGGAAATAAAGCTAATAGCACTAATAAGCAAAATGCTCGAAGAAATAAATATTGTGGAATTACTGATGAAATAAATTAATTTTCCTATTAATTTATTTCAGTTTTAGCTCATTTTTAGTTCATTTACAATGTTATAAGGAAATAACGCTAATAGCACTAATAAGCAAAATGCTCGAAGAAATAAATATTGTGGAATTACTGATGAAATAAATTAATTTTCCTATTAATTTATTTCAGTTTTTAGCTCATTTTTAGTTCATTTACAATGTTATAAGGAAATAACGCTAATAGCACTAATAAGCAAAATGCTCGAAGAAATAAATATTGTGGAATTACTGATGAAATAAATTAATTTTCCTATTAATTTATTTCAGTTTTTAGCTCATTTTTAGTTCATTTACAATGTTATAAGGAAATAAAGCTAATAGCACTAATAAGCAAAATGCTTGAAGAAATCAATATTGTGGAATTACTGATGAAATAAATTAATTTTCCTATTAATTTATTTCAGTTTTTAGCTCATTTTTAGTTCATTTACAATGTTATAAGGAAATAAAGCTAATAGCACTAATAAGCAAAATGCTCGAAGAAATCAATATTGTGGAATTACTGATGAAATAAATTAATTTTCCTATTAATTTATTTCAGTTTTTAGCTCATTTTTAGTTCATTTACAATGTTATAAGGAAATAACGCTAATAGCACTAATAAGCAAAATGCTCGAAGAAATAAATATTGTGGAATTACTGATGAAATAAATTAATTTTCCTATTAATTTATTTCAGTTTTTAGCTCATTTTTAGTTCATTTACAATGTTATAAGGAAATAAAGCTAATAGCACTAATAAGCAAAATGCTTGAAGAAATCAATATTGTGGAATTACTGATGAAATAAATTAATTTTCCTATTAATTTATTTCAGTTTTTAGCTCATTTTTAGTTCATTTACAATGTTATAAGGAAATAAAGCTAATAGCACTAATAAGCAAAATGCTCGAAGAAATAAATATTGTGGAATTACTGATGAAATAAATTAATTTTCCTATTAATTTATTTCAGTTTTTAGCTCATTTTTAGTTCATTTACAATGTTATAAGGAAATAAAGCTAATAGCACTAATAAGCAAAATGCTCGAAGAAATAAATATTGTGGAATTACTGATGAAGTAAATTAATTTTCCTATTAATTTACTTCAGTTTTTAGCTCATTTTTAGTTCATTTACAATGTTATAAGGAAATAAAGCTAATAGCACTAATAAGCAAAATGCTCGAAGAAATCAATATTGTGGAATTACTGATGAAATAAATTAATTTTCCTATTAATTTATTTCCGTTTTTAGCTCATTTTTAGTTCATTTACAATGTTATAAGGAAATAAAGCTAATAGCACTAATAAGCAAAATGCTCGAAGAAATAAATATTGTGGAATTACTGATGAAATAAATTAATTTTCCTATTAATTTATTTCAGTTTTTAGCTCATTTTTAGTTCATTTACAATGTTATAAGGAAATAAAGCTAATAGCACTAATAAGCAAAATGCTCGAAGAAATAAATATTGTGGAATTACTGATGAAATAAATTAATTTTCCTATTAATTTATTTCAGTTTTTAGCTCATTTTTAGTTCATTTACAATGTTATAAGGAAATAAAGCTAATAGCACTAATAAGCAAAATGCTCGAAGAAATCAATATTGTGGAATTACTGATGAAATAAATTAATTTTCCTATTAATTTATTTCAGTTTTTAGCTCATTTTTAGTTCATTTACAATGTTATAAGGAAATAAAGCTAATAGCACTAATAAGCAAAATGCTCGAAGAAATAAATATTGTGGAATTACTGATGAAGTAAATTAATTTTCCTATTAATTTACTTCAGTTTTTAGCTCATTTTTAGTTCATTTACAATGTTATAAGGAAATAAAGCTAATAGCACTAATAAGCAAAATGCTCGAAGAAATCAATATTGTGGAATTACTGATGAAATAAATTAATTTTCCTATTAATTTATTTCCGTTTTTAGCTCATTTTTAGTTCATTTACAATGTTATAAGGAAATAAAGCTAATAGCACTAATAAGCAAAATGCTCGAAGAAATAAATATTGTGGAATTACTGATGAAATAAATTAATTTTCCTATTAATTTATTTCAGTTTTTAGCTCATTTTTAGTTCATTTACAATGTTATAAGGAAATAAAGCTAATAGCACTAATAAGCAAAATGCTCGAAGAAATAAATATTGTGGAATTACTGATGAAATAAATTAATTTTCCTATTAATTTATTTCAGTTTTTAGCTCATTTTTAGTTCATTTACAATGTTATAAGGAAATAAAGCTAATAGCACTAATAAGCAAAATGCTCGAAGAAATCAATATTGTGGAATTACTGATGAAATAAATTAATTTTCCTATTAATTTATTTCAGTTTTTAGCTCATTTTTAGTTCATTTACAATGTTATAAGGAAATAACGCTAATAGCACTAATAAGCAAAATGCTCGAAGAAATAAATATTGTGGAATTACTGATGAAATAAATTAATTTTCCTATTAATTTATTTCAGTTTTTAGCTCATTTTTAGTTCATTTACAATGTTATAAGGAAATAACGCTAATAGCACTAATAAGCAAAATGCTCGAAGAAATAAATATTGTGGAATTACTGATGAAATAAATTAATTTTCCTATTAATTTATTTCAGTTTTTAGCTCATTTTTAGTTCATTTACAATGTTATAAGGAAATAAAGCTAATAGCACTAATAAGCAAAATGCTTGAAGAAATCAATATTGTGGAATTACTGATGAAATAAATTAATTTTCCTATTAATTTATTTCAGTTTTTAGCTCATTTTTAGTTGATTTACAATGTTATAAGGAAATAAAGCTAATAGCACCAATAAGCAAAATGCTCGAAGAAATCAATATTGTGGAATTACTGATGAAATAAATTAATTTTCCTATTAATTTATTTCAGTTTTTAGCTCATTTTTAGTTCATTTACAATGTTATAAGGAAATAAAGCTAATAGCACTAATAAGCAAAATGCTCGAAGAAATCAATATTGTGGAATTACTGATGAAATAAATTAATTTTCCTATTAATTTATTTCAGTTTTTAGCTCATTTTTAGTTCATTTACAATGTTATAAGGAAATAAAGCTAATAGCACTAATAAGCAAAATGCTCGAAGAAATAAATATTGTGGAATTACTGATGAAGTAAATTAATTTTCCTATTAATTTACTTCAGTTTTGAAGTAATAATTTTGAAATTGCAGTTTCGAACATTTTCCTCCTCATTGAACAATCGGTGCTTCGAAAATAATATCGCGCATGTAAAGTCTTTAGTTCAAATGGTCCGAGCTATAAAGAGCTTTGAAAGATCTTTATTGTAGGAATGAAGCATGATCTCGATATATAAGGATATACCTGAAGTGATTTATATAATATCTATAAGCAATATCATGTTAGAAGTAAACTAAATTTCAAATACAAATCGCATGGAAAATGATGATAAACATGAAAATAATGAGTGCAATACAATAAATACTTACTAGTAAAATAATTAGTTAGTAAATAGAGTAATGATAATTATAATAAATAATTATTTAGTAAAATAGTTAATAAACAGTTATATTTTAATGCACATTGAACAATTTTATTATTTAATATATATATATATATATATATATATATATATATATATATATATATATATATATATATATATATATATATATATATATATATATATATATATATATATATATATATATATATATATATATATATATATATATATATATATATATTCATTTTTTATTTCCATTGTTTCCATTGTAAAACTTACCAATTAATTTTATTAAATGTGTTATGCAGCGTTTAAATTAAATAAAGTAAATTTAAATGTAATAAGGAGTATAATTAAATATAATGAAATAGTTATTACAATTTCAGAATAATTAGCCCGGGAATCGGGAAATTTTGTTTTTAATATTCGCTGTAGTATCAAGAAGATATTGGAATAAAAAAGATGTAAAGAAGAAAATAATCTACGGATTGATTTTGCAGTTTTTGTTTTTCAGCTATGTCAAAATAAAGGTCAAGACATCAATAACTATTATGTTACTCTAACAAATAACAATAGCATCAACTACTAAAAATTTTACAAGGATAATTTTTAAATTGATTTATGTTATTTAGTATTTCATTTGGGAAAATTTATCTTTTATAATACATACATACATACATATATATATACAACTCTATATAAAGTAATATTACATCGATAATGTAAATATTTAAACTGATATGTTTATCATAAATGCATTTTGAATAATTACTTTTATTTATTATATATTGTATTAAGACTATTAAAAAGAAATAAATTAAAAATATAGGAAAGAAAAATTCAAAGAATTAAAATATATATATTATTTCTCATTTAATCTCTTATTAATAAGTTCCTTAACAGGATATTCTAATAACAATTACAATGTGATTTCAGATCAAAGTGTCTTATTATTCATTTTCCTTGGTTTATGGTTTGTATGTGTGCTGTTAATAGAATTATTCAATTAACAGCACACTGTTACTGACAAAATTTAAAATGAACTACGAAATACGAAAGTATACAAAACAGAATTTTCACTTTTTGCAAGTTACAGAATGACAACCACTTCTTTTATGGAAGCAGCATCATTATCTTATAGTTTGAAATTTATTCTGTGCAATCCAGAAAATAAACAAATATGCAACAGTTTCAATATCGATTTTAGTGAATATTATGTTATTTTTAGGTCCTCTTGGAAAAATACTGTTTCATAATTTAAATGTCTTAAAGTGGTAGATGACTAAATCATAATTATGATCTTTCTGAAATGCTGGAATTTTTTTTGCTATATATTTTTTGAAGAAATTAATTAATATTCTTATTCTGAAAAAATTATTAAAGAAATTTTTAGTTAATAAATAATAATATAACTTATCATTCCAAAAGGATTAAATGCATTTGTATTGAGATTTAATAGATGAATGCGAAAAAGATGGTCAAGCGAATGAAAATAAAGAAACAGTAACATTCATTGGTAACATCGTGTAGGAAACGATTGGAAATTTTTAACAATTATACATGTTTTTTATTTTTATTTTTATGTTTAATGATGTTCTAAAAAGCGACTTTGTGAGCGTTTCCTTTTGTCTTCTTTTCCTTTTACCTCTAAATATAAACATAAATATGTTGTTAAATATATTTTTAATTTTATTCATGGAAATATTATCAGAATCAGTACAATTTCTCATAAATATATTGAAAGATTTCAATTTCTAATAGAGTCTGTTTAGTACTTGTAAAGTTTTATATGAAATTCTAAAATTTTAATAAATATTTTTGTTGATTTTTTTATTTATATCAATTAGTTTTTTTCATTTAAAATAATTTATTATTCATCCTAACACCAACTTCGCATTCCAAAAAGAATTATAAATAATCAATTGAATTTGCTTTACAGCATTAGGAGGAAAGTTATTTAACCCATTATTTCTTAAAGCCATCTTTCCATCTTCGCCTCTATTTAAATTACTATGATTGCGAGATACAGTTTTCGTGATCTATTAAGCTGTAGTCATAAAGGAAAATTTGCAGGTATTATTAATGGTTATTACTCTATAAAACTCTCTCTCCATTAAGACCAAATCAAAAATCTCAGACGTTGTTTACATACTTTCTGACTATTGACGACAAGTTACAAAAATGAAAGTTTTGGATTATGGAAGAGTTACGGCTTTCTATGTGTTAGAATCTGAAGAATCTTCTGGAGAATTGAGCGTGACATCACCTCCTTCTGAAAACTCTATTAGCACGAGATGTTGAAACGAATAAAACCACTCTTTTTGTAGATTGTGTTCCACGAGAAGCTGAATTAACTGGTAAACTGGGGACAATGCTCGCATTTAACGTTGTTTAATTTGTAAACTGTTGCCAACTTGTGTTTGTCTCTACAAGTACTCTTCTATGTGTCCATCTTAGTTGTGTTTATGTTACCTTTGCTTCACGTTTTCCGTAATATTCTAGAAACAAAATGTGATACTTTATTATCTCGTTTTTTGTACTATATTCTGAGTACACATACCGGTCGATTTTCCTGTGTTCTTTGTTCGACATCATGAAGGTGTAAAAGATAATTCTGATAAAGGATTCTTTCTGAGTATTTTAGACGTTTTCTAATTGATATTTTTCCATTGTTGATCCTTATCACTGGAAAGTGGGAAATGTTTCTTTTATTTGTTTTTAAAAATATGCATTTATATCTCTTACAATTGTATTTCTATTCATATATTGTCTAGAAAGCAGGTCCTATATTCTGAATAATTCGATTTATATTAGGAATCGGCAAAATTTGAGGCCCTTAAAGGTAACATGATAATTTCGATATAATATTGATTGATTATTTTCAAATTTAAGATTATTTCAGATTATTCAGATTTATGATTATTTTCAGATTTTTGGCATTGATTTAATAAGTTTCAGGAATTAACAACCACAATGCAGTAATTTCACCACGCAGGCTTACCTGATTCTCACTTTTTATTTCTTGTTAAGAGACAGCTTTTTCCTGTAACAAATTATTAAATGATATTGATACTGTATTTAGAATTTTATATTTTAGTAACTTTTTTAAGCAACGTCATTTAACTGTGTTCATTACTTGAAGGAAGAGTATTATGTGATTTATTTTATATTTTTCCTCTTCTTTGGTATTAAACCAGTCATCTAATTGTTAAATATTGCAGGAACTTAAATTATTAATTAATAATACATAGATAAAAAAACTATTACGTTCTAAATACCAAATAAGCTAAATGTCAGAAATTTTAATTTTACTTTTGTCTTAATCATGAAATCTATTGTTTCTCAAAATCACTATAATGAAACCGTCCCATAGTTAGAATTTAATTAAATTATTGATTAGATAATAATTAGCGCTGAAAATAATACTAAAAGTTATTATCGTCGAACATAGATATGTATCTTTATATATATCTTTATTAAATGTTACAAGAAATAATTATTAATCAGTAATGTATAAATAAAAAACATAATCATCCTTGCATGAACGCACCACGAAGCATAACGGCATTTCATATCATGTGTTATTAGTCAGTTGTAGAGAAATTCACCTTCTTCACTTCTGTTTAAATAATTATGTAGTTACGTGATACCATATTTAATGAGGTTTGTTGGACAGATGCTATGAAATGTTATGGTGCCACTTTCAATTTGCCAAAGCACTCGACCTATCATTTGAATTTGAAATTCAGTAGTAATTACTATGGATCTTAATAACATTGGAATAAATTTCAGTGATTAAATTTTTGGGTGATTCTGAATTTAATACAATGCTTCATTGTGATTCAATGAAGTATTGTATTAAAATGGGATTCGCATTTCTTGTTCAAAAATATCATAGTAGGATAAAGTTTTAGGATTTTTTCACCAGTGTGCATATTTAAAAAAAATCACTGAATTCCAGCAAATAAAACGGTGGAGCAGAAACCGATTGAATCTTGAGGCATAGCTAAGCATAAATTCATTCATCATTTAAATTCATAGCTATGCAACGAAAATAATTGTTATAAAATATATTGAAAAATTAATAACATTAGAATAAAAATTAAATAAAGATAAAGTTAGCAACGTTGAAATTCAAGACAAAATTTTATAGAGGTGTAAAATGGTTATTATGTAATAATAATCTCATGGTGTATGGAGGAAAGATTTAATTTTACAAGGAAAATCTTATTCTTTAAGATTTCAATTATTTTTTAGTAAACTTTTTCACTAAAATTCTTTCTTAATCATAACTATGAAAATATAACATGGCAAAGGTAACAATTCCAGCAACAGCAACTTTCCGTTTAGAGACTTTTGAATGATTCTTGTATCGCACATTTCTCATGTCTTACTTTATTGGACGAAATCTTATCATGTTTAAATATGTAGTTAAATCACAGAGATTTTTTCAACAAAGGAACTGATTTAAATATAAATTTTTAGATCCTCATGATTTAATATAACTTCAGAATGCAGATTATTTTGCAGATTAATTTCAAAGCAAATGCAGGTTTGAGAATGGGGAGGTAAAATGAATTTTGTAAAATATGTTACCAAGAGATGTATCTCTACTGCAACAAAAAAAAATCACAATTTATATATGGAAAATGAGTTATCTTTTATTTAAATTCTGATTAAAAATGCAAGAACAGAAATGAATTTTATACAGTATAAAAGTAATATAATAAAATCCTCTTTTTATTAATTGATATTAGATCTCACTGAATTGCAAACATTTATATGGCTCGGCCTTTGCTTCCTGTAAATATTTCATAAGCACATTTTGGCACTTTTTTTTTAAGAAAATCATTATTCCGGGTTTTACATAGTCTTCATATGAATTTTTTTTCCATGTCTATATTATAAATGTAATAATTTTTTAAAAATAATTTTCCGTCCTTTTTCTCTAAATAAAAAGAAAATAACAGAGCTAATTTGGGTTATAAATGCTTTTCAGTGAATTTTTTATGGCATAATAAGTCTAAATGATCAATTATAAAATTTTAAATGGTCTACTTTAAAGTTTAAAGTTTTGATAGTTTCAAATTATAGAAGTTATTAACAGAAATTGGAAAACATTTTGCTATCTCGATTTTAAAATCTTTGCTAATAGTTCATTTTTTTTTTCAAAAACTGTTATATTTCCACAGGGCCTATCTTTATGTTTGCAAGTGTGTTCGCTTCCTAAACTGCAAAGAAATATTTCCTTATTCCGAGTGTTGTTAATGATTAGTAATCTAAGTGGTATTACGTATCAAATGACATTGATCAATATCCGATGCTCGAATTTAAGAATAATTAACATTAATGGAAATGGTTCCATTAATGCAATTTGCACCAACATAAATACTGAGGCTGTTAATCAGGAGAGGCAGCAAATGATGTTTACATACGTTTTACTTTCTCAAACATTTCTTTGTGACGTCATTTCTGTCACAGATGCTTATTTTTATTTCCAAATATGTTTGATTTTAAATTGCCAAGAATCAAAAAAATATGTTTGAAAAAGTATCCGTTTTTAGTATGTATTAGGATATTTGTGAATTGAAAGAACACTCATTTCATTGACTCGTTACAGAAGAAAGAAGAAAAACAGTCTTTTGACACAGATATTTCTTGATACTTTATTGTAATAACCAGTACTATGATCTTAATTTTTATCTTGGTGTCTAATCAGAATAGGCAATTTTTAGGTACTCATGAGGATGAAATTTAACTTAATGATTTTCAGAACCTTTCTGAGTATGATAGACATATTAGTTTAAGAAATACCAATAAAACACAGATCGACATACAATAAATCTTAGACGACGAGCTCAAACCTTTCACTCTAGCTTGTAGTATGCATTGCCATTAAGATTCACATAATTCAAAATTTGGGACATCGAAAGAATGACATCCATTTCCTCAAGACTTTCGATCGTAATGATTAAAGGATGCGATCTAATGTTGGCATCGATAAAAATTACTTATATGGATATTTTACCTTTAAATAAAAGATCATAATAACTGTTCATGAACCTAAGATAATGCTATCGTAAAAAAAAAAAAAATAGCGATAGCAAAACAATTCTATTTAATGGCAACCACTAGGTTAAAAGAATTTTTGAAACTAAAAAGGGTAACTTTTTTTTCCACAAAACAAAGTATTGTCTACATGTTTTATATCAGAATTGTTATCCCAAAAGTTACAGAAATCCGGGACAGGTTCTGTAATTTAAATTTGTCAAGATCTTTATTTGAAATGCTATAAAATAACATGAGGAAATATTTGTTGTTTCTTCACTATTATGAAACATCAAGATTCTTTCATTTTGTCTTGTATTTCAACAAAACTGCTTTTGATTACACATTTTCATATTTAATTTCTTCTTTTTTGAACCAATTCTTTTCATTTCAACAATTTAAAATCAAAAACTAATTTTGCAGCAGTAACAAAAGTGCTAAGCTTGCCTTAGATCTGAAATTGCATGCTTTAATAACTAGATAATATAAAAAAATTATTTTTATAGTGGCTATTAAATTATGACAATTAAAAATTGGATAGAATATGTATTTACTTAAGAATAAATAAACTCAGTATCAAATAACAAATGCTTCATAAACAACAATCTCCCACAAAAAAATAAAGCAATTTCCTTATATCGAAAACACATCGCTGAAAACAAATATTGCTAATAATATTTCTAAAACACATTTTAATACAAACTTACACCTCATAATTAAATTTTTTTAACATTTTGTTCAGCTGACTTATCAGATTCGAAAGTAGTTTAAATTACAAGTCCAAGAAGGCTTTCACTTCTATCGAAAACTTTGTGAAAATTCATTTTTCAATTCTAATGAAGCAACAAATGTAATCCAAAATTTCTTCAAAATATTTGTCCCATTAAAATATCAATCAAAATATTCTTAAATCATTATTGATATCAAATAAATGGAAAATGGAAAAATACAAATAATTGCTGGCTGCTGATAATTTAAATCAAATTAGTAGTATTAAAAATTTATAAATAACGATAATTATGACAAATACAGGTATTTACAAACAAGTTCAATAATTCACAACAATTTAATGAAAAAAAAAACCACTTTGGAACTGTACAGTTAATTTTCTAGATTTATTTAGAGTAGTAAATGTTTATAGGTTCATATTTTGAAAACACTAATGCAAAAGAAGTGTTAATCTTGTACTTAAGAATTTAAGATGAAATCTCTACACTCATTTGAAAGGATCGTTAAAAGTACATTTCATTAAAAGTCCTCCGTCAAAGTTTTTCCATTTAAATTGCATTAATTTATATATGTCATAAAATTCAATTATATGTAATATTCTTTGAATTAAAACTACTATTATATTAAAATCCAGATATTTAGAAGATAATAAATTGATATCTGATAAGTTGGGTTAGTTCAAATAAAAAATAATTGCTTTAAAAGAATCTCATTTACACAGGTTGTTTAAGAAAATATAAATTCATGATACTATTGTAAGTTGCAACCATTCAATGGCCCTTCAAACAATAATATTCAAAAGAATTTATGCGCTGGAGATTCATTTTGAATCACAATTGAAAAAAGTTTTTTCTTGTTAAATGAATGTTTACTTGAGAATTTCTAAAAAAATATATATTTTTTATTTAAAGGGATAATAGACTCTTTGAAAAAATTATGAATCTGCATTAATTGGGTTAATTTAAATGAACAAAATACCACTAACATACTTTTGTGTGGTAAGTTGATCTTAATGAATGTCTAGAAATATTTTGAAGTGCGTAACTATAAAATACACTTAATATTTCACAAAGTATTTTAGAATGTAAAAAATGTAACTCTTTATCTGAAAACGCAATTAATTTTAATTAAACTGTTTGCCATAGGCACTTAAGAGGCTGTCTATAGTATAATATTTAAAACAAAAGACATATTCATTTTGATATAGTTCTGAAGCTAACACCAGTTATTAAATAATTATTTATTTATTAAGATGTATATTGAATTTTCTTAAACTATTACAAGGCCCAGCATTTATTTTGGAATCCTCAATAGAATGTTCTTTTGATTCACAAAAATATATTCATGAGAATTTAATTATATTAGACGTCTGAGACATCCCTATTTAGCAATCATCCTGGTATTTTTAAGAGCTGTAACGTGAAAGTCTGGATGTGTAATCCAATCTGGGCCTAAAAATCTGTACAGATTTTATTTTATTAACTAATTTTTATCTTAAAACTGATGATAGCCCTCCTCTCTCAGGTTAGAATATTTTGGATATTTTTGGAAAGTAAAATATTTTTAAATAGAGTAATTTGACGCCAGTGCGATAAACTTGCGGGGAAGGGGTTGGTTTATCTGGAAGTTGATGGCTGAAGCAACATGTTAAGATAAACAACACCAATCAAATAGTAAAGTAAGAATATTTTGAATTATATCAACTAAAAATCACAATACTATAAAATCATATCTTCTCAACCATATGCAAATTCAGATATGAAAGATATTAAAAAATTCCGAAAAACTGTTTAAATCATTGAGAAGTCAAAATCACAATTTAAATTACAATATGGAAATAAACAAGAGACATATTCAATAATAATCGTATTCCCCTTACGATGCATAATATTGCTGATTGGGAAAAGGCTATGAATACTTTGCATGACTTTGCTGAATGGTCGTTATGAAATATAGATATCTAGTGTTAATCTAGCATTTTTATTGAATCTATCGAAATAATATTATTTTGGATGTCTTTATGCATGCGGATGGACACCAACATTTGACACAAAACTACAGAGGAAATCACACGATATCATATCGAATTTCATTGATTTAAGATATTCCGTTTACTTCCCGCGGAAATACAGATCGACAGATGATGAATCATTAACAGTTTTGATTCAAAATTTTATATCCATACTTTTGATGCTAAATGTGTATACCAAATTTTATATAATTGGCTATTTGAATTTTGTAGTTACTGAATACACTTCTATTCGAAAAACTGAACAGGATGGGTTTCATACAATATATGATAAACTGCTAAAAATTTGGTCACAATTCGAAATAATAATTTTTATTTCGAAAGCGAGAATGCAAAAGAGAGAAAAGGAAATTTCTTTATATGATGTTTCTTTAAGATTCATCATGGGTTGGAGTTTTTATTGTCTTAGGTTTAAACTTTTCAAAAATAACCCATCGAAAGGGCTATTTTTAAATTTTATCTTTAAGTTGTAGTTTTATCAATAGAGTTAGGATTGAGAAACTATTAGAATGATTAGTAATTAAACTGATTATTCATAGGCACTATTAGATTTCATAGGTTGAATAAACGGGAACAACATTATGCTGGTACCACACTAAGCAGTCCCATGAAACATGCTCATACTTTGAATAGCTCTTGCAGTGACTTTCTGTTGGTAAATTTAGTATTTCTTGCTACCATAACGAGCAGACTTGATCTAAGTATTGATAACATGATGTCAATTATTGCCCCCAACAATGCTGATAACCCACATTTTAGCAACATTTCAGGATTTCACTACCTGTACGATCTCCATAGAAAACTATCTACCGGATGAACAAGACTTTTCCAATTTTTCATTGTTCAATAATTCTAAATGATCTATATGTTCCATCCCACACGTGTTTTACGACGATTCTGAATATTCTTGCATTCTTTTAAATTCTCTATATCCGAAACATCAACATTAAAACGAACTTGGCTGAAGTCGGTGGCTGATTTCGATCACAGGATGTCTAAATACCTAAATCGTTATTTAAATAAATGGTTTTAGTGGATAAATTAGAAAAGTATTATTACAACTTTGTTAAATAAATAAAGGAATAAGGTAATTATCGTTGCCGATGAAAATCATATTTTTATCTTCCTCTATTCATGATAAATATATATGCATCAAAAACATTGTGACATAGAAGATTAGAAATGTAAATAAATTCATAAAATTATATTAAAACAGACACGTAAGACATTAATCAGATATTTTAATTGAAGTTCTATAATAAATATTTGGTATATCAGCTGTACTACCTATCGAAGAATAAGAAAATTTTCTACGAATATAACACCTCTCATTACAATCAGGAAAAGGGCAAAGAATGTTTGAGATAATGAATGTTCTCATAAAAAGATCTTGTGTAAAGCAGTGAGGTAAACTTTGACATTGCTATAGAAGAATAGAAAAAAAAAAATCTTTAAAATGTAAGATGAAGGTGTTATGATTCCCTGGAAATCAAATCAATAATCCCCCATAAGAGGACATTGACTTTAGCATAAAAACAATAATTCTCTCAGTCACATCTTCTCTAGAAAGTTTGTCAAATCAAAAAGGTAATTTTCCTCATGTTCATTCCCAAATGAACAATTTAATTGTTATAGTACCATATCGTTTCTTCCGAAAAAAATGCCGCTTGAAGAATTGTAAAAATGATCTGTGGTGCTGATGAGTTTTGTATAATTGAATTACGAATGATTGAAGAAACATAATGGGAATAAGTAATTTGTGCTATTCATTCTTTTGCTTAAATTACTTGTTCGTAGTTTGGGTTTTATCAAATAAAACAATATATTCTCTCCGTCATGTATAAAAAAGGTAAAACTCTGTTTGAAGCAAAATAGGATGGAAAAAAATTTCAAACACAGTCTTGATCTCCCGATATTCCTGGCAAGTCTCTAATAAAAATGAGATGCATGCTATCACGATTCCTACTTAATCTCATTTTAAAAATTTCTTTGCATATTTGGGGGGAGGGATCTGATTAGTTATTTACTGTTAGATTTTATATGAAATAATTGGATTATGTATCCACAAATTGCATCACTTCATTAGCCGTGACAATCTCGAAAATGAACGGCCCAGTTAATTCAATTTACTGATAACTGGTCAATTTGTTCCTCTGGTAGAAATATAAATTCTTTTGAAATCCGAAATTATAAATAATAATGAAATAATTTAATTTAAATATGAAAAATATGTTGATAAATTAATAATATAGAATTGAAAAATCTTTATATCAAATAACTTGATTATAAGTTTATTGATCATAAATTAGAAAAAAGAAACATTTTTGACATTAAAGGATACGGCATGGATTAAACTATTTATATAAATATTTTCCAAAGTGTATATAGTACATTTATAAGATACATATGATATATTGAATCATTCAAAAAGAAAATAATTTTCATTTTTTATATTTTCTTTTCAATGAATTGATTTTCTTAACATTCTCTTGTTAAAGTATAATAAATTATTTATTTTGCTAATATGAAATGATTTTGATCTTGACTGAAAACTTATTAAACAAAGAAACTCTTTTGAGTTTTCAATATAAGAAAATTTATGATAAATATTATGAATCTGTAAAATGTTTTATATATTCATATCATTAAAAATTTTTTTGTTTATTTATTTTGTGTCTTTGCATTTAATGAAAACTGACGTGTAACACAATGCACCCTAATTAAAATCAAAAATATGTGAGAATTTCATAAAATATTTGCAATTTCAAAAGTTTTTTACATTTATAATGATTTTTTATGGCAAACGACAATAAAACAAATTTGAAGGTCTTAAATTGAAATGTTTATGGTTCGAATTTTATGAATTGGCATAAAATCTCCAACACTTCTCGAAACTGCTGCTCTTAAGAGGGTGATAGATAGAGGGAGAGAAAAATATGAAATATGTCTACATAAATAAAATAACAAATATTTGGAAACTTCAAATTCAAATAAAGTTTTATGACAAGCATATATATCAATGAATAATGTTATACAAAATATTGTTGCTAATGAAGAAATTTTTACTAGAAACAAGTTTGCTTATTAATAGTGTAAATGCAAATTATTTCTTTTAAAATTAGGGAATATTCGAAGACAAACTATGAGCCATTTATTTTGAAAGTGGGGTAAGTCCATTTTTTAATAAAATGGAGTTAATGGTAGTTATAGATAAAACTTGTTATGATCTTTTTATGCGTAAACAGTTTAAAGTTAAAAAAAATCAAATTCTAGAATTTTGGAGATGGAAGTTTTAGTTCTTAACAGTATTGAAAATATATTTTGAAAGTGGTTCAAGTCCAACTTAGATTGAAATTATTTTTGACCGCATATATTACGGCAAAATTTAGCTCCGGTTGCTGCATGGTGAAGCAAATGCGGCCGTTTGATATCATGTCTGAAATCTAGGGTGTTTCTATCTATCTATCTTTGATAATGAAAATTGGTGATTATACATAATTTTATAAATAATAAAAAGTATATCTTAATTTTGTGTTTCGATAATAATATGTTTACTTCCAACACCGATTGTTCACTCCAGTGACAATGAAATAAATATCATTGATCACAAATTTTTGTTGTCAGGACATTCAATTTTACCGAACGGTCGTGATTTCGGAGTGGTAGAACTGGCAATCCCGAAAACCAGTTCTTGTATATTCCCCAGGATTACACATACTTTCCATTAAAAATAATGCGAAATTGTCAAAAATATAATAAATCTTTAATACATGAAATGAGACGCCGATATTTATTTTCAACCCAACCTCTGGAGAAAGCGGTTTTAAAAAGAAATAAAAATACCGATGGTGAAACCCTGAATTGTTTAACTATATGATGGATCAGATTTACAAGGGATGCACCATACAAAATGTTCTACAAAATTTCAATATATCGGATGCTGAATTTAAAATTATCGATTTGCCACCACAACGAGGGTGACTAAGTAATATCAGAAATATAAAATTATCTTTTATATATGAAAAAAGAAGATCTATTACATCTGAAAACTGCAAGGACATGATGGATTTAGTACCATATATACCTCCCGTTCATCATGAACATTTATAATGTTAAATCCTGAAAAAATTCAATTTAATTATACCTATGTATAAACTGAAAATGTATAATTTCATTGAAATTCTCAATAAAACTGAATTGTGTTTTGCTATATTATATTTTCTAGAAGAATATTCTTTGTTTTGTTTCATTTTTTATCAAATGAATAAATAATTATAAATCTTTGAATAGTATTTTGTTTTTATGATTAAAAAAAAGGCTGATGCAACTGAAATATTTCCTAATTAAATGAACATTTACAATTATTCATTAATTTTGAAAGTGACGCAAGTTCATTTAGATAAAATAAAACTCTTATTTTTTTAGTCAGCACTGTAAACACTACTGGATTATAAATTTACATTATCTAGTACCACAAAATACAAAAAAAATATCTATTAATACTTACCGATATTTTTAAATTTATTGAAATTGAAAAACCTTTAAATATCTTGCAATAACAAAAAAATGGACTTGCCCCATTTTCAAAATAAACGGCTCATATGATGTAGAAATAAGATAATAAAGGGCTTTTAATTTCGCAATTTTCTATGGAAACATGTCTCAGAACGTGGCTTCTTTATCTCATTCGAAATATTTGTTTCCTTCAGAAAAATGTAAATTCTGAATTATTTACCTTAAATATACATGAAAGTATTTTTCTTTTTTTAAATTTTAGAATGGTGCATTCAGTTTAGAGAAAGTAATGTATCTTTACAGTATTACACACGATTAGAAGATGACATTAGTTACTTTGTACGGTCAGTAGATTTATTGTTTCTTTATTTTCCTCAATAACAGTTAAACTTCTTATCACACGTAGGGTTGACTGATTAAGGCAAGCCAATAATGAGATTAGGAATCAGAGCATGAAATAGATTACTTAAATGGGAGAAGATATAACCTGGACATTTACTGGTACGGCAATTATACCAAAATGTAAGGAAAAGTAAAAATATCTAGTTCTGCCGCATATCTACTACCTTAACCCAGAAATTGATTCGATCAAAATTATTTCCATTTTATTATTTAAATATTTCGCTATGTATCAATTTAATTACTTTTATTAATCAATAGAATTTGACTTATTTCATTCTTGAGCATATGGATTTATTTTTTATCAATTTCTTTTACTCAGTTCTTGTTTCTCCATAGTATTGGAATAGCAAATGACATTTTAATATATGCAGGGTTCAATTACCAGTTCGCAGATTAATTTAATTACATTACTTTTGCTTGAAACAACCAAGCAACGAATTTGAGAAAAATAATAATTTTTGGATTAATTAACAATAATTCAAATAAATAATAAAACAAAAATGTACGCATAGAGATGAAATAAACATAATTGAACTTACATTTGTATATCATTAATAAAAATGTGTTTTAAAAATCATTTTAGATAAATTTAGTGTATTTTTCATTAAAAACTTTCTCAAATCTCGCATAATAAACAGAAATGAATCAGAGTTTTAATTCCTTGCAAATCTGTATTTTAAAATAAAAAATAATAAAAGTGAGACTAAATTTATATGTAAGAGGTATTTAAAAAAAAAAAAAAAAAGACGCTTTTGAAATTTATGGAAATTAGCTGCAAATCACAGTTAATCGAAATTAATATATAAGACACTTTTGGGAAATAAGGCATATTAATTACTTTTGAAATTGAAGTTCATGATGAAACAATATTTAAAGATTTAGAAATCCTGAATGATATGAAGATATTTCTTAAGTGGATTTTTGCACTTCCTTTAGGATTTCCATTAGTGCATTCGAAATTAAGATTTTACTTAGTAAAAATTAGAATCTTAGTTCATACTTGTCAATCATTATCTAAAAAGCTGATACAGGCTCATTTATTACCCAGGGAAATACTACTTCAGCAATTTTGGCTTTGTTAAATATTATGATTTCCCAGAATATACAATTATTCTTTAACATAAGCAACTTTTTCTCGAAAGAATTAATTTTTAAGCATAACATAAGCATTTTCTTTGTTGTAATATCAATTAAAGAATTTCAACTAACTTTCAGAAGGAATCAGAAAAGGGAACTGTGTTTGATTTACTTATTCACTTGTTTACGCTTGAGACAATCTTGCAACATCATTTCTCATTCAAACGAAAGTGCTGAGGTTGCTAAACCATCTCTTTATTAGAGCGAAACTGTTACACAATTATTGCATAATAATTAGAACATGAAAATTTAAGTTGATTTCGAATCCTTTTAGCACCAGCCATTAAGATTATTGTCCCAAAATTCAATTCGAAATGGTGTTGTAAAGGTATAAACTAGGTTGAGAGACACATCTCATTTCAATTATTTATATCTCAATGTCGGAACCATTTATCTTAAATTATTTAATACTACTGATTATTATTTATTATTCAGGAACAAATAGCTCAATTGAATTGGCTGTTTGCTGAATTTTTGTTTAAAGGCTTATATATTTAGATTTTATAACTTACAATTTTTTACTTTCTCCTATATGTAGTATAGAGAAGACTATAAAAGTAGTAAAAAAATTCAAACTCGGGATTTTGACGAATCTATGTTTTAGACCTCCCTGTGATTGAAAAACACATTTTTGGAAAATGTTCGTCTATATATTTGTGTCAAAGTAACTGAAAAACTCATTGAAGTAGAAGGTTAAAATTTAGTTTACGTTATTTACATCAAATTTGCACAGTTCTTTCGAACTTCTGTAAAATGTGTTCAAAGAAAGTCGTCCGTACCGCTGTTTGAATGTAAGTTGACACGATAATTGCAAAACGAAGAGAGCTAGATGGCTAAAATTTGGTATACACATATTTAACCTTTGTAATGTAGACAGGTATCAAATTTTGAATCAAATCCAAAGAAAGGTTTATTTCTGTACATTCAGTAACATGTAAATCAATTAATTAACTCCTAAACGCAGTGACTTAAATACATTAAATTTGTTATGGAATTTTGTGAATAAAAGTATAGTTTTGTTTCTAATTTTTGTTTCAAAATGGGTCCAAAGCATAAATTAGATTTTTGCCTATTACTGAAGCATGCCATCGCTCAATCGCCAAATAACTTTCCAAGGATGACTATAGATTCAGAAAAAATGTTAAATTTATTCCAAAGGTTTAAGAATAGGTCACACTCTACTCACGCACAAGCATTTGTTGCTGGGAGAACCCGCTCCTCAGTGTACAGAATGCCAATGCCAATTGTCAGTTCAACACATTCTAATTGATTGTCCACAATTCATTTCACAACGCACCCGTTGCTTTCGGTCTTCCTCTATCATTTTGAAGGACATTCTTCATAAAATGAATCATCCAAATCTTTTCACTTTCTTAAAAATGATCGGTTTTTACCATTTGATCTAATTAAAAATGGTTCAATTATAAAGTTTTTTTTTTTTACCTAAACATTGACAAATTATGAAAAATACTAAGTAGTTTATGATTATATATTATTATTATGATTAGTTTATGATTATATTTTAGTTTATAAATAATGTTTTAATCAATACCATACGTTTGGCGCAGCATAATCAAAAATGGTTTTTGCGCCATAAAACTCCACTAAATCAAATCAAATCAAACCAAAGGTTAAGTAAGATGTCGTAACTATTGTACGGCAGTGTCCTCTAAGGTGTTCCTGCCATGCAAAATTTATTAGAAAGTATGCAATAAAATTTTGGGAAGAACACTTTCGCTGGTTTAAGCAATGCATTTTTCCTAATTAATAATATAACATAAACTTTGGGGTTTTTTTTCCAGAAATGGTTAACTTTATTAATGTATTGCATTTGAAGTGAATATGAACATTACCTTATCATAACCGTTAAATTATTCAATCCAATATTACCATATGATATCCGTTATCGTAACTATTTTCTATAATTGTTTTTACCTACCCTGACTTCTCCATTTGTCCTTGCAATATCTTAGATTATTTTAGTTTCATTCGCAATCTACCTTCCAATCAATCAATGAAGAAATCCGTGATACTGGAAATTTTTATCAAACTCCATAGACCTCAGAGGACTAAAAATATTTCGGCTTAATTCATTCGCTATATAAAGTTCAAATTCATAAATCTGATTTCTCAGATCATCAAACACGCATCCTAAGATTTTTCTCCTTATTTTGAACTATTTTTTAATTTTTTATATAGTTGTAATTGTTTAATACAAAATTAATTGACTGCTATCAAGGAATTTTCTGCCAAAATTATGAAAAATTTCATAAAATTGACGTGTAGTTTTCTTTGTGCATCTTTATTTGTAGTTTTATAATGTTCTCTAATAATTTTTGATTTCATCAATATGTAAAAGAAATTTGGAAAGTTTATGCAGCATTTGTGAGAAAAAATTAAATTTCTAAGGATAAATTAATTTTACCTGTATAAATCCCGGATTAAAGTATTATACTTTATAAATGCAATTTAAGAGATCACAACGTTAAAAATCGAAAACAATTTGATGCAGAATTTTTATTAGAAGTGCGATTTCCACGTGATAAGGAATCAGATAATTAAAAATTTACTAATAAACAATAAAAAGCATAGAAAAACAAAAACACCTCATATTTTAACGATGATAATAGTTTTTTTTTAATTTAAAAATTATTATAAATATGCTAATATTATAATAAATTTTTATATAAATTTTTCTGGAATATTAAAATTTAAAAATCAACTCATATTTTTTTTAAAATATGCAATGAAACAAACTTAATAAAAAAGCAAATCAAGCGCTTAAAAGGTAACCTCACTATCAATGATATCCTTACCTTTAACTTAAAGTCTTTAATTAATGGCTTTCAAATGTAAATAAAGGATTGTGCATCAGAGTGATATTGGCGCAATTATAAATTTCCAATATCACTTTCAAATTTCCAAAAAAGGAGAAAGTCAGTTATTTACCCTGAAAAATATATATTCTGATTAGAATTTAGAGTTTCAAATTATTATACTTTTCCGTCATAATTTTTTAAATTCATTAGTTATTTCAAATTTAATTTAATTTAATTCAATTTAATTAATGTAATTTAATTCAAATTCAACTAATTTAATTTAATTCGAATTCAATTAGTTTGATTTAATTTAATTTAATTCAAATTTAATTAATTTAATTTTCTCCTATCACCTTTTTTTATGCAAAATGTATTTTATTCTACATTTTCCCGTTTTACCTTTCCTTTGAACATATAATTCTTCTATAATTACTTTCATCGCATAAACCCAAACGCTTTTGAGCCTATCTTGGTTACATCACAAACGTGCCAGTGCCTCGTTACTTGATAACAATGTAAACATTCGGTCTTCACCCGTAATGTGAATTTGATATTTCTTCTCCTTCCTTTGTGATTTGCTTTTTTATTTGCATTCTCTTTCCATTTATTTTTATTTTAGTCTATTATGCATACTTAGTGTATTAAAGCATGTTTTAATTACATATCTTGTATGTCAGCTTTGCATCCCTTTTTTTCTTTCTTTCGACATAGATTTACCACGGCATTTCTGCGAAAAAGAATTTGCAGACTCTTTATTTAATTTCTTGGGAATGTTCATTTATGGTATAGTATTGTGCCTACCACTTAGATAATATAATACAGTTTTTATTTTATTAAATATTCTTTTTTTTTCTGGGATACGACATTATTAATTCAAATTTATTATATTGTTTATATATTTCTGGATACTTATAAGTACAGGGTGGTTATAACTAAAGTTCCACTTTCAAATGGTAATAAAAGGCAAACTAATGCACCGAATGTCATCAAACTTGGTAATAGTTTAAAGAAAGTCATAGGAATTTCTTTTCCACCAAAAAACAGTTCACAAACTCACCAACAGGGGGAAATGACGCTGTATGTAATATTATTAAACAAAATAGGACATGAAGACAACGGTGTAAAATGTGTTTAATCGTTTCTGAAACGAAACTGTTTGCGGGATTATGTAAAACTGCAATGTCTTGTAATTGGCTTAAGGCATGAAGATGTAAATTATTTATACAGATGCGCTTTACACGCCATTTGGTTTTCTAGATAAAAAGGACCCTGTTTGTCAAAGTTCCCATTATTACGAATGTCTTTAACCATGCAAGACTATGCTTTTTTTCGCTACATGCTATTATGAATGCGATAGCATTGATTAGCGTGCTTTGCAAAGGTATCATTCAGTAGAAGGAATACGACGAAGGATTCTAATTGCTCTTGATGAGAATGCAGTAATGTGATTTAATTTGATTTCAGAAAATGATAAATGTAACATTGAACATGTTTTGTAACACAATTCCGAATCGATTAAACACATTTTTAAACGCCCTCTTCATATCCTATTTTGTTTAACAATGTTTCATACAGCGCTCTTTCCCCTTCTGGTGGTGAGTTTTGAACTTTTTTTGGGGAGGGAAAGAGGGGGGAAAGAGATTCCCACGATCTCCTTTGAACCATTACCAAGTTTGATATCCTTTGATCCAGTAGTTTTGCTTTTATGCCCATTTAATTATAACCACTCTGTATATTTATTATTTCTTCCATTTGTCGGTTATACTGATATAGTTTGATATAATATTATCAACATTTATTTTTGGATACAGATGAATTAAATGTTGGATTTGATTCGAACCTACATAAAGTTTTCTAAAAGTTTTCAGCAGACGTAATTCCCACCTACGTGTTTCAAAATAAATTCCTTGTAAAAATTCTTTTAAACGCCTACACATTCTATTCCTACATGTTTCTTCAGTTTTGAACTGGGAAGTCGCTTAAATTTGTACATAACAAGTCGGAGGGGGGGGATGTTATTTTTTTATAGAAGAGAATCAGATGTTAGATAATACCAGATATTTAAAAAAAAACTTCTATAATAAACTGAACTTTAAAAACAGTAGTGTTGCCTGAAATCAATAACTAAATTATTTAAAGGCTTTGTCATAATAAGCTAAGAAAATTAATTTATATTTTTATGAGCATATGTTGTATAAATAATGTAAAAAGCGTGCATTAATTAGTCTAATGATACTTATAAATGTTTTACAGTAATGTTTATTTTCGTAATTTTAAGGATACTAAATTTGAATATGAGTGATGAATTCAACGGTTGATTCAAAACGGCCTCCTAATTCTGTTTAAGGAAGACATTTTGTATTAAAAAAAGGAAAAGTACTCGTAAATCTGTCACTTAAAGAAAGATACATACGCATGATAATTTTTAAACTAATCTGTAAATTCCTTATTTTTGAATAATATTAGACTCAATATTTTTATTACCCTCAAATTATTCTTTCAAATTACATTCTCAAAATTAGCAATTATGATACCTAGAAGTGTTTCAGTTAAATAATTTTGTTACTTATACACATTTTCATTTTGTGATAGATATTTACTTTTTTTTACTCCTCATCAACTAAAATATCACGATGATGAAATATTTTAATTATAGAAAGAAATTCATTTATATAACCTATTTTTCAAATTCCAAAATATATAATTCATTTTGAACTGCTGTATAGAAAAATGTATTCAATAAAATGTTGAAAATATTGAAAATATTATATACAGCAATGGATTAATGAATTCGATCTGAAATAATATTTTTAAACAATAATAGTTGAAGATTCTTATTATTCATCTAATAATTTTTAAGGTATAATAATAGATTTGTTTGAGTTGTTTATCGAAAAAGAAATTTTAGAATGAAATAGCTCATATGTGCATTAAAAATACTTATCGCTAAGTCAGTGCTTAAGTAGGTTATCAATTTCTGTAATAATCTAAATATTTTAATACATTTTTATAATTATTTTACCTGACACCTAAATATTATTTAATTTAAGGTATACGACTATGTGAAAAAATTGGTTTCCTATTACTTTAAACAAACAAACAAAAAAAAATCTTTTTTTTTTCAAAACTGTTTACCATTTATTTATAACTGTATTAGAAAAATGTTATAACTGTTATAGCCTCGGTGAACGTCTGAAACAAACCCAGACCGTAAGTAGAAATTGAAATTTATTCGAAAGAAAGTTGAATTAACTGAAAATAGAAACTGAAATTAAGATTGTAATATTTTGCTATATTTCTGCGTTTTTACATACAATACAATGGGAAACATTTATGGTTTGAATTTTGAAAAGATTAGAATGTTTTGAGCACGCATCGCAAAGATTGGAATTATGCTTCCAAAAAATTAAGAAAAGGATAACTGATCCATCGGTACATTCCTAAATTGAAAAAAAAAGTACTACAGAATTGCAATTCGTAGCAACAACAATAACTTTAAGGCTATGCAAAGCCCTATTGTTTCAATGTTTCGCCATTGTTGTATTGTCAAAGTCCGAAAAATATTGTTGGTTGATACAAGTGTCACAATTTTCCAATTGTGTTTGGGCCAAGCAATAAGATCGTGATCTTAGGAGAGGCGCTGTTGGCGATGCCGTGTGTTGTTGTAGTCGTTGTTGTTACTGATCCCTAGTTGGTATCACAATGTCAAACCAACTCCATTAGTCCAAAAACTTCCAGAAAATCTAAAAACAATAGAGGTTTGAAAACGTCTTCTCCCATTTAATATCGATGCAAATAAAAATATGCTCAAGCGAAGCCTAGGAAAACTTACACTTTGTGCAAGTCTGTCGTGTTATATAGTAAAGGCACTCGAATCGGTCTTCTGCTGTTAGACTCCAAACAAGCCAAATTTTGGCGCACTGTCTTAACTGTCTCGTCATTGTACGACCACTTTGATCTCTGAGAGTATATCACGCAATGTTGCTAGTCTATTATCAGTGTCAATTTTAAGCTCACATTGCTACTCTGAGTCATTAAGTGCAGACTGTTGGCCACTGCGTTGGCCATGTGGAAGGTTATCGTGAAATTAGGTATTGTCGACGCACTCTTGATACTGTGGAACACAGAATGTTGAAATCTCTAAAGATTTCCGAAATGGAATATCACATGCATCTATCTTCATCTACCACTCCGCGTTTAGAAACCGTTAGTTCTCGTCTTGCGACCATAATCACGCCTAAGTCTTTTTCATGTGAATCACTCGGATGCAAATAAAAACTCTGCCAATGCCCTGCCATTTATACATTTTGTACTCAATAGTATTGCTTTCTGTATATTTGCATATTGCTTCCTATTTTCTTTTGTCTAATCAGTGTATGTCGATTCCCACTTCTGCTATAAGTGCAAGAGTGGGAATGGTTATGGTGACTAAATCTCTGATGATTTGACGTACTTTCTTAGGGAGGGATAGGTTCATGGAGCAGTGATGACCCCATCGCCTTCATTTTTACCGTCGAACGGTGCTGATCATTTGGATTCCATCTTTTTGATTAGTCTGAATGGTATGAATGGATTTCATTGCACTTTTATTATTTAAAATACCATTTGTCATTTCCCTTCATACACAAATGCATAAATAATGTTTCATTTTTTATACTAGTTGTTAACTGCAAACAAGTTGCAATAACTGCAATACAAGTTGCAATAACTGCAATACAAGTTGTTAACTGCAAACACAAGAAACAAATAATCTAAATACATTTTAGGCTTTAAAAAAATTTTAGTGATCCAGCATCGGAGCACACATTTGAGACTAATTTTAATTATTTTAATATACATATTTAGCATTTTTTGTATATTGTTTGATTGATTTGTCGTACCAGACACACTTTTATTTTAGAAATGAGAAATGAGTTGTACTCTAAGGGTTGGGATGAAATTGAATCATATAAGATAAGGAAACAATAGGAAAAGAATCGCTTATGATTTCTTCGAAGATTAAGGAGCAATCAAAATGAGCCAACAAAAGAAACAAAAGAAAGGCAACAATAAAAAAAAATATTATTGTATGTATTTATGACATCAGAGATTTAATAAATTAAAAATCAGGAAATTATAGATTACGATTTTGAATAGAATCTTATTTGTAGGATTCAATATAATACTCAAATCATTGTTATTAATATTTTTTAACAAAATAAAAATTGTCATATATATATATAACATGTTGTTAACTGCAAACACAAGAAACAAATAATCTAAATACATTTTAGGCTTTAAAATATATATATATATATATAATAATATATATATATATATATATATATATATATATATATATATATATATATATATATATATATATATATATATATATATATATATATATATATATATATATATATATATGAAAAAGCTTTATATTTAAAATCTGACGATCCGTACACATACATTCAATTACGTCAGTGATAATGCTTTAAACACCTCAATTTCTTTGAAAAACATGTTAGATATAAATAGAAAAATTATTCATAAAATAATACTATTCATTTATTAAAATGAATGAATTCGATAATAAGTATTTCTTGAATGAACTAAAGGATGTAACTACAGGATAACTTTTTTGATGTAACTAAAGGATTATAGAATATTTCATTGTTTAAAATAAATTGAATGAATTCAGAAATAAGCATTTCTTGAATGGGATGTAACTTCAGGATTATAAAAATAAAAAAATGGAAAAGAAACTAAATATTTAATTTTATAAAATGCAATTTTTTTTTGGAACTTATCTTTATGCTTAGTAAATAATATTATTAGCAGAAAGGGAGAAAGTACAAAAATAGTTGAAAAATAAATACATTGCAAAATGTTAGCCTTTACATTAAGACTTAGTGAGGGATTAGGAAAAGTTAATTAACTTGAGAACTAATTCTCAAGATAGCAATAAACTAAATTTAAATTTTAATTAGACTTTTGCGAGTTGCATGCAGTGTAGCTGAAAATCTAATTTTCGTATGGAGTTGTACTATAAAATTACCTTCATTAACACTTGTTTTTAATTTGATCTTTTTACTTATTTCACCTCTAAAATAATAAAACAGTTTTTTTATAATCACCATTTTGATTTTGAGAATGTATTACTCTAATTTCATAATTTTTATTACCTTGCTCCACCATATAATATAATAGTTTAAAAAATAATAGAACTGATGTATTTAAAATCTAATAGATTATATAATTAACTTACCTCCCTTTAAAATTTAACAATCATATATTTCTAAAGAATATGAAAACATTCTTTTCATATATATATATATATATATATATATATATATATATATATATATATATATATATATATATATATATATATATATATATATATATATATATATATATATATATATATATATATATATATATATATATATATATATATATATATATATATATTATCGCCCGGAATCACACCTTTATCTTAGAAACGAGAAATGAATACTCTTGCAAAGGTTATGATAAAATAGAGTCGTATAAGATCAAGGAAGTAGTAGGGAAATTAACACAAATTATTTCTTCGGAAATTAAGGGGTCAAAACGTGTCTCAGCGAAAATAACAAAGAAAAGGCAATAAACGAAGATTTTATTATGTTCATTTTTTTATTTTTAGACAACATCATTTTGTATGATTATTTAAAAAAAGTAATTAATGCAAGCAAAGAGATGTTACAGTCAGCATGATAAAAACACAATAATCTATTTCTCCAACTTAAGTTTTATTAATTATTAAAAATTGTCGAAGTTTAGAAATATTTTTATTTTAAATTATAATCCTTCTTAAACTAATGAGAAAAAAGTAAAACTGGTGCAATTAAGGAATTTTAAAAGAACAATTACGTAATACTTTAAATATTTTATTTAAAAGTGTTAAAAATACTTTTCTTGTCTTTAAAAGAATTAAAAGCCATTAAATAATGTGTTTAAGTGAACATACTTTAAAAGTTTAGAATGTTACCATGTTTCAAATCATTAATTTATTAAAACAGTTTCAAAAATTATTTTTTTGCTAAAAGACATCTTAAAATCTAATGAACTATATTTCAAAATCTGTTTCTAAGAATAATTTTAATGAAAAGAAAGATAATGACAACTATTAAGCCCTGAAAGAAATATATTCACATAAAGGTTTAAAGACTTGGTTTGGAGTTTTACTCTCCTAAAACACTTTTCAAAGCAGTTTCATTCTTTTTCAGAACTTTAAAATTTTATACTTGGCTCCTCTTTTATTGGATCAAATTCGTAACAAGTATAGCTTCTAAATCTTCCTTTTTATAAATCTAGATTATGAAACAATTTCAAAACAAGTGATCTAGTGCAGAAATTTCTTTTATATTTGAGCAATCAATATTCGTGGAATCTTATTCCATATAATCACAGCAAATTGAATCGTAAATCATATCATATCTCTAGATAACCTGCTCTACGATTCAACGCCTCATTTAAAATGTAATAAAAATAACATTTTCGCTTGTCAGTTTTTAACAGAAACGTAATTTTAGAATACACCATTAAAGTGCTCAATAAAAGAGATGTATATTCATTTATTTGCAATAAAACGATATTTTAAAACTGAATTTTGATTGTATAAATCATAGAAAATACTGCTTCAAAGAGATGTATGAAAAATAATGAAATAAATTTAAATTCATTCTTCTTTAAATCCAGTTTCCTTGGAGAATAAAATTTGGATTGCAGAATTTGAATAATGTTAGAACACAGTTTTAAAGTTTCAGAAATGGAAGTTTTTGTAAATCACATTTGCAAGAAATCCTTTAAGAAAAAAAATAAATAAAAAAATAAGAATTATACATTGTTTGCTTGTAAGAAATTTGATTATACCACAAATAATACATTTCTTTTGTTTGTATACCACTTACTAGAAACAGGCAGGGTAAAACGGTTTTACCATTTTCAGAATGTTAAACTATCAGGAAGAGAATAAAAGCACGAATTAATGTATGGAAACAGAAATTCTCCTTATACGTGACTTTGCCTTTTATTCCCTCCGCCATATTCCTTTTAGAGCCCAAAAAGGTATGAAAAGCGTTATTTCGTTGCTCATAAGACATTAAATGAAAGCTTTATGATAGTAAAGACTCGTTCAGGTGGAAGACCACAGCGACCACCTGGAGCTGAGCTATAACGTATGCCTGGATCGCAAAATATTCTTTCTTTTCTGCCCTAAAGAATTACTTTCATATCGATAACAAAAGTGTATGCGTTTAATCTTTTTACAAAGAAAGATTTGCATAGATCTTTGTATAGACGTTTTCTTTCGCAACACCAACTTGAAATGAATAATTTTTGACAATATAAATGGTTTTCAGATGATGGATTATTCAAAATGGCTTGATTATTTGTGCGTCAAAATAATACAATTTGTTGATATTGAAATCCTTAATTTTCATATAGGCATAACTTTAATACATATATAAGGAGATAATTTAGAGACATCAAAGGTATTTATTTTATTTTCATATCCATTCTGTATCGCAAAAGGTGAGTGTAGAGGGAAATATCAAACATTTGAAGTAGTCGCATTCTTGAAAATTACATAGTTATAGCTATTAAAAAATAAGAATATAACAGTCAGTGTGCGCTACTATGAACCGCTTGTCTTCAAATCTCCTACTGAACAATAATTTATATATTTCTTGTTCTTATTTTTAAATACTGTATCTTCAATTTTATATTGTTATTATGTACATTTACGAAGTTAAATAATTGATCTTAGTAAAGAACAGAAAAACTGTGACAAATATTATTGTTAATTTAGAATTGCGTATGCTTTATTTGACATGATAGCTGTTATATATTCTGGGTCGCTTAAATGGAAGATTGCAGCTGCCGCTTGAAACTGAGCTTCACTTACATTGTTATATAAGATGGCTTGTAAGAATTTTCTACTTTAAGGAAATGTTTTTATGTAGATGACAAAAACATATATCAGGATACTTAGTATAAAAAATGTTTCATCCATAAAATAAGTTTCATGAAGCATTCCTGTGACTTTCTTTTTTAAAATTATTATAAGAACTTTTAAGTAATTTAATTATTACAATAATGCATGTGTTTCCCCCCCCCCCTACAAAATAACTCTTAGAATGTTCTTTAATTTCCACATTTTCTTAAAAGTTGCTTCGTTCTGGTAGTCAAAATTTAACAAGCATATTGTCACGTAAGTACTTTAGTATGGAACTCAATAACACACACAAGAAGTAGAGCTAAACCAATTTATTAACGCAACTCTGAACTCAGAACCCAGAGACTGACAGATTTTCTGCTTTTATACTCACAGGGAAAGTTCCAGAATACTTTTCTGGAGACAGTAAGAAAATTAAAGAACACTTATCTGGTAAACTGAAGAAAGGTCCAGAATCTGCTAGAGCATGAAATAAAGTAAAACATAAAATCAAAGAATTAAATATTATATATCATAGGATTTCCGGCCATGCACCAATTCAAAACATGTGTTGACCTTTGAGAAGGGCAAAAGTATCACTTTCATTTGATACGTAGTACTGATGGCGCATTATTTTTACAAAGGGATTAATTAAACGGAAAGTGGAATTAGATCACGAAATAAGAGATTATTTTTGAATGAAATTACGATGGGCTAAATTAAGATAAAGTTTTGGAAATTATTTTGGATTAAATTAAGAGTTTTAAATATGTATTTATGCCAAAACGGATAAACAATACTTCATCTAAACCATTTCATTATTTTCCTGTGTTGTTCTCATGAGACACATTTGACTACCGCTTAAAAATCTGTATTTTTTTCTATCTCGTAAAGTGCTGATATTTGCACACAAACATCTTAAATTATAGTAGATTTATATAGATTTTAAATATTATAGCGTTATATTTAAAAGCAACTTAAGTTAAAAAAAACCTTATAATTATTAATTAATTGAATATCCGGAAAGAATATTTTCTAAATTATTTTTAAAACTGCTAAATCTAAATTCAACTAATATAAATTAACTATTTATTTTAAGATTCTCAATATTATTTAAAAAGCACTTTACGGGCAACCCCATTTGCTCGCATTCTCAACTCAATCCATTTCGAAATTCGTGATCTTCCGAACAATTTTGAATCCGATTTTTTGCTAGTTGTCATTAAAATTTGAACTGTTTCTTGCGGGAATTAATAAATTTCAAACTATCTTCTTGATACAAATTAATATTTTAGTATAATAAATTTTAAACTAAAAAATATTAATTAGCTTTGTGCAGATTATAAATTTCCTAATTCCTTTTATATGTGTTTTAACATTTAAGATTGGTTAACATTAAGATGGTTTTAATAGATTCTATTTTATTAAAAATAATTGCATTTATATAGAAATTTTATGAATTTATATTATTTATTATATATTACGAAATAACTGATTCAATAAAGTAATTTTTAACAAACTAACTGTTTCAACATAATTATTATTTTGGTTAAACCCTTAAAGGGAATAAAATAATTCAATTGGTTGAAAATAAATCATTATAAATTACCTTTATTTAAATAATATTTTAATAAAGTTTCTGAAAAACAATAAAAATTAAAATTTTTGACTTGTGTTTCGGAAACATTTTTGAAATCTTTTGAGAATATATTTATTTTAAATCTATTGAATTGTAATTACATTTTACTTTTCATTTTAAGCGTGATAACATTGTAAACATTTGTAATTCCTCTATAATGGACTTTTTGAAACAAAATATAGACAATTCTGATTTTTTCATTTGTCAAAGCCATGATTTCTTCTTCTTCTTTCAAAATGTCTTGAAATATTTCTAATAAAAAATAAATTAAAAAAAATCAATAATATAAATAATTTTATATTTTCCAAAAAGCTATTATTTACTTCGAAGTTAAAAGGGCAACGTTAAATTAGAGTAGAAGTTTTCCTAAAAGACTTCTGATGAAGTTTTAGCATAATTTCCATGCAATTTCATAGCTATCACGTCTCTGATTAACAATTGATTATTAGACTGCCTCTTCTGAAAGTATTTGTATTTTGAAACATACATTTTTTTAAAATTATGATTTCTTTTGGGTATTAAAATTAATATAAATCGTTAAATCATGAAATAAAAAAATCATTTTAGTTAAATAATAATGTATATCAATTGATATATTACAGCTTGTTTTAAGGTATCTGCCTACGTCTAAAAAGCCACTTTTGGTCAAAATTCACAATTTTTTTTATATTTTTTTATTTTAAAGTGCATTTATTTAGCTTTCTAAATCTGTATTTAGTTTTCTCCTACGATTGATAGAAATGGAGATATGAAGCTTTATGTAATTCAAAAGAGTCGAAAACGAAACCGGAAGTGCTTACCGGAAGTTGAATGTTTTTCGTCGTTTCATCAAACATACGCTCCTAAAATCAGAAATTAATTATTTTTTTAAATTTATACAAAACTATATGCAAGCCACCTAAATTTGAATTAATTTTCAGCTCTTTATATACAGAAAAGATTGGCAACAGCTGCTTCTCGAACATTGTTTACGTTTGAAAACATCTGCTCGTCTCGTGTTATATGTTTATTTACTTTGCTTTTTCGAGTGAATACAGCTTAGTTTGATTTGAATATTTATTGCTTTCTGTTTAAAAAGTGTTTTAAATGGGTGGAAAAAGCATTAACAGAAGTAAGAAACGAAAGTTTCATGGAAATAGGCATTCTTCTTCCATGCAAGCTGCAGACTCTGTTGGTGTATCAGATTCAAAACAAAAGACTTGCAGCGAAAAGAAACTGCTGAATTCGCAGTTATGTGAAGATAATGTTCCTGATTTGAAAACAAATAACCTTTCTGGATTTCGAATTATGGATATCGAGATATTAATAAGTGTTTTTACTCTTTTATGTTGTCCTTTATGCTTCAAAAGCAACTTGTATTTGATAGAGGATTCTACCTTTGGATTGTGTTCGAATTTCTGCCTCAAATGCAAGAATTGCTCCTTTTACAAAGGTTTTTCTTCATCTAAAAAGAAAAACACATCCAATGAAATAAACACTCGACTTGTGTGTGCACTTAGAATCATTGGAAAGGGTTATACGGCTGGAAAGAAATTTTTTGCTACCCTCAATTTTCCATCTTTTCTTTCCAAACAAGCATTCAGAATGCAGGAACTGAAGCTTCTTCGTGCTGCTCGTTCTGTTGCAGAAAATTCAATGAATATTGCTGCTACTGAGTTAAAAGACAATAAAAACCCTGCTGCTATTACTGAATGTGGTGTATCTGTTGATGGAACATGGCAACGGAGAGGGTTTTCATCACTGAATGGAGTAGTGAGTGCAATCTCTGTGACATGTGGTAAGGTGCTGGATATTGAAGTGATGTCTCAGTTTTGCCAATGGTGTCACACGAAAAAGCTGAATTTATCATGTGCATCAAAACATCAGTGTGCAAATCATAAGGGTTCATCTGGAAGTATGGAAGTGCTTGGTGCTTACAGAATATTTGAGCGTTCCAAGAGTTGTCGTAAACTCATTTATTCACAATACTATGGAGATGGTGACTCTAAGGGCTATGATACAGTTAAAGACATTTATGGGAAAGATTCCGTTTCAAAACTGGAATGCATTGGCCATATTCAGAAGCGAGTAGGCACTCGTTTGAGAAAATTAAAGTCATCGAATAAATCTCTTGGTGGCAAAGGGAAATTAACAGACTCCTTCATAAATAAGTTGCAAAATTACTATGGGATAGCAATTAGAGCTAATGCAGGGAATTTATTGCAAATGCAGAGTGCAACCATTGCTGCATTTGCTCACACATGTTCTAATAATAAACATCCCATGCATGGACAGTGCCCAACAGGAAAGGACAGTTGGTGTAAATATCAACGTGCAATTTCCTGTGGAAAAAAATTCAAAGAAACAAATGCAGGTCTTCCAAAGAACATTATTAAAATCATTAAGCCAACATATATGCAGCTATGCGATCAAAACTTATTGAAAAAATGCTTACACGGTAAGACTCAAAATGCCAATGAAAGCTTCAATAATCTTTTGTGGACAATAATTCCCAAAAACACATTTGTGGAGCTACAGACTTTACGTTTGGGAGCATCAATAACTGCAATAATTTTTAATGATGGATTTTATGGTCTCTTAGCAATTTTTTTTGAACTGGGAATAACTCCTGGGGATTATACCCTGAGACACTTCCTTTCTCTCGATAAAGAAAGAATCATCACGTCAAAAAGGCAGTCATTGGGTACAACAAAAATTGCCAGGAAAAAATTAAGAGCTGTTAGAAAGAAGAAAACAGATAAAATTGTTAACAAAGAAGGTGTATCATATAAATGTGGTGAATATTAATAAAAATGAAGAGAGATATTTTTCATAAAACACAATTAAAAACTTTAAATGCATTTTTTGAGGAACTTTAATTTTGTAAAAATTTTGATACTCAAAACATGATATCTCAAAATATTATGAATATTTTTTAATGAAATTTTGTATGTATGTTATTTATACTATTCTAAAGGCAATGAACTAGGATTATAGTTTTGAGATGAATAGTTTTTTATTTAGAGCTCATTAATGTTGTTTATGCATAAGAATTTTGATAAATTTTCAGTTAGGAAATACTCGAACTGCTATAACTTTCTTATAAATGCAAATATTTCTTAGATCCTAGTTCATTGCCTTCACTAAAGCTCTAACTATATTTTGTAGAAAAAGAATTTGAAAATTTTGATTAGAATTCTTGTTAGGATGTTTTGCGTTTTACACCAATTTTCACAGTTTTTTACCCAAATTTCCCCATTTGACTAAGTTGCAAATTACATAAAACTTTTTAAATGGTATTATTCATTGTTTTGAATTGCAATAACCTAAAAAATAAACTAAAAATGAAAATTAAACAGTTTTTTTCAAAAATTTGTCTTCGCACGTAGACAGATACCTTACAGAATAATACAGAATACAGATACAGAATACAGAATAATACAGAATACAGATAATACAGAAAGAAATTAAAAGAAATCAGTAAAAGTATTACATTAAAAATATGACATCCATTCATGAAAAATTCCTGTTTGTTTTTAAGTGTTTTTATTTCTGAAACTTCAAAAAATTTTAATGGATTAATCATAATAGTTCTAAGGTTAACTTGAAACAAGTATTAGAATTACTTTTTTTTCTGCTCTTTAAATCTTCTGAAAAAAAGATGGATGATAAATACTATTATTATTCATGATTTAATATTTTTTTTCCATAAATAGTTGATGAATTATTATAATAGGACGGAAAAAACATTGATTGATACTGAAAATGCTCAGTTATTTCCAAATAAATAAATTTCCTTTTCAAATGAAAGAAATTGAATTATTCACTACATCCGGAATTAAATTTAACTCCATTTTCAGTAACGAAAAGGATTAAAATAAATTTTCTTTTTAAATAAATATTTTAGCAGAAGATCTTAAATCCTTATTAAATAGTTCTTTTTTTCTGTTCATTTCATTCTTCTTCAAGGTAATTGTGATTATCTCTAATCTTTTTTAACCAGGCCATTTATTCTTTATATATTATAATTCTTGGCTTATCGTAGAAACTTTTGTTTATAAAAATAATTGCGGCAAATTATAGTAGTCGGTTTAGAAATTATTAGAGCTGCATATTCAAAAAAAAAAAAAAAAAAAAAAAATGACGTACGTTTTTTTTTTTCCTCACAAGACTTTTAGGATCATATTTATATTACATATGCTCCATGGAATTAAACGCTGTTTACGTAATGAACGAAAAAAAAAATGCGAAATGATTTTTTTAATAATCTCAATATTTTTTGTGCAGACTGTGTAATATGAACTAGCAAGGCATAGAAGAAAAGGTATTCGGATAGACTAACTAAAATATTTGCTTACTACAGCCAACTTCTTACTACTTCCAAATTAACGAAAACTCATAACATAACAAGCAGTCATTCGCAAGAGATACCTTGCATAATATGGTCTGTATCAGTCTATATTAAGCGCTTGCTTGAAGCGAATCCTCATATTTACAAGGATGAATATTTGACCAGATAGCATTGTCGAATGCGACTCCAACGGAATCAATTGTGGAGCCTTATTCGAGAAGCTTGTGTTTCTACCCACGATTATTGGATAGAAACGAAATTGATGAATTGATAGAAGAGCATATCCAGAGCAACCGAAAAGAGCTGAGTTCTGCATCTCAACAAAGATGATTTGGTTAGGAGAGGAAGAAATAAAAAATTTACCGTTCCTTTCAATGAAATAAGGTAGATGCTGAAAGGAACAATTTGGCGGAACTGAAAGATGCAGTACAGCGATGTAGGTAAAATTCCTCCCGGTATACTAAGAACTACTGTTGAGAATGCAGTAATGCGATTAAACTTGCGTTCAAAAAATGGTGGATGCCACATTGATCATTCTTTGTAACACGTTTCAGAAACGATTAAATATATTTAGTCCAATTTTGCTTAACAATATTGCATGCAGCTCCATTTCCCTCCTGCTGTTGAGTTTTTGAACCTTTTTTTTGGCGAAGAAACTCCCATGATCTTTTTAAAACCATTACCAAGTTTGATAACATTTGGTCCAGTAGTTTTTCTTTTATGGAAACTTCAAAATGGAACTGAAATTATAATTATCTGTACTTTATTTATTTTATTAATTTATTCATTTAAGAGCGAAGGAACTGTTATCTAAAGATTTCGGACAGAAGTGTTTTCTAAGTATGCGATCTTGATTAATAGTTAACTTTGAAATAGTCAGAATAGATTAAGTTATATGAAACACATAATTAAATGGAAAAACACGTTTTCCACTAAAATAACCGAAGAATCTTCAAATCGTTCAAAGTTTTAGTGTTATAAAAATAAAAGAGCAAACTAACAAATTTTACATCATCATGAAGTATTGGCATATATTGCTCTTACTTAAGGATTCGATGAAAAATTATTAGTATAATTTTACTAACTAAATGACAAGTCAAAAGTTTATTAAAGTCCTCCGGCAGACAAATTAATGTTATTTCTTCACCCAGAAATCCGAAAGTTCTTAGGTTTCCTCAGTGTCAGTTACAGATGATCTATGCTGGAAATTCATTATCAAAGTGACATATTAACCTTCCGAATTTGAGAAGTTAACCACCGCTGTCGTCATTTCAAAAGCATTGCTCTATGTATCATCATTAGACGATAAATGTAATGTACGACGTCACAATGGATTTCTCGCTATCGTTTCAGGTCTGTTTATATGCAAAGTGTGGTTCATTAAGAGGAAGAGAAATGAATTCACTTCACTTGATATTCGGAGAAATAAACTTGGATAAATAAATAACTTGAGGGAACATTGCGCAAAGTAAATACTTTAAGGAATCTCGGGGATGAAACCTTCATTAAGGAAATTTTTTGTTTAAATAGGATGCATCTTCTGTTTGTGGAAGTTGTTTATAGATACTTTCATAAATTTAAAGCTTATGAGCATTCAAATATGAGCGTTGTCTTCTAAATCATGGAATGTCAGAATTTGCGTTTATTAAATTATGCAGAATTTCTAGATGCTACATCTACTTAATTCTTATTAAATTTTAGTTAACTCAATTTGCTGTAAATTTGGAAACACAAAAGTTTCTTCACTTTTTAAATTTCTTAATTCTGTATTAAAAGCTCCTATGATGATATTATATTTTCATATGCATGTTATAAATTAATCAACTGATCTAGTTTAACTTTTTAATTCTACACAAATGCCTCCACCTATAAATGATTTTAAAAACGTATAAAAGATTCGTTAATATTTATAATAATTAATCAAAGACAAAAACTTAGGATAAATTATTGAAATATAATTTTTTATATTATGTTTTTATCAGCCATCATTAAAGAGATTTTTTTTTCAGAAGAGAACTATATTTTTTCCCTCAAAATAGAGGATGAAAATCAAACAATGTATGAGGTGCCAAAAAAAGAAATTTATCCACATAGAATATAATTAAGAATGCTACTAATTATTAAAATATATTGAAACCAGTTTTCGCTCGATGTATATTCTTAAAAAAATTATAAAAGATTCGTTAAGACTTAAAGACTAAATCTTACGATACACAATTAAAATAGAATTTTCTATATCACGTTTTTATACTTCTTGCATCGATAGATATATTATTATTATCTTTTTTTCTCAAAATTGGAGATGAAAATCATACACAGTTTTATGTGCCAAAAAAAGAAAAGAATCCACATGATTAATTAATCCACATAATTAAGAACATTACCAATTATTGATCATGTATTGTGAATGTGATTAACTTGTTTAGCATATTCGACGTGTATTCGTTAAAAATTAATAAGGAATTCGTTATATTTATAAAAATTAATTAAACGATAAGCAATTAAACTAGAATTTTCTGTCCGATATTTTTATCATTCATACTTCAAAAGAAAAAAACATTATTATCTTTTTTTTTCCTTCAAAATGTTGGATGGAAAATCTAACAGTGTATAAGGTGCTGAATTAATCCACATAGAATATCATTAAGAACTTTATTAGAAATTAGTAATTAGAAATATATTGTGAATGTGATTAACTAGTTATGTGCCTTCGACGTGTATGTACAACAATCCAAATCTCCATTTGGACGTGGCCGATATGCAATATTTTGTCTTATAAAAATAAAATCTTATTCCCTTTGTTATGATTTTTTTTGCAAATTTTATAATTTAACTACTTGTATTGCTTTCGATTCTATAAGTGCCACGGTTTGACTTTAAAAAGATCAGAAATCAAAGAAATCAGATACTTTAAAAATAAATTACGTAATTAACTGGCTAAAAGTCTAAATTAAATTGGTTAAAAATCTAAATTAACAGTTCCGTAGTTAACTGGTTAAAAGTCGTTTATAGCAGCGCTTCAAGTTTTTTCATTTTGTTCTTGTTACCAGAATTTTTAATGAAAATAATATTCCATTTTTAGTAGATTTATGAACTGTGTTTCTAAAAGTCTTTTTTATTGGTTCTTTTTGTCAGAATTTATTTATAAAATCATAATTTTCAGCATTTATTAATGTTACTAATTGATTTTTTTGTCTTACACATATATTTCTCATCTTGAACTGTTAAATGCATTGTTTGCATATTTTTCTATTTAATTAAAAATTGAATTCCATACGCTATTTTTACAATTCTGTAGTGTTTATAAGTAATTTTTAAATACTCAGTGAATACTGATACCTAATGGCATATCCTTCTAAAATTGCAGAGTGTCTGCAAATTATTTATCGGATAACAAAAACTAATTTGTAACATAACTACAAAGTATGGAGAAATAATTTATGTCGATATAATATTTAGTTCAAGTATCAATCCTGCAAAGAAAATGTCAAGTGCTTTTTCCGATTATGGAAAACGGAATTTAAGAAATATTGTTCGCACACGATTAAGACTCTAATTTAATAGATCTTCAACAACGAGAAAATCAATTAAAAGACAGTGAAAACAGTTCTAAGAGATTGGACATGCTTTGCATCAAAAAGGCTTGAATTTAAAATCAATTAAAAGATATTTAAAACAGTTCCAAGAGATTGGTGCATGAACGAAGCATGAATTCCTTGTTTAAACATTTCCAGATAGGCGGATTGATTGATGAGGGCCATTTTTTTGGCTTTCACATTCTTCTGATATCAAACCACTCGATTTCTTTCATTGGAAGTACTTGAAGAACAGAATTTATGCTGCAGGGGCTCGGAACTTGTACGGCGAATCCACAGATATTTAGTGAACAGACTTGATATTCTCAAATCAAGTATTGGCAGTTATATTGAAGTATATTTATAAAATAATTTTGAATTCCTAGTAAAATTCAGCATTTTTTTCTCATCTTTTATTTATATTTATAACAAATCTCCATCTAATGAATAATTAATTTATTCTTTGCTTTTCATGCATTTTATGATTTGTTTGTCTCAGAAATGTTAACTTCTTACAACTGTTTACAAACTTCTTAAGTGTTTACAACTGTTTAGAAATAGTCAATATTTTTATAAAACTATAGAAATGGCAATGCTATAAAAGTTCATCTTTTAAAAGTAGATAGAACAGTTTTGTAATTTTAAAATTTTCTTTCAATGGTATAAGGCAGACAGCAGAATAAACTATATTATATTTTATTCCTTTTCAGCAAATTCTATTCTTTTATTCTGAAGAGTAAGTTAAATTAAAATTAATACATATACAAATAATACCTAAATGCTAATTATTGAAAAAAGTTCTAAGTTTAATTTATGTCCTCTTTTAAATTTTTAATGAGTCAAAACTTAATAGTTGAAATTATCATCAAATGAAAAAATGTAATTTTAAAATGTGTTTTCAGATGAGAAAATAATTATTAACAATAAATTTTATATTTATGAAAGTTAGAAAAAGCGCACGAAATTGACTTATAACAATTCAGAATTAGATAGCCCAGTTATGATATTTTTGTATAAAAATGACATCTAATTGAAATTTAAGTTGCAAATGAAGGAAAACTATTAAATGAAATTAAAAAAAACATCAATAGAACTTATGGTTATATATATATATATATATATATATATATATATATATATATATATATATATATATATATATATATATATATATATATATATATATCAAAATTCGGCTGATTAATATTGCAAAATAAAAGGTTTTTATTTATTATCACTTATGTTAGAACAATACATTATATTATTAATTAAATGTTAGGCATTTTTTTCAGATAGGAAGTTTGAATATAATTTTGAGAAGAACATTTGAAATGTTTAAATGGCTTATCATCAAGATGCTCAAAAATGGTTTTTTTTTTTTTTTTTCCATCATGAGAGTTTTCTTGTCAAGAATGTAATGTACAATTGGGTATATTTTTTAAAAATATATTACTATTAAAATGCCACTATGATCTTGCGACATAACTTTTCAAAATTTAAATTAATTTTATTAGAGATGAATGATAAAAATAAAAAAAGAGCTAGATTAATATTAAAATTTGAGAAAGAAAGAAGGTAACAATCTCTTGAATTACAATATTGTTCATGGAAAGAATTTTATAAGGGAAACTCATTTGATTTTATTAGATAAAATTTGCTCATCTGATTCAATGTGAAAAATTAAATAGATTTATAAAATTATATAAAAACACAAAATTACTGAGTGCTTAAAGTTTTGAACTTTTTACGCTTTTTTAAATATTTAAATTGAAATTCTTAAAATATTGTTACAAACGTGTAATTTTACTTTCCGGCACAAATATTGTCATCATAAGAAAGACCGTTTTACAGTCATTTGTATGATGACACCATTCGTGCCGGAAAGCAAAATTGCACGTTTGTATACACTATTTTAAGAGTTTCAATTTAAATATTTGCTTGACATTATAGATTACATAACACTTATCTTAGGTTAAACATTTTGAAGAGAGTTGAGTTTATAAGCACTTAATATTGCTTAAATTCGGAATTTAAGAAGCAAATATATGTAATAATTTTACACAAAACTGGTTCTTTTAAGTGAATTTAAAAAAAAGAGCGAGTTATTTATTTATATACTTAAATATAGCGTGAAGCTCTAAAAATATAATTGGGAATTTTTTTAAAAATGCTATTATTGTTCAGCATTTATTTAAATGAATTATGCAATTATGCAAATTATTTCTTAAAAAATAATTTTTCATTCCACAGGAGACATTTAAATATATCAGCAGCAATAGATATGTTTTCCTATTTTTTTTTTCTTTTGTGTATATAACATGTAGTATAAACTATATCTGAAAGAAACAACGTGTCTTAATTCGGATTAATTCTTTATTAATTTTAATTAGGAATTAATTACTACATATAGAATTAAGAACGCTACATTGAGCAATCAAAATTTACCTTTGTAAAATGAAAAAATTATTCATCTAAGATAAGAACCTAAAAAGAGATTTCATTATATTTCTGCTTCGTTCGTGGATTTTTCATAGCAACAAAGAAAATTAAAATAATTATATCGCTCATAGCAACCGTTTTCTTCACCCTTAATCTTTTAAATTGCCATGGTCGAACTATGAACCGTCTATGTGCAAGCTTTTCAATTTAACTCACTCGTGAACCATGAGATACGTTACATTTCTTGCTTCCCACTGTGGAGCTTTAATCCAAGATTAACTTTTAACAACTTTTCAATGAATCTAATATAGTCAACTCAAGTGTAAAATTCTTGAAGCCTTTGCATTCCTTTCTCTTTATTTCATTGAGCCTCACATTGGTGAGAACGGTGCAGGATGCTACCTAAAATTCACAATAAATTTATTTAATCTATGGTATTTTAACTAGAGTCATTTAGTGCAAAGGCTTTCTTATTTTAAGATGGAGTAAATATCGTGACGATGTCGTTCTCCTGGAATAGATGTTTAGAAAGTTTTGACGAAACTGCTCAAAAATATCAAATTATTGCTTAATTTGTTATTATCTGAAAATTTAAATGATTTTTGCATTTTAAAATGTTATAAATAATATTTTTCTTGTTTTTAAGAGTTCGCATGCCAAATTTTATCGAGATCGAATAAGCACTAGAAGTTCATGAAAAGGAAATGATGATAATTTGTATGTGTAATATTATTTATCATTATTTTATGAATTTTATTGGTAAATAATTTTTAAATGTTTGACCCAAACATTTCTTTTTTTAGATGTCATTTTTTCCCCATGATAACAGATACTTCTTACAAATACTGCCTCTCTTACAAATAATACATCGGAGTTAAAATAAATCATAAAGCATTAAAATAAAGCGATAATGATTTAACATATTACGATTACAAGCCCCGAGCTTTGTCTATGAAATATCAGTTTCATTATCCAATAAAAAGAATGAAGTGTGAAATCCCAAATATATAATTTCTCTTTGACATCTTCAGATAACAACACCAAACTAAATTTGATACCAAATGACGTTTAATTGCTTCTTGTTGACATAGCTTTCTAAGGATCTATTGATTCGAACCTCAGTGATTATCCACCAGCATTACAGCTATAACTTTTTATACCAATATATTAGTTATAACCATGTATTTTAGCTGTTATTTTGCTGTCTGTGCATCTATAAAAGGCAATATAATTTCTCATGTCCACATGAAATAAAAGCTTGTTTTAGCTTTAAAGTGTTTCGCCTTATCCATCATCTCATCCATTACATCCTGCAGGTCTTTGTACCTTGGTGTTATACTCTCGGCTTTAGAACTGGTGGGTTTCAAGTTCAAATCTTATCGTGTAAGCGAGTGTGGTACACGTTAAATGTCCTCTATCCAGTGTGGTGCAGAAGCGTGGATAGGGGGATGCAGCTCAGTTGCCCTCCGCGTCATCGGACCGAGGACCATCCCAAAATAGTCCTAATGTTGCATTAAAACAGGGCGTTAATATAACTGAACTAAGCTTTATCTTCAATGCTTATTTTTAATTAATGGTTTAACAGATTAACTGCAAGCACCAAGCCTTGGTTACAATTTATCTGGCTTCATTACCCGATGAAAAGAATATAGAGTGAAATCCAAATTTCGCTGTGGTACTTTCAGATAATAGCAACTAAACTAAGCAGAACAAAAGCATTGTCTTAACATTCAATATTCTTAAATGGTGAATGACTACCATAAGTGAGAACAAAGACAAGGCTCATGTTTTAAAGGATTGACTAACTCAACTAACAACACATGCTATTTAACTTACAAATTGCCTACAATACACCCGGAATATTCCACTTAATACATTCCGGTCACGATCAGCTGTTATTATTGACAAGGGAGTTTTGGAAAGAATACTTGATTTATAGGTTTGGATGAATTATAGTCAGAGGATAGTGTTTTCTTAAGTATACTTAAAGTGAACGGTATATTGATATATTTTTGACAAAGAAAGTCTTTCATTGAATGGACTTGTTTTCCATACAATATGTCATCGAATTTCAGTGAGAAAAATATCTTTATGCATCCATAGGTCTTCTATTATTATATTCTTGTTATTATTTTAGACTAAGGCAACCTCATTTATTATTTTTCTTCAATCAATACTTTAAAATTTGAACTCGCATATATTTTTGGACAATGCTAAGAATAAATATAATTTTTAATGAAAGAAATATCTTTTTATGTAGAAAGTATATTGAATCTCTCATTAACCATTAACTTAGATATGTATCCAGGCCTTTATTAAAAGGATGAAACTACTATAATGTCTAATGTTTTGCAAAAGGCACAATTCGCTGTTATTATATCTGCATCATTAAAAAATACTAAACACTATTGCTATGTACAAGAGTCTTAATTTCTAAAAAAATAATGTAAAAAGTATTTTATTCATAGTTCTGACTAAGCAAATAAGATATATAATGTAAACGGCCAGTATTCTGATGTGTTCTGATGATGATTATGTGTTTGCCACAAATGACGTTACATCGCTAAGAAGTTCATAATTAAAATTAAAAAAAAACGAATTTAAACGGCTTTCAAAGGACTAGCCATTTAAAATAAAAATATTTCACACGAATGTGTACTAGATGCGAAAAAAGATAAAAACAGCCTAATAAAATTAAAAAAAAAAAAAAAAAGCTGGAACAAAAAAAAATAAAGGACTAGGCATAAAAAAAAGTGGCGAAGGTCTAAATGGCTCAAGAAGAGAACCTACATAATATTCCAGCAGAATCAGCAGTAACAGCTTCATTGAAAAACAGTTAGTAAATAATAAAATTTATCAAAAACAAACGGCCAGTATATCTGATATAGCTAAAAATTAATACAGCCTTACTTTAAAAATTAATCAAAAGAGTACTTTACTACTTTAGAGTAAAACTACAACAACACTACACAAAAATTTCTATTTGTATTAATAAAATTATTTCCTGTAGAAGAGGCAATATGTAATTAATTATCAGAGAGTGGTCCTAATCCTTTTGATCTCGTAAATTTAATTTCTTAGATGCACTTATCGAATTGAAGAAATGTTATAATAATTGTTTAAGACTGTGAGATGCATTTTCTAAGAAACATTCATCTTCTAGTATGAATTCTAACGGTAGAGAAAAGATTACTTATGACAATAATGCCTAGATGCTGACATGCATTAAAGGAAATCAAGAATTTTATTGTTTCAGTCCTTATTCTGCTTTATTTTATTATGATTTTGTATCCACAAAGTAAAAGGATTAGAGTGAGGATGCCATGGTTTCAGATCGAAAAAAAGCACGAAGACTATAATTGCTTTAAGAGAATAAATTTCCCCCATGCACTGCCACGGAAAACTATCATATCCCAATAACTGCCTTACCTATCTACTTGGCTGAGAAGAAAACTTACAAATCTGGATTCAGCGGGAAATATATCTTAAACTCACGCCAAGAACTGACTGAAAAATTTTTTCGACTTCCAAATTGATTATTATGATTGATTCTACTTCGATTGATATATTATGATATCAATTATATTTAAAATATATTTTTATACGTTATTGAAATTTATCAATGATATCTTCCAATAAGGATTTTAGATATATTTTCTAAAATATTCTTGCTTCGACACTAAGAAAAAAGGATAAGCAACGATTTTGATAATCATGAACGTCAGTGTTTGAAGAATACCGATAGAATAATTGTTATGTTTATTTTGTAAACTGGAAAATATTTTTCTTATGTGAATGCGTTTGGTATGTAGACTATGATGAATTACCATGTTCAGGTCTTATAAAGAAAGTCTAAATCTTTCTATATGGTTTCGATTATTAGTACGTTTGAGTTTCTGTCAATAGTTCATAACATTTTTATAAATATCTACTGGGGTTTCTTTCTATTCATTTTTCGAATTATTTCACGTAGAAGTAAGTAATTTATGTTCAAGAAAATATGGAATCTGTATCATTTTATTATTTTTTTATTAATTAAGTAAAGCAAAGTAGAAATATTTTAATCCAGAAAAAATTTAGTGCCCAAATTGCATTCGTTAACCTACAAAATACAATGTTTGAGAAAATTTAAATTTGTAAATGGCCGTCGAAATTAAAAAAGCAAATTTTTATAAAACTTAAAAATAATAAATAATGTTTTTTATTTTTATATATTACTGAAATTTTAGTTTAATATAATATTGTATATATTATTTTCTAGTTCTTTGATCAAAATAATGAAATTAAATTTCCTAATAATTTAAATTAGATTTCAATAGGTGATGAGCACACTTAAAAGTGCGACACAAAATGAAAGTCACTAAACTTTCTAATTAAAACTCTCCAATGGGATATGGAATGACTGATTTCGAGGTAAAGATATGTAGACAACTATCATTATAATGCCCTCTCAAAAATCCACATATTTGTTGAACTTTGACATGCAATTTTCCGCCTACTTTGCGTTCTAATTTTGAGGTCCGGTGATTTAAGTCTCCAGGCGAGGCAGAATCAATGAACGAATGCTTTCAGATATGGATAGGGGGCACAAACCGATCGATATTCGATAGAATGTTTTTGTTGCTAATATTGTACTTCAAATACAGAATTTTAGAGTTTTGTCCAACCATTTCTTCATTTTGTGTACACCTGACCACACCGTCACCGCTGAATGTAGCAATACGCATTGTCATACTGAACGGCATTCAATGATTCTTTTTAGATGATTCTTGAAATCCCTTAATTGTCTGATTTTAATCTTACATTTTTTCGATTATTATTACAAAGTATTTCTAACAATGAACAATAAAAAAGTAATAAATGGCTTAAGACAACTTTGATGTAAATCAATCTTGATTCCTTGGGAATTTTTACTATAAATTTTAACTTTTCTGTCATTCGAAATCAATTCAAATATATTGTTACATTTGAAACCAAGTAATAGCACTGCTTCATCAAGGTTCTTTAATTAACACTGTAATTTTACAGTGGAAAAAAATTAGACAACTTTACATCTATAACTTCGACATATTTGTTTCCAAATTCTTTCTATAAACCCAACATTTAAGAATAATTTAAATAACTTTGATTATGATGTTCTATACTAACTTCTATACCCATGGCTGCTGCAGCCTTTACCTATCACATATATGGGTAAGAAAAAGACAAAACATGTATATTTCTATGCAATATAGCCTTTACATCATACCACTTAAAAAGTTTTAAGACCCTCAGCAACTAACAATTACCAATCTAAAAAGTTCTGATAAGCGACTTCTTAGTTTCAAATTTGCTTACAATAATATTTGGAGCTGCCTCTTTAGAATTTGATATTATATAATTGGTCTTTGAAGAAATATTGAATTCATACGTTCATACTGACTCTTTTCAGAGAATAATTTTATCTTCAGAGGTTACCAATCTAAGACGAAATCAGCCTAAAGCCCTTGGTCTCTTCATGAACTACTATTTTAGTACTCATCCTTAATATTTAATCTAATAAAGTATGTAGACATCTTAATACCAATTGCTATTGAAAACAAAGTTTTAGTAACTGCACATTTAAGTAGTATGCATGTAAAGAATTTGAGCTGTATAAAATACAATGGGTGCTTTGAAGAACGCCTATGCAACGTAAATAAACATATATTTAGAAAGTATTTTTAATTTTATATATTTATTATTTTTTTTGAGAAATATTTTTTGTTTGCTACATGTTTCATATTTTTTTTATATTTCCAGATCTTTTGATATTCGATTTTTTTGTAACCAAATATTGAAATTTAGATTTCAAGCCCGATGACAGGACAGCAATATTTGACAGGGAAAAAATTCTCGAAATTTAGATACTGTAAAATTAAAACAAGTCTAAATATCTGCAGTTAAAAACAGCAAAATTAAAAGGAAATGTCAGTTGTTACAATTTAAAAATTGTGTCTTCAAGTCAATGTGAAAACACGTATAATAATGCAATAAAATTCCCATTTTTTCAAGTATTATAATTTTTTTTTCAATAGAGAGCTAAGAAATAGGAAATGAGACAGATGATATATCGAGTGGACGTATTACAATTTTGAAAGTGTTATAATATGTGTGTTTAATAGCGTATTACTGAGAGTGCATATTAAATTTTTTGCTTAATTTCTATGCAATAAAAGCGAAAATGTAAATGCCTGAAGAAAGCTATTTAATTTTAATATTGATAAAAGCATATAAAAGGTAAATGCGATCAAACAGTAATTTTAATACTTCGATAAAGATAATAGAAGAACAAATGTTAGTGGGAATTATTCTTTTGTTGAAAAAATTGATCGAAAATGAATAAAAAACTGTAGGGAAATGTAATTGATATAACTGAAATGCTGTTCAAATTTTTAAGATTGTGGGAAAGTATTTTTTTTCTGTTAATGATCTGCAGTTATTTTAGAAAACGTAAATTAGTTTTACATTTCATCTGTTCTAAAGAATTTGTCTCCTTAAGTTGCCAGTGTGGAAAACTCTACGCCCTAGATCAAGGTAGCTGTTAATTGTAGTTTTGAATTTGAAAATAATTCATATATTTGATCATCATTTAAAGATATGAAACTACGGCCTTCATCAATTTTCATTCTTATCTTCAAGATAAAGAGTGTCATTTTTCATATATTATTTGATTATGTCTTATAGTGAAAACTTAGTATAGATGAAGATACAGTACGAAAACCTTAACGTAATTAAAATCCTAAGGATCCATCTAAATTATCCACAAATTGTGGAAAAGTATAAGACTCATACAAGTAAATGAAAATTCAGCTTTATATACATAACCTATTTTAGAGAAATTCTAACATTCCGTAATTATATGCATTTGATAGAAATTTTCAAATACAACCATGCTTAGGTTTATATTTATTTTACTGATACTACTTGTTTCCGTTTTTAATACATTAATTTACTAGATTTTACAAAGTGTTCGGTTCTATAGATCTTTGTTTTGCACAAATATCAGAACTTAAGAGTTCTTTTATAGTTATTGACTCGATTTAGATCTTTTTTTGCAGTTTGTTATTCCTGAATGGCAACAGCAATAATAAGATGAATAATAAGATGCAAATGTATTAAGACTATAAATTACACGTAATCAATAGATTGTTATTCTAGTTCTAAATGTTTTTTGTAACGTTTCTTGAGCAATTTTTCTTATAGGGTATTCGTTTTTCCCTTCAATTTCAGCTCCCTCTTTATATAACATTTATTTTTTACAACATCTTTCCTTGAATCTAACAATTTTCTATCACCCTAATAATTGCTTCTGTCTTCGACATTTCTTATCGGATCAAGCAATAATAATATGAAGTTATAAAAAATGGAGTAATTTTCTAAGAACTAAATACGCTTAAACTTTGCATCAAAAATAATGGAAATAATAAAAATTAAGTTTTTAAAATTGAGTTTTCAATTCTAAAAAAAGAGTCATTTTTTTGGTATACAGAAATATATCAATAACATAAAAAACATTTTGCACTTCATGGAAGTTCTTAAAAAAATTATTTTATGAAATAAATCCCGATAAATACGTGGAAATTTATTTACAAAACTTTCCTTGGAACATCGGAGCAGTGCTTCTTTGATAAATTTAGGAATAAACCAAATAATTATCATAATAGTTTAACCCTATAATGAAGTTTCATGTAATTAGGTGTTTAACAGCAAAAAGATGGTTTTATTTACAAAGGGTTACTCGTTTCTATGTATGTTTATACAATAATTATAGTATGTATTGTCTTTCTTTATTTCAAAATAAAAGAATAAATAATTTTATGGACAATTTTTTTCTAGAATCAAGGTCCAGTGCATTAATTGTGAACTGTAGTCCAACAAACATTATCACAAAAAAAGTTGAAAATAATCGAAGAAATTAGTTTATAATGAATATATAAGATAAAGAAATAAACCTAATAGATTTTTATTGACTTTCGAGAGTATTAATTTCAACTAATATGAAAACACAGTTTTTAAAAGTGATTTTTGAAAATAAAATTTCACTGTAATAGGTAAAATGTCTCGGAATATACAGACGATTCTTGAAAAGATATGTGTAAAATATTTAATCAAAATTTAATAACTGTAATTTACACATGTTTCGCATTTATTTTAAACATATAATCAATTGAAATTTTAAAATAGAGAATAAAGTAAATAAAATGTGTTATTTTCTAAACATTGAAACATTTTCCAAAAGATCTCAAAAGCGTATTTTCCAACTAATCTTGATATTCATAAAGAATTTTTGTTTTATATGAATATATGAATTGTTGCATTTTAAGAAAATTTCAATTATTTGGTACTTTATTTAGTATTTTTTATAAGAAATACTTTCTATTATATTATGTCATGATATAATTATCTTTATTTAGCTTTCTAATAAATGCAGAAAAAATATGAAGGTTGGCAAGAAACAGGATTATAATAAGAATTTAAATATTTAGTTCCAGAGTTTAGCACAATTATTGACATAAATAAAAATATTTACAAATAGGAACAGTAATTCTAAATGTAATAATCACGATTCAAAGCAAAAGACATCATCACTATGAAGATAAAAATAACATCAAAGTACCAAATAAGAGAAAGAATTTTTATATATGACCTATATATGAAAAGAATCCTGTAATAATAGATGCATCAAAAAACGAACATTTAGATGTGAAGCATAATGGATGTATCTAGAATAGGAACATATCAAGGCTTTGGATGTAAGAGAAGTAAACGGAACTCTTACAAGAGACAGAGTTAATGCATACAAATTACCTGACACAATAATCATGTTTCGAGGAAAATGGTGTCAATATTAAGCGAATGAGAAGAAGAAACAAAATTCAACAACCATGCAAACTGCTATTTCTATCATCTATATAAATTTAAAATGTATTTCTTATTAATGTGATATATTAATTGTAATTTTATTAATAGTATTAATGTGTTATATATACCATGTTTCTCAAAACGTGTTTATTTATATGTAAATAGGCAAAGATGAATTCCTATCAATTAATAAATTCTATGTATTTCTGTCATTTCTAATTTATTTCATTAGACATTCAGCATTCTAGAAAAGATGTTTTTTTAAAAAACTGCATTACAAAAATGATCTCTTTTTAATTTACTCCGATATCTCCCGATTTCCCTTTAAAAGGAATAGTCTCTTCCAAACCTTCTCGCATATTGTAATAAAGGCGTCATACCTCACCCGCCATATAAAATTGTGGATCTAGGATAAGACTACAAATGTCTTAAAATCGAATTGGCGAACAATAATTAAGAAATTTTGAACTTTTACGTAAACTGCATTTTTACTAAATCGTGTGAACCCCCAGGGGGGCACCTCTAAATGAGGATGAGATGCTTCCGGCATGGTGGTTGGATCTCGCCACCCTGGAGGGTATACTAATAGGTGGGGAATCTGACTCCTCCCATCGATGACGGGATGTACTTCCTTCGGAGAAGGTTGTACCGTGGCCGGTGACTGTTCTTAGGACTCAACCACAGTTCCCGCCAATGTTGTTGTTGTGGCGCTCCGGTCATTCAGTTTCTATGCTTTAAATCCGTGTGCCTTCGTGGCGGGTCGGAGAGTCAGATGGCTGACTTACTAAATCGTGTGATCTTTGATGATGTTTTGAGCGATTATTCCCTGGCATTCAGCAATAAACACTCAAGCATCTAATTTGTATTTTCGCCAAGTAATTTCCAAACGATTGAAATCAAAATTAGCCACACAACTGCAGATGAATTCATTCATAAACTCGCGTAACTAAATATCGCATATTTAAATCATTGGGTTTTTCATTATAGAGATTATGTGCTTGTGAAAATACATATCTAAAGAAAATAATCTAGATGGATTTGGTTTCAAATTTGGTACGTGTTTACGCTTCAGATGTTAAATCTGTGAACTGAATTTGATTTGTCTAACTTTTTTCCTTTTTGAAATTATCGTTCTGATTTATATTCAACAATTAACATCTAACATATATTAACATCTTCTAAATGAATCTTGGTCAAAATTTGATAGAATTGTACAGATTTGGTGTTAAAGACTATATATCGAATTTTATTTATCTAGTTCAAAACATTTTAGAGTCATCATAATCATAGAAGACAGACACAAAGAAAAAAATGTGTTTTATGAAGTCTTCAAAAGTTCGAGTACGAATTTTTGGACAATTACCATATTTTCTGTAATCTCGTGTACGAGAAAGTAAAAAGAGCTTTTAGTCATCATTAAATTATATATTTTTATTGAAATATATAACAAACAGAACTCTTCCAATAGATAAGAATATATAACAAATAGAACTCATTCAACTTCTTAGATTAAAAAAAAAAATTAATTTGACTTAGATACATTAGTCAGCAAGAATTTCAGATATCTCTGTAGATCCAAAACCTTCTTCATTTAACCATCAGCTATCAACACCGAAATCAAAAAACATTTATCACGAAAACGATCCCACTTTAATCCTCCCCCGTACCTTCCGAACAGCCCACCCACCCCTCCTAGTTAAAAACTCTCTTCCAATAGTTGAAGGCGCAACAGCTTTGGTCTTCCCAATTTTCCGCGCATGTCGAAAAGGTGGTTTTCAGCCGTAAGGGAGCGCTGAATCTATTCCAAACGACACAACTTGCGACGAACGACCGAAATCCGAGCACATTCTCTTCCTATTCTCCCTCGGCCATCAGCAGGAGGAGCGAGAGCGGCTTCTTTTCCCTCCCTAATAAGTTCTGCTGCCTCCGCCGAAACTTTCGCTGCATCACTCGCCCAATAACTGCTCGAGTGTCTCGAAGAGATTGCTCTCATAAAACTTTTGCCCTCGTTATATTCCGGCGCGTTCTCGAAGATTGGAATCGACTTGAGTTTTGTGTGTCTGCTTGCGTTCGGCGAGATAAGGTGAGGTTTTTTTATTTCGTATCTTTTGTGAAAGTAATAGTAATTTTTTATGTGTAAATGATTGGTTATTTAATTTCGTAAATTGATCGTTCAAGAAGTTCATACAGTTATTTTGAGAATGTTTTAACAAAATGTGCAAATTTTAAGAATTTTAAAACCTTAACTTTTATGTTCATGTTTATAAAACTAGAATTTTGTGTTCTGCTTGGTTTGACGTTATATGGTGTGTTTTTAAATTTGTATTTTTTCTGAAAATAGTAATACTAATTCTTTTACGTATAAATGATTGATTACTTAAATTTGTAAACTGATCATTCAAAAAGTTTGTACAGTTATTTTGAGAAGGTTTTAACGAAGTGTGAAAAGTTTATGTATTTTAATACCTTAACTTTTATATTCATGTTTATAAAACTAAAGTTTTGTGTGTCTTCTTATGTTTGACGAGATAATTCGGGTTTTTCGCACATCTTATTTTTTGCGAAAGTAATAGTAATTTTTAAAGTCTGAATAACTGATTACTTAAATTTGTAAATTGAACCTTCAAGAAGTTTATACAGTCAGGTTTGAGAATTTTTTAGCAAATTTTGAAAAGTGTATGAATTTTAAAACTTTTACTTTTATATTCGTGCTTATAAAACTAAAGTTTTGTGTGTCTGCTTGGTTTGACGTGATATGTTCTTTTTTTTAATTCCCATTTTTTTCTGAAAATAGTATTACTAATTTTTTACGTGTGAATGATTGATTACTTAAATTTGTAAATTTATCGTACAATAAATTTATGCAGTTATTTTGAGAAGTTTATACAGTTTAACAAAGTGTACAAATTTTAAGAATTTTGTACACTTGTATCTGCTTGGGTTTGACTCAATATGGTGTGTAACTCGTATTTTTTTGAAAGCACTAACAGTAATTTTTATGTAAGCTTTATTGATTACTTAAATTTGTAAATTGATCGTTCAAAAAGTTTGCGCAGTTATTTTCAGAAGTTTTTAAAGAAGCATGAACTTATGCTGCAGCAAAACTTATTTTGAACTTATGCAAAAGTTTATGAATTTTAAAACTTTAACTTTCATATTCAAGTGTATAAAACTTTCCTTGTTAACTACATTCAGTCATTAACTACATATGAAAGGTATTAAAGTTTCTTCATTTGGTTAGAGTTGTACTGAAAGTAAGGAAAAAACTTTTTTCCTTGCTTTTTAGAGTAACAAACAGTTATTAACAAAATATAATTCTTTGTTATTCTAGAAAGTTATCACCAGAGTTACAAGGTACGTTTACTAATTATTTACTAGAGAAGCAAAGTGAATATTAATAAACCAAATTAAAATTTGAAATAGTTTTTATATTTTTTAGTTTTAATTTTATAATTTAAGATTTAGTTTGATATTATAGTTAGAAAATAATTAATATTCACAAATAAATTGTTTCTTTTCCTTATAATCAATTGTGTTTCACGCTTATTTATCATGTTTCATATATATTTCTATTGAAGTAGTTTTATTTGTAAAATAATGAATATCAGTTTTTTTTATCATAAATGATCGATTACTAAAATTTATAAACGAATAATTCGAGAAGTTTGTAAGAGTAGTTTGAAAAGTTTAAGCGAAATGCCAAAAGTTTATGAATGCTCGAACTGAAATTTTTATATTTATAAGCTTACAACTTTTTAACTGATTATATTCTGTCATCAGCTAAGCGGGAATCGACTTTTATTGCTGGTATTTGACTAGCTTTTGGAATTGAAATGTGTACGGGAATATTAAAAAGAATCTTTAAATTCGAAAAAAGTTACTGAATTTTTAGATTTGTTATTTAAATATGAGAATGGTCAGGATATTTTTTCCTTCATATTTTTTTGGCGTAGTATGGTCAGAATTGGCTCTTGAGCCATTAAAACCCACAAATCGAATCCATATCCATCCTTCATATATATATATATATATATATATATATATATATATATATATATATATATATATATATATATATATATATATATATATCATAATCGAACATTGTCAGAAATGTAAATTGAATTCAGGTAGGGATGTCTAATCGATTATTGATATATTTTGCAAAAATGGATGGATGCGCGGATAAATTGGCGGTTTCTAATTAATATATGCTTATCTATATAGAAACTGGCTGTTTAATTTACCATTTAATTTTTTTTTTTTGAATTTTAAGAAGACATGGAAAATTTTTAAAGCTTTCTTCCCACGATATACAGTCGTATCTGTTAGATACAAATCGACTTCAAATTTCGGTTCTATTAAGCTTTCTAATTACAAATCCAAAACAATGTTTTATATGACGGAAGTAAAAAGCTAAATGTTTAAAAAAATCAAAAATTTCGAAAAGAAAGATTTTTATCGCTGAATAAATAATTGAGGAAAATGATTTAATAAAGCCGAATTATATTATTTGTATACTTTTGCTTTCAATTTATTTTTATTTTTATAGTCTAATGCAGAAGTATATTATTTATAAAATGCTGTTTACAAAGAAGTAGCATTATATAAATAATATATTTTTCGCCTGCATTCTATTCTAATGCATTTTGAAAATTTGAATTGACCAGATTTTGAGTTCTTTTATTGTCTTGAATCCCTGTTATGTTTGGAAGGATAGGTGGATTTTTTTTGTATCTTGTCTGATGACTTAACGACACTTCGATGTGCCGCAGAATGAAGTGTCTAACATCTCGTTAAGTTTTAACATTAATACATGAATCTAAGAATGTTTTAAAATATTTTATTTTACTTTGCTATGTTTAAAAGTTTTTTTTATTGAAAAAATAAATGTTTAATGGGTTCGTTAAACTCATTTAAAAACAATCACTGGAAAGTTCGACCTTTATTTTATAACATTTATTACACCTAATCAAACTTGATTATTTCATAGCATAATATTATTTATATATTCACCCACTATCTCATATTAATCTTATATTTCTATTGCGTATGTTTAATTGAGGTATGCGGTATTATGCTAGTACCTTTTATAGAAGCACATGATAGTGTTTTAAGCCTTTCGCGGACAGTTTAAAAATGTGAGTAGAACTAACAAAGTCATATTTTAATTTTCTGAGTTAAAATGACTTTTCATACGAAATATTTGTAGAGGTACCTATTGGAATACCCAAATGAATGTGATATTTGAAAAAAAATTATTTTATCGGTTTTTTTTTTTTTGCTGAGTATATTCATTAATATTATGGGCAAGATAATTATTTATAACTGTACTGCCCGTGAAAGTGTTAATAAATCAAATATTGGAAAAGTAGCAAAAAAATTTCTAAAATATAAAGATGTATTGGAAAAGTAGCAAATAATTTCTAAAATATAAACATCACAACTCAAATATATTTATTTTTATTTTTTATGAGTTATAAATTCTATATCTGTCTGTAAATCAAAGCTGAAAGATGATAATTTTTCTGTTAAAGTTTATGTAACGAAATGCAGATGTATATGACTTTAAAAATTATTTTGTACAGTACCATTTTTTTAAGTAGAAATAGTAGTTACATTTCTCCATATAAACGCAACTGCATAGTTTGCTATAATTTGTATGTTATTATTGATTTTTTTTATTTCGAACATTTTAATTTTTTTATCTTTTAATGAATTATATCCTGGAATTATTTTAGTGATTAGTGGAAATAGTGGAATTCTTATGTTTTCTTTTTTATTCTCCCTGTGACTTTGATATAATATAGGAAAGTTTATTTTCACTATATTTATTTTATGATTTGTAAATATACTTTAAAAATATTAAATTATGTTTTGAAATTATCGATTAATAATGCGTAAAGCAGTAATTATATTTTTCATTCAAAATCGCAACATTAAAATTCTTCTGTATAATTTGGCGAGATTTTTATAGTTTTTTTCTTTAAAAACGATTGTTTGTAGATAAGAGAAATTATACATTGTTGTTACTTTTATTGTATAAATATAATTTGATTATATTTTATGTAGCACATCGAAATTAATTTTATTTGTTTAATGAATTTCTCTAAATGTAGTGAAAAGAAAATCGATGAGATTTCCAACTCGTCATTAAATTTAGATCAGTATTGCTGTGAAAGTTTATAAAGTTTATTTCGGGCTAAGAATATATATTCCCCTGAAATAAAAATATTTATTATGATTTTTTATTTTTTATAGGAATGACTTCTTATTCTTTTTGATATGCATTTATTCACTTTCCCTCCCATTGAAATTTTTGACTTACACAGATATAAAATAGTATATTTATTGAAATTATGTTTACTGAATATTCTTAAATATAAAAATATTCAGAAATACACTTTATTTATCAAGTAAGACAAACTACCTTAATTGAATAACAACAACTACTGAAAAAGACAAACTTGTGAATCTTTTCGACGAAGCAAGAAAAATAAACATAGCCTTTTCTTTGAGAAACATATAATCTATTTATATGTCTTCCTTTTGTTTCTTTAAGAAAATTATAGGAGACATGTGTTTTTATTGATTTTATAAATATTTTACAGAAAAAATCCATTGGAATTTCAAGTGCTTTATTTATTTGTCATATGTCAATATTTTATTACTTCTCGCAGTTTGACAGTTACATTTAGAAATAAAAATCCTGAGGGTGTTTACATTGCTATGTATGAGTGTAAAATATCATTGACACGAATGTGATAAAACTGAAATTTTTTTAACAGACAGAGACTTAATTTAATTCCGTATTCCAGTTTATTTATCGACATTTTTATTTAATTTCAACCAATTCAGAATGTCTGCTTTTAACATTGTTAAGTTAAAATAAATTTTATTTTTTCATTGTGTTATTTCTATTAATTAATTTTCATAGGATAGGTTTTCCAATAATGAATACAATCAAAAATTAAGGGAAAAAACTAATGAAAAAACAATTATGCGTACTATGATACTGAATAATTAAATGTTTATTTAATTGTTTCAATTCCTTAAAACATAAATAAAATCATTATAAATTTAGTAAATGAATGAGGATTTGCATATTTTAGTGAATATTAACCCCCTAACAGCAAAATTCATATATTATATTATAATATCATATCATGAATATCCAAATGTATCAACCATTACATTAAGGGTACATCTTTTTCGGAAGATACATAATTTATTTTTCATTCCAAATTTTGATTGATATTCTTAGAAAATTAACAGTTAGTGCATTTTTTGAACTTACAGAATATTTCATTAAAATGTTTTCATCAGTGAATTCAGCTCAAAAACTTTATTCGTAGAATTACTTTACACACATGGAACCACATGGTAGTTATCAAAATTTCCCTTAGCTGAATGTCGCATTTTGAAATACTTTATACACTGAATGAATACTATTAATGACAAATGAAGGAGACTTACAATTTGAAAATTAAAAATACTTAATAAATCAAAATGTTCATATTTATGACGCAAAATATTTCAATAAATTAAGGTGGTTTGGATTAATGTAAAAATCCGTAGAACACTGTTTTGATGTCGTGATGATGTTTATGATTTTAATTAACATTTGTATCGAATTTTTACGTCTATGACTGATTCATCAATATTTCTTAATCATTATTATTTCTCATTCTTTCTTTTTCATTCATCTCTCAAATCATTATTTCTGTCAACTTCAGAGATTTTTAAATAAATGTTAGTTTATGATGTTATAGGGTTAGTTTGTTTCAGATGTCAAGCATTGCATTGTAATCGTCTTTACGACCATTAATATACATATAAAATAAAACTATCAATTGGTCAGTAGCAACTGCACAAATAAAATTTGGCCAATTTGATAATCCCCATACCGTGGGTTGATGATGGCTTATCACTAAAATCCTGTGATATGAAGAATTTGAAATTTATTTTTAAATTCAAGGAATATACTCGATAAAAAAGGATAAAATTTCTAAATACATTATTATTGTGTTTTAAAATTCTAATTAAACAGACAAACAGTTGCTTGTGATAATAATGTTTAAATTTTGTTTAAAAGTTACTGAATAATTAAAATAAATTTAAAAAATCTTAATTTTGTATTTTTGATATTTACTATTTTCCTGTACGATAAGTGAAATTAATCATTAGCAATGATATATTTTTCAATATATTGCATCAACAAATATATACAGATTTTAATTGCAAATATTTTAATTTTATTCAAGATTCTAATATTTTTTTTTTCAAATATTTTTATTCTGTATATTTCAATCAACATGAAATTACATATCAACATTCGATGTGTTAAATTATTAATTTGTAAATTTCTTTTCATAATTTTTCTATTAAAATGCTTAAAATATTTTATTGATTCAATTAATATAACATTCTAAAAACCCTATAAATTCTCTTCGAATGCATATATATACATATATATATATATATATATATATATATATATATATATATATATATATATATATATATATATATATATATTGTGAGTAAATTAAATTATAAATAAATGTTTCATAAAATATAAATAAAATTCGAGCGCATCCAAACAAAAAAATATCCAAGCTGAGTAATTTATTCTATATCAAACTTATTCAATCAAAGATATAAAAATTCGTGTTGATGGCCAATTTAATTATCTCGCTGTCAAAGGCAAAATCCTTCACTCAAATCTAATTAAATTAAACAAAAATATAAAACTGTGAACTCAAGATAATATATTTAACCGCACAACGAATTATTAAGAAAACCTTGTTATGAACTGCGATGGAATTAAGTTTCAAGGCGATACATCTTAACGGTAATTGCGTTGTCATCCTCAAATTCATGTCTAACTACCCATGATTAATATAATGATATTTAGCCGAAAATATTGGTTATTTTTGTCTAGGTAATGATTCATTGGATTTCCCATATTTTGCACATGTCGGTAGATTTTGTTGGTGTTATAGGTTTGATAAGTTGGTATATAAGTAGATTAAATTGCCTAATGAATACTATAAAATTACTTAAGTAAATATTTTAATTAAATTATATAATTAAAGAAAGATTTTTCTGTAAGTTGATCAAATTATTTTCCGTAATAAACTTAAAAAAACTGACAATGTCCAAGAATTCTTAAACAAATTACAAAATATTCTAGGACAAGATATATAAGGCGTAGAAACAAAATTATCTTATATACTTTCATTAAAGCTGTTAAAGTCTGCATTTCTCAGAGTAAGATCTTTTGATTGACGCACATTCCGCATATCATAATATGCATGCATACTATAATATGTGCTATATACATACATAATATAGTATATACATAATTTAGTAAGTACGTTGCTTATAGTATGTACAAAGCGCATGCCGCATAATATATATTGTATAGAAGTATATAGTTGTATACCGCATAACATGTGTTGTTGGTGTTTCCAATGGTACTTGTCATAGACAAGCCCACTGATTTTAAGCCAAGGGTGCGTCTCTTGTTTTTTCAGTAGCGCCATCTAGGCCAAGAGTACGACTATAAGCTACACACATTTCACAACCCTTTTTATGGAGTGGACTTCATTCATGCATTTCATTCACTCATCCACAGATCTAAATTTAGACTTGAATCAGAGAACGATCACCCCTGATCTAGTACCCACAGTTTTATTACTCTCGATATGGATGGCTTTGTGAGCACGACAGATTTTTACATGCCCCAGCTACCACACACATGGGGCATCTTCGGTCGGCGGGGTTCGAACTCGCAACACGAGAGACGCGAATCCAACGCCCTACTAACTAGGCTATCCCGCATAATATATAATACATAGAGCATAGAAGCGAAACATTTGCATAGTATATACAAAGCGCACGCCGCATAATATATATAGTATAAAAGTATATAGTTGTGTACCGCATGATATATAGTACATAGTACATATCCACATAGTACGAAGAAGTTTCTTGCTATAGTATAGATGTATATAGTTGTATACCGCATGATATATAGTACATAGTACATATCCATATAGTACGAAGAAGTTTCTTGCTATAGTATAGATGTATATAGTTGTATACTGCATGATTTATAGTACATAGTACATATCCACATAGTACGAAGAAGTTTCTTGCTATAGTATAGATGTATATAGTTGTATACTGCATGATATATAGTACATAGTACATATCCACATAGTACGAAGAAGTTTCTTGCTATAGTATAGATGTATATAGTTGTATACTGCATGATTTATAGTACATAGTACATATCCACATAGTACGAAGAAGTTTCTTGCTATAGTATAGATGTATATAGTTGTATACTGCATGATTTATAGTACATAGTATATATCCACATTGTACGAAGAAGTTTCTTGCTATAGTACAGATGTATATAGTTGTATACTGCATGATTTATAGTACATAGTACATATCCACATAGTACGAAGAAGTTTCTTGCTATAGTATAGATGTATATAGTTGTATACTGCATGATTTATAGTACATAGTACATATCCACATAGTACGAAGAAGTTTCTTGCTATAGTATAGATGTATATAGTTGTATACTGCATGATTTATAGTACATAGTACATATCCACATAGTACGAAGAAGTTTCTTGCTATGCATTAACAAATGTTTGAGGAGTTATAGCCTATATTATGATACGCTTCTTTAAACTCTGCAAAGTATTTGATACCTACAACCTTTCAATAATGTCATATGAAAAAATTCAATAGAACTTAATTTTGGAAATCGCTTGATGTGACTACTAAATAAAATTTGTACAACAAAATATCACTAATACATGCCAATGGCCATTTTACGGATTTTGAGATATTACAGTATCATGAAATAAAGTTTTATGAATCATGTTTTTAATTTGTAGCATTGAAAAATAGCAGTTATTCCTAATTATTTTTTATATCAGAAGATGAAGATCTTTGGTTCTTAAATTATGATAAAAAGTAATTAGAACAGTATTCCTCATAAGATGATAAAAAAGTAGGGTAGTTAAATATCCTAAAAATAGGAAAAGCTGGAAAATTACTATAATGACTTAATCAAGTAAATATTTACACTTTTTACAAAGATTATAAGCTGCAATTAACATCATTTTAGAAAATTGAAATTAAATTACATTGTAGTTTCTTGCATATAATATTTTATAATACCCATATTAATAAAATTTTATAATAAATATGTAAAGACATTGCAATATTTCTTAATCAATCCTTTTTAAAAGTAATTATTCAATTTAATATAATGCTGCAAGATTCAAAATCTGCCTGATTTCAAAGAATTTGAATTTTATTTCGTTATTTAGATATTTTAATATGCTACTTTTAATTAGATATTTATGATAAATGGTAAATATATTTTATACAAGAGTGAAAGTTGGACATTCGGCCAATGTCATTTGGTATCTATTCTATTTCATGTTCTCAATTCGGTTTAAATAACTATAAAGTGTAGAGATGATAGGAATACAGAGTAATGGGATGTAAATTCTGTAAAATATAAGTTTCTAAGGTATTCTGATTAAGGATTTTTAATAGACAGCAATTTTTACTTCATCTTCTTAATAATAATAATAGAAAATAAGAAAATGACATGTACTAGGCAATGATTTTTCATAGTTCTACACTTTAAGAATGTGCAGTTAATAATTTAAATTTAATTATATTTTTTTAACCCAAGCTGTCTAAAGCAATCTTTCCAAAACTGATTTTACAGTGGAGTAGATTATTTATAAATATTTACCCTAGAGACGTAATGCGATTACTTTTAAGGAATTTAAAGATTTAGAGCCATAATCTTTTTCTGTATATATATATATATATATATATATATATATATATATATATATATATATATATATATATGTCTAAATAAACATTAAAACAATTTTTAAATTAAAAAGGAAATATAATTAGATTTTTTTAAATAACTCATCACTTTTCCTTGTTTTTTAAAAATTTAATTTAAAATTTGGTTTGCAGAAAAATTGTAGAACTTTGTAATTTCTTATAAAAGTATTTTTTTAAAGTGATTATGCTCAAGAATTATATTATCATAAAAAATTTGGGGAAAACAGTAAATTTTTAAATTTGTATGAATTTTATAACTGGTAAAATATATTTTTAGCTGTTATAAAATTCATACTCAGGTTTATTTTAACTTTTTACGTGAATATTTACAATAAACTTTATATAATTTACTCGACGATCAAGGCGGCCGCAGTTGACTGGTGGTAAGGTCTCGGCTTCGTAACAGGAGGATTTCAGGTTCGAGATCGTATTCTACCGAAAACCCGTCGGGTAACCGAATCTGGTGCACGTTAAACGTCCGGGCCAATCGTCCTCCAAATGGTGTGGAGAGGGGGTTGCCCGTTCAGTTGTCGTCCTCGTCATCTGGCCGCAGTTCAAAATTACGAGGTCAGTCCCAAAATAGCACCAGTGATGCTTTAAAACGGGGCGTTAATGTAACTAAACTAAACTCAAAAATCAAGACACCTGAATCAGTTTAACTATATTTAAACCTGAAAAAAAATAATTTCTGTAAGCATTTATCGATATGTATTTAATCCACTGAACCCATTGCTTATTCATTTTGTTTAGCAATATAACTTTCAATACAAATGCTCATAAAAATATATTTTTTGAAATGAAAATTTAAAAATGAAATTTCGTGTTTACATAGTTGGTTTTTAATTACAATATATACCGACCTCTTAAAATAAATAAAGACGTCTAACTGAAAAATTATTCAATATCTTGAATAAAATCTACTTATAATTTTGATTTAAATAAAGTATAATTTTCAAGTAGTTCTTTTCCTATGACCCGTATATTTAAAGCCCCCTTTCATTGTTATTAACAAAAATTAAAAATTAAGATTTGTTTAACAATTCAATCAGCTTAAGTAAACAAATTTTAATATTATTCAAGTTTTTAAGCATTTTCCATTAATCCTCTCAGTGGCGTAAAATATTAAATTAAGAGTTGTTTCCTTCTATATAAAGGCTTACTTGTTTACAAATCGAATCCAATTATTCATTTTCTTTATTCATTCTTAATATAAAACTTTTTTTTCTTTTAAAAACACACAAAAAAAGGATGTTTTGAAAATTATCTCGTTCCTAACTAAGATGAATTAGGATTTGATGAGATAAAATTTTTAATCTTTACCTTCTTCTCAAACTAGATTTAATTACATCTTTTCGGTCGTGTGGGAAGAGATTTAACACTTTAATAATGAGATTAAATCTGATTTTTCCCCCTACATTTTATTATGAACTTTCAATTCTGAAAAAGTGTTGGTAAAACTAATTATTTTCATCTTCTTTACTTAAACAGTAAAATAGCAAATTTTTAAAAGTGTTTCAGAGATGCAATTCTGAAGCTAACATGTTCTGAATGATATGTCACCTATTTGTGATATCCAAAGTACCACAAATAAGAATAAAAAATAAATATCAGTAATAATAAAGTTAAATATCATTCTTTATTATAAAAATGTAGGGAATTGGAGAACTTATCCTTTTAAAATTTAGAACACAATTTGTCAAATCAGTTTTAACCTTGTCTCATTACACTGTTTTCGTTGTTAACATGTATTGCATGATATGTCACCAATTTGTGATATGCAAATTGCTGCAATAATGTGCAAAAAAAATATCAGTAATGATAAGATAAAAAAAAAACATTCTTAACAGTAAAAAAGGCAGTGAATTGAAGCACTTACTCTTTTAAAATTTCAAACCCAATTTTCAAATCAGCTTTAACCTTGTCTCATTACACTATTTTCGTTGTTAACTTATATTGAATGATATGTCACCAATTTTTGATGTACAAATTACTGCAATTATGAGCAAAAAAAAAAAAGTAGTAAAAAAATCAGTAAAAATAAGTAAAAAAAAAATCAGTAATAATAAGTTAAAACACATTCTTAACCAAAAAAAAGGCAGTGAATTGAAACACTTACTGTTTTAAAATTTAGAACCTAATTTGTCAAATTAGCTTTAATCTTGTCTTAATGAACTGTTTTTGTTGTTTAAATTGAATCGATGAATAATTAAGTCTTATTAAATTAGCATCGAGATAAAATTTTGTTGCAAATAAAATTTAAATATTTTTTGCTGTTTGTATAAAGTTTTACATTGAAAAGTAGTATATTTTCATTTTTTCTTTTCATAACAAACGTTGCATGCTTTCTATGTACAGGGTGCCCATAAATAACTTTTCCTATTTGGCGGCATCTGCAGCTAAAAGGAATGAACGAAATGAAAAGACATTCCATATAAGAATTGTGAAACGCATATGAAGACAAATTCAGCAGGAAACAAATTAGTACGAAAAGATGCTGATAGGGGAAATACTGGCGCTGCGTAAGTACAGTTATGAATGAATTCACGAAACTCACAGAAAATAATCTTTTATTCGTCAACATTAAGGTCCCGGGGACACCTTGTATCATTTTGAATATTCTGACCTTCCCTGTGTACAACATATTGCATACGGTGTATGACATTCTCCAGTGCTGCCTATAAACTGTCAATTTTGATATTTATAACAGCACATTTTATATTCTGTTTCAATACATGCAGGTTTTCTTAAAAGCAGCCACGGTATTACATTGTCTAGTGAAGAACAGTTTTAACAGTAAAGCATGCTGAGGTAATGTAGTGTCCGTATTAAGCATACATCAGCAGTGAAGATCACATCAATAGTCAAGAACGAACTGCTAACATGCTATTTGCTCTTCTCTTTTTACAAGGAAGGCATGTTGCTGCTGTCACACAGGCATTATTAATTTTACATGATCCATCTAGATATCTAAATTTCTTCGATCGTACTTGACAGCAGAGCCGATATTTCTCCTATTGGTAACTTTTAGTACTATTTTTTTTTCTGCTGAATTTATCTCCCCATTCCTTCCACAGTCAGTATGTGAAATATGGTTTCATTTCGCTCATTCTTTTTAGTTGTAGAAGCCTCCAAAAAGAGAAAATTATCTTATGGCCACCCTGTATTTCTTCGTCTGTCAGCTTAGTCATTCCTTTGATCTCTTCGAAAGGTAGATTGATTTTTTCAATTTAAATTCTTTTTTTAACATTTCACCTCTTTATTTCTTACGAAGACTTTTCCACAGGAATTTATTAATAAGTGAAAACAAAACAAGTACATTGAAATTTTCAGCTTTTCATATTTGTTTACGGAATAATTAAAACAAATGATAGTTCAGAATCTGCCAACATAACAGTTTCCTTGTAAATGCATTATTTAACACCTTAAAGCTTTCGCTTATTTTAAATGCATATAATTCTGTGAAATAATAGCTCAGATACTCATTCTTATCACGTACATCAGTAAATTATGCAGACAATTTGCTTTACAAATCAAATAGTATTCCACTGAGAATTATCAATCATATTCTTAATCGCTCCTGAGCCCATTACGTTTCGCTCTCATTTTTGAACTAAAATAGTTGTGTAAAATCACTCGTTCCTGAAAAACAAATGCATAATACTTATACTTTATTATAAATATATATGGTTTCATTAGTAATAAATTAATTAACAAAATGATATAAAACGTTATGATAGAAATTTTAGATGAAGAACAATTTATGAGTACTTAAAATTTTTATATCATTTTAAGAATTACAAAATCTAGTTCGGGGAACTTAAATTTGAAACTAGAATTTTTAAAGTATGAAGGGTTAGTTAGCAAATATTTTTAAAACATAAAATATCTAAATAGTAGCTAATGAAAAATACGACCAACTAATGAGACCTTAAGGTAGTAATTCCTTTCCTCAAAGCAGCAGCTTTTACTTACTTAAAGAAAAACAGAAGCAACTGAAAGAAACCTACAAAAGAAAGAGAGTCACGTGTCATCACGTATTCGCCGTTTCATTGATTTTCTTTTTATTGCCGTTTGACTCAGTATAACAATAATGCACCAGTTTATTCGCGATTTGGCAAGAATAAATTTAGTATTGTTGTATTCACTTGGTGTAAATACATTTCTATAATATATATTTGTATCTGAAAACTATTTAAAAATCTCTATTAAGATACCATAGAGTTTGGTAATACCAAAAACTTTCTAACATATTCTCCAATAAAGGTCTTATTTCCTCCTGCCCTCGGCATAAAATTTTGGTCCTTAATTAAGACCGTGATCCCTTACATGGCACTGGCGAACAATAGTTATAAAATATAGATCGTTGGCGTTAATCTAGCATTTTTAATTAATGACCAAAATATATATTTCCGATGCTTTTTTGCTCAACTATTTGAAAACGAAATTTAACATTGAATCACGCTGAATCACATTTAAGAGTTTGCCTGGAGTAATTCCTAGAAGTATCACTAAAAGGATTCGTGGACGCTAGAATTCAAGTCAAAAGAATTTGAAATTTGACTGTAGTAGAATGGTTGCAACATTCCATTTAACATTCCTAAAAACAATATAAATTGAAAAAAATATATTATCAAGTCTTTTGACTGACTTTTATTAAAAGCTAATAAACAAAGCGTTTGTAATTGGTTTTGGACAAAAACAAAATAATTTATTTCTGATAGTAAAATTTATTCTTAATAATGAAATAAGATAAGAAAAAAAGTTAAAAGATTTCTTTGTAAGCCTTTATTATCAAAAATATTGAAGGCAAAATTATGAGGTGTAAATAATTATTGTAGCATTTTGAGATGCTAATAAAAATAATCTTAAAAATTATTTTTTTAAATTTAAATGCTTCTTTTTCATGATATTTTTTATGGTTTATTTCATATAGGTTATTTTCTTTACGTTATTGTTTTTTGAACAGTCCTTCGCGATTTTTTTTTCATATCTACGATGAAGAATTGCTCGTTACAATTTTGTACACCAATAAATGTTCCATTTAAATCAATCTAATTTTAAAGAAAACAATTCTTCGGAAAATTTCATAACCATTGAATACCAAAATGAAGATGAAAAATTAATTTCACAAATCAATACAAACAAATAATGAACAAGTGAAATAATTTAAAAATCAAGAAGTAATTTAATCTCAAGAAGTAATTTCCTTGAATTAAATCTCAGAAATTGATTTGAAGTTTCCTAAGTAATTCAGAAATTTTTTAATGCAATTTTCTTCTCTAGTCTCTTATAATTTAGCATGAATGTTATTACAGCATGAATACAAAATGACAATACCACTGAACGTCATGAACATTGTAACCAAGAATTTACGTGGCTGTCGATAGAAATATTCAACGATGAATGTGTTTTCAATACTTGGTGTCAAACTTAGAACCAATAGTTAAGTAAAAGAGAAATTGAAGACTTTTAAGAAAGGTTTTGTAGCTGAAAGAGCACCCGAACAAGCAGAATGAAGAATCTGTTCAAGCGAAAGAAAATCGAAACGGAAATTTTTACTTATATAATACTCCTATCAAATTCCTATGCTCAAGTTTATTTGACATTTTTAACGCTTCTTGCATTATTTAGTATGAATCAAGTATTTTTCAAAAGCTTTTGTTCCCACAAGAATTGTTGCGAAGCACTTTTATTTCCTAACTCACTTTTCTTTCAGTAGAATTATTTTGTCTAAAGACAGCATCTATATTTAGTTACCTCTTTTATTATTTTCCCACTCTAATTCTCTGACACTTTTTTAATATTTTTTATACATTTTACCACTCCCAAAGAAAATATAACAGAACATTTGATTGTATTTGAAAAAAAAAATTAGCAGTGTTGCAGAAATAACGATTTCTTTAAATTTATTTGAAACAATTTCGATATGTTGATTTGGAAATTTGAAGAAGATTGCCGCCTCAGATGCTGTCGTCCACGTCTATCACAATTTACAAATTCAATCCTGAAACAACAGCATATTTTCAAAACTAGATAATAATCTAATCAACTAATTATTAAGGAATATCGAATAATTGTTACGTTTTCACATACATACATTTATTTTGTATTTCTGAGGAGGGGAAAAAAAACCTAATTTATTACTATGTTTTAAGACAAACACTATGTTAATATTTTGGGCACCTGATTATCCGTTAATGAATTGATTTAATTAAATATTGATGAAAGTGGCGCCACCTATTAATGACTATAAGAAGAAATGGCTCTATTGTTTTCACAATAAAAATTTTTACCTTAAAAGTTAAATTTAATTAATAATTAAAATTAAGAATTTCTATTTTTAGGGTATATTATTTAAGATGTAATTCTAAAACTTTATTTGTTAAATTTATTTTGGGTTTATATGATATCCAGTTTTTCTTAACAAATCTGGCTCACTCGTGCATTAATGCTAAGATATTAGTCACTCAAGATTAGTCCAAGATGAATTTTGGTTAAAACCGTAAGATTTTTATAACAACAAAAGTCAACATTACACATATGGTATCATTATTAGACTCGTTTAAATTCATTTGATTGCTTATTAATAATTTTATTGCTTGTTAGTGCTGTTAGTTTCATTAAACATTGTTCTTCCATTTAAATGACATTTAAATTAACATGAAGAAAACTCCACAGTTGTTTGAAAAACAAAAAAACAAATTGATGATTTTTATCTACCAATAAAACTAATGTTTTCTGAATGACTTATACTTGAAATCATAAATTGTTACAAAAATAAATAAATAAACGTTTTTGAAGATTTGAATACAGATTTATTGAAAAAATGAATGAAGAAAAACTAAAAATAATGCAAAATGTTTCGTTTTAAAATTCTTGGAACTTATCGGAAAATGTATTTTTTCTAGAGTATATATTGTATTACCTTTATTCTCAGAAATAACTTAAATATCAAGAGAAAGAATTTTATTTCGTTTCTCTGTTTTGCTTTGAATTGTTTCTGTGCCTTCTTTGCATAGGAAAATAAGATTTATGGAAATTGTGAGACAGAATGTTTTTTCATTATTTTTTATTTGTATATAAAATAAAGAGTGCATGTAAACAATTCAATTGCATGCAGTTTCTTTGTTAGCATAAGATTTATAATTCAAGAAATATTTTTTTAGGACTTCAAGTGCAACTATTTGAATATATATATATATATATAAAGTTTACTGGTAACGAAATTATATCTATAATATATATATATATATATATATATATATATATATATATATATATATATATATATATATATATATATATATATATATGTAGGACTCAGGAATCGCTACTATTTTAGAATCAAGCACATTTAATTACATTTAGGACGGGCAATTACATTAATATAAAGGAAATGAACATTGAACAGATTTCGTCGAATACGTCGCAGGTTTAATTCACATGTTAATATCGTAGTCATTGTATGGCAATATTCGTCGTTTCGTCAGCTGCATTCGTCGTCTCAAAGCCCTCGTCCAGATCTACGTCGCGTCTTTCGTTCACAGAGCCGTCTGATCTCACACGTCTTTATTTTCGTACAGGCCCGTCTGATCTGTGCTCCGCCTAACAAGCATCAACACCTGTTGGCCAGCAGATGGCGCTCGTCATCAGGCGTTCGTCACTACATATATATATTTGCATTAATGAAGATTTTCTTTACATAGTAACCCATTAAAAGTTCTTTCATATTTAAGAATACTGAAAATTACTTAAATAATTAAAATTATTTAAGAAAACATATTTTTGCTATAAAATCTAATGATTTTAATTTATGTCTCAAATTTCTTGATGAACGGAAAATCAAACTTATTTTCCTTTTCCCTATTTAAATAATATACAACAACGTTTTTAAATGCCCAGGGTGATTATAATTAAAATTACGAATAAAAAAATCGATAATTTTAAAACGACTGGTCAGAATCACTTGATATTTTAGCAGATCATTCTTTAGGTACACGGAAAGCCATAATTCCCACGGGTTTAAGTTGAGATTACGTGGCTGCCACGTGATTGAAAAATGGTGGTTTATGATTCGATCATCTCCGAAATGAGCCCTCAGCAGCTGTTTCACAGGAATAGCAATATGCGGAGGAAAGCCATCTTGTATGAATATTGTGCGATCCGCACCCTGAGGCTGCTGACGTGCCAGAAGTACATGGTTACGCAAAAATGCTTCATACCGCTTGCCAGTAACGGTGGAGGCAACTGGACCCGCAGTTGTGATCTCTTCGATGAAAAACGGACCGACGATAAACGTTCAAGTTGTTCTGCACCACACAGTGACTTTTTACGACTGAAGAGGTAATAGTTGTGGCTGAACTGGATTCTCGGTTGCCCATATCCTGCAATTTTGCGTATTTCCTGAACCGTGCAATTGGAAATGAACTTTGTCAGGGTACAGAATGTTCCATGGTCATCCGTTGTCCACTTCGAACTGGGCAAGAAATCGTAGCCCAAAAGATTCACTTGCTTTCAGGTTAACTGCTGCACATGAGTTATCTTGTACGGTTAACAGCGCAAAATAGTCCATAGGACTTTACGCACCGTGCCGATCGGTATATATAACATTCTGCCAACTCAACGTGCACTGCTGATTCCAGCATCACTGTTTGTCTGTTTTGTAATGTTTTTGTAATGTAGTTGCCACAATCTTCCACTGCCGGATCCGAAACTGGTTTTCTTCCTCTACTCCGTTTCACGTTAAATAAACCGGTCTCTTCGAATTTAGCAATCAATTTTCGCAGAACATTTGTGGTTATTGGATCTGATTTTATGGATTTTAATGTCCGAAGCTTCCTGACAGCGCATTCATTGTTCTTATAAAAAAGCTTCAAGAGCAGAGCGCGATCCTTCATAGTCAGAATCATGATGAAGCATTCAGGAAAAGAGATGGGGCTCTGCAATTTTATGGCAGCAGTGTCTAAAAATAAGTAATTTACATATCGCCAGACGTATAAGTACATATAAGTAATTCACATGTCTCCAGACGTATAAGTACATATAAGTAATTCACATATCTCCAGACGTATAAGTACATATAAGTAATTCACATATCTCCAGACGTATAAGTACATATAAGTAATTCACATATCTCCAGACGTATAAGTACATATAAGTAATTCACATATCTCCAGACAATATGAACCTGGACAACGCCATCTGTCGGCACATTTTTGAACTAATTTTTTTTTCTTTCACCAAACAAATTTTCATTATCTCGTGGTTGTTCTACTAAAATATAAAGTCATTCTGCCCAGTAGTTTTAAAATTATCGATTTGTGAAATCGTAACTTTAATTATAATCATCCTGTATATTATCAAACATATTTTAACTTTTTAAATGACTTATATATTATATTTATTATTTTTAAAGCATGATTCTTGAGTTTCCACACATAAGAATCATATGACCAATTAATTTTCAGTTTGCTTGAAATATTCTTGGATATAGTAACGAGACACCAACATTCTTATTTTTGTCCAATATCATCTAATAATTTGTATGAAGATTACAATTATATTCCTTCTTAGAGAAGAAAAAAAAAGTTATGTTCTTTACAAACATGGCATTACAAATTATGAAATAAATTCTGTAGAACAAACATTTTAATTGTTAAGAAACCCTAACTTATTAAATTGAAACTTCAAAAATATAAATTAATTTGTGCATGCAGAGTTCATTTAATAAATAAAAATAGCTTGCCTCCAAATATGTCAACAAATGCTTTCATACGGATTGCTCGTGTATAGAGGTGTCAGAACTGCAGCATATTCAATTTTTTTATGTATTAATACCTAATTAGTGAATTTATTAGTCACTAATTTAATTTATTTTTCATACAGTGACTAAATCCATTAAGAAAATAACTCATTTTTTATTGAGACAGAGTGAAAGAGAACACATATGTGGCAAAGTTTCATAAAAGAAACAATAATCAAATTCTTATTTTTATTTTTAGTTTCCTCAGAAATCTTTTTTTGTTTGTTTTCTTTTTGAGCCCTAAAGTTATTATATATTTTTATGATATAGTTATTTATCATATTATATTTTTCTTTACATTTTTGTTTTATTTTGTATTTATTATATCTTAACATAAAGTTGTTATAACTGTTTTTAACAAACTTTTGATGTTATTTTTATGAATAAGAATATAATATGATTTACTATTAAAAGTCTATTAATCAGTCACGCCTTATACTCTGTCCTAAAAAAACCAAAAAATCATATATTTTAAATTTTAATTACGCCAAAATTAGTCATCTATATCTATACTTATAATAAAGCTCAATGTGTGTGTGTGTGTGTGTGTGTGTGTTGGCGCTCTACAGGCCAGACCGTTTGACCTACAGCTACCAAATTTGGTACATGTATACCTTGGAGGTTGGGAATGTGCACCTGGGGTTCCTTTTTTCGAATTTTTAATTAGAATTTTAATTATTAATTAAAAACTAACTTTCCCGCCAAAAAAATCTTCCATTTTCCCTACCGCCAACTTTCCCGCCAAAAAAATCTTCCATTTTCACCACCGCCAAATGAGAAAGGCTCCAATTTTTTTTTCTCCCAACAGTAATGAGGCTAGGGTTAAAATTTTTCGGCGGATTATTTCAATTGATTCTGTTTATTTTCTTAATGTTTGATGCATTTAAAATTAAACGTTGTTAATGAATCGATCTTTCAGATTCATTCTGATGTACTTTTGAATTAAAATAAAACAGAATAAAGGAAATTAAAAATTTCTAATCCGCATAGCGTTACCCCAACTGGCGTAGAAAAAATCACGTATTTGCGTTACGTAACTGGGGAAGAAAATTCACGCATGCGCATTCTGTTCTGATTGTTGCCATGCCAACCGTTATCAATGGATGATTTAAATTATTTTTGAGTTAGTCGCATGCTTTTGTAAGTAAATTATATTTATGTTAGTTATATATTTTTTTGTATATTCTTATAGTTTTAAGTACATCGTTTTTTAAGTAGTTTTTTTAAAACCTGATTTCAACCGTTTATTTTAAACGATTCGTTTTATTTTCTTAGTGTTTGATGCATTTAAATTTAAACATTGTTAATGAATCGATCTGCTCATAATGAATCTAAGAAAATTTTATTCACAAATTTTATAATCGGTAATCAGACTATAAAAAAAATGCTTTGTTTCAGTAAAAAATATTATTATATTAATTGAAGATTAATTCTTTCCACTTTAATTTAAAGCATAAATTCTACGGGTGCTAACAGAAAATGAGAGATACATATTACGTTATGACTGAAGGCCTTTATAATATTATGAATGAGTTATATGACAATCAAAATTTGAAGTTTTAAAATATTTTGATGAAGAAGCTATTAAAGTAGAAATTGTATAAAATATTTAATTATTAAAATTTTAACGAACATTAAGATTGGCGAACCGGCTGGTCGCCAAAGGCGGCTAGTGTATAATAAAGCAATAAACGAATATTATTCCATTCATAATTTACTCAGTTTATATGCATTCACTGCATCATCTCCTGAGTTTTTTTAATTGCGCATATTTTCGATTGATTATTTTTCCTTCTCAGCCATTTTTTATAGTGTGTCCATAACATATGACAGCTGTCTAACTTTCTTCGACAAATATCTTCCTTTCTTAACAAAATTCAGTAAAATATTTGAAAAGTAGTCAGAAACGGGAAGTTTTTATTTCATGATATTTGATGCTTTTTTAAAGTGATTGACAGATAATGCATTTTGACTTTTGCTGCATTTTAAATCAATAGATAAGGATGCCTTTCTTCTTAAAATCGGAATACTTCAGGTTTTCCTTATTCTTTATAAGATGTTTGCAATAAATAAATGCAATATACTGTTCATCTGAGTATCCTGACTTATCATCAATGTATCCTGACGACAACATTTTGATGATTATATGTCACAAAGGGAGGAGAAACAGAAGGATCCACGCATTTCCGGATTTCACTTTATTGTTTAATGTAAACATCAAATCCTTTCATCTTTCCTCTCACTCCTATTTTTTTCAAATTAAACCCATCCCAATGCATGCGCAAAAGCGAAGAGGGTTTTAGAATCAATTGGCTAACAATATACTGACCTTTTTTAGTTATATAAATATTTCAGTTCTGCAACATTCTTTGTTTACAGCATAATGAAATTTATAAATTAAATATACATTTCTCGTTGTACATGTGTCGTTTTTATAAATAATTAATTGCTCATTAACTGCTGTTTTCAATCAAACCTAATATTTTGAAATGCAATTTAGAATAATACATATTTTCAATTAAATTAAAATACTTTAATGCATGAAGGAAATTTAATTAAAATATGATTTGTATTTTCAAATTGTTAACGGCCAATATTTAATAATTGTTCTGTTTTGCGATTTTCTAATGCACATGAAATTCCTTCTATTGCATGTGAGTAATTTTCTAATGTATCACAGTTTAAAAGCTATTTATAGAAATATGTAGGATGAAGCAAAACAAAATATACCAGAAAAAATAAGAATGAAAATGCAAAAAAATAATTGCTTAGATCTAATTTATTTACAGTTCATTCATCAAATTACTGTTATTCAGTTTTAATTTTGCTACAAATTGAAGTTCTGATGTGTAACTACCCTGAACTAATTTACATTACTGAGCTAAATAGAGCAGGAAGCTCTGTAGCTTTATTTGATTAAGAATTAGTTAAGTGCTCCACCTATTACAGTTTGTTACATCTGGGACAGACGTTAACTCTGTTAGAATTCATTGTCTTCGTAAAGTAGTGAATTGCATTCATGAAAGATAATTTCAGTGCTTCTCAAAAAGATTTAAAAAAATAAAGTTATTTGCACAATTTCCGTTGGTAGAAGTAAATGTATCTTATTAATAAAGATTGAACAAGTAAAAATAAATGTCAGCCTAATCTTATGGTTTTAAATGAGTAATTCTTGTTAATATATATAAATTTATTTCGTGTATCTCGGAAACGGCTCTAACGATTTGGATCAAATTTTATATTTAGATAAGGCTAATTATAAGATAAGGCTTTAGATAAGGCTAATTTATCTATATAGGTGTCTTTCTTTAAATTTTACACAGTTTTTTTATAACTAATTCTTAGAACCTTTTCCATCTGCTCTCATGCTGTCGATGTCATACAGCACCATCTCCTATATTTAGTATTAGTTCCATTGTTGCCATAGGATGATAACATACCGGTACCCCAAAATTTTGTGAGATGGCACTATACGACAGTATCCGAAAACGAATAAATTTGGCTCACATTTAATAGAAACAATGCAATTATCGTATTAACCAATTCGAATAACATGTTAAACTAAGTAGATTCTTGATTTTTTTTATTTAATGACCAGTTTGGATGTAGGTAAGATTGAAAAATATCCTTATGTAATCAGTATGTGATTCGTATCTAATTATTTTCTCCGGAAAAGAACAATTAAAAAAAATACTGTCCAGCGAAGCCTAGTCTCACAGGTATTTATTTCAAAAACTTAAGACAATTAAAGAACTTTTTATAACTTAAAAATATCTATTTAACGGATTAGAAAAACTATAATTTATTTCATATAATTTCAAGATTACCTATTCAAGTTTAAGTGGTTGAATTACGATGATATAAATTATCAATTTGCACGTGTATAATTGGAATTCTTAATGTTTTTGTTTCCCCAAAACTGAAACATTCCACTAGAGAAAATTAAATTTGTTTTCAATTCTAAATTACATGTAAGAATAACTACATTTTTATTAATCATTATAGAGGATTATTGAACCTCTTTGGACAAAATTGACCTATATATTATACTGACTGTGAAATAACATATGCTCTCTTAAATAGAAATTGAATAGAGTAGAATTTTTTTAGGTCAAAATACCTGCTCGTAAATCATATTTACAAACAGATGCTTTATTGCTCAAACTGTTCATCTTATAAAACTTTTTGTCATGAAATCTTCTTTCTCTAACAATACATCTCTATTATTTTTAATATTTGTATCAAAATCTATTTTAACATTAAAAAATACTTTTTCCAAGACCAGTGAATTTAACTTCATTTCTTTTAACGTTGAATACGCAATGATGAATTAATTACATAATAAAAAAATAAATTAACAGTTTTTCAGAAGTAACTCGAGAGAGAAGTTACTCTCTTAACGATAAAAACAGTCAATTTTGTCATTTATTTTTAATGGGCGAAATCAAGCATGTATCTACATGTACATATTAAATATATATGTATGCAGATATGTATTAATAAGGCATGAATTAATCATTAATAATTTTACTTGAAAATTATTTCTGCCATGATAATAAATATTCCTGTATGGATTTGCCTTAGTCATCCATATTCGAAATATCTTTGATTTTTTATCATAAGCATTTCTACACTTTTGAATTGTTTTGATAATTACTTTCGCTATTTTTATTTCATTTAAACGTTTATTTTTCGGTGTTTTTCGATTCGCCAGGAGCAAACGAAAAATCGCCAAATGATTTAAACCTATACACCCCCCCCAAAAAAAATCGTCACCAAAAAAGTTACAGTGTTACATTTGTACGCGATTTGGCGCATAAACGTAACAAAGTCTTATCGATGTTTTTTATCTAGGGCAGGTTTAAATTATTTGGTGAACTTTCGCTTGCATGCGGCTGACCGAAAAGTACCTTTCTTTTATAGTTTTTAATAATGAAGAGATTGTTGAAGTAATGTGATGCACGCAATCGTACAGCATTCTTTTAATCTCCGTCATTACTGAACAGTGAGATAACTCAAATTTATTATTTAGAAGACATTCGTAAAGCGTAATTATGCAGGTAAATATTTGACATTTTCAAAGCAGTACTTAACCCTTACTTGAATTAATATCTCACTCTCGCATTTGCATCCAGTTCCATTGATTCATTATTTGGTAATTAAATAAGGGAAATCCAAATATTATTGTCTTCTAAAATATTCGTCAGAAGATGCCATTTTCCTTATATTTATAATAAGAGAATAGTGAAATTAATTAATTGATTTTCCACAGAAGATTAATGATTCTCCCAAAACGTATGAAATGAAAAATATCATTTTCTTATAAATAAAAAGGTATTTCTTGCAGAACATTTCATCATCAACAAAAAAAAAAATCTTATCATTTGTGCAAAATAAAAGTAGTTTTTTCTGACGACCTGACAATGAGGAGTGTTTGTAGTAATAATTTGATCATTTTTATTGAGAATAGCAATAATGAAAAATCCATTATTAATGACTTTGCAGAAATATTCACTAGTTGTTCCGATAAAACAATATATTCAAATGCAAAACATCAATTTCAATTTATAATCATATTCGTAACATTACAAAAACAAACACATCAAAATTATTCCTGGCCAGATATATATCTGTATATAACATATTATTATCTGTATTATATTATTATTATATTACAATAACACAACATCTTTGTAGTATGTGCTGTGTTATTGTAATTTCGCTTGGATTTGGAAGTTATAATTTATTGTTTTATTTCTGTGAAAATAGTTTATCTCTAAGACTTCGATTTCAAGGGATTTTCGGGTCAGGATGGGTGAATATTTTTGGACAAAAGTCAGACCCCTCACAGAAAAAAATCCCTTCTTTGAATCCCTGCCGGTGGGTGACCCTGCCGGTGGGTGACCCTGCCGGTGGGTGATATATATATATATATATATATATATATATATATATATATATATATATATATATATATATATATATATATATATATATATATATATATATATATATATATATATATATATATATATATATATATATATATATATATATATATAATATATTTGCAAATGAAAATATTTAAACAATAAAGAATTGTATGCCGTTGTGTGTACACATATGTAGAAGTTATTTGTCTGTATATTTTGCAGCTAAGTTTATTAATTATTGATTAGTAAGCTTAGCTGTTTAAGTGTTGCAACTGTTTGTAATATTACAGATTATTCCTAAATTATATTTCAGAATTCATTGGTGCTTTCATCATTTTAAAAATGTAATTTTACTTTTTATATAAAATGATAGTTTTTTTTTATTAACTTAATTATTCATTTTGTTCATCATTTTCAGTACTATTAGTATTGAAGTCAGACATCTAAGAAATGAAGAACTGAGTATGACATGCTACGTTTCTTGTGCTAATCTTCACTTTTATTTTTAAAATAACCTGTGTTTAAGGGTAGCATTTTTATAATGATTATAGTCATCTCCTTAAAAAATATTTCCATAAAAGGCATACAAGGATATCTCCATAAAAAGCATTGAGAAAATACGTTAATGGATAATTAAATTTATGATAAAATTATAATGGGCTTATAATTCCTTATTAAAGAAAAAGATAGTATTTCTTGTTACTGATTTTAAAGTTCCTTTCAAACCTCACATTCCAGACATTTCATGTAAAGATTGAAATATTTTAGGGATTTAAATAGGGCTGTTTATGTGAAAAAGAATTGCGTCTTTAAATTAATAGGAAAAATACCATATGAAATATTATAATACTTGAGAACAATTAAATCAAAGGTGTATTAAAGTGTTTTTTTTATTTATTAGACAAAATTAAGATATAGGAGATAAAATAATTATTTCCTGATTTTTTTTTTCAGTTGACAATGCTCTGTGTTGAGTCTAGACTATTTTGATGCATTAAATTTTATTCTTTGAAATTTTACTGAGTTTGAAATTATTTGAAATTAAAAAAAAATTCTAGAAACATTTAAAAATTATGGAAATGAATGATAGATAGTAAACATCATCTAAACTTTGACTAAAATTTCGAAAATAAGTTTTTTTTTTTTTTGCTTCAACTTTATTATAAAAAGAATTGTAATAATTTTCATAATTGTTTAAATATTCTTTGAAAACAGAATACTCAAATTTTTGTTATTAAAATTTCAAATTTACATAATTATTTAATTATTGAGTAACTCCTAATAATTATTTTATTTTTTTCATAATAAACAACTGATAAATCGTTTTCAAATTAATAAACATCAAAGGACAACCCTATTATGTTTACTCCAGTTTATTTTAGGGAAAACGCATTCTGTACACTTCGCAATAGGATTATTTTTATAATGCATTTTTTTAATAAACTTTTCATACAGTTCAATATCGATAACTTTTTCAGTAAATTCATTTTAACATAATATACAATAAATATAATCTACATCCCTTCACAGATTTTATATTTTGACTCACTCAATTTGTTCTCTAATTTCCAGAGTATATTTTGTCAGCAAATATTTAGCTGTTTGTCATCTGAGTTTCACTCCAACGCATTCACTCAAATTACATTTCGAATAGAACAGCATGTTTAATTTAGGCTACATCCAGATCAAGCAGACCTTGAACAAAGGAATCCACTAATTAGAAATTTCCCAATGGCTAAATTCAAAGGAACTTCAAATTTTGAAATCGAGAGAACTTTCGATTATTACAGACATATAGCTGAGTTCATCCTTTCGAACATCCATACATATGACATTGATAAAGATGACCCTTCGAAATTCAGTCGTTTAAGGAAAATTATGGAAAGTTTTGAAGCAACGGCATATAGAAAGTTTCCCAATTTATTCAACGCGAATTCAATTAAATTTGCTGAAATAATTATTAAGAAACTAATTAACAATTTTCGATGCCTGAAACTAATGTACTTGTCCATAAGGAGCATCGATTACTTGTTCACCGGCTAAAAATGTATTTCAATGCATAGAATGAAACGAATGAATGAATTATCTCTTTTAAAATTTTAATAGTTAAAATAATTGTTTAACATATTGATATAGAAAAATTATTTCTATATATATAGGAAGTTATATTTGAATTATTCTTCAAAAATCATTAAAATAGTATTCTGTTCCGTAATATTATTGTTTAAGTGTTAACACACACTGATTATAAAATGTTTAAAATGTACATGTCTATAATGTACAAAATGCGTCAAAATTATTTCTCAAAACAGGGATCAAATTCGTATCAAACACTCCATGTATTTCAAAGAATTATTGAATAGGAGATTACAGATTTGAAATTTGAAGAGAATAATTGTTGCGGTAGGATTTAATGCAATTAAGATTCTTGTCACTGCTACGTGGCTTCAGCTTCCCTGCGATGCCCCAATAGCAATATGGAGTGTATTATAACCGGTATTAAGTGTTTCATATTTTATTAATGCATTTAATATTTTATGTATTAACTTTTTTAAATCTCACGGTACTTTAATCTTTATTTGTCCGATTCTGTTCCGTAATATTATTGTTTACTTTCATTACATTTATTCATTACTTTTATTTATTCATTCATTACTTTTATTTATTCATTCATTATTTTTTATTTATTCTTTTACACAAATTTAAGAACTTCTTAAAAATACTGAAATGTTTTTTTATTTCCTTGTGATATTAGTTTTTTAATACCATAGAATAATGGATTTATTATGGTTTTGTGTACCATAATAAATTGTGCTGTTGTTGTGTACAATACAAGGAAGAAATTTTCGAATTAATTTAATTCCTTCTAATAACAAAAGAATGGGATATGATATATCCTTGTTGGTGCTTTAAAGATAAGATTATTTCCTTAATAGAAACCAATTTAGATTCACTTATACTTTTTTCTTATTAATAATAACTCAATCCTTTTGCACCACAAAGTACAGCACAAGGCTTACAGAAGTAAGTAGAAACAACTACATACATAGATAAAAATATGTACATATAAAAATAAGGATAAAAACAACAGGAAAAAATAAACAACAAAACTAATTAAAAATTGAAGCAGCAAAGGCAATACATTCACTTATACCTTGAAAGACAAAAAAAAATGTCTCACTTGGAAAAATTTCTGAAATTTGTAATTTCTGAAAAAAAAATAAGAATTTTACGAAAATAATTTTAATTTTTAATTTAATTATTAATGCTTTTTCTCATTCGTTTATCATCATCATCATAATAATAGCTAGATTTCCCGGTGTGGACCAGTGCAATTCCTCTGAATTTTGTTCCACCGCATTCTACTTTTGATAGTTGTACGCCAGTTTATTTCCTCGATATCAAGAAAGTCTTCCACTGACTCCATCCATCACATTTTGGGTCTACCCCTTTTCTTACTTGTTAGGGGTTTATGTAAAAAATTTTCTTTAATATGGAATCATCATCCATTCTAAATATATGAGCCGCCCAGTTCATCCTTATTTTTATGAACTTTATGATATCTGGCTGCCCATAGATTTTATACAGCTCATATCTTCTTCTCCAAACATTGTTGACTTCTATTCCACCAAGAATGGCTCACAGAATTTTTCTTTCTAAAATGGAAATTTTATTTTCTCCAGCTTTAGTCAGGGTCTAAGTCTCTGAGCCATAGGTAAGTATTGGTCTAATTAAGGTTTTATATAGTAAATATTCTGTATTTCTTGATAGCAGTGATCGTTTTAGTTCGTAAAATGCTTAATTTACATTCATTAGACGACCTTGAATCTCCTTGCCTGTGCCATTGTTATCAGTAACTATAGAATCAAAATAAGAAAAACTTTGAACAAACAGAAATCTGTGAGAACCAATATCTAGATGAGATTCATTTTTTTTCCTCATTCATTAGCTTAGACAAATATTATTGAGCAAAATTAATTTGATACCAAATTGAAATTGCAAATTATTATCTTTTTAAATAAAAAAAAATGTCTGCATTTAGCAGTTCAGTAACTTTAAAAATTAATCGACGTATACAATTCATAAAAAAAGAAAGAAAAAAAAACATAATGATCCACATCATTTGCATATGAAAAGTTGTCAAATGTAAATAACTATTTTCATTAGCTTAAATGATATTATGCATATATATATATATATATATATATATATATATATATATATATATATATATATATATATATATATATATATATATATATATATATATATATTCCTAATAAAACAAAAAATAGTAAAATAAATATTTACAATTATTTAAATATTTAAAGATAAACACTTTATCTTCACTATATAGAGTCAGTAATAAGCATTTACAGTAAAGAAAATGAATCAATTTTTTTTCAGGTATTATTAGTATTCAACATCGTTTCACAAAGGTGTTTCATCCACTATATTATTTACCCATACAAGATTACACAACTAAATCCCTTCCTCAGAGCTTATGCATGTTTTTAAATTCTTTGGCTCAAGTCTTTTTCTCTTGGTAATATGTGCAATTTTAGAAATTAATTATGAAACTACCATAATTTAAATTGAAAAAAAAAACTTTCTAAAAATCGGAAAATATTCGGAAGCTTATTTTCTATAGTATATCCAGCAGCTTCATTTTATTTACGTAATATTGTTTTACTTCAGAATTTAGATGAAAAAATTCATCAGAAATATTAAAGAAATATAACTAACAGAATTTTTATTGAAGCATTCATAATTTATAAACTGTTTTGCAAAACGATGTCTAATGCAATCAAAAGTATTACGTGAGATATGGCGAAACGTTTTATTAGTCAAATCTCCTTATGAATAAAAGAACCTTATTTTATTCTAAAAATATTTTTATTTTTATTCTAACTTATTTTCCCATGAATAAAAAATTAATTTGGCTGATTTATAATAAAAAAATCCTGTCTTGTCATTTATGAAAATATAAGCATGATTATTTTAAAATCTCACTACATAATTTGCAACTCCAAGATTGCGCACTCGGAGTGTCATACAGTCTTCCACCTCAATATTTATTAAAATAAAAGCTATAGCATAGATTTTAAGAAAAAATAGTATATATATTTTAATTTATAACTATTTAATATAAAGGGTTAGCAAGTAATGAGTTATCCACTTCAAAGTGATCTAAAATGCGTTCTATTAATCCAAATAAGATAAAATTTGAACTACAGATTATTGAGATAATGTCCTTTACATTTATTAAATATAACAAGTTAGTACAAAAATTCACCGATAGACCTTTTTGTAATGCACATAAAACAATTTAATAAGGTTTATAATTGTTAAATAAAGTAAAACTAAAATTGCTCAATATGACCACCTAAATCTTCAACAATATAGTCTAATTCAGCGATTCTCACCCTGTGGGGGGCACCCTCCTGGGGGGACGCGAGAATATCCAAGAGAAAATATTATTTAAAAAATTGATAAACTGACTGAAAGGAAAGCACACATACACATAGAAAACAAAATACATTTCGACATATTTAATAACTTATAAAAGTAAAACACCTTACTAAATCAAAACCAATTTAATAATTATTAGTGACTTCCTGGGGCCAGTCTTGCAGAGCAAAGTTTTTCGAAGGAAGACTTAATATCAGATATAGCCACTCTCAGTTATGCCGAGATCTTTATTTTGTCTTCAAAGTAGCCACAGCAGAAAATCCAGTTTCACAAAGGTAGGATGTTGAAAATGGTAATAGAATGTGAAATGCCCTTGTGTTTAGTGCAATTAAAATCCTCCTCTATTCCTGCCCAAAATTCAAATAGTGATTTATTACTAAATTGTCTTCTACTTTCGCCACTTGTCGTGAAGTCTTTGAATTTTTCTTCCTCATCTAGAGTCCTTCAGGAGTCTTATGAAATGGATCCCTAACTCACTCGTAACTGGCTATCAGTTTGTAGTCAGCAAGAAAATATTTTTTTTAAATTCTTTGCCAGCATGCGTAAATAATTTTCAGTGGTTACAAAAATAACTTTTACATGTTCTTCTTCAGCCTTGTAAGTTTTAGTGCAATCATCCACATTTGGAAACATTGTTAGATTTCTTTGCTTTAATTTTCTGCTCCACAATTCCAATTTTACACAAAAAGCATTAACTTCATTACTCATATCCTATATATGTGTATTTGCTCCTTGGAGTTGAAGATTCAAATTACTTAATTTCTCGAATATGTCGACCAAGTAGCTCAATTTCATCACAAATAAATCATCGTGAAAAATTCTTGGCCTCCTGTCTGTTTTCTTCTTCTAGGAAAATGGCGATTTCTTCTCTTAATTCATAAAAAAGTTGCGAAAATTTCCCACGTGATAACCATCTTGCCTCGCAATAAAATAGTAAAGCTGAATGTACTGAACCCATGTCTTTACAAAGTGCGGAAAAGACTCTCGATATCAGAGGGTCTCATTTTTATATAATTTACTACGGTTACAACCATAGTTAACACAATATTCAGACCAGTACTCATTTCTTTCGAAGCCAAAGCTTCTCTGTGGATCATGCAATGTGTCCAGACGCACTGAGGAGATTTTTGTTTTACAATTGCTTGTATACCTTGTAATCTTCCAGATATTGAACGAGCACCATCGGCGCATATCCCGACGCATTTTTTCTGTTCTATGTTTGCTTAGTTCATAAAATCATTTAAAATAGCAAATAATGCGAGGGCCGTTGTTTTGAGCTCTGTTGGTTTGCAGAAAAGAAGTAGTTCTACTACTGACATATTATCACAAAATCGAACATAAGCAATTAAATGAGCATCTTTATCACTATATGTTGCTTCATCAAGCTGTATTGAAAACAATTTATCACGCAACTTTGAGAAAAGCCGACACTGTACGTCTTCAGCTATATCACCAATTCAACGAGCAACAGTATCATTTGAAACAGGTACGGACTGCAATTGTTTTGAAAAATTATCTCCAAACATAGTTTCTACAATCCCAATTGTTGCTGGCAAAATAAGCTCTTCACCAATGGTGTGAGGCGTTTATACATCTGGCTATTTTATATGAAACTTTGTAAAATGCAATTAAAGCTTTTTTTATTCACAGACCAAATTTCTTTAAAAAATGATTTTTGCTTTTTATATGATTTTAATTTTAATTCGAAGAATTCTCTGGGTTTGTTGACTTACTCACTATGAAGCGTTTCCAAATGTCGTTTAAGTTTATTAGGTTTCATGCTGCATGTGGCCAACAATTTTGAGCAAATGATACACAGTGGCCTTTCTTCTTCATTTACTTCAGTACTGGTGAACCCAAAATGTAAGCTTTCTTGAGAATATTTTCTTGATTTTATTTTCGGATCCACTCTCGTCTGTGTACTTGTTGATGCTTGACTGTTGTCTAATGCTCGCTTACTTCCGCTTAAAAATGTATCCATGAGTCAGCATAAATCTGCTGCCGTAAATATTTAATATGGTGAATTGCAATTAACACGAAAACATATATAACATACACATTCACGATATATTCGATAACGATAGAAAGATCGATTCGAATGAGACTGGCTGAAATTTAAACTTGCGTTATCAAAGATTTTCCTTCTTCCTATGAGAAAACATCTGCGCATGCTCGAGACGGCATGGGTCGTGTGGATTCTTTCCCACAAACATTACTTATTTTTTTCTCTTTTGTTTAGTCCTGTTTTTGTTTTATTTCTTTTATTATTCGAAAAAATGTATTTCCAGTTTCTAAATTTAGCTCACCCCGTCTAAGTTAACTTTCATTAACGAATTTTTTTACTTTCATGTTCTTTTAATGTTTTCTCCCTGTTTGGCTTTCATTTCAAATATAGTATTTAAATTTTCCCCCGCTTTCATTCACTTCATCTATTCACTGCCCGCTTTGCAAAATGCCAAATGTGGTTTCTCGCCAATGTTGGCTCGCTTTTACTCTTTTTTTTGCAGTAAGTTAAAACTAATTTAAAAACAGAATACAAAATATTCAATATACATTATTGTTGTATACTTTTTATTGTAAGCCGGGGGGAGATGAAAATTATGATTGAAAACTGGGCCACGAATACTGAAAGGTTGAGAAACACTGCTCTAATTGGTGAATCATATTTTCTATAGATGACCGGAGTGAATCTGCCAGAATATTAAGAATATGGCTCTGAATGTTGTCCTTTAGATCTGGTACAGATGATGGCCTTCGACAGTAGATATTGTAATTTAAATAACCCCACAACCAAAAGTAGCAAGGAGTAAGGTCTGGCGACAGAGGAAGCCGTGCTATTCGGAAATGACGGCTGATAACTTGTGCGTCTGTGAAATGCTGTATTAACTATCGCTTTACACGACGATCAACATGAGGTGGAGCTCCATCCAGCATGAAAAGGATGCTTGAAGGTATCCACGCTGTAGAAGAGTTGGGATTACAAAACACCTCAACATATCATACTACAGTTGTTATGTCACGGAACAGGTTTAGATTCCATTTGAATTTGTCTCTTCACAGAAATACCATCCAATGATAAAGGTAGCTGTTTCCACATTACATTGCCACTTTTTCAGGATGCAAGGATTGTTCCTGGATAACGTGAGTGTTTACCTCTTCCCAATTTCGACAATTGTGGGTGTTAACATGCCCATTGAGACAAAAGTGTGCCTCGTTACTCCACAGAATGTTCCATGGCCAAGTTGTGTCAACCAACATTTGAGCAAGAAACTGAAGTGGAAAAGTTTTACGGACTTCTAAGTCCCCGTCCTGCAACAGGTGCACATACTTGATTTTGTATGGATAATAATGCAAAATCTGCCGTACGATTTTTCGCACAGTTGAATACGGCATATCCAGCACACGGGAAACAACTGGTAAATTCACACTATTATGCGTCGACTGACTGCTGGCTTCAATGAGCGTGGTTGCATCATTTTTGACGCTGAAAGACGGATTTTTTTTTTCGTCCTCTACCTCGAAGAATGCCTAGTTGCTTAGTTTTTTCAAATTTCTTTATCATCTTGCACCTCGAGACATTGGACCTCTTCGTATCTGCTTCATACGAAGAAATTCCTTTAGACCTGCAACGGAGTTCTGCTGGTTGTGGTAGAACAATTTCACCAGTAGTGTTTTTTCTTGCAACGTAGGTATGACGAACAGAGAAGAAACTAATGTTCGTGCAGAATCTGCCTTCTTTTCTTCCAAAGAAAAATGGTAATAGACAAACGATGTAACGCAAAAATGTTCCTCATTTTCAATATAGGCAAATAAATGCCATTTGTGTTACAGCGCCATCTATTGGTGTATTTTTGTACTATTTTAATTAATAAATGTAAAGCACATCATCTGAATAATTTGTAGTTCATATTTTATCTTATTTAGACCAATAGAGCGCATTTTAGAGCCCTCTGAAGTAGGTAACTTATTTCTTGCTATAAGTAGGTAACTGATAGCAAAGTAGTAGTAGATAATAAGTTACCCATAAGAAAATAATGTTACCAATAAGAATAGATAATAATAAGTTACCAAGTTATAAGTTACCTACTTATAAAGTAGGTAACTTTAACTTATAACTTGCTTTTTTAACTTATATTTAAAAAATAATAAAAATTAAACAGATTCCATGGCATATATTTGTTTTAAAATTGCTTTCAGTACATTTGGTCGTATTCTTTATTAAATCTTAAATCCCTACATTATTAAATATTTCCAACTTTCAATTAACTGTTAATATCTTTTGACAATTCGATATTTCCAGATGGGGTTTCACAATTTATTTTACCATGGCTCTTTGAAATGTTGCAATTGCTTTTTTCCATTGCTTAAAACTTGTATCTATTTCAAAATTTAAAAAATTGAAAAGTCCAGACATATGCCAATCAATTTTGTCTAAGTGCTATCGGATGATGCGCCATTTTTTTATTTGAAACACTTTCTTATACTAAAAAAAATAACATCTTTATTTGATTAAAACACAATAAGAATGCACTTTAATTACACTATTTCTTCATTATAATAATCAGATATCTTACAAAATGTTAGAAGTGGACATTTTAAAGCCAATAATCAAAGATCAAACGAGATATACTTGGAGGCACGCTGAGTACTTATCTATATAATAAATTACTATGGAAAAATTTTAGGTGATCTAATTCTTTATTGGAATAATTCTGGCAAGAAAATTCAAATGGAAGTAATGGAGTAAATTGTCTCATCCTTTAGCATATTTCAAAAAATATGACGCTATATTTGGAGTTTCAAATCAAAATTTTGAATTTACTAAGAACGCAGTCTTTCTTGACTATCATTATCTGATCCAAATGTTAAGATGAAATTATTTTTAAAGATGTATAAATGTCATGACTCAGCTTTTAATAACTTTTAGCTATGCTAAATTTTCAATTTAAGTCGTTGAAATACTGCAACGAAGAAATGAGGTAAAACTTATAAAGACATAATTTATATAGTATACAAGAACTTTCTTAATAAAAATTCCATAAAAAGTTAATGTAACTGTTGTATAATCATGTTTTCGGAAATTCAGGTTCAGGTTGTATCATCAGGTTTTGACAATGTATTTTGTATTCAAAAAGTATTCAGATCTATATATTTTTGAACATATATTCATTATGACGCCCATTTATATATAAAAAATTACAATTGATAATTATATATAAGAATTTATCAGAATTTTATTGTTATGGGGATACACTATATTCCGATCAGTTCGTTTATTTAAACAACACTGAAAATATTCTGATAGAATAGCAAATAAACATACAAATCAAATCAACTAAAAGAGAAAAAAGCCTTTTTAATTTGCATTTTCAGCTGGAATTAAGTTTTTTAAAAAATATTTCCTATTTCGCTTTCAAATATGAATTGTATCTTCTAAAATTGCAGTTGTAAATTTGCAGAAATGAATTACCCAAAACTGTGTATGGTTATGAAGATGCATTTAATAGTAAATTCAGTAAAACATTTTAACTCTTGTATATGATTTAAAAAATAAGTTGGAAAATATAAGGGGAAAACAGGCAAATAAAATAAAAATCTTATAATCAATATTTCTTTAATCTGTCTATTGAAACGTGTGCTGCTAGTATTATTTTTAAAACCTTTGACCTTTTTTGACCTTTATTATAATGACAATTTATTTACATTTCTGCTTTTTTCCCCTGTATTAGCAAGAAGCTAAAAAAATGCATTTTCTATCACTAAAGGACGATTTGATCATTATGAACCTCCGATGTTTGTTTTGTCTATGAATTATGACTCTCTTTCCCCAGCATAAATTGATTCTACTGAAATTAAACGTTATCTGCAGCAAAAATGATTTAGAAGACATAGACAACTGTTGACTTATCTTAAAGTCTTAGTAAAAGATCGATAGATTTCCAGAAAACCTTTAAACCTCATCTATTTCTAATGTCCATTTCATAAGATTGATCGCTTATCCACGATTGCGGTCAGAAACCGCGAAGACGGGGAACTGATTGATGAGTTTCAGAGCAATTCAAAAAGTGAAATCCAGAGCATGTGCAAAGGTTTTTTTTTTCCGTTTTCAGAAGTTCTTCACTATCATAACTTCCACTTTTATTTAGTAAGTTCTGAAGTTTTCTTTCATAGCTAATTAATAGAATCTTTCTGGTGGTGATTCATTTATTTTCATCTACTAACTTTCCATTTGACACATACTTTTATGAATTGGTAACATTCTTTGGTATATTTCTACAAAATAATTTCGAATGTTATTCAAACATATCTAGGTAATGATTTCATGACTCTAATATAATTAGAAATGGAAAAAAAAATCACGAAGTAAATATGCTAAAATTAGTAATTCTTATTAGAAAAAGGAAAATTAATTAATAAATATAAGTTTTTCATTAAAATAAATTATTAAATAAGCAGATGTTTGTTGCTTTTGACATTAGAAATAGTTATGCTAGTTATCTATCAGATATTTAATGTAAAGAAAACATGAACATGAAAGAAACCTATTTTTAATAATACAATCGTTTATAAACTGTAATAAACGATTGTATTATTAAAAATAGGTATCGTTAAGTAACATACATTTTATAATTTAGAATATATTGTATTCTCATTAAGCTATTTCCTTTCAATTATCATTATTTCAGTTATATTTTATAACTAATTCCTCTTATATTACTAATCTCTAAATATTCTTAAGTACCAAATTTATATTTAATTTTTTTCTTGATAACGCAATTTATCCCTTGTATACAAAATGCTTAAGAAATAACACAAATGTTTAAGAAAACATTCATTTCTGCCTTTTCAACACCCGCAATGAAATTAATTAGAAAATATATCTAATTTTCTTTCCAATTATTTGTGTTAAATAACACTGGAACTTTAAAACAGTTTAAACTTCAAAGCCAATAGTTATTGTCAATCTAGGGAAAAGGTAATGTTGTAAAGAAGGCCAAAATTTCGCAACTTTCAAAATTGAAAGAATAAGAAAGAAGTGCTGAACGCTGAAATTGATTTTGAATTTTTGGATGGGAACTCGAATGGAAAATTGAATTTTTAGCTGTCGTTTACAATCACACTCGGGATTAATAAATTTGAAATAGTTTCTATTTTATTTTAAATGAATAGATCAATTACTTTTTTCCTGATTTTCCATGGAAATGCACAAATTTGTTAGCTCTTCAACTTAAAATTCTTTTTAAAAATGTCTCTTTACATTTTTATGTTGTAATATATTATTCTTATAGAAATACTGCATAATTTTCTCATTTTTTCTAAATATTTTTTTTCTTTTTTAAAATAACTCTTGGCTGTCATTCCCAGTTCTTTAACAGAATTTGAGATTTCCATCAACAGAAGATTTGCACTTTGATTTTTCTATTTCATACTTATACAAAAAATGCAATTTTGAAGTTTATTTGAATTCTTCTTGACAATGCTTTTGAGTGCTCTGTTTTATGTTGCATTTCTGCTATCCTAGAATATCATAAAGTAAAATCTATTTTCTTGTAACTTTGATTGGTATGAAATATTTTTCGTGGAGCATCTTTAATCTTTCTTTAAAAAAAGTAGTGAGATTAAATATTATTTCATTAAATATCAAAAGTTGTTGCTTATATTATTTATTTAATTAGCCTGGTATCCCTTTTAAAATTTTTGTTTAGATTACTTGTTTAAACGCAATCATCTAAAAATTGAATACATAACCATGGGAGACTATTCACAATGACGTTTTCATATATTTATATAATTCATATGATTCTTACGCACTTGGATATTCTGTCAGATTAAAAAATTGTTGTTATTCATCAGATTTACTAAATATATATCCAGAGTTATCTTCTGAAATACTAATTCTACTAATGTAGCACAAAAAAAAAAAAAACACTGGAAAGCCTTTTCGTTAATGTAATTATATATTAGCTTTCCACTCATGTATGGACATTTGTAGAAAGCACTTATTTTATGTTTAAGCATTATTTTTGTTTTATGCATTATTTTATGTTTTAATCCTTTAGTGGATTAGAGAATGTTTCCTTTGTGAACATACCATGAGAACAAATTAAATCTTTACACTCTTCATTAACCTTTGCTTTGATAATGGCATTATTTTTATGGGTTTTTTTTTCTTAGTTTTTAAATAAATCTTTTAAAAGAAATGATACGAAACGATTCTACTTTGATTTATGTCTTAATAATAAAATGAAGAGGCGTAATGGTCTGGCTTATTCAAACTGCTGAAATAGAATACTAATAATAAATAATGAATATAATAAATATTGAATTGAAATATCATTCACACACATACATACAGACACATACACAAACATGTGCCTGTAGATGTAAATAAAGCCTTAGATATAAATTTTTGTATCGCTCCTGCACGCCAGTGTTATTTGTGCGAAACTATAAGTTTTTATAACATCCATGCTCAAAATTAACTTTATTGTTTCTTCAGTTCTTATAGTAAAGAATAAATAATTAAAACTGAAAAACTCTTTTCGAAGATTTTCTTATGCATTTGATAAAAGATAATTAACAGTTCACTTTGACAAGTTATTGTGTCTTTCAAAAATGCAAAAAGTTATTGTGCTTTGCAAAAAATCATATTGTTGTTTCCTTTAACAACAATTTTATGTGCATGCATTAAAGAACACATTTTATGAAATAATATTCATCCGTGTTTTCTCCTTTATTTGAGACACCAATTAAGCTCCTTTTTAATACACAAGTCATAAAAGTTTACAGATTTTTTCGGGATACCATTTAAACTAGTAAGCTGTTTACTATAAATAAAATATTCATCACAATATCAAATATTCATAAAATATTCATCGCAACATCGACTTTAATTCTGAGGTTATTTTTCACCTAGCCAATCTGGTATTATTTCCACATCTCAAATATACAATTTTTTCCTAATTTAAGTTAAATAATTATCGCATCTTACTGTCTTTCATCGGCATTCGGCAAAAGCTTAATGAAGTCTTGAGGGCAATTAAAGTACTAAGATAATATCTTGTGGAATTCTGGATCTTCTTAATCAAATTGTGCAATTCATCTTATGCAATTAACATAGAGTCCCCGAATCACACTGGCTGACAGTTATTGTGTGGTGGAAATGATTACCAAGCTTATAAATTCATGATTTTCAGATGACGCGGGCATGGTCCATCAATTACCTAATTTAGTGTAAATTGGAATTCTAGAGCTAATATGCCAAAACGCTTGGCTGCTGCTTTTCTAGGATAAGAAGATATCTACTATTATTCGCATGAGAAATTATCTTCTGCTAAACAAATTATAAGCGCCTCATCTTCAATTAATGTGCTATTAAATTGAAAATATAATATTAAATTCCTATGAATAATTATATTTTGAATTAGTTATTCATTACCTATTATTGAAATAAATAAATTAATTCTTAATAATGAGTTTTTTTAAGATAAGAAAAGGTACAAACTTGTTTTATTATTGTATTATTCATTTCAGCATTGTGTTATTATTAGTATCTCTGTGTTAAACAGTTTTATTTAATTTATGGCACTTGATTTTATAAGAAATAGGTATGAAAACTTTGGAAAATAGATATATATTTCATACATAGATGATAAATCTTGAGCGTAAATAAAGGAATTTAAAAGTAAATTATACAATATGAGTAATATCTGAAATCTTCGATATACGTTTATAAACACTGCATTTCAAAAAAATAAAATTTTAGCATGTAATTTCTAACCAATTAAATTCCGCCGAACTTCTACTCCACTATTTAGGACAACAATGTGTTTCTCATGCTTTGGCAATTTTACGGGTAGGATCATTATTATTTCCAGGATGATAACGCCACTTGTCATTTTATGCGGTCCACCATGGATTAGCATGATGACAATGGGGTCAGCAGACTTGTCTGGTCTACCCAGAGTCCAGACTTGAATCCCATAGAAAACCTTTGGAATGTGTAGGATCGTCGAATTAAGAGGTGCAGCAAGCCTCCAAAATCGGTGAAATAACTTCTATGTCTTCTTCAAGCCGAGTTTAGGAAATTACCACTGCCTATTGTCAACACTTGTGGCAAGCATGACCCGGAGTGTTAAAGTTTTAATTGCCTTAGGTGGAGGCTCTACCAACTATTGAATATAAATAAATCGTATTTATCTATTTTATCACATGTGTCTAATTTACTTATTGGTACTTAGATTATAAATGGCACTTGAATTTTAAAAAAATACCATCAGTCGGTGTTTTCTCATGAAATCAAAATTTAAATAACCTAATAGAATAACTTGCAGATAAGTTCTTAAAATATGTAAGTTACCTGAAGCACACGTATAGCCAAAGCAAGAATAATTATATGTGAGTCAGTATATGTGAGTTAATGAAAAAAAGTTTATCTAATTCTCTTTTTTCAATCATAAAACTTATAAAATTAGATAAAAGTTTAAAATGTATTTAAATCCTATCAAAAGAGCATTTTCCTAGTCCACAATCCTAGCACATCGATTTCCTGTCGATTATATTGTCGAGCTTCTTTCGTTGCAATTCGTTTGACTGTTATAACTGATTTTTCAAGGAATTCGTAATGCATTCACAACTGTCCAATCTAAAAATTATATTTAGGGAATTAAAATAGATCTAATTAAAAACTTAAAGTCATTCCTAGCTTAATAGTATAAAAGAAACATTTCAGAACTCACTTATGATCGTATAATTAATTATTTAATTCCTTTAATTCCAACTCAATGATGCTTAAAAATTCTAAAGAAAGCGATGAGTGATTTTAAGCAGCAAAGACTTAGACATGATTAAATTCGAATATTAAAAATCATTCCAGACAGAAAATTGTAAACAAAGAGCGTTGCATGAATTCATACATATATATCTACATGAAATATTTATTAAGTTTTAAAAAATTTAAATCATTCCTCATTCAAAATTTAATTAACTTAGCAGAAGCCAACGTTCAAAAGGCCTTTCATCAAAAGCCCTTTCTTCAGAAAAGAAATCATTCGGCAACAGTGAAATTGTAACTGCATTTCTCTCTATTTTAATTTAAATCAGAAGATTCTAAAAGAAGGTTATCTGAATACATTGCAATATTGAATGAAAAAAGGAACTTCCTCTTGTTTGATAAGGTTGAATGAAAAAGTAGCGGAGAAATGCTCCGTACAGTGCATTTCGATATGAATAATTGATAAAAACTTCCAATCAAAAGATAAGAAAACTGATAAAAAAATTCCTTTCGTACTGAAGTATAGGCAAACAATTATTTCCATAGAGTTTGATTAGAAAGGAAACTAAATTTTTTTCATTTCTCTTTCTCCTAAAAAGCAAAAAAAAAAAAAAAAAAAAAAAAAAAAAAAAAATCTGTTATGAAATGAAGAAAGTAGAAGTTATTCTTTGTGTAATTTCTTCATTGTTGCTCGGAAATAAAAGATAAAATATTGTTTTTTCAAGATGATAAACATTATTAAATTTCCAATATTTTTTCTTTCTTGTAAAAAAGAAACTCAAGTACTAGGAAATTTCATTTCCTGTTTTATTGAGTAATAAAATAGTGAGTAACTGAGTTTAAATTATTAATAATTCTTTGATTATCAATAAATAAATTATCCAAAAATTGTATTAATATATTTTAATTAGATTTGAATGGTGAAACACTTCTAGATATGGTTTAGTTGGAAAAACGTGATTAATTTATTTTTGATATCCAATTAATAAAATATAATTTTTAATTAAAATAGTTAAGAATAATATGTATGATTTTAGTGGTAAGGAATCTGAAATCTTAATTACAATTCTTTACATTGTTTTTTAATGCTTAATCAGATTACAAATTTCAATTTTTTATGAAATTGAAATTAATTAAATTCGGTTTTGTTCTAGAAATTAAATATATAAAAATAATGCTACGTTTTACATAACAGATATTAGAAATTATCCAAATAATAAAACATCATTTTCAATTAAAATAGTTAAGAATAATTTACATGGTTTTAGAGATAATAAGATGGATCTTCTACATGGATCTAAAATCCTAATAAAAATCTTAACACTGGTTTCTCCTGCTTATTAAGATTGCAGGTTCTAATTTTTCATGAAATTAAAATTAATTAATTTCATAATGCTCTAAAAAGTAAATGTTTAAAGCAAAATACGCTGTTCTGCATAATAGATTTAAGAAAGTTTGCGAGTGATGAAATGAAGATAGTTTTACTTATTCTTTGAAAGAAGCAGAGTTGTAAAAAGAGTAAGAATTAAAGACAATAAATTTCTTAAATTTAGAATAGTAATCCGAGCATTAAAGCTGATTAATCATATATTTTTAAAGTTTTTTTTCTTCTGTGAAATTATGTTAATTTTAATTATGATCCTTTTATAAAATTATGTCTATAAACCATATAGTTACGGCCTCACCTCTTCCATCCGAGGTTCTTTTTAAAGATTTGATGGTCGATGTAGAATTGAATAGTCCTTTAGTAGAAAACAGCAACGACATTTATTTAACATGAAGACACAGACGACGAATACAAAGACGACAACTATATACAGCCGAGATGTACACACAGTACAGCACACAGCAGTAAACAGTAGCTCACAAGCAGTAATCGACCACAGCACACAAAGCGGTCAGACAGAATTCAGCAGGAGAGGAGATCCTCGGAGCTTCGCTCTACGGTCTCTCCAAACGGCTGAAGTTCTCACTGTCTCCTAGCTTTAGCGGTATTTAACTGCCGACTCACTACTAAACGAATGGCTGCTCCACTCATAACACGACGCTGCTTCCACAATAGAAAATAGGACTCGGAACACAGATCAATTCAGCAATAACCTGTGCTCCACACCACGCTCCGCGTTGCTTCGCTATCTTCTCGAAGACTCGTTACTTCTCTACGATCCGACTACAATTCCAATCACCATTGAGCAGCCTGAGACTGCTGGTCTTTTATAGTTCCCGGGAGGCGGGCCGAGAAGTTTCTGGGCTATCTCAATTCGTATTGGCTGGATTGTTAAAATTCTCGAAGTTTCCAGCAATATCCATTTTTCGCCAAAGTTGCCAAATGGTTGCCAAGTTTGTCGCCAATCTCTAAGATTACTGACGCGGCACCCGACCAGCACCTACAGGTCTGATCGTAAAACGGCCTTTCTTACATTGACACTATTCGTTTTGCGAAGCAAACATGTTCAGGTTTTTAACAATACATTTATTCAAATATATTAATTTTGGGAATACAAATTAACAAAAAAGAATATAAATTATTCTATTTTTTACTTATATGTTATACTATACGCTATATTAGTAAAAAGGCTGAAAACGATTTTTTATAAATTCGATTAGCAGAAATAAGTTAGCGTTAAATATTGATAAATGCAATTGAAGGGTTGAAAGGCAAGAGAACTGATATATCATCAGACGTTCAAGATGAATGTTCTCTGTAATAACATTTTGGTAACAAGAAATACTGAGTATTGACTCTAGGCAAACGCTCTACCAAAGAACATAAAAGAAAAAAAATGATATTGTTTTGTTCTCCCAATATTAATCATTTACTGCAAGTGACAGAAAGAGAATAAGTAGTATGGAGAACCATACAGTTGGTACGATGTCAGAAGTAAAAAATGATGTTCCCAAACACTTGATTTGTCAAGCATTTTGTCAATGAAAATTATATACTTGAATATAAAAATTGATTCATTTGTCTATCTTTTATGTATGGTGATTTATTTAGTTTTCATTTTTAATTCAAATACATAATGCCTAAGTTAAAAAATAAGGCATTATTTATTTGAATTATTAAGGCAAAAGCCATCGATTGGTTAGTTATAATGTTTAGTATTAACTGGAGATGAAAAGAGATTTAAGTGCTAAACTGGAAATAAATAAAAAAAAAATATGCTCATAAAATTTACATACACATGTAAAAAATTGTTATTTTATAAAAGTAAATAAAACGTTGAAGGGGGAATTAATATATATATATATATATATATATATATATATATTACGCAGTAAGTAAAATAAAATACTTTCTCATTTTCCAAAAATTAAGTTAAGCATAATATTTTATAAATAATGAATGCGAACAATCTTATAAATGTTGATATTTATTGGAGAATATCAAATACTCCTTTGATATTTTCTGATTCTGTAAGAAAATTACTATCATTCAAATCTACACAATAAATTTAAATCATTAAAATATATAATATAGGGTGAAGTAATGAAATTGAATAATTAAAAATAACATAAATAATTACGACGTAAATAAAATAACGTAACGTAAAGTAATGTAAATGAAATTGAATAATCAATAATAAATGTGACACGACGATTTGTGAAAGTATTAATATGTTCGCTATCTGTGATTTATATCTGCGACTCCATTTTTGATAATTCCTTCATTGATATGAAAAAATGACATTTTAAATTGCTACCGTGTTTAGATGACATCTTCTCAGCTAAATAGAAAATATCGTCTAATAAGATAATAAGCGTGGATTAATTAGATAATAGATATGAATCATAGGTGAGTCATAAGGTACCCAGACTGTTTAGTGGTATCTGCATAAAATTTATAATGTAAGTGAATTACAAAACTTAAAAAGCTTTAATAAAGCGATCCCCCCCTCTTATTTAAAAATGATAAATATAAAGTAGAGAGCTTAAAATATCGACGTAGTACATATTAAAAATGATGCTATCCCATCAATGATGTTAATATTCTTCTAAAATGAAACACTGTTGTCAGTACGAAGTCATAGATTCTAATTGGAGTTGTATGGTTTTACAAATAATTCTTGGAATTTCTTATCGGCTCAGAATCATTCTACAGCTTATGAATTAAATATTATATACAAAATTTTTTTGTAAAATATGCATATTGATACGGGCAAAAGCATATTTTTTTTGCGTCATATTTTCATAAATTGAGTATCATCTTTTTTTACAATGTATAGGAAAATTTTACGAAAATCACTTAAATCTTGCCAAAAAAGGGAGTCATTCCCTTTTTCAGTACATGCTACTCGAAATACCGAAATTTTGAAAGATAACCTTTCGTTACTTGATATAATCGAGCTATTAAATACTCTCCATCCTTTGTATTCATAAATTATTTAGGTTAATTTTTGAATAGTATAGAAATTCTCATAAAAATCATACTCTCGATTCTTATATTCATTAAATTAAACTTTCTTGTTCATTTTAAAAACAAATTTTGGATTAGATATGTAAATGTCTCATTTAAAATTTTAACTATCTCTTAAGAGATTTTGTTTTCAAGGATCTAATCATGTATTCTTAACAGTTAAATTTTTTTGAAACGACAAAGAGCTTTTAAGGGGAAATGATGATTAGCATTTAATTTTAAACGTACAAATAAAATTACGTATTCATCAATACTGTTAACTATTTCCAATCTTTTTTACTTCAACAATCAGAATATTGTGTAAGATAAATATTTTTTTGTATTTTTATGGTTGAAAATAAAATTTAATACTCCAATGTAATGATTTGTAATTCAGTCAATTTGTGTGGCATTTCTTTCTTCAATTTATTGGATAACAATTTAGTTCAAGCAATAATAGAACATTATTTCTATCTAATCGCAATTTTTTTAAAATATTCTGAGATAACATAAAAAGAAGTCTTTCGTAGATAACGTTTCACATTGAGTCATTTAACAAATTAAGGGATATGAAAGATTTATTGCTCGTAAAATACGAGGGCTGTAGAAAATGTTGAGACAATAATCTCCTTCAAAGTAGGCTTCTTGCGTCTTCAGGCACTTAGCCTACTGATCCTTCCAATGCCGAAAACACTCCTGGAAAACTTCTTTTAAAATGGTGTGCATCTCCGTTGTCGCGTTTTGCATTATCTTTTCTCTACTTTCAAAATGAGATCCTTTCAACGGTATCTTCAATTTCGGAAATAAACAGACGTCGCAAGGAACCGTATCTGGAGAACAGGGAGATTGGGAGACGAATTTAATTCCGTATTTTGCCCAAAAAGTCTAAATCAGGTTTGACGAATGAGGAATGACGGCGCATTATCTTGATTCAACTACCAGTTTTTTTCAGAGATCTAGTCTTTTGCGTGGAATTGCATCTCTGAGTTGCCATAGGGCATGCTGATAGTCCTCACATTGTTTGTCCTTCCGGTGAGCATTCGTGATCGTCTCCACCGATGTGTAGAATTTTTTTAATTGGTTAAACCAGACCTTCACTTGTGTTACCCCTATAGCATCATCTCCAAACATTTGCTGAATCTTATGAATAGTTTCACTTTGAGAATCACCAAACATTTCACAAAATTTAGTGCAGTATCTTGCTCAACTCGTTCAGTCATCTTCAAAGAAATCAAAAATCAGCCAAACCCTTACAACAGCACTTTACTCAGAGGCCAGAAGACAGCGACTGACTCACTCGAATTCGAAAAAAAAAATCAGACATGAGTATTCTTTTTCTACTTTGCACAGTGGCATCGTTCTAGCATCATTACCGTAAAATGCAGGAAAATCCAAGGTCGGATACTTCTTAGACAGCCATCGTATTATTGATTCACTTAACGCCATACTTTTTCCTATCTTTAAAAACATAGTTAATATATATCCCAAGAAACACAATAATAATTATAATTTCTTTAATTAAAAAGCATTGAATTAAAAGCTTGCTGTATCCGCTATCGATATGGCAGTTTAATCCTAGAAATCCAGAGAAAAGTGAATAATTTTAAAGTTAATAAATTGATTGAATTATGAAGATTATATAATATTTCCGATTCCACTACTTCATATATAATTCTGCTTCGCCTTGCAACTGCGAAATTTTTTTTTTATAGAGGCAACATTAAAGAGTAATTCAACAGCATTAAAGAGTAATCATATCGTTCTAATTTAAACGCATTTCACAATCTAATGAGCATTAAAGATATTCAAAATACGACTTTATCTTAATATGTTAAATATGCATCAAATTTATTATTACTATATAATTACTCACTTAATTATTGGCAATCTAACATTTGCTCGTTTACTCCCGTTCCAGAATTGTTAAATGATTAAAAGTTTATAATTATGTCTAAATAAAAAGGAATTTCAAGAACATAGTTATTAATAGATTAATTATTATCTCCAATTATTTAGCAAATTTCATTATTTCTATCGTTACCGTGTATAAATAACATCATTAATAATTATAAAAAAATGTCGAAGCAATCTGGTATTACAAAAACTGGGAATAAAAAAATTATGTAGTAGTAAATGATTTAAAGCAATGAGCGTAAGCATTTGTATATATTTATTATAACTTTATTCTACAAATTGAAAATTGAATTTCTAATTTTTCTTACTACATTTATTTCTTTACTTAAAATTTTACAGATCAATTATATTAACATGCATTAAATATATCCACTAATAAATGACTTAAATAATTGATAATGATTATTTCTAGATATTTGATTTAATTTTTTTTCTATTAATGGAAAATTGAGTTTCTACTTTTTTCCTGTTATATTCATTTCCAGTTTTGAAATTTTATAGATCAATTACAGCAACAGAATAATTTTCATAAAAGAATTCTACCAGTTTTAGTCTATTGTTGCTATTTCTTTTTAATTATTTAAAAATAAATATCAAAGACTTTATTAAAATCCCAGAAATGTGTGGTCTTACTTTCAATAATAATACATTTAAGCCATTCTAGACGTAAATTGAAAACAAAATTTATCCTGATCCTGAGATATATTATTGAAAACAGAAGTTATTTAAATGAAGCTTTTTTATAATTATAGCTATATAGCTATATTATAATATTATATATATAGTTTGTTCTTAATTATATTTAATCTTATCACCATTTCAAATGTCATTTTTTCAAAATTAAAAATAAAAAATCAAAATTATATTTTTGAAAACAGAAGTTATTTGAATGAAGCTTTTTTTATAATTATAGCTATATTATAATATTATATATATAATCTGATCTTAATTATATTTAATCTTATCACCATTTCAAATGTCATTTTTTCAAAATTAAAAATAAAAAATCAAAATTATATTTTTGAAAACAGAAGTTATTTGAATGAAGCTTTTTTATAATTATAGCTATATTATAATATTATATATATTGTTAGTTCTTAATTATATTTAATCTTATCACCATTTCAAATGTCATTTTTTCAAAATTAAAAATAAAAAAATCAAAATTATATTTTTGAAAACAGAAGTTATTTGAATGAAGCTTTTTTATAATTATAGCTATATTATAATATTATATATATAGTTTGTTCTTAATTATATTTGATCCTATCACCATTTCAAGTGTCATTTTTTCAAAATTAAAAAAAAAATCAAAATTATTCTAAAAAATTGGTAAAAAAATTGCAAATCGTTGACTTAATAGATAACAAATGAAGGTAATACATCAGAACAATTGTATAGTTTATTAGAATGTATTGTTATGCTGTGTAAGCAAAACACTATTATTCATGAAACAGTCTATTAATACCTCGTGGATAATAAGTAGAATAATCGAATAGAATGTGGAATAGAATAGAATAGGAAAATTACTACGTTGAGTACACGAAAATCCAATATATTAATACATCTTTTACCTTCATAATCTGATTTTAAAATTTTAATTATTGTTTTTTTTAAATAATGAAAATAAATACAAATAAAGATTTGCAAATGAGAATTCTGTGAGAACGCAAATAATATCATAATTTTATTTTTCATAGGACGTAACTTTAGAGAAAATTCTATGCTTAAAGGAAAAAGTGTATCAAACATGTCATCTGTTCTCTAAAGTGGAAGGTACTTGTAAAGTTACTTTCTCCATAACATCAATTTTTTTTTAACGTTTAAAATCCTTCTGAACGTGGTTTTAAGAATTTTTGACATTTTCTAAATGTCTCCTGAGAAAGATGTATTTACCACTGAAATATTTCCCCAGTGGTACAAATGTACAGAAACATGTACTGTACGTGGGTAGAATGTAGGTTGAAATGGTTGCAAGGGAGTGAAATATTTTCTCGAAACAAGTAGGTGTGAAATATCTTCAATGTATAATTTATGTCAGGATTGAAGATTTTGCAGGTTGCAGATTTTATTTGATAAAGACTTGATTGTAAGAAATGTATATCGTTTGAATCAGAATATTGAATATTTCAAGTAATTTTACATGCCTTATATAAGTGTTTAAAATATCTAAATGTATGTACGTCTACATAATTTTTGAATGTAATTAGTATTGTGTGCATGTAAAATTCGGTTTATGTAGCCAAATAATTTCAAAATTATGATATAATAAGATTAAATAAATGAAGAAGATTTTCAATTTACACTTCATTTGAGAATTTATTTTCATCACAGAACTTATGATTACGTTTTTCTATTTGGAACACAATTTCGATTTTAAAGATATCTTGAAATCCTGCTTATGAATGAGAAAGTAATTTTCTACCCTGTATATAGATTAAACAGAAAATAAAACAGTTAAAGGAAATATTCTAATTTTTTTTTTAACAAAAATGATTTTTCTTAGTTCATTTTGGCTATATTCATTAGTTTTAGCTAAAATACTGAGTAACTATTTTTAATAATCTATAAGGCATTTTGAAAAAGTATAAAACTTACCCATATACAAAAAAATTAGAAATATATTATGCACAGAAATATACTTAAGTCCGTTATTTTTTTTTCTAAATAGTTAAGCCATTTTCGAAACATTTAGAATTATAGATGAGTGAATCCTCTGTTAAATTAAAAATATAACTTTTATTAAAGATAGAAATATCAAATGAAATAATTCTTCTAACTAAATTTTAAAGTAGGTATATGTACTTGCTTCTTATAAAATTTTGAAACGTGTTCTTTTTTCATATATGCATATTTTTAAATCCCTAAAAATGGGATTAAAAATCTTCAATACTAACTTAATTAATTTTAGATACTCTTTCAGACATATAATCATCAGATTAATGTTCATCTTTTAATATCAATAAACTATATAGCAATAAATAGTTTTCGATCATAAGTAGAAAAAATAAATAAATTCGGTTTGTCACAGCTTTTTAAGGTTTTACACGTAGAACTTTCCATTTACACTGCATTGCAGTATTCCTTTAAAAATAAACATTAAATACTTTGCTTAACTTATTTCAAACAAGTAATCTATCTATACTTATAATAAAGCTCAATGTGTGTGTGTGTATTGGCGCTCTACAGGCCAGGTCATTTGACATACAGCTATCAAATTTGGTACATGTATACCTTAGAGGTCCGGAATGTGCACCTGGGGTCCCTTTTTTGAAATTTTAATTGGAATTTTAATTATTAATTAAAAACTAACTTTCCAGCCAAAAAAATCTTCCATTTTCCCCACCGCCAACTTTTCCGCCAAAAAAATCTTCCATTTTCACCACCACCGCCAAATGAGTAAGGCTTTAGTTGTTGTTTTTTCTCCCAACAGTAATAAGGCTAGGGTTAACATTTTACGGCGGATTATTTCAAACGATTCTGTTTATTTTCTTAATGTTTTATGCATTTAAAATTAAACATTGTTAATTAATCCATGTTTCAGATTCATTCTGAAGTACTTTTGAATTAAAATAACACAGAATAAAGGAAATTAAAAATGTATAATATGCATAGCGTTACCCAACTGGCGTAGAAAAATTCACGCATTTGCGTTACCGTAAAAGGCGAAGAAAATTCACGCATGCGCACTGTGTTCTGATTGTTGGCATGACAACCATTATCAACGGACGATTTAAATTACTTTTAGGTTAGTTGTATGCTTTTGTAAGTAAATTGTTTTTATGTTAGTTATATATTTTTTGTATATGCTTATAGTTTTAAGTACATCGATTTTTAAGTAGTTTTTTTTAACCTGTTTTCAATGATTTAAATTATTTTTAGGTTAGTTGCATGCTTTTGTAATTAAATTGTATTTATGTTAGTTATATATTTTTTTATATATGCTTATAGTTTTAAGTACATCGTTATTTAAGTAGTTTTTTTAAACCTGTTTTCGACCAATTATTTTAAACGATTCATTTTATTTTCTTAGTGTTTCATGCATTTAAAATGAAACATTGTTAATGAATCGATCTGTTCATGATGAATCTGAGAAATTTTTGTTGACAAATTCTTGAGAAATTAAGAAAGATATTCTTTAGTGCCCATAAAATTTAAACGCTCAGTGACTCTATTATCAGTAATCATATTATTAAAAAAATGCTTTGTTTCAGTAAAAAATATTATTATATTAATTGCAGATTAATCCTTTACACTTTAATTTAAAGCATAAATTCTACGAGGGGTAACAGAAAATGAGAGAGATACATATCACGTTATGACTGAAGGCCTTTATAATATTATGAGTGAATTATATGACTATCAAAATTTGAAGTTTTAAAATATTTTGCTGAAGAATCTATTAAAGTTGGAATTGCATAAAATATTTAATTATTAAAATTTTAACGAACATTAAGATTGGCGAACCGGCTGGTCGCCAAAGGCGGCTAGTATATAAATAAAAAAAAAACTTTTAGTTAATTTCTACTTACGTCAACATTTTTTAATTATTATTTTAGTTACTTTTTATTAAACTTGCTACAAACTTGTTCACCATTTGACGACATGGCGACGGATTTGGCGACTTTGGCAACCAAATAGAAATTAGTTAATATTTTTTAAAAACTGTATTAACTAATTAATTAATATTTGAAAAAAACTGTATTAACGTCAAGTGTCATCCACTACAAGTTTAAAAAAATGTATTAGAACGTGAGTGGATGAATGAAAAGTATTTTATTAAAAATTGAACAAGAAATATATATATATATATATATATATATATATATATATATATATATACGGTTCCAGCTTCGAAATACGGTTTAATCGAAGACTGATGCGTGCTAATTCAGGCAATGCCAAATATCCCTCTGCTGATAATCTAAGAAATTTTGGTCGGAGAGGTGGGGGTAGTTTAGACAATGATTGTGATTCTAAAGTTCTTTAATGTTTGAAAATTCAATAATATACTAGATAATGCTGGTAGAAAGGTACAAATTGACACAAATGTTTGAAATGATATGGGATTTAATTGAAATCCAAAAAAAAGCAATATATGGCCAACAGACGGTGCTTCATATAGTAGCAAAAGTGATAAGTCATAATTTGTACAGACAAAAACAGGTAGGAGAAGCGCCAGTCAAGATCTCGACACAAGAGCAAAAGAGACAGAAAATTTTCCCTTCAGTGATTTTACAATGAGATTTAGATAGGCATTTCTTTGACATGTATCGATTTAGGAGAGGGAATATTCGCTATCTTTAAAAGAATGTTTTTTTTCCCTACACTCGGAGCGTGTCAAAATGCTGAAATCATCAGTTTTCTAGAGCGTGTGTAGGATTAAACAAATAAAAAAAGTGGAATTGGAACAGGAAATAAGAGATTTTAGAATGAAATTAACATGTGGAAATAGGATAGAAATTTGGAAATTAATTCAGATTTAAATTAAATTTTAAAATAGCATTGCACACACATATATACATGTAACATATTTTTGGTTTAAGTAGAATGCAGGTTCGAAGCAGGGAAGAGACTTGGTATTTTTAATTTCTTTTTATTCTCTCTCGGGAGGCAAACATGATTATTTACAAGCGCGGCACAAAAGCAGAAGGCAAAAAGGGAAAAAGGGCCGAAACAAATGATCACTAGTCTTATATAACAAAGGATTTCCGCCCAGGTGCCAATTAAATATACGTGGTGACCTTTGACACCTTTCCAAGGGCAACCGAAGATATCACTTTCTCCTGATACGTTGTACCGATGGCTCATTATTTTTACAGAGGAATTAATTAAACCGAAAGTGGAATTGGATCACTAAATAAGAGAATATTTTAGAATGAAGTTGCAATGGGCTAAATTAAGATAAAATCTTGGAAATTAATTTGGGTTAAATTAAGAGTTTAAAATATCATTACATATATATATATAGATTTAGAATCACATTTATTTTGCCTAAAGGATTTAAAGTTTCAAGCTATCTGTTTTATTCAAAACACTTGTCTTTTGAATATTTCATTTAGTAATTATGAGCTGTTTGAACACAATCTTCTTCCATCATTTCTCGTGATGCTACTCAATTAATGTATTTTAATGGAGTTCGGTGATGGATGGAAATGACATATTCGCTTGAGCTTCATCATACATTACCAATCAACATCACAATGCCAAATGCAGTGGATTGGCCTAAAGCTGGGGGATCAGGAAAGTGTCTTCATCCCTCCTTAAATGGAGTCATATAATCATTTATCCTCTGTCTCCAATTGAGATTTAATCAAACTTGTTGAATTCCACATTATTATTAGAAGTAGTAGTTTGCCCCATTTCACTAAAGCTACCAAGTATAGATTACATAGTGGAAGCGAATGAATTTAAGAACAGAGAGACAATCAAGAGGAATTTTTATACATACACAAATGAAAAAAATGCAAAATTATGAATATATTGATTGCGGTTTATGGATTCTACATTAAAATTGAGTGAATATTAACATCTATATATATTAATTTACATGAACATTTTAGTTTTTATCAAAATTAATTATTTTCATATTTATATGTATTCTGTTTCTGACTTTTAACATTTTATTTCTTATAATATAATCAAATTATTTCAAAAAACAACATTTTTTGTGGAGAAGAATAAAGTTATTATAAGAACATCACAATTATAGTATTGATCTTCCTTACTAAGTTAGATAGTTCGTAGCTTTTGTCAGACTGCTACTTCTAGATTTAAATAAATAATTAATTCCAGAAAATAATGGTAATTATATATTTGACTTGACTTCAAATTAATATCCATACTTTTTCTTTCTTCATATGTTCACACGGATTATATTTACAATTTCTTGTGGAAATTAAAGAATCAAATGCAAATTGCACATAATATTCGTTTCTTAATTTGTGAAGCCTAAAATGTTTTTTTATGAAAAAAACGATATAAAACTTTTTTTTTATGTAATGTCAAGAAATATATTGTTCTAAATCATTTTATCTGCGTTTTTATAGATTTATTTACTTAAAAATTAAGAATTGATTCTTAATTTCCAGTAAAAAAATAAAGAAAAGAAACTTTAATATCAAATATGCATACTTTCACAAGATTTGATCATTAAAATGTTTTAAAATCTCAATATTAGGAAATTAGAAATTCAAAATTTGATCATTGCTTCGTGATTCATTTGATATCATTTTATCTATGCAATAGATTCCCGTAGAGTTTTACCAAGTTTCTGTAGTGATTATTACATTTTATACTACGTTATAATTCACAGATATTTTTTGTCTTAAAAAATGGAACTGTCAGAAATGTACGCATGCATGTAATCGCCATTACATAGTGTATTTTTCTTTAAAGAGGGCCTTATTTCAATTCTCATTTGAAATCTCAAATCTAGCTTTATGTTGATTAGATTTCTTGACCTTGAATTGTAAGAAAGTTTCTCAGCGATATTCCACTTTTATTTCAGCAATATTCCACATTTTGCAATTTACAAAAATCTCCTAACTTGAACAATCTGTGATATCTTAAATATTTCGAGGCATTCGTGTCCCCATTTTGAAATATATCTTACTTCTTCGGAAAATCCGGTATTTCCTTATCTATCGTCTGCAACAAATTCATTTATTTCTGGTTTTCAAACTTTTCATGAAAAGCAGAAGACCATGTGAGAAAGTATTAAAGACAAAATCTTCTCTTCCCCAAATTGAAAAACTTCTAGAACATGAAAGAGTTATCAAGTCAGTGAATAGTTCGAAAATTGAATTATGAAGAAGCCGGCGGATTCATCAAGGTGCTTTATCAAATTAGAGGAAACACTGAGGTAGTGAATGCAAAAAAAAGGTAATTGATTTCCAAGGATTTTTTAGTGCAATATATGGAGTTGAATCAATCGTCATTGAAGAGTTTTAAGATCTTCTAAGAAGCATTCAAGAATTTCGGAGGCTCTTTTTCTTTCTAAGAAATTGCTTGCAATTACCAGCCATTACATAGCTATTTAATTTTTTTGAATTTCTTAAATAGCAATTACCAGCCATTACATAGCTATTTAATTTTTTTGAATTTCTTAAATAAAAGGGTTTTAAAGATTGTAGAAAAATCTATACTTTAGAATTAGAAAAATAATTGCTTTAAAGCTTTGCATCGAAAAATTTTAATTAAATAATAATTAATATTATTGGGAAAAAAATCTTAGCTTTAGGAAGAATGAATGCACTATTTTAAGATATCTCTTATGTGTTCGAAATTATTAATAGTAAATATTCTTAAAATAATATTGAAGTTTCCCACATTCATTTTTATATTCAAAAAGCTGCCTTAAGTCTGTGAAAAATGTTGTTTAAAATAAAACTCTACTTGTTACTCCTATTAAAAATGGTACGCACTTGTAAAAAATTTAATTGAGTTTTTTTAATTAACGAGTCATTTTGAATTACGCGAATTATTTTACGGCATATTGAGTTACTTTAAACCACGCTCGACTGACAGATATGATACCTGAATAAGAAAAGGAATAGAATTTCAAAATGAGTCACAGCATAGTGAAAAAAACTCCATTCCATTAGGTTTAAAGTGGATCATTCACAACATTACATGCATTTTTCTGAATCAATTATCAACAAAAAACTCTGTTGTCAATAATTCTAAAACTGTCATTATTTTATTTCGGCATAAAACCGTTAGAAGTGAAATAAAATGTTAAGTGTTCTTCAAAAATTAATTATTATAATGTATTAGGTATTTCAAAAGAATGTGTTAATTTGAAAGCAGACTGTTTAAGACAACGAGGATAGCTATGAAACATATTCGTCATTGGATATCAGCAGCTTGTTATCACTACCAGATCGAACATTAGTGATAAACGCTTTTTTATTAGATATTTGAATCCACGATTAAAACAATTGCGGAAGTTCCGCAATGTGTAAAGAATTAATGCGAATAAAAGTCAATTTTTACTGAATTTGATACTGAATTTAGTACGCCGTTTTGAGGAAACGAATTTTGGAGGATTGTCGAAGAAATGACATACCATCCGTCAGTGCGAACCTCCTCCCTATACAAAGTGTTCTGGGCAGTCGATACATCAAGGGAGAGAAGAAGTGTACGTAAAGCTGAAAGAGTACAGAGGGTTCCTGAAAAGTTGATCTGACGCAATCTATGCTGAATCTTGAAACTGCATCCGTACAAGATAAAAACACTTAACCGATCATTGCCAGCAGCCATTAGAACATGGGTGCTTGCTCAAATGGAATGCGACCCACAATTGTTGAACATCAAGTGGACAGATAAAATCAATTTCTCTTTGCATGGTGACTTCAATACGCAAAAAAGTCGTATCTGAGAGGCACCACACCATCAAACCACTACATTCTTCCAGTGTTTTGGCCACGGTGGTCGGGTGGTAAGGTTTTAGCCTTGAATCGGAAGGGTTCGGGGCTCGATTCCACCGAAGAACTGTTGTGTAAGTGGGTCTGGTCCTCGCTAAATTCATCGGGACTTAGCGTTCTCCCCCTGGAGTGGAGGGGGGGGAGGTGATATCTCAGGTATCATCCACGTCATCTGACCGAGGTTCAAAATTACGAGATCCGTCCCAAAATAGCCCTAGTGTTGCTTTCAAATGGAACATTAATAATAACTAAAACAAAACTAATCTCCGTGTGATATTTTTGTTGAGGTTCCACCGCATTCTTCCTTCTAGGTTTTTACTTTCTTGAAAAGTTTGATCTTGTATCTTTTTGGAAAACATATTATATCACTGCAGAAAGATATCTTAGGCTTCTGCGTGACCACGTTGTACTTGCTTTGAATCAAAGACGTGCGTTATCTACCGCTTTCGTCATATGGGATGGTGACCTATCTGATGTTGCTCATTCCATCAGACGTTCCTCTTAGACATATTCACTGCCGATAGTGGGAGCATGTTTTCATTTTAAAGGCGCAATTATTTTGCAAGTGATTCTAATTTTAGAAAAAAAAATTATAAAGCATGAGGATTGTGGTATTGGTCTATAAACAAAAATAAGCATTTTAACTGACACATGTATTTTACCAAATTCACTCATGTGACATTTTCCTCAATGGAAAATTAACGTAGTTCTAAAATGTAATTTTATTTCTAAGACTTAATGGAGATTGAAACTTTTAATATTCAATGATTTTTCACATGGATCGCATTTTGTGGTTTGTTAAATTAATATTGAAAAATTAGCTATTAGTTAATAAACCTACACTGTTCGAATATTATTACTTCAAATATCGATGTATCAATAAAAGGTATTTTAATTTAATAGCTGCGAGTCTTTTCTAATAAATTGAAATAATGAAGTAATAAAAATCAAAACATGCTTATGTATCATTCTTTTCTAATTAAATTTTAAAGAATACCGCTTGAATATTAAAAATTTACCATCCACTATGAAATGATCGAATTATTTTTCTGCTCATTTTTCCTACATTTTTTTTTTAATTTTATTTTGATTACTTACTTCATTTTCTTTTTAGTCAATTTATTTCTTGGCGAGTATTTTAATTCTATTTCCTAGTAAATGTTACCTCTATAATTATTTTTCTTGGTCTCTTAGGTGTCAGTAAATATTATATAGTATTCTAGATATAGAAATTTATGCTTTAATACGTAAAATGAAATTAAAAAAATTATGCAATAGAACTTCCAATATGATTGTATGCCATAAAATCCTTCCCTTGCACTACTTTTTATGTGAAAATGTGCACCATTAATAACTAATGCACTATCACTAAGTTAAAATGTAATATTATGAATAACTAATGTTTTGAGCATTGAACTAAAATTCAGTATGTTAATATATAATACATGTATTGCTGTTTAACGTAATTACGCATATGCTGAATTCGTATTTTAGAAGTACACATTGGTCAAATTCTATAGAATGTTATATATCATGTTTATTCAATGTTGGCACAGAATAATAGCATTTTCTATTACTCTTTTGATTGATAAATATGGACAGTATATTTTTTTTCAATAGTATCGATCAGACAGAAGAGCTGAGTGCGTCTTCTATTCAAAAGAACGCTTTTCACATCTGTTAAAGAATAAAATAGAGATAAGAAAGTTTCTAGACTAGTTTAAGCAAGTTCTTTCTTTTCTAACTTAAGCTCTTAAATGCAGATGCTTGGTAATGTAATCTATGCGCAGATTTTACTGACAATGGAACGTCCTTGAATTTTCTTTTATTTCAGGAGTTAACTTCTTACACTATGCACTTAAAAAGTTGTCTAGATAAATGATAAAAATTATCAAGAAATTTTTAATGATATACTAAAGAATAAAAAAAAATGTGTCTTTTTTTTTCTAATTTTTCAGTTTTTAATAAGAAATTCATTGTTAGAATTATTATGGAATCATAAAATCATTTTGTCTTTTAAAATCACAATTTTGGAATAATAATGTTGTTAAATTAACGTAAATAATTATTTGAAAATTAACTCCTAAAATATTGATATAGTCACCCAATATTGTTATATATACAAAATTTCAGAAGAGAAGCTCACCAAGAAAATATTGTGCAATGAGTTATAAAATTCAATATGTACGGACTTAAAATCAGATCAACAAGCATACTATAATAGTTATAATTTCAGAAATTATCAATGATATATTAATTTCCTGTAGAATTAAAAATGAAGCGCGTAATGCATATTTTAAATCGAAATTTTTAAATGACTATTGAAAAACATTTGTTGCGAAAATTTATTGGAAATAATGTAGCTTGTTTAAAATATTATTACAAATTATGTGAATTTAATTACCAGTCAAGCTGAAAATTGGATAGTATAAATCATTTTTACAAATTCTACACTAATTTAAAGTAATATTGACAATACATTATAAAATAAAATCGAATAAATTATTACAGAAATTAACATTAGTTGCATTAGATTCATCCTTGCAATTAATATTTCATTTATTTAAATGTAATTGCCAAATAGAATTGTGCAATATACATGCTGCCTTATTTAAACAATATTGTATTTATTTAAAAATTCGTAATATATATAATTAATTTGAAAATGTCAATAAATCTATGCTTAATTTATAACTTTTCGGATGTAAATTATTACTTGTTTAAGTGTTCACTATATTTAATAAATTTAAATGCAAATTATTGCCATGCCTTTTAGATTAAATAAAAAAATATATACTTATCCAACATTTTTGCATTTCAAAATGACAGAATAGAAAAAATAAACAATTGGAAATGAAATGAATCATTGAAAATTTCAGACATGGTTTTATATATGGAATGATGTCAAAATAATCCATTATGACTTCGAAAATAGCCTCAATTTTTCAAGATTGAAGCAGAATATTTTATTTCATAAATTATAACAAATGAAATTGAGTTCTGATTTGTATTGTATTTCTAAGTAAAATGTAATTATTATCCTTTTACTTAGTTACACACACAAATACAAAATTTACAATTACATCATTGATTTGTTTTACAATTACATCATTGTGTTATCTTATGAACCAAAGTTGAAATTCGAAGGGAATGTTGAAGTTCATAAAATAAATGAAAATTAAGTTTCGTTTGCCGTATTGAGCACATATTTTCGTTTAAAGAAAATGAATGCAAATGAATACGATGCAAATGAATACGAAAACATAGGAATAAACAGAAATTTCTTTAAATGTTTTGTTAGAATTTAATTTTGTTAATTTGTTTTGTTAGAATTATTATTTCTTTAAATGTGTGTTTGTTAGAATGAAAGAAGTTTCTTTCATGTTGTGTATTTAAAAAAAATACTTTTATAAATATGCATTATTTTTATTATATTAGATTTTGAAAAAATAACGAGAGGATAATAACGAGAGTAAAAATAATGAGATTAAGATTTTTACAAAACATCTGTGGTGGCCTTCAACAAATGATCTAACGCAATGATCAATTTATAGAGAAACATATTCACAATTTTAAAAAATAATTCAAATCATTTAAAACATTTTCAAACTATTAATCGAAAAAATTTTGCTAAAATATTTGCTAAAAACTTTTTTATATTCTGAAACATGGAGCTTCACGTTTGAATTACCAAAGCTGTAAGCGGGAAATATAAGAAAAATTCTAAAGCTTATCGGTAATGATTAAACCATGAACGGAACAACAATGTTATTTATTGGATATTTTTACAATGTCTGCATTAAACTAATGTAATATTTGTCATGGTTTTTAATTTATGATCCATAAGGACTGAACGGAAACTGTTTTTGAAAACCGAGCATTCTTTAGTTACTCACTTTTATTTTAAATAATAATTAAGAAAAATTTTTAAATAACATATTATTTAGTTTTGTGAAAGTTTCATAATTTTTTTAATAATATCTTACCTCATATAAAATATATGTTGTACTGACGATTTTATATTCACTAGTCTGGCAATAAAGTAAATTCTTTCAACTTTCTTTTTCTTTTCGATTCCTACAATTAATTGAAAAAAAATGAGCTATATCATCTTATTAGGATTTCAATACTCAAAAAAGGTTTGATGTAGCAGCAGAAGACTAGTTTAGGATTCTCTATATGACACCTACCATTAGGAAATAATCCAGAACACAAAGTTTTAATACTTAAAGTAAAGAAGTGAATTTTCTTCGTGTTTAAATTTAAATATCATGAATTCATTGCTCCATGTTTGCTCATAAATCTGTCATTTCCTCTTCTTTTTAGCATTTCTTAGCAACATAGGAAAAAATAAATTTAAATGAAATTATATCATGCAAAATATGTTTACATTATTGAAAGATAATTTAACTTATCTTTTTTTATGCTTACTTTAGATTTTTTTTTATAGTTTATGTATGTATACAGGGTGTTGCCGAATTCGACCGACAAATTCAGAGGAGTGATAGAAGACATCAGTAGGATGAAGAATCACCATATAACATCAGGTCCCAAACGACGTTTAACCCTTTAAGCAGTTTGCCCTTACAGTGTACGTGCTACCCAAAATTGGACTGATCTGGTTTGCCCGTACGTAGTACGGGCATCGATATTTTCTCCTTTCCTTTTCTGGTTTGCCCGCATTTTTCATTATTGAAAGAGACTATTTAGTATTATTATTTTTCAACAGATGGCGTGGCTTGTCCATGTAAATGAAATGATTTTCATCCGGGTTTTTATATGTAGCGGGAACTTTTCTTTGAAATTTTTGTTCTACTGTATGCCGTGCTTGTGAATCTTATGGAAATTATGGATGGAGTAGACGACGAAAATACTTTCTTGTTAGATGATGAACTACATTCTGATACAGATACAGATATTTCTTCTAATTATTTGGATTATTCCTCGACTCGTGCAGTGAGCTCAGCTCTGGTGAAGATTTGAGTTCTGCAAGAATTTTTACCGAGGTTGATGTGAAAAATCCACTTGTTCCGTGTCCTCGATTTAAATTTTCTGGTATTCCCTCTGTGCACGTATAATTTGACGACACTTCTAATGTTACTGCATGCAGAATGTACTTGAAAAAAGCAAACATTTAGGGGGTTTTGTGTCCAAAATTGTAAAATAAAAAATGTTGTAAAAGCATTAAAAGTGAAAAAAATAAAAAATAAAAATTCTTAATATTCTTATTCTATTAAGTATGGTACTTATTTATATGCAATTAAAAAATATGCCTTTTTTGGAAGCATTTCTGGTAAAATAATTGACCGCTTAAAGGGTTAATTGATGAAACTCGCAAAAATATAGAGAGCCCGAAAACTGTTGGAAATTGTAAAAGAATAAGACCAATTTAGAGCAAGGATAGTACGCATACGTAGATGAAAAATTACCAGAAATCATAGGGTAGCAAATATTGTTTATTCAGTGAAAGTGGAGGAACAGACGTCGAAAAGACAATGAGTCTGGCGTCGAGAATAGTTCTATGAATGCGAGGATTGGGAATGAGGAAATCGAGAAGAAGTCTTCTCGTATAAATTTTTCATGCGTTCGAGAAAAATAAAAGCAGCGAGCAAGTATTCATTAATGAACATTGCAGAATTGATGCTCCTTAAACTTCATTCGCAAACAACACGTCAGATATCACGAATGTTCCTAAAATATGCTGGTGCTCCATCATACATCAACCAAATTGTCAAGTGTTCCCTGCAGTATATCCGGGGAAAACTGCTAGAAGAAAACAAGGTACTTTTTGCCGCTAAGGCGTTCGGGCAGAAAATAGTAGCCAATTCGCCAAGTAGATGACTCTGCCCAGATGTTAATATCAAACTTGTGATGAACGTTCGACGAGATAATGATGTGGGAGTTTTCGAATGACCAAGTATTCGCATTGTGCGCGTTAAGACACCTTATTTCGTAAAGCAGACTTCATCTGAGTATAAAACTCTAGTAGAAAACTGTGCATCTTCCCGTGTGGCATCAAGCATCCAGCGTGCGAATTTCACCCGATTTGTGATTTCCATTGAAAACCGTTACCTGCGACCCTATGTTTTCAGGTGATTTTTTCACCTACTTAATGCCTGTTATCCTACTTATTTCTTGCTCTGAATTTGCCTCTCGAATTTGGCAACTCTCTCTGCGAACATCGGTACTGATTTGCAGCAATGTTTTCTGGTCCCCATTTTAGTTTTGAATATCTTTAGTTTTAGTTTTGAATATCTTTAAAACTACCCAATTCTCACAATACACACTTATATAAAATTATAGAATATAAAATTCCTTCCATTCAAAGCTTTCATTTGTCTTCAAGTTTTAAAATATTTGTAAATATGGATTCTAAACTATGTTTTTATTTTCAGTAACTTATGACCCCCTAAATAATCAAATCCGCATGTTACCAGCAAGAAAAAAAACTTTTAAGAATATACTTTCACTTAAAAAAATTCATAGTTGAAACACCATTTGCTATATTTTATTAATTTTCCGACTCTCTATATTTTTGAGATTTTCACCAATTAAACGCCATTTGAGGCCCCATATTGTATGATGACTCTTTATCCCCTTGACGCCTATTATCACCACTCTGAATTTATCGGTCGAATTCGGCAACACCCTTTATATTAAATAAAGTTTCATTTTCCTGCTAACGGAGGAACAATATAAGTGACGTTTCTTTGAAATCATCCTTTTATCTACTAGCAACATATATTTCATAAAACTCCTGAAACTTTCTTCCGAACAAACGAGCAAAAGAAAAACATAATCGAAAAATAGAAACAAATTCAACTGCTTTATGTAATCGCATTCTGCTTCAGAATATTTTACTAACTGCACATTTCAGGAAATGTTGCATGTTTACTGAACAAACATTTTAGAAAGAAAAATGTTTTAAAATATATGTTCAAAATTTTAGCTTATTTGTAAACTGCACGACTTCTCAAATATTAAAGATATTTTTCAGAATCAGAATCAAAAGAAAAGTCCTGAGGTTAAAAATCAACATGTGGTTCGTATCGAGGATCACGAAGATCTTAAATAAAATGTATGGAATAGCTCAAAAAATATATGGCTGGATGCTATCTTTTAGATAATTTAATCTCGTATCGTAAATAAAAGTAGCAACGATTACTAAACCTTTGATCCAGGTCTTTACTTTAATTCCTGCATGTTTTACAGACCTCTAATTCTTGGCACAAAAGTTATTTATTTGGATAAATGAAAAAATAGTTTATCGTGTATCATTTTAAAGAATAAAAGTTTATTATATCCATGAAGTGAATGGGGATACTCGGAAACAGAAAATGGAAATATAACATGGTAACACTACTTGTCGCAAAACTTTGGAATAAAGTTAAAAAAAAAATGGGGATCAATTTGAATCAGAATGTTCGCTTTGATAGATATCTGTCTTTGTAAGCCACATATGTCAAATCCATCTGAATATTTCTTTTTGATTGCCTCAATCTGAAAAAAGAATTAAGATGTACGGTTTTAACTCGATGCAAATTTATTTCTGAACTCTCCAGTGTTAGTAATTGCAATGCACCTCCGTCTATGCATTCAAACAATTTATATAAATAATTTACTTGGATTACTCCCTAATTTAGCTGTAGAGCCTCGATTAATTAGATCCATTAGATCTGCATGGTTTAATGGATCAAATTATTTCATTTTCTGAACTTAACCAAGCTAGAATCATTTTTATTCTTCTTTTAAAAGAATTAAACACGTATATCAGCCATGTTATTAAATATTATTAAAACGATGAAAGAAAATGAAAGTAAACGTTCGAGTGAATCGAATGAAAAAAACTCTTAATGACCTTCAGGAAGAAGGATAATAATTTCTTTCCAAAGAATATTTGCATAATTATTATTAAAAAGAGATGCTACGAGTATGAGTATTAAAATTATAAGATAGTTCCTCAGGTATTAGATATAAATTACTGTTATGGAAAGACATATTCTTATTTAAAATTTATTAACTTTTTTATTTGAAAAAAAACAGCCTTTTTCCGGTTCTGAAACATTGTAAATTGAATAAATAAACACAGAGGAAAGTGTACAAAAAAGGTAAAATGATATGAATATTTGGATAACAAATGTGCAGTTCAAATGTACTTATATGGAAATTAAAATATTATGTATTTTTATATGTTTGATGACCAATATTTATTTGATCTATATTGGAAGAAAAATAATGATGTTAAAAATCGTAAATTGGGAACAAAGTTTATGCTGTGTGTGATATTTATATGGATATTGATATAATAAGCAGTAGACGATAAATAATATATTTTCAGTATTTGTTCACTGTTTAATTTATAATTAGCATCAATAATTTTTCTTGTGGAGTCGTTAAAAGTTTCGATTTAATTTAACAGTTATTTATTACGGGTTACACATAGACAATTTATATACAAATGTTTGGAATAATTTTAAAACATATATAAGAGCATCACCTGACCTGAACTGAGTCATTTTGCTACAAGGTCTCAGAGTGCGTTGTCTCTGACGTCACCAGAGTCAGTTATGGTTTGTGTTACAAGAGCGGCTACATTCTTTCTTTTATTTCCTTTTATAGATTCTGAATATAGAGCATTGAATTTTTAGTTCGTCCTGCTGAAATCGATTAGCTTCTCCTTTCATTCATGTAATTGGTATTGTTAATTAATTCTCAAACCGGAATAAAAGGGATTGTTAGTTTGTTGTCACAGGAAATAGTTATACATCTTCAATTACGCTAAATCATGGTAAAATGTATACTTTTAGAACATTCAAAGTTATTTAAAATTTACATATTTCCAATGCCTATGTCTTGTATCTGGAGATAAAGTAGTTATTTCTACATTTCTTTAGTATAATATCGTAAAAAAGTAAAGCCTTAAATATAATTCCTCATAATTTTACTAGAAAAATTTATTGAAAAAAAGATTGCAATTACCGCGTTTTGTTATATTTTTGTATGTAAATAAACTTATAATATTTATTTTAAATTTATGTAATGAAAATATTTATTTGATTACCCATTATTGATTGATGGATTTTCGGAGCTTTCTGACTCACATTGCATTTAGCAAAACAATCTACCCATCGATGCAATCAATTAGTGAGTCTGACTTCAATTCCCGAGAACAGGAAATTCAATCAGCATTAATATGCTTATCGAAACTCGATACTTGTTATGGAAGGGTTCTTCAAGTATTACTTAGGACAAAATTAAAGACGGATAAAAAAAGAAATGAAAACACGTATAATAACACCGTCATTTTTGATTTTATCACTAACTTAATTAATAACATGGCTTGCAAAATGAGGTGCGCCTGTGACAAAGAATTTATACTCCGTTTTTGCCTGAAGATAAAATCGATCGATAATTAATTGCAGAAGTTTGCTAACATTACATAAGAGAAAATTTCTAAGTCATCTCGTCCGATGGGAAAAGCAATTTACTACATGCTTTGGTGATTTGTTTCAAGCTCTCATTTTCTCAAAAATATTCTTGCTCTGTTAGAAAGCAATATGATAATTGTCACCAATCTGAGGAATTATATCAGATATTTAATCACAAGATTGCAATAGTTCTTCGCCGGCCATTCTTAATTACTACACGAGAAATCCCTTTAAGTATAAGCTGTGAATGAGAAACTCATTAAACATTGATTTAAATCATAAAATATGTATAATCTAATAATAAAAATATATTTATAACAGTTTTATTCAAAATTTCGAGTTTTTATTGTTAATGAATAATTTTTTATACACATTATATAAAAATTACTTTGAGAGACAGAAATTTTAGTTAGAAAATTATTGTAAGTAAGAACCTACAGTTTACATCATGACACAATAGTCATTACACTAACTAGCTGATATCTTAGTAAACATCGCATTCTCTCTTCCGAGTTATATTTTATTTTTCTATTTATAAGGTACATTGAGCTCTTCTAAACACTTCGGACTCTGTAAAAGACATGTAGCTTTATAATTATGGTGTTATTTGTTAAATTATTGTCCAGATAATTTCAGAATGCATATTTGTTTTTGCCTATTCATTCTCAGATAGAAGAAAATTGATCATGTTTATTCCCATATTAGCATACACTTCATGAGATTAAAGTACATTTTTATAGAGGAAATTACTCATAACCCAGAGACAATTCTTAGAAATAAAACGAAAACACTGTGCATGAGAACCATAAACAGTTATTCCAACCCGCTCTAAGGTAAACTATACAATACTCTAAGGAAAAATATGAGTGGCTGGCCACCGCGACGTTATTAGCCGAAACTAAGATTAAACCTAAATGTCATCACTAACCACGTTACAACCCTTCTCATAAGAGGCAAGTCTCGTCATTGGTAAGTGGTAGCTGACTCAATACTATTTCTTCCAACCAGGGTGGCAACAATCAACAACCATTCCGGAAACTTCTCATCAGTTTGTCTGAAGTGCCCTCCATGAGGGCGAGGGGGGGTGACTGCATATAGAAGTAAATCTTATTTTTAATATATAGTAAAGTATAAAAAAATCACTGGATGATGACATTTTGACCTTAATAGAACTGTACAGTTTCACGAAAACCTCTAGGTCAGTCAATATATTATATTATTTCAAAAAATATTTATTTTAGTTCATTGGCAACAACCTCTGTTTTAATAAGAAGCAAAATGTGTCTCTGGAAAGCATATATTTATTTGCTCAAATTACGCACAAAATAGAACTTCCAATTCCTCCTTTATGGAACATTTTCTTCTCAAATGCTAAAGACTTGATAAAAGATTTACCAGAAGCATATTTCAAAGTAGGAATGACATTTTAGACTATATTCCCAGAGAAATGGAAAAGATTATTAAAGATTTGAGAACTACGGTCATGTTTATGCTAGAGATAAAGAGATTACTGTTTGTGGTTATTCCATGTCGTTTCGTGCACATTCAGCTGCATGACATGCAAGCAACTCGTTCCCGAACTTCCCTAAGGCTCTTAGATATTCTAAAAGTTCCCTGATTTAAAATTCCATTTCGTAGTAACGGCAAGCCATTCCTGGAACAATGGGGCATCAGTTTGTTTCTTCTCAAAATTAGATTTGGAATCTGAAAGCCTATTCTAGATCTTTTATTCGCTGATATTTGTTGTTTAATTTTGAAATACTATTGAGACTTGCGATCTGTGCATTGCTCTTTAAAAGCAATTTTTTTTTGGCACAGATTTTAAAAGTATTAACATTTTAATCTTATTCAAAATATAGTATGTTGAAAATAAATTTAAAAAGCGTTAAAAAATGTATTACCATAATTTTTTAATATTTTAGTTTGGAAAAAATCAAGATAATATAAAAAAATATACCAGAGAATAAAGCAAATTAAATATAAATTGTATTTATTTGCTGGCTACTGATTTAAGAACAGTTTAAATGAAACATTTGATAAGGTAGAATTTTAATTAATACTTTTAATTATTTATATGGTGTATGCTAAATGTCATTTATTACAAATTAAATTTTTTAATATGCAACTATCTGAATTCCTTTTTGTTGCTCTAATTTGTATGCGAAAATGTGATTTATTCGAGATGTGTTTGCTTTATACAAAATGAAAATATTTCTTCTTTAATTAAGTATACCAACATTTCAAAATTTATTTAGTGTAGGAAGAGTTTCGATCTTAGAGCAGGTTATGTTAACTCCTTTTTTTTCCAATTAAAAGTATATATTTCAACCTTATCCTTCTTGCATTAAATGAACGGTATGGAAGCTTTCAAATTGCATTTGTCAAATCTTTTACTGAGCTAAACTGAAAAATTAATACCTATTTTTTATTTAGAACTCAGGAAACTAACTTAAGAAATTAAATATAAAACAGAGTAGCAGGCAATACTATTGGACAACGTTTTTATATCTATTGAAAGAAATGCATTCTATTTATGTCATTTTTTTTTTTAACATTGGCATCACCCTTTCACAATCCATAAGCATCTAAAGACCACCTGTATGAAAATGGAAGAAATAAATTATTTTTGAAGGAACTTAGGTTTAGGCAAAGAATATTAAATTACCTTTTCTAATTTAATTAACTCAATTATTATTGGAAATTTGTTAGTGAAAGGAAGATCTAATAAAAGGTAAATTAATTATTCTTCAATATTAATGATTAAAAAAGATAATAAAACTATAAACTTTTTCTGGTGTACTTAATTTTTTTCATTGAAACTAATTGAATACCTAGGCTTTTATTACATTCCATCTCTTATTGCTATTATTTATATATAATATGTTATTTCCATATTCTAGTACAAAATATTTGGCTTTTGCATGCTGTTAATTTACTCAATCAATGATTTAACGTTATTGAATTTATTGAAAATGTATTTCGCTTTTAATAAAATGATACCCCTAGCAAATTTATAAAAATTTGATATAACGTATCTGTAGTCTAAAAGTGTAATGTGTTGATGCTTTACATTATTTATTTATTTAAAAATGTCTGTACATAAAATTTAATTTATTTAGTTGGACCTTCATAAACATCAAACGGTTCTATTCATAGTTGAAAGAAAAAATCAAGATTACATTAGAATTTAATTTATAATTTTAATAATATATAAAAAAAACATAATTCCCATGCTAAGCTTAAATTTCTTTTATGTAAAAAAATATAAATGCTGGAAAAATTCAAATAAGCTATTTTAATTTCGGAAGGAGAAGAAAGATGTTATTAAAAAAAATGAGATTCATATTTTGTTGCACGTTTTCTATGGAAGTATGATACTTTTTAAATTGCCTGTATTATTTTGCTAAGAAATTTCGTAAAACTACATGCAATGTTTCATTCTGACATATAAAATTGCATAGGATAAATTCATTTTGCTTGAAAGCACAATTTTTTAAAGAAAATTAGCATTAAAAGTGATTTGTAACTGTCGTTAACTATCTTCTTTCGGTGTCGTTGAATAGATTTTTCCCCAAAATCGTTGCTTTATTCTTTTAGTGCTAAATTTATCTAAAGTCACTGATATTTTTCAAAAACATTTAATTTTTTATAGTTTCAATGTGAGAAAAATGAACACGCTCATTCATTCCTTTTGAATAAAACTATCTTGAAATAAAAAAAGTTATATGCACAGAAAAAGAAAAAAAAATTTACAATATTATAAAAAAATGAATAAGCGAATGTAGCTGAAATATATGATTTTCATTTTGAGAAATATTATATTAGAGAAAAAACTTTTTATCTTCTAAAATTTTGTAAAAAATTTTGTCACGCACATTTTCATTAGGATACAAAAGTATAGAAAATATTTTATATTTCAAGAATCTTGAATTGAACCAAAATTGAGAAAGCTTAAAGAGCTGAGAAAAATTCTCACAATAAATTTAAATACAAATTATTTAAATAAAAAAAATAATTTTAATAATTACTCATTTTCTTTCTCTTGATATTAAATTTTTCTACATATATATATATATATATATATATATATTCCATTCATTGTTTTTATATATATATATATATATATATATATATATATATATATATATATATATATATATATATATATATATATATATATATATATATATATATATATATATATATATATATAAACAATATGGTTACATTTAAAGCATAAATAAATTATCGGATACATTTAATTCATATTGTTAAAAACAATAACAGTCTCTTTTGTTAGAGCAGCCATGTTTGAAACTTTTCCTTAAAATCAGACATTTAGTTCGTGTAAACATGTAACAGCATAAATTTCTTTAAAAAGTAATATCTTTATTGATTAGTTCATTTAAAGTTTCATTGTTTGCTCGTAATGTCTATATTGTTACAAAATTTTTTCTTCTACAACAAATACCTCCACTCAATTGTAATTACTCAGCACATTTAATTGCTATAGTTCAGCAGCTTTCTTGCTGTCTAATCCTCCAGTTTCTCTACGTGTCGGCGACTCCGACTCCTCTCACACCACTTGTGACGATACACACGACGACTCGGACGATCCACACAACAACAACTTCGTAGCTTCTGAGTGCCCGTCTTTTATAGTTCCGGGAGGCGGGGCTAGAATCTTCTGACCAATCAGGGCGTACCTGGCTGCATCTCGGTTGTTAGTGGATGGATCTTGAAAGTTCTCGAACTTTCCGGTACTATCAATTTAGTAGCCAAACTTGCCAAATTTATCGCCAAGCCGCCAAATGCTCGCCAAGTCTGTCGCCAAGCTCTAAGTTCATTGATCTCAGCACGTACAGGACCGATCGTACAACGGTCTTTCTTGCGATGACTCTATTCGTGCCGGGTAGCAATATTATAGGTTCGTAACAATATATTGGAGTTAAAAATTAAATTATGAAAGGGAAATAATTCAAATAAATATTAAAAGCTATTAATATAACTTTCGGATAAATATTGCCATCAGTAAAAATTTATGGATAAGCAGCACATTTATTTCCTTACAGTAATTAATTTCATTTCTGGCCATAAAACTACCATATTCTTCATTTTTCGTTAATTAGAATTAAAGAAAAACTTCAGCAAATTGAGGAAAACATATTTTTTAAATGAGAAATGAGACTATAGTTAATAAGAAAGCAAGCCTTTTTTTTTAAATATTCAATTATTAAAAAAGTTCAATAATGGCAATCCTTATTTTACAGATGCATTAGAGAGCAGTGAAGCGAGCAGACGAAACTGGGCTTGCGAAAACAGCTTGAGTTTAATACAGTAAAGGGAATAAGAAAGTGATACTGGAAAAGATCGTCTAAAAAAATCTAGAAAGTAAGTATTTTAAAAAGTTATATTGTATTTATTATTCATTTATTGCTATTTGTAATACACAGTTTAAAAATACAAAATGAAAATCATGGTATTCATTAAAATATCCCTACATAATAAAAGTAATATGACATTTATGAGCATCGAAAGTTCCATGAAGAATATTTTTGCATAGAAATCTTTTTAGTAAACACATTAAAAGGTATTAAAAATTTCGAAACAAATTTTAGCACCTACTCTAAGTTTAGTTACTTTTCACTTTAGTACATTCGACTCCAAATATGATATTTTATTCCTTAAAAATTTTAGCTCCGAAGCAGCTAATGATCACATTTAATAAATTTATTAGAGATATTCCGTCCAGAGAATGCACAGAAAAAAAAGGCTAACATGCTGGTAAAGGAATATCAATGCTTTATTCGAGCAAAACTGTGAATAATAAACTTACACAAGCATATCACTTACAGTAAACAGTAGCACAGAAGTAGAAAAGCACTTTCAAACTACCACAACAGCACAAGACCCTCAGAGAGAACTCGCTGGAGATCAGCTACTCGTTTGAGCTCAACTCAAGTACTCACAATGATTCCTCTTACATGCGCAGTTCAGCTTTTATAATTACTGTGATAAAAAATTGAAGATTCTTGATCAAATTAAGAATTCGCGTCTTAATTGAGTTATCGCCAAGATTTTCAATTACTCTTGGGTCATAAGTTCTATCGTCAAAGTGGTCAAATTTGTCACCAAAGCACTAAATAATTTCGAATTTTCTCTCAAAGACTGGTAAGGGGCAACGACCTGGCAATAATGCACCATTCTTTAGAATATATTTAAAACTCTCTTCCTTAATATGAAACCAGCTGCGCTAGGATATAACTTTACAATCTTAACAGATCTCTTTGGTACATGGAATCTAGAGCAATTTAATTCTATGAAATAGTTTGGAACTGTTATTTTCTTAACCAAATTTTTCAGCATACTTTTAAGTAAAGGAAATCTTATATTTATCTATCAGTAGAAACATATTTTCAAATACCTGACAAATATAACATATGGCCATATCATTTCAAATCACTTTTTTCTTCTGAATTTATGCACTTTGTATCTTTATTTACTAAATAGAATATTAATCTATTAAAAATTAAACCGACAATACTCAGAGACCCCTAACTCGGTTTCTACTAAATAAATCAGAATCTAACTTCATATATTTGTTACTTTAGCCACGGGGCCAAGGATTACATAGGAAAAAAATAATTTAAAATTTTGCCAACTGATCCCTAAATGATGTGCTATACTGCTTAAAACCATGCGCTAATGAGTAGCACATTTCATGTCAATATAAAAACAGATAAGTATGGTTCGAAAAAATCATTCGTTCGCAGTGAACATGCCGCTGACAGAGAAAAAGCGCGTTGATCGTAAAAAAATATTTTTTTTCAGAATACGAGCGATGTTTCAAAAATGCTTGTTGCTTGCACGCGGTTGAAAAGCTTAAGGAAATAACTCATATATGTAAATGCAGTTAAAGGAATGATGCGCAAGTTTGAAGAAATTGGTTCTTTCGTTATTGCACTGGGAAGAAGATGACGTACAGTGGAGTGAGCAACTATTTTGGAAGCTGCAATTGTAACTGCTGAATGCTGTATAAATTCTTCAAATACTGCTCTAAGTAGCCGTTCAATAGCACGAGCTCTGATCATTCCTTGCTCAGTTAAAATTATGAAACTTTATCCTTTCAAGATACGTTTCGTGTAACTATTGAAACCATAGGATTACTCTGAGCGCCCTCAATTTACCTTGCTTTTTCTATTGATGATGGAGGTTTGCAAGTGGAAGAGTACTGGCTAATGCATATTTTATAGACATAATGGACACATTTACATGGTACTGAGAACACGCAGAACGTTAAATATGCGTGTGTGTATATATATATATATATATATATATATATATATATATATATATATATATATATATATATATATATATATATATATATATATATATATATATATATATGTATTGAAGCAGAATACAGGTTCGAAGCAGTGACGAGACTTGGTATTTTTAATTTCGTTTTATTCTTTCTTTAATATCCATCTCGGGAAAACAATTTATTTACAAGCAGACGCAGCTCGGCACAAAAGCAGAAGTAAGAAAGAAGGGACCGAAACAATTGATCACTCGTCTTGTAAAACATGGGATTTCCGGCCACGCGCAAGGGCACCGAAGGGGTCACGTAGTACTGATGGCCCATTATTTTTTTTACAAAGGGATTAATTAAACCCAAAGTGGAATTAGATCAAGAAATAAGACAATAATTTACTATGGACTAAATGAAGAGTTTAAAATATCATTACACACACACACACACACACACACACACACACACACACACACACACACACACACACACACACACACATACACACACACACACACACATACACACACACATACACACACACACACACATATATATATATATATATATATATATATATATATATATCATGTGTGTGTGTGTGTGTGTTTTCCTACTATGAATACTTATTTATGCATTTTTAAAAATATTTATAATATTAGTGCAAAAATGGTCAAAAAAATACATTTTTCGGCATCTAAGGATTTATTACCTTATGGGCAAAAAGCTTTTCAACATGAGGAAAATGTGATTGATCATTTACGAATGTCATAATTTATGTGAACATAAGTTTTCAAATAGTGTCTGATATTCCATGCGGTCTTCAGACATTCTGATATTTCAGCGATTTCTCTCAGATATTTATGCCTATGACTGAATACCTTTGAATTGATTGAATTATGACTGAATTGAACAAATTTTTTTAAACAATTTACTTATTCTCAAACTTGGTAGATACTTATTCACACAGAAAGGTACCATCAAATGGCGCCATAAAATATCATTTGTTGTGAATTGGCTTCGGTAGTTGCCAAAATATATGAGTACACCACAAATTAATTGAAATATTTAATTGGACCGTTTGAAAAGTATTCCTGAAATACAATGAAGAAGATTCATTCTTGAAAATAATAATAACAGATGCAAGAAAACGGATTGTCTTTAATAATACTGAGTGATATGCACTCACCCAAACGTCCCAGACAAACAATTTATGCAAATATAAAGCAAGTAAAGATAAATAGAATTGTAAGAAATAGATTTAACCTATCTTTTTAAAGCATAAAACTTTACCCAAATTACTGACTTTTTTAATTACATATAACACATTTGATTTTCAATACACGCATACACGTTCTCAATCAGCCATAAGTATATTTTCGTAGGAAATTATTTCTGGGATGATTTTTAAATTTCCTATCATTGATACCGCATAGAATTAAGGTAATAAATTTAAGAACTTGTTTTAAATATAACAGACTTTCGATAAAATAAGTTGTAAAACTTTTATTTCAAGTAATACGCCAGAAGTTTCCTCTACTATAATAGTAAATTTAAAGGAGAATGCGAAACATTGTTATTCAAAATAGGCAATATATAGCAAAAAGAATTTATTTTATGTCTTTAAAAGATGCAAATAATAAAGAATTATATTTCTTTGACTGCCGAGAGTTAGGGACAAATATAGGTTTTACACATTTAAAAAAGTACTTAGAAATATTTACTTCAAGGAATTCTTTGTCTATAATCCCAGGAGGAAATTGATATTTGTCATTAGTTTTATTTTTCAAACTCAAGAAAATTGTAAATTGATCCATACGAACTTTTGACTTGTGAAGAAAATAATATTTCCTGACCTAGAACTTCTTATACGCCCTATAAAATGTAACAATTCTAAATTCTATTTTATTATAAAAATTTTTTCAAATACTCTATATACATAATTTATTTTCATTTCTCACTGTAGACGACTAAACCTAGCAATCCAATCAAGAATACATTTTTGATGGCAATGAAAAAAAAAATCCAATGATGTACAAATTCAATTTCTCATTGTTCCAGATATAAAGTAATAAAATGATTCAATCACAACATTGTAGGTTTGCTATGTCAAATTCATTTTTCAACCACATTAAAATCTATATTGTATCACCTCCATTTGCTGTTTATGAAGTGTAAAGTTATAAAAGAGTTTATTCTGAAACAACAATTTGCAATTTCTTCTAATAGTTTGTTAAATAATAGAGAAAATGAAAATTAATGTATTTCAATTACTGCTATTTTTCACTTAGAGATAATTTTTTCGTTAGAATAATAATTTTAATTAATATAATTAATTTATCGAATATTTATATATATTTCTTTATATAAATATAATGATGGAAATGATACGATAATATATATGATAGGAATAATTTATAGGAATTATTTAAATTAAAGTATTAATCTAAATTTATTAATGAATAAGATCTTTACTGAGATTTCTGATATAATTTTAAAAAATAAAATATGAATATTGGAATAAATAAACGAATAGACAAAATGTTCCCTTTACAAGATGACTATAGTTTATAAAAGGTGCCATTATATAGTATGAATTTTTCATTCATAGTTATTTCAATAAAGGGTTTAATATATAGGATAAAAGACTGTTGGCCATCCTAGTATCATATTTTTAAATACTTAAAATGAATATATACCATTAAAAATTATAATTTATATAATACCATAAACATCTGCAGTGCATTTTGAATTTTAATTTGGATTCATATAAAAAAATTCCTAAAACAGAAATTGGCGTCTGATTAAATGGTTGAGTGATACTATTAATAATTTTCATCCCAAATATTTGAGGGGGATTAAATTTTTAAAATTTGTTTTCATAACTTCACGATATTTTTCAAGATTCAGAAAAATTTAAAATATCATGAATAAATAACAAATTACCTTTATTCCGATAAAGTTAAAAATGCTATTATGTCCAGAATAAAACTTTACAAAAGCCATGCATTTCATTGTATTAGCTTTAAATTATAGATGTATACACTTTTGAAGAATAGCTCCTGTTTTAATCTTTTTTGTGTCAAACATAAGTATTTAAAAATTATTATTAAGTATTCAGCCTCATTGTAATATTTCTGAAATAGAAGATATTTTCAGTATGATTTATGAAGAATTATTAAACATTTTCAACTGTTTCATGTCTAATTTCCGCACTTGAATAGATTTGATTTAAATTTACTACTCAGTTTATTATATGATGTCAATCCATGCATTTTTGCATGATTATTATTATTATATATATTTAACAAAAATAATTTAATAATAGATTTATCGAAATTTACTAAAATACTGATCCATAAATGTAAGTATTTAAATTTATTCCATGGAAATATGTGGGTTCTTAAAAGGAAATAATCCACAGATCCTAATGAGCTTATTTTCAAAGATTATAGAAAATTCATTAAGGCTCATATATTTTAATAATATAGAATTCCAAAGAAAATTGTAATTAGAAACTACAAGAGAAAATTGAACATTTCTTCGTAAAAAACTTTAAGTATCAGTCCCTTGGATTTAGAAGCCATTAGAATGTTTTTATTTTTAAGTTCCTACTTAATTTTCCATATATTATATTTAAGTTCAAATGTAACAGATGTATCGTTCTGTTGAGAAAAGCGAATTCATTGAATTATCAAAATGAGTTTTAAAGCTAATTGATTTTACATTGAATAATCCTAAAAAAATGACAAGTATCTCTTCGAAGAGTTTTCTTAAAAATCCGTGATGTGTTGAAAATTCAAATATAATATGCATATTTTATAAGAATGAAATGAAATGTAAAGCAAATATTTCAAGAGTTATTTCTATATTATTTCTAATTTTATTTACTGAAAAGACATTTTTTTAAAATTTTTCCGTAAGTTCCGTTTAAAATTACAATATATCTTAGTTCTACTTATATTAATGAAAGTAATTGAATTTTCAACTTAAATCCACATAGAACACTATTAGAATTAAATTAATTGATCTCTTAAAATTTTTTTATGCATTTCGCTAATTAACATTCCGATATTTCCGACTTAACGGACAAATTATATTCAACGCCAAAGGCTCACTCTAATTTTTTAATAAAAAATTAAAATGTAAATTTAATGCTACAAAATATTTGTCAATGAAATTCTCACATAATTAGAGATCTTAAAACTGCATATCTATTGAATAGTTAGATTTCAATATTCGTGTAAAAGGGCGTTCTATCTTTTTCTTTCCAATAAAAGTCATTTATCATTAAAAAGAAGAAAATGTGTTCATGTTTCTCAATGTGCATCTATTTTAAAAAACTATTTTTATCTTAATTAATTTTATTCATAAGAGAAAATTAAATGGTTTTACTTTATATTTTTAACTTTCGTACACAAATTAAGATACTGTTCGCCTCTAAAATCCTGGTAAGTTTTCTGATTTCCATAATTACCAAACAAAAAAATAAATGCAAATTTCTTAGTTACCAAACTTATTTCAGTAATTACCTAACACAAAATAAATCCAAACGATATTTTCACTTCAAGGAAAAAGTTTCGGAAATAGGGAAAAATCTTGTTTCGGATTCCCACAATTACTAAACAAATAAATAAATAAAAATTGTAAGTTTTTCAAACTGATTTTCATAATTATCAAACAAAAATATAAATACAAATTTTATTTTCTAGGGTTAATACAAAAACCGAACTTTTGAAAAACCAGTTTTCGAATTCAATGTTACCAAAAATCCGGTTTTAACCGATTTTCGAATTTTTGTCAAAAAAAAAAGAAAAAATAGAATAGGGAAAATATTTCATTTAATTTATATAAAATAACAAAAAAAAAACGAAATCAATATCAAAGTCAAAATTAAAATATAAAAAAATAAGGATTGTATTTACATATTACGTACACAATATAACGAAAACTCAAACAAAAATTTCAAATAATGCTTGTATTATTTTTACTGATTTTAATTTCTCCTATTTCTCTTATTTAATTTTCCTTATTTTGAACATAATATTGTCTGAAATGGAAAATAATCGTTCACTATCTATTGAGCTTGGTTTTATAGTTTTCAGGGCATCAAATAACAATACTTTTTGTTCTTTTATTCGTTGTCGCAAACAATGAAAATTCAACTTTCAGTGTCTTTGGATTTGTAAGGGGTCTTCTAGAAACTTATGAATTGTTTTTTCTATGGTTTCTTTTAAAAAAACATTACTCTGACGTAGTTTCTTCGGTTCGCTCTTTATCAGAATTGGTTTCACATACGAATTTGGAAATATTCAAGACAATATATTTTCATATAGCTTAATAGTTTCGGTTTTCGAAGCTATAGAAATGAAACTGGATTTCTTCGTTGAACTAGAAATGCTTTGTGGATTTTGCAAATACAGCAAAAGAGTTGGTAATTCTATTTGCATTCTTTCTTGAATTCGTTTTTCTAAAGCATATAATAATTCAAAACTTATTTCAGTTTTTAATTTTATTAGTTCAATTAACAGAAATTCAAGACAAATCCATCTCAACCGATCAAATTCCTTTTTTTTTTATTTTTTTTTGAAGACGAGGAATATTCAGCCGTTACGGAAAACCGGTTTTCTTAATTTAAAAACCGATTTTCAAATGTGACAAATTTATTTAAACACATTTTTTTAAGAAACCGGTTTTATAAAACCGGGTTTGAAAAACCGACAAACCCTAGTATTTTCACTGCAAGGAAACAGTTTCGGAAATATAGAAAAACCTTATGTTTCACACTTCAATTGTCCCTTAAGAATGGGCTGTTTCCTATTCTTAATCATGAAGCATATAGTTCAAAGGAATGTATATGTGTTATATGACTTCTAAAATTTGAATCCTTAAAAATGGGCCATTGTGCAAAACTTAATGTCTTCCATGAAGAACACGGATACGGGGAATGGGCCAGCGCTCTGTTCTCCCCTCGCATAAAAAAAAATTCCCGTTGAAATCACCAACTTAGGAAAACTGGCTGACATATTAATGAGAGAAAAAGTCGTTGATATTAAACTGACCTCCATTACTTGGGTGCCCATCATGAGATTTATCTGAATTTTCAAATTTTTTGAGGTGTTTCTTTAGGCCGCAAAATAGACTCTTTTGAGATCTTTTTGAGAACTAAAGAAATCAGATCCATTCTTTCACGTGATATTCTGGAAACATAAATAATGGTAAAAATTCAAAGTCATAATAAGAGCTTTATGAAACAGGATTATTTAATTTAATATGAAGTGATCTATAAAATTTCTCTCAAGAGAAACAAGAATATCTTTTTTTTAATCATAACAATCTCTATTCCTAATATCTTATGAATTCTGATATTCTCACGTTAAGGATGAAATATTGCTTACAGGAAGCGCAAAATATTTTGCTAGATCCTCCCCGTGGTTAACATTTTTATATTCAAGTTGATCAACTGAAAAAAGGATCCAAAAAAACCCTATTAACTTCGAATCAAGGTCATTCATGCAAGAAGGAGAGGGATTGAAATTTCCAGCCTCGAGTGCCAAAATTGCGATGTATCCTTCCAAGTTGTGCACACTTATTGAAATATGCAAATAAAATTTCTGTCAAAGTCTTACCGTGTTATCGATAATCAGATTGTAGAGGTTTTCTTATTTAACTCCAGGCATTTTAGAATACGAAACGAGATGCATAATTTAAATTTTCAAATGCATTTTTCCTAGTAGTTTCGAATGAATTTGTTTGATATGTAAAAACTGCTTTATATCAAAAGAGTTTTAGTTTTATTTTTCTTATTTTGTAAAAATGTGGATAAAAATTAATTATTTGTATTTGATTAACCTCAATGCTTTCGTATTTCATTTCTTGTTTTTTTTTAATGATATGAAAATAATATTTATGAGTAAGTAAAAAATTATAAGTAATTATGCTTAGAATCATAATTATTAGAAATAAACTTATTTTCTATATAAAATACTTGATATTGATTCTCGAATTAATTAAAAATGGAAATTAAAAAAAAATAGTTTTAGTTTTTAGATTATTTGTAACGTGTCTTTACTTATTAAACCCCGAAAAGATTTTCAATAAGCAGATTGAGATGGGCATTCTTTACACTGTTCAGCTGAAAGTTCTTCTTGAGACTTTAAATACGCAATAAAAAATATCTAAGATTCAATTTAGAATGAAAACTGTAGAGAAAATGCAAAATGTTAATTTTCCTCTTTGCAATTCATTAAGAAATAACATGTGTGCTTTTTTAAAACCTTTACTGAAATAAAATATTCTTCTCTTCTGCATCGAATATATTCAGTATGCATGTCATGATACAATAAACAAGAATTCTCTGTTAGGTTCAAGCTAATTAAATTGGGCGTTCCTAGTTCATTTAAAAGATTAACTGAGCCATGAGAATAAAATTATAACTGGCACAGCATATATAAAAAAACTGTAGGTATGTAAGAACTTTCCATTATGAATCATATCTAAAAGTCCATTTGTTGTGATGAAATAGTTTCTAGCACAGCATACGTATACACCTATTTTCAGGGATAAAATATCTATTCCCCCAACATATGCAGAAAACCAAAATTAAAATATCTACTAGTTCAGCATACTTGTGAATAGCAATCGTACCGAATAGCAAAGGTAACATTTCCATTCGGTTTGGAAAGAAAAAAATAAACCCACATTTTATCGGAATACTTTTTAAAATTCTTTTGGAAAATAGGTCTAAAATAAAAAAGATGTTCTCATGGAAAATGTATGTATTCGTATTTTCTTCAATAGTATTAAAATCAATTTAGTGATATTGAATTATCTTTCACAAACAGCCCTATCGAGGATGGATTTTCAATGAGGAAAGATTACAAATATATTTCATTTATTTACTTTTGTTTCCGGCTTTTGCTCTGACAGCAATTTTTTTCAATGATCTAACTATTAGAGATGCATACAATTGTTTCTGAATTAAATTTCTTTAATATATGAACCTCATATATGGGCAATGCAATATTAAGAAACTGCAAAGTTTGTTTCATATCTACTTAAATAAGCACCTGGTTTGTCGATTTCCAGAAATATTAATTAACTGCGAAAAACTTTTATTGAGAATAACTTTGATTCTTTAGGGCACATCATTCAAGGTTGATATCTGAATTCATGAAATTTAAAAAAATAAATCACAAATTTATCTTTATTGGTCAAAATAATTTCTCCCCATATGTTTAATTTTCTTAATTTTTTTTTTGTTTGTTTGAGATATGCTTATTATTTCAAAAAAACTGAAACGTAAATATCATTGAAAGCTATTACATAACTGTTCGATCTACAGAAAATATAAGAGAATATGCCCTAAGTATTTAAAATACTTTATAGTATAAAATCAGATATTTTGCATGATATATCTATTAATTTTATATTTATTCATTTATTATTTTGTTTATTTAATACTTTTGCTTATGTTTTCTTTTGCAATTAAATTAGCTTCTACATTGCAAATTTACTTTGGGTTTTTTTTTTAAATTCGGAATAAGACAAGATGAAAACCCCAACAGCTTCGCAAATAACGCATTTTTAAAGTTTCAAAGTTTTTTTTTTTTTTTTTTTTTTTTTTTTACTACACAGTTTAAATGATGACATTCATATAGACCATACACCAGTGATTACTACAGATCCCATTTTTAGCATTCCTAAAACCGAAATACTGGTATCATTTGGGGTCTGAAATTAATTAGACGTCATTGCTTCTGAAATAGAAATAGAAAATATTTTTTATAACCTATAGTTCACACAACTGAATTAACTAAGCATAAAACATAAAAACAATTTCCGAACATAGACACAAGGGGAGACACTATATTCACGAATTTTACTTATTAATTTCAGATATTTTTTATTATGTGAAATTCAGTGACCATGTTAATACATAATGAAATAATTAATGTTTCATAATGATAATGGAAACATTTATCTTGAGTAGCAAACGAAGTTCTAATAATAAGAATTCCATAGAGAGAACCAAATATTATTCTCAAACAGCAAGCACAACGTTGAGAAAGTACATTATTCATTCCATATGTATATCATAATCATTAGATGCTAATGAGAATGAAAAAAAACCATTTCTATTCTTTGTATTTCTAATAGAAGAATGTCATGGCGGTATGTTTTTTTCTGAAACCACACTACTTCTCAGATTATAGAAATTAAAAAAAGTGAAAGCTTTTTTTTCTGTAACAAAACATTCTTATTAAAGCTAACCGCAATTTTTTTTTAGTTCAATATAATTAAATTTTCATTTTCTTTCTTCTTATGATCACAGTATAAAAAAGTGCTGTTTCAACATTGTTTCTAATATTAATTTTGTAACAGTACTAATTGGAACTTGAAAAAGTTATTTATTTCGCGAAATAAAATGAAAGAGAATAGTTTCGAAAAGAATATTTTAATTTGATAATAAGGTCGTACTAGTGTAATATGTGACACAATGCTATTAAATTAGGTAAAGCCATAATTACAACCACAATAAAAAGTAGCATAGAAGATAATCCATGTTAAAAATCCAGAATAATCCATGTTAAAAATATTCTTGGTATGTTTTACATTCTGTTCAGCTTTCATTTGAATTGTTATATTCATAAATGATGATTATGCCTATATTATAATTATTTCCATTCTATTTTATTGTTTTCATTACACTTTTATGATCCATTACACATAATATTTTTATAATCTTATTTAAAATTAACAGGTTCTTTCGAAAATCATTGATTGTATCGGATACTTGGTGATTCGAATGTTTTTTTTTTTTTTATTATTGATTTACTTATCACCAGAATTTCTTTTAAGGCTACTTTAACTTGGATTGTGAAGTTTGAATGTTAGTTGTCTCTTAGATTATTAAACAAAGAAGAAAACTTCGCGTCAAAGTTTTAAGCTAATTATAAGGAAAGAAGTGATTTTTATGTTTTAAATGTACAATATTAGAAAACTATCTCAATATTTAAAATTTAAAAGGAAAATTTAGTTTACAAACGAAGAATTTTGAAATGGGAATTAATAAAATTCATGCAATCATTTAAAAAATATTTCTAGTACAGAGTTTTTAATTTTGAGTGATTATGCTCTCCTTCAATTACAGATTCCCGTAGAATCAAGGCAAACGCAAAATTCTCGTAGAATCAAGGCAAACGCAAGATTCTCGTAGATTCAAGTAAATCGTAGTATAACTCATGCTAAATCAATCCAAAATTCATAAAACACGTCCAAGGCATAAAGGCAAATAACTTACTAGAAATTAAGATAAGAAATGAATTATTCGCAAAATAATCTGAATTCTGAAGTATATGATATGATGAAAGCATTTTGTGAGAACCTATGAGTTTTAGTCCATAGTGCATATTACGAATATCTCTAACATTATGGTTTTGAGTGATTATGAACTCCTTGAATTCCAGATTCTCGTATATTCAAGGCAAACCTGATATAGGCTGAAATCGCAGTATAACTCATGCTGAATCAATCCAAAATTCACAAAAGAAGCCCAAGGCATAATGTCAAGTAACTTACTAGAAATTAAGATGAGAAATTAATTATTCAGAAAATAATTTGAATTCTTATGTATCTGGTATGAATAATGCATTTTGTGAGAACCTATGAGTTTCAGACGAAAGTGCATATCACCAATATTCCTGACATTGAGGTTTTGAGTGATTATGCTCTCGTTCAATTCCAGATTTTCGTAGATTCAAGAGAAACCTGTTATAGGCTGAAATGTATAACTCATGCTGAATCAATCCGAAATTCACAAAACAAGCCTATGATCCAAGTTGAAGTTGCTTAACTAGAAATTAAGAAAAAATAATGTCAGAAAATAATCCGAATCATTAAGTATTTAGTATGATAAATGCGTTTCGAATGAACTCATGAGTTTCAGACCAAAGTGCATATCACAAAATTGGTTGTTTTACGAGTATAATAAAACATGGAAACATCAAATTGAGATGGAAAGCAGCATAGTACATTTGCAAATATCGATTATGTATATATCGATCCCAATGGAAGACAAAAAAAAGTTTCCAGATCGTAAACCAATGAATCTTGTTGGCTTAGATTGCTCCGCTTTGCGCAATCTCAACAGTATAGTCCTTGTTTCCAGTATCGTATCGTATTTGATATTTTTTGACCTTTAATGAATGTGCTGCAATTTTTTAATACATCTTAAAGTGATAATCTTTTTTTCGAGTACTTTCATTATCCTTGGTATTCTGGTATCAAATTAAAGAAGAGATTTAATTTAGAGAATTAATATTTTCATTAAGAAATATTTTTTTTATATTAAAAGATTCCTGTCTAGTTCTGAGTAATCTATTCCGATGATTTACTAGCTCTCGCGCCATTAAAATCGACAAATTAACGAACCAAAGAACAAACCATCATTTACTTTATTACATTTATGGACTACAGTTAAATACTGTATGACCTACATGAAAAGCATCACGGACATGTTGCATTTCAATTAAATTACATTTTTATGATCTTTTTTTTTTACTTTTGAAAACACATTTTTAAAAGATTTTTAGAAATAATAATGAAGAAAAAAAATGTTTAGATTTAAATATCATTAATCGTGATATAATATTCGTTAAAGATATTAAAAAAACATGCTAAATCAATCTGTGACATGAAAAGTAAAAACTGAAGGAGTTTAAGTTAAAACTGCCAGTTTTTTGCAATTTAATTTATGAGTTTAAGAAACTGATTCATCGCTTTATGAGCTAAGTTTTAAAGTATTAGGAATTCTGAAATCAACTTTAAAACCACTATTTATGATTTCAGAAAATATTTTACCTCTTAAAAGTTATTGCCTTTAAAGATTATATTAAATTATTTGAGTGATTTTTTTTCTATCTTAAATAAAAGGAGATAGTTCTTTGAATTTATTTTTAACAACAGAGCATAATTATTACAAAAAATATAGAATTACATCATTTAAAGAAAAGTTAAGATGATGTTTCTCAAATGATTTAAAAACAAATTGGAGTAGAAGATGCTTTTATTAAAGATGAAAAATTTACATTGCTGTTTCAAGTAACAAATGTGGGATTGTAAACAACGAACGAATTTAAAAACATAAGTTTATTTTAAAAAAGAAACATTTTTTACGAAATTTTCTTAGAAAACCGGAACCTTTTAACAAAGGGAATATCAAATAAAGCGATTCTAGAATCTTACCTGAAATTCAATATTCAAAAATTTTATTTCTCGGTGATTTAATTATAAATCAAGAAAATACAAATCAAACAAATGGAATGTTTGAACAAATGATAAAACTCATTGTATTTCGTTCTTCTTTTATATATATATATATATATATATATATATATATATATATATAAATTTAAAAGAATTATCTTACTTTTCGTCTTATGTAAGCAGATGCTGAGCATGTTTTAAACTTTTATTCATACAAATACTATTTGATTTCCTTTGAAGACATTTTGTTAAAGTTTTCGTGAAGGAGAAAAAAAATCACGATAATGTAATTGAATACTGATGGGAAAATAAATTGCTGTAGAATAAATATATTTACCTTCAAAATGAGAATTGGCACTCTTCCACTTCAAATACTACGTTCGAATTTCATGAAATAATAACATCAAAATTAGTATTATAAAAGACCTTTTTTTTTAAAAAAAAAAAAATCACTTTTATTAAAATCTTTTGAAGTAGATTTTTCAGTTTATTTGTTTTCTACGTTTTAGGATTAATAATAATTTAATTATATTACTGAATCTTCAAATCATTTTCTTCTTCAAATTATTTCGAAGAATGGCAAATATATGTTATAAAAATTCAATTAATTATTCATTTCGCTGATTATTAAACCCTGAAAATATTTAAATATATCATAATATAAGGTTCTATCTTAATAAGCATGAATCAAGTCAAATAAATGTGTGTTAATAAAAGGGATCTGAAGAAAACTTATTAAAATATTTGAAAAGTTTAATCAATATTTTTGTGTTCAGCTGCTCCCTTAAATTCCTTTATAAATGTCTTGAGAAGAATAAAGTAACATATATTAAATTTTTTTCAATATTGAAGAAATTTATTATAAACATTGTCCAAAACTGCTTACAGTAAATTTTATTCCCCAAAAATAAATACAAATTTAAATTAAAAATTTTTACCCATTTGTCATTTTAAAGTTTGATGGAATTTTAACCAAGAATAAAAATGCAAATTAGCTTTCACTTTTCATATAATTTTCATTAACAACATTTTTTTTTATTTTCTATCATATGCAATATTCTTCTTTTTTAAGTTCATTACTTAAAATGAGTACTACTCTTAAATATACAACTATTCTTAAAATATGCCAGATGAAAAAATTTAATACTTTATACTACATGATGTTCATAAACACAATTAGACACAATTTATTTAAAAAAAAGCAAAATGATTTTACAATTTGCTAAAAGAAATCCATGAGTAGTTGCAAGCTATGAAAAACTTATTTCTATCTGACTTACAAAAGTAATGGAAGTTGATAACTTATAATTGTTACAAACAGTAATAGTCTCATCATATTTTTGATATTATGGAGAATATTTGAACAAAAAATTCAGTCTCGATTCAGAATATGCATTCTTTAATTTATCAATGACTTATTTATTTCTGCTGCGTTTTAAACATCTCTATCAAAATGTACTTACTAAAATAATAAAAAAAAACATTTCCTAAAACAAATATCCTAGTTTCATTAAAAGAAAATACTTGATATTTTTCTAAACGACTTTCATTTTCCTCATAATAAATATATTTCCTCTTTTTCTCTAAATGATTAATTGATATGTACATTTCAGTTTATTATAATTGAATGACATTATTACAAAATCAATTCATGTTTAAACCACAATGTATACTCGCATTAAATAAAATTCAGGATAGAATCTTAATTTCGCAATGCCAATTCATTTTTTTCTCTCTAAATCAACAGATTTGTTTTAAGAAATAAATTTCTTTCTGTATGCCTTCATATTAAGGGAATTCTTGTACTAACGTATCAGTTTTGCTTTAGAGATTGATTCACTAATATTTTCGAATGATAGCAAATTTATCCCCAATAGAAGTTGCATCGGAGCATGATGCTGTGTTTAATTAAGGCGAAATTTTAATAATTACTTTCCGCAAGGCAACTCATATCATTGGTCATCGGAAATTCCTATGATGAAAGCCTTTTCAGTCAGCAACTTAATCAGAGCTAATAAGAGGTTCAAAGTATTGCTATTTTACTGATTATGTTTCGAATCTTCGAAATTCAGTGGATGAATCGTAAATGTAATATTCAAATTAAACAAGACTGATTTATTCGTCCACTACTGAAATCTTTAAAGTTGATTATGAAATGGAAAATTTTATGATAAAGTTGTTTAATTCAGCTGAAAGCTCTTGAATTGTCATTTGTATTAAGTACTAAATAACAATAATCTCGCTGAAGAATTATATTAATTGACCTGAGGGTATTTAAAGTATTAACTATGTAAGCACTGAGATGGATTCTATTTATTTAAATTAAGATTACCACAAGAATGCATCAGAGTTATGAAATGCAAATGTTTCTAACAATTCATAACTTAAAAGAATAAGAATTACTATTTGATGAAAGAATCTAATTATGGTATTACTTATATGCAAGTTATTGTTTTGTAATATATATATATATATATATATAGGGTGTTGCCGAATTCTACCGACAAATTCAGAGGGGTGATAGTAGGCATCAAAAGGATAAAGAATCACCATACAACTTGGGGAACCAAACAACGTTTAGAGAGTGAAAATCGCAAAAATATAGGGAGTCGGAGAATTGCTGGAAACTGTAAAAAAATAATTTAAAAATAACAAATCTAGTTTCAACTGTGAATTCTTTTTAAGTGAAAGTCCATTCTTAAAAGCTATTTTTCATGTAAGTGAAATATCTATTTGATGAACCAGGGGGGTCATAAATTATTGAAAATAAAAAAAATAGTTTAGAACCCTTATCTGCAAAAACATTAAAACTATAAGAAAAATAAAAGCTTGAAAATATAAGGAATTTTATACTCTTTAATATGATATAAGTTTGTAGTGTGAAAACTGGGGAGGTTTTAAGATATTCAAAAAAACTAAAACGTTTGCCGTGAAATATAGCTGCAACATAGGCACCGATGTTTACAGACGGTTTTACAAAATTCTACTGAAAAATTCTGAAGAGTGATAACAGGCATTAAGCCGATAAGAATTTCCAAAAAAATATAAAGTCATAAACGACGGTGAAAATTTATTTGGTGGAATATAGATACATCATACATTTACAGCACAGACATTTACAGAAATGAGACGTTGAGAAACTTTTATAAAAATTGCTCAATGTTGCGGCCATTAAGGCCATTACACAACCGACACCGACGTTTAAAGGACTGCCGGATGCGCTCAAACATACCAGGCGTGCTTGCGATTTCTCCAGAAGCGACAACGATCCGTGCTACGAGATCTTCCACTGTATACAAAGGTCTCTGATAAACTAGAGATTTCATGTGGCCCCAGAAGGAGAAATCCAAGGGACTGTATTCTTGTATTAATGTTTTACAGTTTCCAATAATTCTGCGACTTCCTATATTTTTGCGATTTTTACCCCCTAAAATTCATTTGGGATCCCGTGTTGTATGTGATTCTTTATCCTTTTAATGCCTACTATCACCCCTCTGAATTTGTCAGTCACAGTCAAGTTACTCAATATTTCTTTTTTACATCATCCATGTACCTTTAATTACAAATGTGAGATTTTTTTAAATAGAATAATAAATGAAGCGTATTCTTTACTTAAATTCTTGGATGACTTTTATTCCTTTAATTTCTTTTTAATCTACACCTTTTCAAATCTAGGCAATACAAAACAAGCAAACAAAACATATTTAGTGGCCTCTTTTTCATCAAAATCTTGTTTTGTATCTTGGTTATCTGATTGTTTAAAATCGACTAAAAAAATTAACTAATGTGCATTATTCTATGATAAACAAATTAAATTTATGCTTCGATTCTGGTAAGCGGTATATTCCATTAGCATTCTATCCAACATAACATCCAATTCGTAAACTATGATAACCTTTTAAAATGCTTACGAAAAGTTTTAAAGCAATTTTTAAATTCAGGTCATTTTAAGCGATATGAGAAATTCCCTTGTATATGAAAACTAATTGATCTAAAAGAATCTGATTTAAGAAATTTAAAACCCATATATCACCATATCTTCTACAGATCATTTTGGTATCCTAATGCTTATACAGATAAATTTTATATAAGTACTTCAGAATAAATGTAGCACTCGGAAAAACAGAAGCAAAAGTATCAATATTAAAGTTTTTGCATAATAGTTATTAATCTTATACTGCCATCAGTAATAAAAATGGGTGTTTCATAAATTTAGATATTGTATTCAAGAAAATCAAAACATTTATAAATATGTAAATACAGGAAAGATAAGTGAACCGAATTTACTATAATTTATCATTGTTTTTTATTGAATTTAAAATAAATTAATAGTATTAATCTTATACAGTATAAGATTAATACTATTAATTTATTTTAAATTCAATAAAAAATTTTTAATTCATTTTTATTACTGATGGCAGTATAAGATTAATAACTATTAATAAAATTAATAGTTATTAATCTTATACTGCCATCAGTAATAAAAATGGGTGTTTCATAAATTTAGATATTGTATTCAAGAAAATCAAAACATTTATAAATATGTAAATACAGGAAAGATAAGTGAACCGAATTTACTATAATTTATCATTGTTTTTTATTGAATTTTTGAATTTAAAAATCCCCAAATATTTGTATAATTATCACTTTCTTTAGCTATATCATGTATAAAGTATTTATGCCAAGGCAATTAATTGTTGGAAATCGAAAATGTTATCTTATTTCTCTAGTGTTAAAAGTCCTTGAAGTCTTAAAAGTTCTAGAACTTCTATTTATCAGAATATTATGAATAAGGATCTAAGTTAAAAATGGGTTTGCTGAATATTGCATAAATGGGCACAATTTGTATTCAGATATGCAAGATATGTCATAAATTTCGCATATATTTCAAAAACTAATAATAAAAGAAAAAAAATTTCAGAATAAACATCAGTTTGTCCGAATATGATCATTGTACTTTTTCATGCATTAAATAAAGCATCCTAAAATGCTAAAAAGAAGATCCTCACATTTCAATAAAGCAGATATTATGCAATATTTCAGTATTATGCAAATAAGACAAAAATGACAAATAGACAATGAAACAGATCACAATAGCACGATACTGTTAATTTGTTTTGAAGTAAAATATTTTCACTATGAACATTACCACAAGATTCGCTGCGTCTATTACAAATGAGTTTAACATATCGGCATCGATTCCACTAGAGGTCCGTGGAATAGTATGTTTCAGTTCAACCACAGTGGGTCAGATACCGCTGCTCTCAAGAGAATTTAAGTAGTCTCACAATCAAATATATACTGGCCATTTAAGTTTACAATTCGATTTATCACTCGGACTTCAGTGAACATGTGCAACAGAAACGTCCTGACTACAAGCACTGAGTGGGTCGATGTATACCATCTTGCATGAAAGTGACCGCAGGTAATGCATGTCTTTCCTGCAATACAGACACAACTTGATTATGTCTGAGTATAACATACTTTTCAGGAATGTATGAGCAGGATACATAACATTGCACTTCAAAAAAGGAAAATACCCAGAATGAAAGATGATGTGAAATCACATTAAAGTCACATGAAAAGATTGATATGATTGGCCAGGTGCTCACGAGGGTTTGATATCACACATATACCAAAGGGTTTTTTTTTCAAACTAATATCAACATGCAATGAAAAATGGTCTTCATTCTTCCAAAAGGCATTCTGCTACCAACATGAGTCACATTTTCAATTTGCACCAGCGAATAATTTAATCCTTCATCTGTATATACCAGTAATAACCGATGAAGTGCCGTAAGGATTCAGATTCAAAAAAGACGATTATAGAATCAGTGTTATTTCTCAGGTTCGAACACGTCTATTCTTCGCTGAAGTCTCGGCTGTCGAATTTTTCATTACACTTTTTACAACATGAATGAGTCCAAGCTCTATAATGAGGTACCTTTTTAGGAAAGATCCTCTACATAACTAGTTTCTTAAAAATATTGAGCTAAATTTAATATCTCACTCAATGAAATAGATCTTTTTATGCTTTCTGTCTCTTCTCCGTAGGAAATTTTCATAATGAAATAGTTTAAATTTACCTGTCTTGCAGAAATATTAATCACTTATGTTCGATCTGGGAACGATAGCTTACTGAATCCGGTTCCAGCTAGATGTTTGATGACCATACTGATTTCTTTGAAATGTATGAACATCTTATTTTGGTTATTTTTGAAAATATTTCTTTATGCACTGAAAAATATCCATTGTGCCTCTGATCGTACTCTAGCAAACTGAAATTTTTTTCTGACCATTATTTCTTTCATTCTAAGTTTTGGAAATTAACATGGATTTATGACGCATCCTGTATTTAAAATGCAATCTGATAGGTTGATTTAACTTAAGTTGCGTAATTTTAAAATGTTGAATCCTATGTATATTTCTATAAATAAACGTATTGATTGCAAGAAAAACAAATGTTTTAAAACTGTTTGCATTTTTGAGAGTTTTCGTGGAAACCAAAGCATAATTCAATTTATAATCTGACGACCATACAAATACAACAATCAGATACATTTACAATGGGTATCAAAAAAGTTGAAATACATTCATGAACATTTTGCGGTTAATAAGGGATAAGGGGACATTAGGGATAGTTGCCAAAATAACAAATTTGTTAACTCAATTCTAACAGATAAGAAAGTAAGTTTAAATATGAATTAGAGCTTTTGCTTAACTTATTATCAATGGGATTTTAAACACCTATTTTTACAAAAATTGTTTTAAAAATGATTAGCATTGATGATTATTAAAGATTAATTTTAGCAAATGTATAGCAAACAGCGTTAAAATTTATTTTTTTAATATCTATTTCATTTATTTATTCATTTTTCTCATGTATGTTACATGCATATATAATTTATCAACTCCGAACTAATTACTTACTATTACATAATTCTGTATTTTATAAACACATCGGGATTGCATTAATAAATGTGTTTGCGAAATGTCAAAAACAAACTCGTATTCTTAAATTTATGAATATTTTGATACTAAATTAAGTTGTAACAAATGAATGAATTGATTAAAATAGCAAATAAGTTTAAAGTAGCACTTAACTCATATCTTAAACTGTTTTTAGATTATCGTTTGATAAAAATATTTCACAGTTATTCGAAAAGAAAAAAAATTAAAATCTGTATCTTATTATTACACTCGATTTATATGAGAAAATGTGCAATAGATAACTTATCTGATAGCGAAAGTATGTGCAGTAAGTCGCCAAAAAGACGCCAACATTCTCAAGTAGTCATACATCAGAGCTCATCTATTTCTCTCGCATCAATCGTCGATGAGGATTTCTATTAATTGGCTGAAGGAAACATCTATGAAGTCATTTGGCGCTATTTTCTCCGACATTCTTTCCCTCATTCTATCAGTACATTTTGTTACACATTTCTGCTTTCATTTTGTTAAATTTAGTTAGAGAGTCAAACAGGATTAGCTAACAAAATTCTCTAGTCATTCCGAGGAATTCAATTTTAACATAGGAAAATACATATGCAACATCCCGATTGGCGTGAAAATAATTTGGAAAAAATAATAGAGATCAAGAGTTCCCATTTACTTTAAATTCTTTTGTAAAAACTTTTGAACTCTCCAACATTCCTGTAATAGTTCCCGTCAAAAGTGAAATGAAGAATAAATTATTTCGTATATTACAGACTTCTAAATGCATTACGAGTAAAAATAACATTGAAACAAATATACAAAGGAATGAAAACAATTCTCCCCAGTATATATCTCTAAACTTCAGTCCACCGAAAGCTAATTTACTTGAACAACTTTATCTTCACTGACTCAAACTATCATCCCCCACCTTCGTTCCCATTCTTTACCAAAGCCGCGCGTGAGACAAGAAAAAAAGTGCATTATTTGAATAAAACTTTTCCCAGAGAGATCAAGGAAACAAGATTTGTTTCAAATTCTTTTTCGTTATATATATATTGCACAAAGTAGAACGAAATATTTCGTTGAATCTGAAAAAGAGATCAGGAAAGGATTACTGGCTTTAACAGTGGGAATTTCATTTCCTTGGCGACGAAGAAAATGCTACGTCTTGATATATTAGTCCCAGGAGAAGGAAATAAATCATGGGGACTCTAGTTGTGTGCGTCTGCCTGATATCACGATTTCTTTGGGCTTCTCTTATTGCAAAGCTGCTTTTATGAAAGATGCTTTGGCTACGTCTTATGTGTTCTTTTCCTTATATAATCATACTTATGAGCGGTCACGTGTCGGGCTTACGGCGTATCGCGCCTATTATTAACGCTGTAACTTCAGATTGTGTCCAGTAGCGGAACGAGGTATTAATAAATATAATTAAGATCTAGGAAAAAATATCTTGTATGCTAAATTTAATTCATAAAAATCTCCACATAGACAGTTTTTATATTATTTTCTTGTATTTTAAGTTGCTTTGTATATTTCAGTATTATATTAATATTTTCTGTTTGTTTAGGTTTCTCTTATTACTAAACAGTTTCTACGTAAAATACTTTTGCTACATCTGATGCATCTCCATTTCTGTTTAAATAAGAGTGCATATCAGATTAATTAAGGTTTAGAAAAAAAAAAAAGAAGAGTGATCATTTCATAAATGAATGTCAAAAAGAAATGGAATCTCACTTTTAATGTGCTTTGTGAATATTTAAAATCCCTAATTATTATGTATGTCCAATGCTCAGATTAAATATTATTTTCGTGTATTAGTAAATGTATTTAAATTTTAAATAAGAAAAAGATAATGTACTACGATGAGTCTCTACAGAATAGACGATTTTAATTTTCCTTCAAAGCTTTATTTAAAAAAAATCTTGTATTTTTAAACCCATACCCATATTATTGATGATGAACTTAAGAAGAAAATGTTTTCTTGCGCATTTCTATATTATTAAGTTGACTTCATTTGATCCTTATTTATACATATATTACATGTATTATGACATTACTTAAAATGCGTAAAATAATAAGGTAGCGTAAAGAATAAGGAATATTTTTTAATGTATTACTGAAATAAATAATAAGAAATACTAAAATTATATGCAAAAAAATCTATTTAAATAGTTTGTTCAAGATCATCATATTACACGAGTGCGCAAAAGTTAAGTATAAGTAGTAAATATGTGAATAGTGAAGAAAATAAAAATCGGATTGTAAGAAACATTATAAAATAAGAAAACAATAAAAAGGAATGACAATAATCACTTTTATTATCCAAAAAAAGCTTAGAAGAATGCTGGGTGTAAGATGAGTTCACACCTTTGAAAAAAATAAAAGAATTTAAAAAGTTATATAGCAATTTAATTATGTGTGTTATCTCCTATAATAACCAGACACAAGGCACAACTCCTTGCTTGTAGATGAATTATGGGCTCAAAGATTCCCAAATATTACGAAAAGTTTTCACTTCTGAAACGGCGCTTGGTTGTGCGGAAAAAACGCGAATTGATTCCTGAGCATATCCCATACACTTTCGAAAGATTTGCAATCAGGTGGGAGAAAAGACCACCGCATAGATTAGATAATTTATGCACTTAATTCATTGCAATATATACATATAAAGCCATTTTAAAGCACATAATTCTGAGCGTAATCCAGTTTATGGAGTGAAAAAATATAATTTATAACCGTCATAAATTATATAGCACTTTAAAAAAAAAGTAGAAAAAATTATTAGAAAAAAACTATACTGAAAACTAAATGAATTGCTAGGACATAATACAAATATCAAAAGTTTCAAGTATATCAAATATCAAAATATCTTTACTTAATGAGAGTCTTTTTCATTTTGATATTAACTGGCAACTGGCTATTTTTGAAAACAACAATAACAAGCTTTAAGAAACGTTTCCAATTATATGGGGAAGAATTATAATTATCAAAGAAGAGCAAATATAGAATTTTTGAGCTTTTTAATATAAAATATACAACAAATATGCAACAATATTTTATATAAGAGTACAAAAAAGAAACAATTTATATCACAAATATATCTGAGGTAATATATAAGATTAAATTTATTAAGATATCCAAGTTTATTTAAGAATTTATATAAAAAAATTTATAACATAAGTGTATGTATATTAACGTGCCTGATGTATTCAGGATTAATACAGGATACACAATTATACATTAGTGTTTGAATAAATAATACATAGAAGAGTATACTCAACATATCTAAACGTTTACACAGCTGATAAAATATATTATGGCATGCGTTTGCATAATAGATCTGAAAATCTATAGAATATGTTAAATAGCTTATGTAGAACCATTTATAACAGTGATTCAAAAATTTATATAAAGATATATTGCTTAATGAATCACTTTAATCTTAACAAAATATAGGAAATATGGAACCCCATATAGAATTCAGTAAAAGAACAATTAGAGACGAATACTTACGTATTAGATAACCATCTTCAAATAGCTCATTCTAGAGGCGCAGCTACATTTTAAGAATTTAAATAACTTAACAATTAAAAGATATTCGAAATGATTTAATTTTTAAAATCAGAAAAAAATATAAAATTGTTAACACATCTGAATTAGAAATTCATATCAAGGTGAATTTGTCTTCGTTACAAAACAGACTTTTACAAAACTCACAGAATAAAAATAAGGAATTACACTATCATAAAAATTCATTATTTTTTGTAATTTTTTTATTATTTTTATTTTAATTTTGAAAATAGTTGTGCCAACCAGTGAATAATGAAAGTAAATAATAACGACTATTAAAGCTGTGTCATTAAAAAAAAATAAAAATTGTATTACGAAATTAAAAATGAAACATTCTAACCTGCTTTGTCTATAAATTCAAATGCTTCCGTTTCCTAATTATTCAATTGCGCTTAACAAATTATAATATTTTTTTACAAATAACATGCACGATGATTTCAATTCAAACACAATAAAGGCTCTTAAAGAAGGTAAAAATAATCATTAATTGAGAAAAGTAATAATTATTTCAACTATTTCTTTCTCTTTCTTTTTGTCCAAACTTAATAACTTTAAAAACGAAGTAAATATCTTTGGTTCAAAAATATTCTTTTACCTTTATGAATCTTTAACATTAAGAGAGTATCTTTTTCGAGCATCTAAAGAAAATCATTTTGATATGTAATTACGAAAACATAAGTGACACTATGTCAAGAATTGTGCTTAGTAAGACAGAGAAAAAAAAAGTCTTGAAACACTTTCCTTGTTGTTCCTTTTATTATGTGGGCGATCTAAGACAAGTCATATTTATCCGGGACGTTTAGTATCCTAGGAAACGAAACGTATTTTGTTATAAGATACCTCGCTTCTTTTTTCCTTTTACTTGTGTGTGTGGAAGGGGGGGGGGGCGCATGTAGAATGCTTCCGAAATGAGACAATTAAATATAATATTGTCTGAAACAATCCTCTTCTGTCAAATTATAAAGCCTGGTTCGAATGGATACAACTGTTTGAATTGGCATTTAGAACACTGGAAATAAATTGATTCAAAACGTATATATATAATAGTAGAAAACACAGCAAATGGACTTATGTATGCCAGTCTTAGTAAGTATTTCATTTGTGATATTGCTAATTGGTAAGAATTTGAGGAATTTGTAGTTGTAGATCTTCTTGAACCGGTAAACCCACATTTAGGATTACCTTTATCTACCAAATTCCCTGTCTATATATGAATATTATAGTTCTAAATTATATGAATGTTCACATATGATTACATTAGCAGAAAAAGTTATTCTTTAGCTTTTGATCAGATATATAATAATAATATAAGCATCTTAAAAAATATGGATGATATGAATGTGATACTATTTTTCATCCCGCACTCTTCAAATACTTCTGTTGGAATGATTAGAAAGCCTGGAGATACGCATGTTTTAAGTTTATGAACATCAGTTGGTAGAGGGGAGCGAACACCAGCAGTTAGATCTAGCCCCAGGAAAAAAAAATATATAGCCATACATGCATATATGCGTCTTTCATAGTTTCACATCAGCCAAACAAAAAAAAAAAAAAAAAAAAAAAGGGAATAAGTTTTCATACCACTTTGATAGCCTTCGTACTTTTGGAGGAGATCATATTGAACATTTATTACTATATTTTATTTAAACGTTCAATTGCTTTTTTTGATTTCCGATTAACTTTTTTTTTCTTTTAACAACCTTACAAAGTTAGGATATTCATTTATAACCAATCTGTTCGTACTTAGTACAATTAATTGTGATTCAAAATTAAATATGAAGCGTGTCAGAGTGTGAAATTATGTGATAAAATCGAAGGGAAGTGTTTTCTGTTTTTGTAAATTAAATACATGCACATATTGGCGATATATAATCGCATTTTAGTTACTTTAAAGTATTTTGCCTTTCATTAAAGAATAATAATTCTAAATTCAAAAAAAATGTACTATTCTCGAAATTAACTTTGTTTAGCATAGAATAATAAGGCAGGAGATGACACATTTCATCAATAACTGAGACCATTCGAATAAACATTTTTTTTTTTTTTGTATTTTCTCGTTTATTAAAATACGATGGTCAAATATTACAAAAAAGACGCACAAAAGTTCCATAGTCAAACCTCGTTTGAAAACCGTTATTAAGGATTAAATTTCTTTACTTATCTTTAGGGAATCCTACTAGGATGCAAAGGTGTTTTTTTTCAGCAAAAATTCTAAATTTATTTTATAATCTAAATATGAAACTCAAAATTTATAAAATTTTAAAACTGTCTTTATTTTTAATTAATGTAAGATAGAATTATTGATATGGCAGTCTCAATAACACACAACAGAAAAAAAAATGGGACAATAAATCGTGATATTTTAAATTGGAAGTGATTGATTTAATTTATATTTACCTTAAAATTCTCCAAAAATGATATTCGAAATGTTATATTAATTATTTACTTATTCAGCCAAATTTTCTTATTTCTGGCTTCGAAAAAGCTTGAAAACAGCATTAGTTTTCTAGTATATTTAGATGAACTAATGCGCTATTTTTTAAAATTAAAATTAAATTTTTAAAAAACATTTATTTGTTTATATATATATATATATATATATATATATATATATATATATATATATATATATATATATATATATATATATATATATATATATATATATATATATATATATATATATATATATATATATATATATATATAGCGAGAGAGAGAGAGACTGTGTATTATATCTAGATAATTTGAGAAGTATATATATGAAATAAAAAAATCAATTTTGCTCATTCTTTTTTCACTAATCCTGTTTCTCATAATTTTGAAAATTTTGATAAAATCTTTTTCTTACATTCGCAGTTTATTACAAATTCTAATTGTGTATATCGTCTTTAAATTTGATCTTTTATGGCTATTTAAGTTATATGACGCAATAAAAATTTCAAAGGATTCTCTTTTCTGGCATTGTCTCTGAATCTAGTCGGATACATTAATGCTGTATTTTGTGTATGAATATTTTCCCATAATTATATTTATTTGATTAAATGAATAAAATTTTACCACAAACCGACACACACACACACACACACACATACATACATATATATATATATATATATATATATATATATATATATATATATATATATATATATATATATATATATATATATATATATATATATATATATTAATTAATAATATTATCGTTAACTTCAGCTATAATTTGTTTTATTTCATGATTAGAGATAATAAAGGAATTTTCATACTTATGTTATAAATATTACGAACAAATTTACTAACTTTTGTTGCAATAAAAGAAAGAGAATAATATTTTCCATTGTATTTTATATGCGATTTGTAAGAATATTTCATGATGTAATTAATAGTCGATTAACAACTTTTGTTATAGAGACTGTCTGAATAATAAAGATGTTCCGATAACCCTAAATTTCAGCCATTAAAATAATGAATAAAAATTTTACGAAAAAAAAACGTAAGAGTATATCGGTCATTATCACTCATCGTTAAATAAAGTGATCGAATAAATCGTTATAAGCAAGGAAAATGAATAAAGGCTATATTTATTATTATGGTATTTTACCTTAGCTATTCATAATCTATTCAGCTACGTAATCTGTATTGGTAGTTTTTGTATAAGCAAATCTGATGGTTCAGTCTTCAGGATAATTGGATGAGAAATTGTTTTTCGCTACTCGTCAGGAATGTGTAAGATGTTCGCAAAAAATATCTATCAGAACTGTTTACTATTCATTATTGGGTTAAGCCTTAAGGCATAATTTCGCATCCTAGGTTAAAAGTTGTGAACTTCGAGACTCTATGTCACATGTATACAACTTGTACAAAATTTGGAGCACGTTACATGTGTAGAGAGTTAAACGCCCATTCACTAGTGGGACTCAAAAGGTGCAGAAATGGTTGACATCTCAAGCGCCATTTTCGACGACTACCTACTGTTCAGAATTACGAAGTCTATAACAAAAAACCGTTTGTTACATTCAAGAGTGGGGCCTAAATAAAGTTAAAATAAACTAAGTCCATTCACCAGATCGAGATATTAAAATATAATAAATTAGTAACTTATATTAATAAAGCTTTTAAAATAATTTCTGAGTTCCCCTTATAGAGAAAATGGCAATATTATTTGTCTATTATTACCATTAAAACTTAGTTTAAGATTTAATTGTAATATTATGTATCTGTAAATATGCAAGTAATTAGTTGATAATTGTTCCAATATTTATATAGGCATATAAATATTACTCACATGAGAATCAGAGATATTTTGATAATTTTTGTAAATAGTTTTTAAATTATGTAAATTGCTACTCCACACTGAATTTGAATGTATTTTTTTTGAAAAAAGAACAAAATACAATGCTGTGAGTGACATCTGAGTAAATATGATTTAATATAACAATATTTGCTTCACTAAAAGTTCAGTAAAATAATTTCTATAGAATAAGAATACTAAGAAATATAGAAATCTACCATTTCAAAGTAAATTGTCCCAATATGATGTACATTTATTTAAATTACGAATGGAGATAGATTTTAGATATTTGATCTAAATGTAGTACATTGCTAATGTTTGAAGTTCCAGTCACCCTGAATTTCAATCCGTGCTTAAACATGTATTATCTGACCGATGATTGGCTTAACCCTAATTTGGGGTTAATGATAGAAACTGTAACCGAAACCAATGACTTATTTACTTTATAACGATCACTGTCAAAGCAAATGGAAGCTAATTGATGTTGATATCTGTGATTCTCAATCCTTCACGTGATTAGACTTCCAATAACTTGCTAAATGCATATATCTACTAATAATAAAGATGAGTGTATGTATATTTGCTTGTATTAGTGTTCCACAAGTCATATTATTTAAACTTCAGCTATCAAATTTAGCATATATATATACACCTTGGAGGGTGGAAATGTGTATCTCATAGCGATTTAAAAAAATATTATTATTTATTTCATTAAAATGCAACCGTATTTTCACATTAATTTTCGAAAATATTATTGCAAAAAATGATTTAAATCTTTTAAAAATTTTAAAAAATATACCTTTTTGATTATGCCAATTTAATCGCCATGAAAATGCTTTCTGAATTTGCTAATTTTTTAAAAAAAATATATTTCTTCATATTTCCATTTAAAGACTAATTAATTAGTCTTTAAATTCAAACATTTTTTATTGTTTCGTCGAATGTTTAAATGCGTGGTTTTTTTTTTTCCATTGCTGGAAATCAGCGCTGAAGAGTTATGTTTAATATCTACTAATATTACAAGACAAATAAAAATGTGAAGTTACTGTGCCAGGAAAATTACAGGGTGAATGAACCAGACATTTATGATTTTAACTGCACTGTGATTTCGGGGACTGATTTCCACCAGAAATGTTCAAGAACACAATAAATATAATTGAAGCATAGAATTAAAATGGCTTTGCTTTAATTAAAGAACATTTGGCTAAATCATGATGATGAAATATCTAAGCAATTTAACTAGAAAAACCAATAATTCGGCGAACCATCTGGTCTTCTAAGGTGAGTGGTTCTTAAGTAAATTGTTTTGGTTTTTAGTGATGATGATCCTGAATTATAATATTATATAATTTTAAATTATAAATATTAATTTTTTACTAAGCTATTATCAAAAATAGGTCTTATTTCTTGAAACTTAATTTTCATAAATTAATAAATGTATTATCAATTATTTTTTAAATAATATTTTAAACAAAAGAAAAGTATTGGATATTAATATTAAAATCCCGTAATAATTATAATTAATCTGGCTTTTAATCGTAATCTGACTAATGATTCTCACAAAAAGATGTGTGTTTCAACTGATTATTGAATAATAGAACTTTCATCCGAGTTAGATACTTACTCCATTTTCTTAACGAGGTAATGTGTAGTATCTATATGCGTCTTACAAATAGCTTCATTACCTTTCAGATCATATTTCAACCCTTATTTAAGAGTGAAGTTCAGCTTGAGATTGGTCATGACATTAGAAACAATATAAATAGTTTAATGCAACAAATGTCTCGATTATAAGCTCTGAGATATGTAATATTGGCAAACAATTCGTTTCGGCATATATTCATTTCGCGTCATACAATCCGCTAAGCCTTATCTACTTTACCTTCATACTTTTGCCTTATCCTTTATAAGCATACTTTAGATATGTCTTTATTATTTCCCCCCCGCATCAAAGCAAATAATAACTTGTGCTTCCTATGTTAACTGATTCATCTTTAAAAAATGAACACTTATTAGTAAAATTTGTACTTAATCTTTTGCGGCTTGTTATTATTAAGTATATTAACAATCAACTTTATTATATATTAAGATGGATATGTGATTTTGATTAAGTACAACTTTTTACAGCATGAATCTTTCGCAATATATATGCATGTTCCTTCTCTCTAACTTGTGATCATTTCATAATCTTTTAGCCACATTCAAGAATTTATAGAACATCTTAATGAAACATATGTTTAAATATCTTGAGAAATAGATTCTCCATTTTTTTTTCAAAATAGTTTTGATATTATACGACTACGACTGCATACTATATTGTCAGCATATTTCAGAATTTACACATTGATACTAACATTGCATTTTGGGAGAACAGTCGCTATTTTTACTTGTGTTATATGGAAAATATATTGTAGCAAGAGCGTTGTTGTCATACATATGAATAAATTTGAAATTATTTTCAAAAATCAATTTTATATGATACGAATGTTACTATTTTTCTATACTATAACATCTATATTCTGTTTTATGAATACAATGTTGCCAAAATGCAAGGATAAGTTTTCTAAGTAGAGATGAATTTCAAATGATTGTTTAACTTATGTAATCAATTTTTTTAAATATATTTAACAAATTAATTAATTCTTTTAATTAATTCTTAATTCTTTTAATTGTATGATTTATCACAAAATAAATTTTATTTGCACATAAAATCAATTTAAAATTTAGATATATAGTGTTTTCTTTCAATATATTTTTATTTAGTAACAATTCTAAAGTTTTTAAAGATAAATATATCTAAATTGTTTTAGAATTAGCTATATAAATTCTTTCACACATTTCATTGTCCAATTTAGCATCTTGTTTATATTCCCAATTATTAATTCATTTTATGTAGGTCTTAAAATGTTTAGCAAAATACTTTTTACCAAGTTTAATGATGAAAAAAAAAAGATTTTAAAATTGTACCAACTAAGAAAGCTTAGGAAATACCTGATAGGAAAAAAAAATATTTTATTCTTTCTTTACGGAATTTCCCTTATTACCTTTGTCATTAGCACACTAAGCGAAACACAAATATTCTTTGAAATTTCCTTTTTGTTGTGCAATCAAAAATGGATTATTGCAGTTTCATCAGCATTTGAATATGTTTATATTGAATTGAAGATTTTTGCTGATATGGAAAGTAAAATCACTAATGCATAAAACATTTTATTTCTCTTCGCTCATCTCTGTTTTTGAAAATTTATTATTATTACTAATTCGTTAGTGGAGTTAAATTAATTAAAACAACTTCTTTTTAATAATTTTAATATTTAAATCTGAAATAATTAATTTTATGTTACCAATGTGCCAAACTATCTAACTAACTAATTGGTTAAATTTTTGGAAGAGTTTGTGTAATAGAAATAATATAACAAATATATTATTATTATTATTATAGAAATATATTAGTACTAATGTAATAATTTAATACTTATAATAGTATTAATATAATACTTTAATATTTATAATATTTATCATGTAATAATTTAATCATATAATTTAATGCTTTAGACTAAAATTAACCTTCTATTAGAAAATTGAATTTAAACCTAAAAACTTCATATTACATATATTAAAAAATGAAACAGCACATGTTAATTATCCGTTAAGTCTGACCTAGAAAGGGTATATTAATGATCTAATATATGTATGAAGAATCATTATTGGCTGCTATAAGTCAGTGGAAATGAAAGAAATTAAACGATTTTTTGTAATGTTTGCTTATATTTGAATTTGAATAATTTAATATATTGTACTTTGCATATGAGAAAAATTTATACAGTATACTCATTCTTTTTTCAATACAATAACAATGCATAATAATGATGTAACAAACAAGAGGACTTTGAAATTATCACATTCCTCAGATTTTATTGATTTCACCCAAGATCAAAACTTCTAAAGCTTCTTTAAAATGAGTGATAGATATTCATGTATTATCCTTCTATCCGAAATCGAATGTTAAGACAATCTGATTTATCTTGGATAAATATTCGTAAGTAAAACCCTCTTTAACTCTTCAGAAGATTATTTTAATTTTAATTTTATCTTAATGCAGTATATTGTGTGAAACTATTTAAATCGTAATGATTTCTGATTTCACAGTGAAAGAAAATAATTAGTTTTTAGAACCTCGGAGACCATTCTTTCATAAAAAATATTACTACTTTTAATTTCATTTGCCGTCACATCCTTCGGTGCATCAGATCATATTGAGCACGCTTTGTGATAATTTATATTCATAATCTAAAGAAATATTTTGTAATCTTGAGAAAAGAACTTTTAGTATTTTCTTTATGTGTCGATATATAACATTTTGAAATATGCCCATGAATCTAACAATTGATAAAGTCAAAAATTTGTCATCTTTAGAGAACATCCCCAGGGGTAAAAGCAAGCAGCGTTTAGTAACGAATGAAGGTATGGCATGACGATGTATGAAAAAAAAAGTCATCGCTATTCGCTCTAAAATGTTTCGAGATCCTCTTATGAAAAATATGTCACTGAAAAGGATAGATGTGAGATCGTAAACATAAATCTTTTAGAAGATATTGCTCAGTGATATGTTTTGTAGTGACGAAAATGAATATCAAATAATTCAAACGATAGCATAAGTTTCCTTTAAGCAACATTAAAAAATATCTTATCTTTGATCTATAGCAAGCCTTAAGGTATATTTCATCAAAAATGCTTTCAATATTTGTAGAAAAAGCTTTGCTTTCTTAATGTTCGTAGGAAATTTTAAAACAAATTTTGTCAACAGAATATTCAGAATATGATGAAAATGGATTTCGTTCTTTGTGATTATTGGAGACTTTTCATGAAATTTTTTTTTCCATTTTAAACTGATTTAAAATTAAAATGAAATTTTGGAAATTGAAAATACTGAAAACGTGGGTATAGAATTACATGTGATCTTTCCGAAATATTAATGGAAAAGTTTGACTTCATTATTCTAAGAATTTTTGAAAAGGGCTTTTTGAAACGTTTGATAAAGATTATTTAGAGCTATGGAAATTTTGATTATTGAATTTTAGTTGATTCCAAGAATCTCCTCGAAAAATGTCTTATTTTAATCATTTATATTTTTACTATACCAAGGAAGAGGTAGATTAATATAACCCCGTAATGATGACATCATTGATTTTTCATTCTCAAATGATTTTCCCTTAATAATGAGAAATTTGGCCTTGGAAAGCACTCTAATTTTGATGTAAATTATGTATTCAAAATCAAAGATAATCATTAATGGAGGATTAATTGCATTAGAAGATAGATTGTCTTGTACTATCTGTTATTGTATACTTTATATCGATCGAATCCATGTTATTTACAAAAAGAGAAATTTTAGAAGTTTGCTACAAAAAAAAAAGCTTCCAGCTGGCAGATTTATTGCTTTGAGTAGCAGAAAGTAAAAGACAGTCGACAATGGAAGTACGCAATTTATATCTCACGTTTCTGAAAGTTTTCTTAATGGATATGTCTGAAACACTTATCGTATATCCTTGGCAAAAGATTTCAAGTTGTGAGAAAATTATTATCTATATAAATATGTTTGATTATTGATAGAAATGATATTTCTGTGAAGAAAAGCAAGTGTTTTCAAAAGTTTAGTCTATCAAAACAGTCTATCGCGAAACTAGTGTACATAAAAGTATATCTACTTTAAAGATTAATTGAATTACGGTAAGTATATGTAAAACTAATGTGTTACATATACTTATTAAACTTATTAAAATCAATAAGTTTAATCGTTTGTTAACTAATATTTGTTATATAAAACTCTGATTTTACACACATTAATACATTTTCATATTAGATTTCTTATTAGTTTATCCATGGTAAAAGATGCTCAACAAGACCCTAACTCTTATTATGATATATCTAGATTTTCTGTTCAAATGAAACATTCGGCCAAGGGATTGCGCAATTCTTATTACGAAATTGTCAAAAACACTCCAGCCAGTAAAAGATAACTAATAAAGAAGCGATGATAAATTTAACATGTCACAAATATAATTTATGGCAATATTTACAAAACTATACATATTTTCATTAAAGTTTTGAAACATTGAGAGAAATACGGAGAAAGTATTTCAAAGTAGCGATACTATCATTATTTTATAGAGAATGTTTTCCTAGATCTTGAAATATTAGTCATTTGCACACTGAAAAGAAGCTTTCCGATGAATAAATAAATAAGAAAAATGTACAACTATATGCCATTGAAACAAAATTTTAGTAAGCAGTTATCTGTTTAAGTTTTAAAAAATGGGAAACTTTTTTCCTATTAACTGTGATATAACTATTGACAAGGAAGAAACAATTTTATACACTTTTCAGTAAATTTCCCTATATATATATATATATATATATATATATATATAATGACAAAATTCTGTTTTTATAGCATTAATTAATTATTGATATCATCATAGAAAATAAATTAAAAGTTAAATAGAATTCATAGCAAAAGACAAGTCTAATCATATTATTAATTAGCCTCACAGATTATTATAACCAGTCTGTCAGATGATTATTCTTCATTTGGAAATGCTACTGGCATAATGATAAACACAGTATTTAGTTAATTATTCTTCATTCAATGTCTGTTCAGTTCGCACGTTTCTGTCAACAGACTTCACTAATGCATATATTAATTCAAATTATAAAATTATATTTAAAGATGATTTTGCAAATTTTATTCAGTATCAAAAGAATTGAAAAGAATTTCATAATCCTTGGAATCCCTTCTTATATCAGAATTTATTCCTAAATGGAATGAATTAGAAACATCTTGCAGCAATGAATCACAAGACAGTAAGAATCAAATTCTGAAGATTGATTCTTCTGAATTTGAAGAAATAATATTTGATAGAAATAAAATTAAAAGAAGAATTTGATAGAAATAAAATTTAACTATTGGGAATAATTAAATTCTATCTAAAATATACTTTTCTCATCATAGGGACACCGAAATTGAAATAAATTGTGTGCTGATTTACTGTTTTGTAAAAGTCGCACCGTTTTAACTCTAATATATATACGAAAAATTTGATTAAAATTTATATGAGGAAATTATAAGAATATATAATTATAATACAAGCATATTCATTTCATACATGTATCTAAATAATAATTTATAAATCAGTCTGCTTGGCTTTCCAGGAATTTCAATTTACATGCATTTCAGCGAATGCAAGATTCTTGCTAAAATCATAAGACTGTCCCTAATTTTAAAACGGCAACAGTTATAGCCATAAAAATTTGATCTATGATTATTAAATTTACTATTTTGGGCCACGTGATAAGATCACCATCACAGGCCACATATAATTCATGTTGAAAACGTCACGTATCACAGGAAAAATGCATTCTAAAAATCTGTAAAAAATCGTTTTTTAAATATTAAAAGATATATTTCATATATGAATGTTAAAGAGAGAAATCATTTATGCAATTGCGAATTCGAAGACCATAACATTGCAAAACATAGAAGAAATGAGCATTTAATTTTTACTAGGTTCACTTATCCTTTAGACTGAAAATGTTTTTCCGCCAGACAAATTACAATATTCTTAAGTTAAAGTAACTCCATGAAATCTGCAAAATCTAATACTACAACCTTTAGAAGTTTAAAGAATGTAACTGTGCTACTTTTGATTAAAAATCATATAATACAGATTGCTATGCAAAATTGCAAAATTTTATTATTAAATATAATAGATCACCATAAATGACTACGACTTTTCCAGTATTTCCTAGAGTCCATTAATGGGTTTTCCGCTTGTAGTAAACATAATTTCGTTAAAAGCAAACCGTGTCCTCCCAAATTATGCATGTAGGTAACACACATTGGATCTTTCAGTCATTTTTAGATAAAGTTACAGAGTAATTAGCATTTAACCTCATACTTTGGCTTAGCATTTATAAAGATGTTGTTTGGATTTGTTTACAATTTTGCAAAATGCGCGTGAGCAAATGCTAGTTTCACGCAGTCCCTTCTTAGAATTAATGAATGGAATATATATATATATATATATATATATATATATATATATATATATATATATATATATATATATATATATATATTCTTAGTAGTAAATTGGTGTTCTCTGTAACTTTGTCATGGACTCTTTTTGGATATAATGATTGTATTATGAGATTTAGATTTATGAGATAACAATAGCGATGCTAGATAGTATTGCAAAAACATCACCATATAGAATTGAACTGCTTATCTGGACATAACTCGCGTTTTTCTCATGACTCTGACAATCCTTGTCATGAAGTTTAAAAGGGGAGAGTACGAAGTCTTTTACTGGGAAAGTCATATGCGTAATATATATATATATATATATATATATATATATATATATATATATATATATATATGCTTTAGAAGCAGAATTATAATTTTGGTGATTCATCATCCATCAATAACATGAAATATTCAAATAAATTTTGATTATACATTAAAATGATATATTTTAAGAGATTAATACATTTATAACATTATAAAGATTTTTTTTTGATGGAAGAAATAATAAATTTGAAATTCTTGCGTTTCGAATGTTCTACTGGATTCCCATAAAATATAGGTATTTAATATTAAAAGTATCCATTTAAGTTGTAACGTAAAATTCAATAATCAAGAAATTTTGAATCAGAATTAAAATGTTCCTAAGAAAACTGTGTATTTAAAATATGCAGCTTCATACTTTTGCCTCAGAAAAAAAGAGCTGATTCATGAAATTGAAATGCAATGAATAGGAATCGTCTCATTTTGGTATACTGCGATTTATAACCATTCAAAAACCCTGGAAAGAAAAGCGATTTAAATATTAATTAAGGTATAATAGATCGTATATAATCTCATTTTGATAAAGATTAATACTTTTAAAGAAGAAAACTTTAAAAAAAATTATCAAAATTTATTTAAAGAAGAATTCTAGACAAGAGAGTTTGGAAAGATTTCATTTGCATGGAATGAGTTGTCTGAATTCTGATAAATTGATGGTCAGTTGTAAAAACAACAAATAAAGATTTAGGCAGACAAATAAAATGTAATCTTTATATTTTTGTAAATTATATATATAATGAAAAAAATACTGCAACTATCAGCTATTTTTTAATTTAATTTAAAACACTAATCTGAATAAATTTTTCTTTTGATTCTTCCTGATTCTTTTAAATTTAATTAATTATTAATTCTAATTCTTTCAGATTTGAGTTAATTAATTTTAAAACCCTAATCATATAGAATATCGTCAAAATGATTGATGATTAAAATTAAATTATTTCCTAAGAAAAAGACTAATTTAATAACAACAAAGTAAAAAAAAAATAAAAAAAATAATTTTTTTAGAAGAATAGCTATTTGGTCTTAATGTATCTCATACTCATAAATTATTTAAATCTATTGAGACAATTGTGATTTTATCTAAAACCAATGTATTCCATATTTTGAACTTATTTGTTTTATTAGATAACTGATTGCAGGGGAGATTTTGTTAGATAAATCCATATAAGACATTAAAATTCATTTCAGAGAAAAAAAAACTTTTTTTCTCATTAGATAAAATATATGGCAAAACAGTATTTCTTGTATTTCGAAACCATCAAGCACATTTCAATATACGCAAAAGTTTAATTGAAAATGCATCCGATTTTTGAAAACTGAAAGAAAAGTTTGTAAAAAATATTTATTACGGTTAGAAACAAATGCATGTTACCGATTATAAAAATCCTTGACAGTTTTGAAATAAATCTTAGTTTAATACGCTTTTAGAAAAAGCTTCTTTTGAAGTACATTATTATAAATTTGTATTACTGCTGCCCAACGTTGCTACATCTGATAAGTTAAACAGTTTTACAGAGAGTTCTAATGAATGCTTGATCAACTCCCCGATATTTGCGGCAAATTTGAATATTACTTCGGGATTTGAAGCCAAAATTGGCGATTTTAATCATAAGAATATGGACGATAGGTCCATTAGGCAGCGAGTTGGGAGGATCTTTCTAGAATCCATATGTCCTTTGACGGAAAGTGCGAAAAGCCAAGAAACAAAATCGAAGTTAGTCAGAACGAAGCCAATTTTTATTCAAACATAGTAGGAAGTCGTGTATTTAGTTAGTCGACTAGTTATGAGCCGATATTGATTCGACCACTGAATAATAGAGTTGACAATTGAATTGAACTCAAGCGAATAGACAGTAGAGAATAACAGAAGTTCGAGGTGCATGAATGGTCGCTCAACAGTCTCTCTTCTGTGTATTTCTCTCTGAACGTTTTGTACCATTATTGTTGTTTATTATTGATTTGCTGCTTGTGTGCTGCTGCCTACTATAACTGACGTATCTTCGTGTAGAATACAGGGTATTTCTTATTTAATGAGACTGTTAAATTGTTTCACCTTACATCCACAAAACCTGAATAGGTTTTCGGATGTTGCAGTTTGCGTAACAACATGTTACTTTATTTTATAGTTTATTTGACTCTAAAATGTACAGGTTCCTGGTTGGGGAATTCTAAAAGCTGAATGAAACCCATACAACACCGAAGAATTTGAATAGTCATTGTCACATAATAATATTATGTAGAAATAAGCAGAATAAAGAAATGCTTATAAATGATTTGTATTAAAAAAACAGTTAAAAGAAAACAATATTAGCACTACTATTGAAGAAAAATAATAAAAATTAATTTTTAGAATTACTTACGAATTAGGAATCTATTGTCTTCCATGCACATTAGAAATACTAAGGAATACTTCAAGGACAGAAAAATTATCTGCCAACCAAGAAATTGGCAGAAGTTTATAATTGTTTGTTGGAATTGAAGTTTATAATTGTTCTAATTGGCATAAGTTTATTTGAAGTTGACTTGCTACACAACCAGGCAATGAGAACAGTAAATAATTACAAACATATAAATAAAAGCAAATCGTTAAAAAAAATGTGCGTTTATCTGCGAAATTATAAAAGTCTCAAGAGGTGCTGCTCCAAAGACATGCATCTCATGCATCACTTAATTGCTGAATGGAATAGCAATTCATTACCAAATATTTCATTGGCATATCGAATGTAAGATGACGCTATAGGCATATTTCTGACATATATAACGGGCGGCCTTGTGGCAATGTTCTCATTAGCGTACATCCACAGTAATTACGGAGATATGTAGGATTCTAAGGATTTTGGGACTTGGTTACGAAGATATGTTGGAGAATATTCTGATCAGAAATTTCTGATAGGCTTACGACAATATGTGAGAAATATCGAAGGATATATCGAGTAGCAGAGTTCAAATGAGAATAATCAGATTAAAATTGATCTAATGAACGTTAGAGCCAATGTGTGGGATTACAAAACTTATCTGTAGTTATGTAATGTCCATGTTTTAGCAATGATGGATAGTCTGTCTGAAATAGGGTAATGCTATATTATGATGAAATTAGGCATTTTGGCATCGGATGGAAAAAAATTGTTTTTAGAAATATTTTCAATTTGTTCAAATTACATATACCCTTTATAAAAGAAGGGAATCAGGCATGAACGATGATAAAAAGTTTCAATAACAATTATTGAAATTTGCTGTTGGATTATTCCTGCGAATGTCTTTATACTGTTACAAACCTGTAAATTTGCTTCCCATCACGAATAGTGTCATCGTTAGAAAGACCGTTGTACGATCTTTTCTCTGCGTGCTGAGCGGGTGTCACGTCATTGCCTCAAAGCTTGGCGACAAACTTTTTTCGCCAACCATTTGGCGAAAAAAGGGGTAATGCTGAAAAGTTCGAGCATTTTCACGATCCATTCACTAGGAACCGAGATACACCCATATATGCCCTGATTGGTCTAGAAGCTTCTTGCTTCGCCTCCCGAGAACTGTAAAAGGCCGGCACTCTCAAACTATGTCGTGTGTCGAGTAATCGCCGACATCTCTTCGAGAGGATAGCGCAGAAACAGCGTGCTTGCAGCGAGTGCTGAACTGAGCTGAGAGCATTGAAGTCTGTTGTCCACTGCTGAAGTAGCGTTGTATCTTTTGTGTACAAGCCAGTTGTGAGAATTAGTGAGTCGGCAGCTAAAACGAAAAGTTCAGCCGTTGGAGAGACCGTTGAGTGAAGCTCCGAAGATCCCTCTCCTGCTGGGTTCTGTCAAGCCACTTCGTGTGCTGTGAACGTTGGACTTGTGGGCTACTGTTGTCTATAGTGTGTTGCTGTGTGCTGTCCTGTGTTTGCCTCTGCTGTAAATATATGTCGTCTGTGTACTCGTCCTCTGTGTGTTTTCGTGTAAATGAGCGTCATTGTTTTCTACTGAGGCCTACTGATTGTGTTTTCTTCACCCTACACTCACTATCTAAATGAACTCCGACGGAAGAGGAAGAAAAAACCGTAAAAAAAATTATTAATAATGAAACCAGTTTCTTTGCTGTAAAATTACAAGCTGTAAATGCCTTATGGTCTGACTCGACCGAATCTTCATTTTAGAATTAAAATCACGAATCCAACATTTTCTTAGTTGTTTTTTGACAAACTCAGTAGGTGATATGTCCTACGTTATTTTGTGTGATTGCATCTTGATTTTATCGAGCAATTGTTTTCCCCTATAAAAAGCATATAATGAATTTTTCATTTTTAAGTTAAATATTCCCCAGTTGTTTCAGAGTGTTTACGGCAAATTAGCTTAGAATTTGTTCACAGAATATCTTTAAATAGATTTTGGACCACTTTTCAACTTTCATAAAATCTATTATTTTTCAACCATATTTATACCAAACTAAATTTGATGAACATACGTTTTAACGCTATGAAGTATACTATCTGCATACATTTTTTTATTATTTCGTTGTTTTCGAACTTGAAAAGGAATATTCCAGAGTAATGCTGATTTGAAACTCTTGAGAATAATATTTTAAAATGTATATTTATTTGCATATTTAAAAAAAATATACAAATACGCAAATATACAAAAAAAAATCTGAACCATTTCAAACGCTTATAAGCTATCGATTAAATAAAAATAACGTTTCTTCGCATAATTAGGTTTATTTTTGAGCCCTGACTAATTCAGTAAGCTACTCTAAGACAATCCCGCTTTTAACATCGACAACATATCATTGGATAATAAATTACTACTTTCAAATAAAAATCTCAAGAAATTATTAATAAATATAATATAACATTTTCTTGACACATGCATTTTGTATCTCAATTCTTCGCTCCTTACTGTAATTAATCAAATGCAATTCACATAAATAGGTTCTTCATAAAAATGTGGTGAATAAATTAATATTAAACTTGAATTAATGGATTTGTCAACATGTGAGCAATCTTAATACTATTTTAATTATTGGGCGAAAGGGCAAATTCAAAAAAAGAAAAAAAATGTCAAAATAATGAAGCTAGTATTTGTCAGCAACTTGCGGCTATATAAACATTAAAATATTTTACTTCTTTATATATATATATATATATATATATATATATATATATATATATATATATATATGGCATTTTATTACCCTTTCACATATCATGACTATACTTAATAAAGTGGCAACATGCAATTAATTTTCAATAAATGATTAATATAAAAATACAATTATAACTATATAGGATAAAATTAGATCAAATCATTTAGTATATTTCATAAATTTGAATAAATATTGATTTATTTAATATTTTTGTAATACTCTGAAGTAAACTTTTACTATTCAAACATCGATGCATGATAAAATTCTCGTTTGTTAAATGATAAATAATACTAGATTATTTTTTTATGATTAAGCACCCAAGTATATGAATGAAATAAGAACTCTTAAGATAGATAATTTTATCTATCTTTTTACTGAAATTATTTAAAGAGATTAAACCAGAATATTTTTGGAAGTTCGCATTAAATATATTCCCAAAATATAATGGATAAATTGAAAGGCCGAAAGAAAATGATATGAAAGAAAAACACTTTAGAAAATAATTTTAAATATTGACATTCTTTCATCTTTGGCGTTTATTGAAAAAATATGAATAAAAGAGCACATTATCCAGAAATATTGAAGAATATTAAATTATTCATAGATATAATGCATCAAAAAAGAATCTGGAACATCAATTGAAATAAATGTTTTTCAGTGAAGCGAAAGCGTTTAAAATGCTTTTTAGTACATCGCATTGAAATGGAGGCAAACATTGAATAATAAATTCATTCATTTCCATGGCATTTATTTCTATCAAAAGCGGTCAGGCAATCTGCCAATTGAATTTTGCAGATTGAAAATAAAATCAAATGCACATATATTCGATTCAGAGTTGATTTGATTCGATTTTGAATATCCTTTAAAATTATTTCGTTGCAGAAAAAAGGCTTTGGCAAATAAATCAATATTAATAGAATTGAGCATACAAATATGTAATATTTAAGGAATATTTCAAAAAATTAGAATATCAAGTAAAAAAAATTAAATTTTGAAATTTATATATATATATATATATATATATATATATATATATATTGCAATATCTTTTTAATAATGATTCAGTGTCTTGTATCCTTAATTTCTTCTCTAAAAGCACATCGACCAATATATTCTAGATTTAATTCGAATTTATTATTTTGTTTAAAAATTTACTCTAATATATTTGAGACTCGAAACATTCTTAAAATGGTATTCATTATTGCCAGTCATTAAAATAAATCTACTCTCTAAAACAATAAAATGATGTAAAGTATAAAAAACATATTTTATAAAAATTAAAAACTAATATTTATAATTTATACAAATGTATAAATTACAATATGTTATAAAAATATAGAAATGTATTTGTCTCCAATTTGAAACGTATTTAAATTTTAAAGAAGATGTACATAAATAATGCAAGCATAACCGGAAAGCTAATTTTTTTTTTATTTCATTTTAAAGTTTGTGGATTAAAATGCAAATTTAATTTAAAATAATCGTCAAAAGATTGATTAATACTTAATTCAAATCTTATTAAAATTTTGAAAAGCACATCTTATAGTGGTAAACATTTACTACTTAAGAAGTAACCCCGTTCCAAATTTAGTAGCTCTGCATCCAAAAATTTGTACTACAGAAAGTTTTTTTACGATTTTCTACCATGTACGATGTAATTTATAGATAAGTGTCAACTAATAAATATTTTCATATTGAAATAAATAGCCTGTTTTGCAAATTAAAAGAAGAATTTTTAAAAAGATTTTGTTCCTTTATATATTTATGTGATAAAACATTTTATCATGCGATGTTATTTATTTTATCATGAACATATTATTATGTGATAAACATTTAAAACATTTATTTATGAAACAAAAGTTTCAACACATTTATATATTGGTGCTTGTTTCATTTTTTTAGAGTAAAAGGTATTGCGTTCACCATACAATTGATAATTATATAAATTTGTCAAGATGAAAATAAAATACAACAATTGCGTGGTAATCGATATAAAAACGGTTTTCCTTTAAATCTGTTTAATGTTTAAATAAGAAAATGAAATCCGGGAATCTTCAAAATTGATGAAAGTTCATTATGAATAGATGTTTCAAGAAATATCAGTTATGTAATTTACTTTAAAAAAATTCAAAAGCTACCAACTGAAATATGAACTTGCTGATAGCATGTGCTGAGCTGAGCTAAAAGAGTAACACTGCTAATATATTGATAGTTCATCTCCGAGAAACAAATGGTGGCTGTAGTCTTTCGAGTTAAATGAATTAATATGAATTTTTCTGCGCGTTTCTTTACATAGCCCAAAACTATGTAGAGAATTTCACTGTGCAAAATTTGTTGCTTTTCTCTAAGTTCCATTTACATATTTATATCGTATACATATATAATTTTTTTTATTTAGTTTTTATTCTTTCATGAAATGTGTTCATGTGTGTATTGTGTGCATTTCATGTGTTTATTGTGTGTATTTCATGAAATGTGTATCCTTATACGTGCTAAAGAATGTGACACACAGTAGCAGATTTCTTTACAAAATATAAAAATTGCATTCCGTTCATCCAATTATGTAATGCATTATCCCGATATCGTCCAATGCAGATCTTAGAAAAGGATTTAATTTCCTTGGCTAAGAAGATTAAATAGTATTTTAGAGTGTCGGCAAAATTTAGGCTAGCATTGCATAAAAATATTTGTATTTTATATAACATTAACAATTAAAAGCGTGCATTCCTTATATATTACTTCCATATAATTAATAATAAATGCATAATTAACACGAGTTAACTAAAAATACAATTGCAATGTTAAATTTAGCTAAGGCATTTTTGTCATTCTTCTCGCATCACTCTTACAATAAATGTTTAATTTATGATGGGCAACATATTTATTCTATTAATATTTCTGAAACAAGAAGACATTAAATAAGAAATTATCGTATTTTAAGGGCTAAACCTTTCGCTTCTAAATTACTTTTCAGACATATGATAACCAAAATATTTAAGAATAAAAGTTTGCTGTATTTGATGTTACAAAGTTTTGAAAATATAAATGAATGGAAAATACTAAGAATTTCTACTTTATTTCAAATCATACATGAAATATTTTACTATTTCATTAATTAGATATTTCAAAATATATGAACCTCTCTAAACAGATGAAAGATAAACGTTAGGAAATAAAAGACGTAGATGGTTTCTAAATTGTTTTACATATGTTTCTTTGTTTCTTCATTGGATTATTTATAGATATTCTGTTTTAAAGTTTAAAAATAGATTGTTTTATCATAAAACAAAGAACAGCTATGCACTATTTTCGTAAATACTCTTAAAGCTATCATTATATTTGTGTATAATAAAGTCTTCTTGGAAACATTTATATATTTATAAAATATCATGGCCATGCGTCATATAAACTGTGTATATTTATAATTGCTTTTCAAAATTTCTTGGCAGTAATCATTTTGAAAACAATTCAGTAGATTTATAAGGGAATCTTGCAATATTTTACAGTAAAATTTATTCACCTGGAAAATATTTAGCTTTCAGTTATTTAAATATTGCACTGGAATATTCATTGCAGTTGTAAATTTTAATAAAATATTTTTGAAAGTTTAATAAAATACTTTTAGAAGAAAATAAAATTATTTTAGATGCTTTTTAATAAGATTTCGTGAAAGCGAAATGAGACAGTTCAGGAAATGAAAAAATAATACCAAGGTGTCATTCGTAAATAACACTATATTCGTTTTTGCACGAAATATGCTTTGGATTTCTAAATATATCTTTCGAAAGTTTGAATCCAGTATAATGAACGATATTTACTGCGAATAATTTAGTAAATAATTTTAATAATTTAAGAGAAAAACCAATCAAATGTCAGATTTCGGAATCATGAAACAATGCTAAATTCGAATCTAACAGAACAACAGCATATTTATGAAAGTTTGTGGGCGTGGGTGACCTGGCAGAGGCTAAAATTAGGAAATTACTTTAGGGAACAAGGGACTTTTATCGCTTTATCTTCTGTTCCAACCGCGAAAGGGCAGATGATGCCAGGAATTGCAATGATGTGATTGCCAACATCTTTTACTTTTGTATAAAAGAATATATAACTTCTATATTTAGATCCACCATTATAGGAATTAATAAGTGTGTAAAAATTTACTATACTTTTACTCTTTATTAGATTGTGCATTAAATTATTCAGTTTTTTTAATGACCAATCTTAAATTACTATATTTACCCTTTTAAGATTCTTCATAAATATATTCAATTGCTACAAAAAATATGGTAATTCATTCACTTTTGTATGAGTCGTCTGTGACTCACGTCTACTTTATATTTAGATGGTGTTCACTCTACTCTATTTAGGATATAGCAAATAAAGATATTTCCTATTTACACCTGTTTAAATCCTAGACTCGAGTCGTGGAATAAACATATTAAATTATTTGAACACAAAATGTAGTTTTCTTCTTAAAATTAATTATCAATATTTGAAAGTATTAATATACCATTACACAATGCGAAAAGAAAGTATCTGAGCGTTCTTGCTAAATTTCCCAATGACACTAAAAATTTTTGTCTTTCAATTCTGTTTCTAAAATAATTTTAAAATATCTCGGCTCATTATTTATTTATTAATTAATAAAATTTTATCATGATTAAATATTTATATTCAATAACTTAACTTTCTTCCTTCAAGTCAGTCTCAAAAATGTTAAAGAATTAATATAAAATATTATTGATGTAAAAATACTAAAAATGGATCCTTAAAGATTAAAGCATTTTATAAAAACAATTTAACAGTCAACAGTAAAATGTTTTCTGTGATATATGAAAAGATATAAAATGCATTTTTTTTTTGTATTTCGTTTCTCTAAAGCCTAAATAATTGGTGATTTAGTCGAATTTCAATTTAATTGATACGTCTAATTCTGAATTCCATTATTTTATCATTCGTTGTGCTTGATATTCCAATTTAAATAAAATCTTGTTTTATCTTTTTTCCTTGTATTTCTGGGAATCTTATGCTATAGATATTAGAGGCTAACAGATTTTTAAGACACAATTTTGTATTATTTCTAAATTCTCAGCATTTAGAAAAAAAAGAATGTAATGTTATTATATGAGAATAAGAATATAGCGAAATGAGTTTCCATTTTCTGGTATATACTAAACTGCAGAGTCAAAATTACAAAGGTAAATAAAAATATTTAACTCTTCTTTAGTATAATTCAGTTAGAATGAAAATTAAATTTTCCTCTATTGTGCTTGTCAAAATATTTCTATAGTTCAATTCCTTAATTAGTAGAAGCAAATAATTTTTATTTTAATATGCAAGTGCGAGAATTCGCGAACTTTATCTTAAACCAAATATTTCTGTTAGAAATGCGATTCAGAAATATAACTAGAACCTAATTATGTAGATTCTAAACTGCTTAATCATTTGGAATAACTAGCATAATTGCGTTATCCTAATCCTGGCTTTAGTTTCGAAATATTTAATTACGTATTCGCTGCATTTTAGAATTGATTTTATTGATTTCTAGTATTTCTTCTAATAACACAGATTCGAATAATCTCTGAAAACTTCAGATAGTTTCCATTTCAATAAATAAATAAAATAGTAATACGTCAAAATTGTTATCATTTTATTGCCAGGTTGTTTCAATGAGTTATTAAATGTTATAATACTTTAATATAAAAAGCTGATAAAAATGTGTTTGTCAAATCCGCAACAGTTATTAAAAGAAAATATTTATAGGTACCATCAAAAGTGGGAAAAGGAATTCTTTGCTTTAATCAGAATTAATTTTTACTGTTACTTCTATATATAAATTTAAAATAATATTATTACGGAAGTATCGTTTAAAGTTTCATTAACAAAATTAGCTGATTTTTATTTTATTCAAATTTAGTTTTTAAAATTTATATGGTTTTATTTATTTTTTATAACTTTTATATAAAAAGTACTTTGATTTTTTTTTATTGTCGAAGATTAATAACATAGACTAACGTTTAGTTATTTATGCAAAAACAGTTTTCTTATTATCTTAATTCATGAATGAAAAATTTTACACATACCGAAAATATCAATGAAATATATCATGACCGTGCAAAGGAATTATTAATTTTCAATTTCAAATATTGTTAGTATAAAATATCAATGTATGCACACAGATAATATAAAATTTTACATTTTTTTTTTTTTTTTTACACTAAACGTATTTTTGAAAGTATTGGTTTTATAAGTGCATGAAACTTAAAACTTTAGGGTTCCGTTAAAAAAAAAAACACATTTTCATCGTGAAGTTTAAGGATTTGCATCCAAAATAGTACAGAAATCGGATAAAAATGAGAAAAATTTATATTTAATTTAAGAAAAATTATTACACTACTATGCTAATTATGCCAATTTACGAAAATTCAAAATTTTAACTAGAGTAGAAGATAGAGTTTCAATAATTTAGATTGCAAGACAAATAAGAAAAGTCAAAAATATAGCGAAAGCTAGAAGGAGAATGAACCTGGCATTTAAGTTTTTAATAAAGTAATGACTTCCTAGAATTAGTCTCCTTTATAAAGGTTCATGTATTAAATGAACAAAGAACATATTGCTGATAATTTGACAGAATCCAAGACATGACAAATATCTAAACAAAATTAAATATAACCCGTATCCCCGGCTAACTAGTTCCAGTACTAGTTCCATTGGCGAATACCAATTATATAAAGGTAAAAACTAATTTATCATTCTATGTATATAAATTATTTAAGCAATAAACTAATTGCAACGACAGCATAAAATTTTACATGAAACTTTAGTTTTCATCGCGCCATTTTTCGTCCTGTCGATTCTGCTTTTAAAGAATAAAATCCTGTGTGGGCTTATTTTTATTTAATGCTATTATTTATAATTTATCAAAAAATCTTAAGTTAATTATAGTATTGTTTAAATTACATTGTTTTCTAAACAATCTTTTTTGGTAATCATAATAATTTATGTAGGCCAGTGAAAGTTGATAGCCAAGCAATAAAATTATCTATAGGAAAATGGAGTTTAATTTTAAGAGATTCGTTACTGAGATAAAACTTTGAATTGAAATATTCTGCAAACGCTATTTTGTTAAAGATTGGAGGGTGATATATGCTGAAGTGGCCATAGATACGCTCTGGACTATTTCTCATCATACTCATGAGAGACTTGTTCTCACTTACTTATCCACTTCTCTGTCTCGGCAGAAGGACGTTAAGCAAGAGTCAGGAACGGGATGCTATTGATCCAATTTATAGGAGAGTTTGCAAAGCTGGGCATGAATAACTTCTGCTATACCCTTGCGCTTTCGGAATTAAGGCCTAGCCTCAAGCATTAACCGAATAGCTCCTCGAGACATTCTGGAATACAGTTCCCTGAAAGAGAATATTGACTATAAACCAGAGTCATGAGTTCAAGTTTGGAGGTTAATGATTATTCCCTGTTCAGTTGATAGATAATATCAATTAATCTAGCAGATATTCAAATTCAATTTAGATTTTATTATCGCCTTTTTAGGATATGATCGTATTTCCCAATATATATTGATAAGAATAAGATTATTGGTTCTCTATTATTTTTCTGATGCAGTAAGCATTAACTAGGCTTTAGAACTTACTACACCAATGTATCGATCCCAATACGCACGCACAAAAAAGATATTGTTACGAACCTGTAATTTTGCATCCCAACACGAATAATGTCTTCTTAAGAAATACCGTTTTACAGTCATCTGTATTGTGTGCAGTCGGATGCCGATCCAGTGGTCCCAGAGCTTGGTGACAAACTTGGTGACTTGTCGATGAATTTGGCGACTTTGGCAACAGAATGGAAACTTCGAGAATTTTGTCGATCCATCCATTAGAAACAGAGATACGCCTGATTGGTCTAGAAGATTCTAGGTCCGCCTCCCGGGAACTATAATAGACAGGCACTCTCAAGCTGAGTGTGTCATCGTGAATTGAAGGCGGAGTCGCCAACAAGTAACGAGTCTTCGAGAGGATAGCGAAGCTACAGCGGAGTGCCAGAGTTGCGTGGAGCGAGTGCTGAACTGCTGTGTACCAAATTATGTTGTCTACTGTGGAAACAACGTCGTATCTTTCGTGTATGAGACAGTTGTGGAAAGTACTGAGTCCACAGCTAAAGCAAGGAGACAGTGAGAACTTCAGCCGTTTTGTAGAGACGGTAGAGCGAAGCTCCGAGGATCTCCTCTCCTGCTGGATTATGTCTGGCCGCTTCGTGTGCTCTGGAAAATTACTACTTGTGGGCTACTGTCTGCTGTTGTGTGCTGTCCTGTGTTCGTCTCAGCTGTAAACATTTGTTATCCGTTACAATATATATATAATACAAATATCCGTTAAAATATATATAATACAAATATCCGTTAAAATATATATAATTCAAATATCCGTTACAATATATATAATACAAATATCCGTTACAATATATATCATACGAAATAAAAAAAAAGTATGTATACAATTTAAACAAACATAATTATTATTGCGATTTCAAGTGTAAAAAGTATGAGAATGTTCATTGAATGGATTTTTATGTTTGTTTAAAAAAGTAGGCGCATAATGCAATTATTTTTCTTTATGCTGATGCGTTTAGTTGAAAAAATGATTAATGGAGATTTTTAACGTGTCCATTGAAAAAAAATGCATACTTACGTTTCAATGGCTCTCATAAAACATTTTTTTCTTCCTTCAAATGAAAGTCCGTTGAAAAAGTGGACTGTTATTGTGTTTCACTTTATCGATTCGTTTAAATTGTAAATTAAAGTTGTTTTATTGTAATATTCGTTATTGTTTCCTTCCCGTCGGCTAGTGTTAAATGCAATTCTTCATTCATTATTCCTCATTTCATTCTGAGACGTCCTTCTCTAATATCTGTAACTATTTCGCCGCAGATTACGGAACCAGTCTATAACATTCCTTCGACAATCGCAGCTGGCATTTTGTAACTTAAAATATATGATTTCAGTTTTAGACAAATAATTTGGAAACAGTAGAGATATGATTAATTGTAAGATATGTGTAAAATTACGTCCACGATTTTGCCTTGAGTAGGAGTTCATTAAATTCTCTGATTGCTTTAATACAAGAAAATCGTTTTTAATATATTGTATAACTTGATGCTTATATGTTTCTGTAAGTCTTTCTGATACATTTAATTTGTAGGTTTAATTTTTCAAATTATATATGTTTATTTATTTTCTTAAATTTGCTTGCATGCCTATCTTCAATTCTATAAATAAGCTATGGTCTAAATTGGAAATAATATTTACTGATGAGAATGCAATTGAAACATTGATAAAAAATACCGTAATACCTGTCAAGCATACTTCCAACATTTGTGGATCAACATTTCCTTTACTATTTCGAATATATTTCCTTTTAAAATGTCACATAAATGCGAATTGTAGATATCAAAACAAATGACAGAAACAAAATGAAAACGTGCTTATCTTTGAAAATGAAATGAAACCAATTCTATGAAGTCATTAAGCCGATCCTGTTACAGAATAAAACATCCACTTTGGTAGAAAATTAATTATATCTGAAATGGTGATAGCAAGTGCTTCAATCAACTTATAACAAAGAGTTGATGAGGTTATAAAATTACGTAATATTGTTATTGTAGAAATCAAAGCAAGTAGATTCCCATAAAACAAATAAGAAAATGATAATTGAAAATTTAACAGAAAACCTCTACTCCGAAAATAGGTTAGTGAAAGCAATAAAACGAAGACTGCATTACAGCTACAAGACAAGGAATAAAAAAAAATAATTGCATGCCATAAATAAACTTTAAATGATAGGAAAATGCCGGACAAATTTCACAGACTTTATGAGGCTTTGAATAAAAATAATTATGTTTTCATTAAGACTTAAATTTTTTGTACTATTTCGTAACAGGATATTTCAAAATTACATTTTTATTTTACACTTCGCTTTGAAGAAGCTATTTAAATAGCTTTTTCTTCTAATGAATAAAAATTGCATATAGTTAAATGTTATTAACCACATATTTACAAAAATCCATTTTGTGCGCTGATCTATTGTTACTTCGAGTTGGAATCTCGACTTGGGAGAGTTACAGGTTCGAAACATAATTCCTTGTAAGCGTATCTGGTGCACTATAAAATAGGTCGATGAATCAAATATTCCCGCATTGGTATGTTACGAAAACTTGGAAAAGGGTGTGTTAATCCAAGGGTCATCCTTTGTATCTGACTGCTGTCGAAAATTACGGGGCCTAGTTTTCCTTTTAACGGGATGTTGATATAATTAAACAAACGTATTTATTTTTCATCAATCACATTACATAATTTCTGGGTATTGCCGCATCAGTTTTATTTTAGAAATTTCAAGTACACTTTATATTGACATAATAAAATCGGCATCTTTCTTCCATTCATTTATCTATAAAACAATTTTATCTGTCTATCGAGTTAGCATTTATTTGTGGTACAGATGAGTAAAAAAATTATAACAAAGCAATTAGGCGTACCAAAAACTGCATTCTTTGAATAAAAGAGTAGGATTTGCCTTTTGACGTACGAGAAACAAGAAAAAAAAATTAGTATAACAATTGTATCGGCTTCATAATTCTTTGAACTAAAAAGAAATGAAATTTTTATGAAGGAATTTGACTTCGAAAATTTATAATAATATAATAATCAACTAAATTTTTTTTTGCCCCATTTAAATATTGTTTCAAAATTTGTAATTACGAATCAATTCAATAAAATGCTTTGCAAGAAGAATAAATTCAAATATTCTTCAGAATATTAATCTAACTTTTTAATAATTTTAAATAGTAATAGTTAAATTAAATTTAACAGTCTTGTGACCTTCTGTCATTTAAAACTTTCGCACTATCAGAACAAAGGATTCTGGAACGAGTTCCAGATCAGTGAAACTAAGAATTAATTATAACTCTGATGAATTTCAGAATGTGACGCTACAAATGATAATTTTGAATGACTTCCATTCATTCCCTGATGAATTTGCATGGCCGAAATCCCCGAACTTGTTCCTCCTCTTATCTTCCTTGATTCGATGTGTTCTAACATACGTGTAACAGAATTTTAACAAATTGTTTCAAAGGCAACACATATTTTCTACTATCAATCAAGGGGATCCTCGTTAATTGGTTGCTAGAAATTCAAATGGCCTTTACAAAGGTAGATTAGGAAAGGAAATTAAATTTATCCCTTTTCGTTGATGTTAGGTGCCTAGAAACACTGGTTTAAATTGTTCGGCAATGAAAGGATTGAGATTGCATTGTGCTGGCATAAAGACCCAGAATTAATGAGAGATTCCCATTATAGTTTCTGATGTACTAGTATCAATAATTTGTTAGATCGTACTGTTGGCTTGCAAAGAATGAATTAGTCTTTGATGCATAATCCAAGTATTATTTTTTTATGTTTGTAATCACATAATTCTGCATTCATACTTTATATTTGTGATCATATACTTCTTAATTCATTCTATGATTGTAATCATAATACTTTTTAATTTAATTTAAGAAAAAATACTGGTCTTAACTTGTTCAATTTAACAATGTACTTAAAAATGAATAAGTTCATGCACATTTTCATTATCACGTCGATTATTTAAATGCATATATACAAAGGTTTAAAATTGTTTTCTAATTTATTTCATTAATTCACATAAACAATACAACTGTTTCTTTAAGTTTTTTAACTTTGATTATTATATTGATAGCTTATGACAATTTACTTACAATTAAAATTTAAATTTATAATGAAATAAGTAAAAAATCCTTAAAAATTTATCAATTTTATATTAAATTATTAGGTAAAGTTTAGAATTTATTTTCTATATAAATTGATTATGAAGATAAAATACAAGCAGTGATATTTATTACACTTGAACAATGATATTTATTATACTCCAGAAATGATATTTATTTACACTTGAATTGGAAATTTTTGTTAAAGGAAAAAAAACAAAATTCTGTGCAACAAATATATTAGCAGATGCCTTTTACTAGATGTTGTCTTAGTTTACTTATATGAACAGTGCTGAAATGCCTGGAATTCCTAGAAGATGTCATTTCGGATATTTCACATTATTTATCTCAATTTAAAATCAGAATATCCAAAAATAATATAAACGGGCGAATGTTCAAAGGTGAAATTTTTGCTCATAAACAAAACACAATTATTTATTTTACTTGTCAGTGAAATTCTGCGAATATAGCGAATGAAATTTTTTCAAAGCTTTCAGTTTTCTATCGAAATGAAGAACATGAATATGGACTTTTTAAAAAAGATCTGTATTTGCAAACTTTGAAATGTCAATGTTTAAAATAATTCTCCTGTCTTATCCATTTTTGATAAATTCTATGATATTAGATTTTCTTTCATGAGTTTCATGCCTAGTTTTTAGCAATTGCTCTAAAATGTATATGCATTTTTTCATTGGAAATTTTCTCATTTCTTTTAGAATACCAGTTAAAATCAATATCACAAATTGTTACGATTTATGTTGTAAACGTCTATACAGTACAATTGTACAATAATATTTCCTGTATTAATCAATGATTGAACTTGTGCATTTAACTTATAGAGATATTATATATCTGAAAATAAATTCATGTTAGAATAAAGAAAAACGATTTGTATTAAGTGGTATAAATTTGCTGATAATCCATTTCGATATTTAATATTAGACAGTTTATACAAAACTATAAATTAATCTTTTCATAGCAATTACAAGAACATTCTAACAGTAAGGTAATTAGTTATGTTATGAAACATTCTAATAAATGAAAGGAAACTTCCCTTATATCACTAATAAAATGAAACATATCATTAAATAAATTATTTTATTGTTCCAAAAAGTAGTTTTGACGCTGAACTGTGAAGTCGCGAGCGTGAATGTCTTGTCTTTGTGTTTGTTTAGTGTGTGAATGTGATTATTAAAAGAAGTGTTCCTAAAAACATTCGTCCTGTTGCTTCCTGCATGGATCATAATAATCTACATACCACCACAGTTTTAATTTTTCTATCGGTTATTCACTTATATTTGGGAGTGAAAAATTACCATAAAATCATGGTTCGATATTGTTTAGGAAATATCTATATCACTTAAAACAGTTTTATGATAGTTAATGTTGAGACTTACTGAAAAATTACGTTCATTTATTTCAGTTCATTTCTTTCAATATATTTTAATAATTATTTCTATTTATTTCTTATCCAATATTTTAATATTATGCATTCTAAATTTGATATTAAGTAAAATATATTGAATAGATTCATAGAGTTTTTATTGCTCACATTTTAAATTTGACGCATTTCACAATCTTAGAAGTCAATAAGATTATTAATTGTAAAGAAAACAAATTTACATCATTTGTAAACAAGCTACTGAAGTTTTCTTCTAATTTAAACGATCTAAAAATGTCAAAATCAAGATTATATTCCGCATTCTTTATTTTGATTTTGTACTTATATTGTACTAAAATATATATCTCATATGTTAGAAATATTTACTTTCAACTCACTTCCTATATGGATTTTTAAGCTTCATTAGAATGATGCATCATATAACCTTAAAAAAAGGATATTTCTTTTAAATTTTACAAAATATTAGTCATCATTGGTGACCATTTGGTCGCTTGTAATACCTCTTAGTATGCTGAAGAGGCAAGACCGTCTGACCTGGAACATTGAAGTTAGCACATGAATTTTGAGGGTGAGAAGGTACATATAAAAACATATTATAATTTTAATTAAGGCTTTGATTAATTAAAGATTCAAAAATATTTTGAGATTTTTTAGTGATAACTTTCAAAAATATAATAGCAAAAATATTTTTAGGTCATTTTAAAATTAAAAAAAAAAGTACTTCCAATGATATCCAATTTTTTGCAGTACAATTTTTTTTTCCAATTTTAATCGATTTTTTAATAAAACATTTAAGTCTATTTTACAATAATATTTTTCTTTGCCAAATAGATGCTCAAATTATTTTCATTGTTGCTGATAATATTTCATCTTAGCGTTTTTCCATTGTTGATGATAAAGATAAAATGATTCGGTTTATTTGTCCGTGTTTAATAAGGTACATGTACATTTTATATTGAAAAAAAGTGGGCTTTTAATAGTGGGCTAAAATAAAATCATTGAGTGGGCTTTTAATAAAATCATTGAGATTTTTTTATTGAACTTAAATTTTTATTTCATAATCTAGGTGAATATATTTTTCAGCGTGCATTGTAATAAGTGCCTCTGCTCTTTTCTATGGTATATATAGGTATGTGAACATTTTAAGAGAAAATTATCAAAATGTATAGCGCATTGAACAGAAGGGTGTTAAGCATTTAAAATAATACTTATATGTCTATCAAAACTTGAAATTTCAAAATATTTTGATGTGAAAGCCATTAAAACCTAATGTACAAAACAAAATATTTAATAGAAATTTTTAGCAACTAAATCCAGGCAAACCACCTGATCCAGTAGCTAACTAAGAAATAATATTTCTAACAATGCTTTTGCGATATTCTGTTATTGTATTCAAAATGTAACTAGGTTTACCAACACAATGGAAAATAATCTGAAATTGTCCATTTGGTAGCGCACAGGAAAATAATTAGTGATGGGTATTTTCAAATATTTAATGCACATGTGCATGGATATAACCGATAATAAATGTTAATAATTATTTTCATAAACAATTTTTAACATGATTTAAAATGATTTCATATTATATACTATTCTACCTTTTGAATAAAAAGCAAATGATTTTTTCACATCTCATTATGCATTTGATAGATTTTATTTATAAATTTGTCAAAAATTTTGACATATCAATCTTGAACTATTTAAATAAAATTACGGATTGGGAGTACTTAGAATTAGTTGTACTTTAGAAGAAAGAATGATTTTAAAAAAGTAATTTATACATTGATAATTTACCACTGCTGATAATTGATTTGAAACATCAACTTATTTACTGAAGTGATGGTCCATAAATATAAGAAAGAGGATTAAATTAGAAATAAAAAATACGATTCAATTTAGTTTCTTTGGTTATGAAATTGATTTTTTTATTATTTTTTGCTGGATGATGAAATTGCTAGATTATAAATACAAAGTGACAGTAAGATATTCGCATGTTCGGAAAAATATAAGAAATCAAACTATATTTTAATTCTAATATTTTAGTTTATGTGAATAACGATGCACAATTCTACTAATTAAACAATTATATCAATGAAAGGAATTGATATTCAAAGAATAATTATTTTAATAATATGAATAAATAGCTGAAATTTGTTAGATCTTAAATCAGTACACAATGTTATGAGAAAATATAGTTTTTGTATATATGTTTTGAAAATGCTATGAAAAGACTCTCTATTCACTAAATATAAGATTATTTGAAGTATAAGATTAAAGCAATGTTTAAATCGATACTGAATTTACTTACGAGCTTCTGTACTAAAATATCACTGCTTGCAAGAGAAAAATGATAACGGTACAAAAATATCATGATTTCCTTTTTATAGTGTTCAAATTATTTAATACTTTTCAAAGAAAAACAATTTGAAATGAAGATTGCAGTCGCCCTATTTTCTTCGAAAATTGAATGATACTGAAATATTAAAAAAAAGATGTTTTTAATACTGAATCCACAATGAAATTTCCTTTCACATTAAATGTGAAACCCTCTGATAGGTATATCTATTATGTCCCTCTTATTAAATGCGCCGATCTCACAGATCACACACGTCTTTTTATGAATAAAATCTTTTCCAAGTTATAAGTAAAATAAAATCTAAAATTTCCATTTTATATATATTTATTTCTTTTTTACTATTTTATTCTTGAAAATTATATGAAAACATCATAAGCCATTGGTATTTTTCAAAAGTAATCACGTTAGTAGTAAAAAAAGAGCAGAATTTGTCTTATAGATTTTAACCTTTTCAGCGATGGTGGCCACAAAGGAGGACATCAATTTTAAAAATTTCTGTAAAAACAACTATTGGTTTTAAAACTTTAAAAAATGTTGGAAAAGTGCAATTGGTTTCTTTTTTAATAAATAGATGACAGCCCCAGCAGTTTTATATTATTCCTTTTTGGTTTTGATTTTATATTAAAAATGCTTCGATTTTTTGCCTGAAATGTGTGAATCTTCTTAAGACATGAAATGTTATCAAAATCCTTCACCCGTTTTCTTACAATATCCATGAGGTTTATCCTAATTCTTTTGAAGCTTCTAATTAATTTAAGAACGAACCAAAGTGATTTATATCTGGGTGGTCTAATTTTGGGACACCGCCCATCTAAAACATCTGTTTCTTCGTTCGCTTATCTTCAGTTTTGCCGCCTCTCGTATCCGTGGGAAAGCTATAACTTGATATTTTTTTCAGAAAAGGGTGCGATGTAGATTTTGTGTTCAAGGAGGCAGGGGGTTGTGTTTATTGTGTTCGGAAAAAGACTATGCATTTTGAAACCAGAAAGAATTTCACATTTCAGATTTGCCTTTCGTTCAAACAGTTTCTTATTTTTAATGCTCATGATCTGTTTAATTTTTTTCCGATTTTTTTCTTGTAAATTTCTAAGTTTATATAGAATTAATTTTTTATTTAATTTTTTTTCTCATTTATTACTACTGTATACTGCCGTCAGCAATGATAACATTACGGGCATAAAATGAAAATATCGGAGGGGCGCCCACATCACTTCCATATTGGAAAATTCAATAAATGAAAGTGAAATTCAAAGAAAAGAAAAAGACGATACCAAATTAATTTTTTGCCCGCAGTCTGTTGTGGACTATGGTAGAAATATGGGGTTTGTAGAGCATTTTGATCTTAAAAACCTGTACGAAATAGACCGTAAAAGTCAGAAATGGTGATATGGGCTTTTATTCCCTTTTTTAATTCATGTGTCATCAATGCGTTTATTTTGCAAACGCAGTTGCCAAATTCTTGTAAAAACCCAGAAGTGAAAACACTGAAGGAGTTTAGAATACAATTGATTTCATACTTGATATTGATGGGGAAGGAAACGTCAGCTTCGAAACAGCGCAGCACCTCTTCGCTATCAATAACAATAAAAAGAGAGAAACCGGCAGTGCCAGAATAAATTAGATTCAATAATGTTTATCAAATGCCCATCAAGTGTTACCCTCGAAAAATGTGCTTTATGCAATTCCAAAAACAGAAAAAATATGCATAAAACACGATATGTACAATGCGCCATTGTTTGTTAGATAAAAAAGACACTCCTACATGTTTCGAAAGATTTCCTACCAAATTAATTTTTTTTGCTTTTCATTTGATATTTATCAATTTAAATTTAATTGCGTATGTATATTTTCAGAAATTTAGTTAGTTATTATTCTTAATTGATATTTTGTATTAAATCGAAATTGTTTCCTATTTTTTATTTATAAGATATAATTTGGAAATGTCGTAATAAAAATTTACTAAAAGGCATTTTTAGGGTTTCAAATATCTCAAACTACCTAAAACACAAATAAAAATGTTTATTAATCTATAACATTCATAATTATTGCTACTGTCATAAGAAATTTGCTCAATTATTTCGAAAGATTTTCTTAAACAGAAATTATTCTAGATGGGTAGTGTCCTCAAAAGAGGACACTACCTCTGTAGAAGGAGGGATATTAAAAAAAAATTGATTTCAAAATGAAGTTCATTTAATTTAAAATGAACTTAATATTCTATATAAATTCCATTATCACTTGAACAGAGCAAAACTTAAAATTTGAGCATAGAAAAATGGAAGTGATAAAGAGTAAAAATACTTTATATGTGGAGTGTATCAATCTGAGGTTTTTCAGGAATTAGGTTTTTTTTTTTTTTTGAATTTAACAATAGATGGCTTATGCCAAATATTTATTATCTATTATCTAAATATTTATTATCTATTTATTATGCATTATATTTATTATCTTCTTTAAATGTCCTGAAAAACGTGAAAACATCGCCAGCTAAATTGAAAAGTAAAATATTTCCAGGTGATCTGTGATATCTCTTGTCAGAGAAAAATATTTATTTTGTTAGAATATATATCAAAAAATATATGTATGATTTTTGAAATGCACTACTTTTGAATATCTGTGAATTAAAAAAAAATTATATAGTTACATGTAAATGTCAAAATAAAAACTTTTAAAGTAAACCAAATATTTAATTACTTCTAATTCACATAAGGACTTCATTTTATAATTATTTATATTATAAAGGAAAGTAGAAAATAAACAACTTATAAATATAACTGTCATTATGCATTAAAATTGAGCAAATTTCTGAATACCCAAAGATGAATCTTAGAGTGTAGTTATCAATCGGATGTAAAATTTAAAAATTTAAATTCAATTACGATATATCATGTATCAATCATTTAGCCTAATTTATTCAAAAACTGTAGCGTTCCGTAACTTTGAAAATTTTTAATAAGTTTTATACAGTAAAATATTACACCAGCATCAATACATGTGAATATGTAGTCTTGAATTTTGACAAGAAATAATTAAAGAAGACATACCTATTCTAGAGGAGTTCTGAAACTGGGATATAATATTCATTTATTTAGTTCTACAGTGCATGATTGAAATGCATGAAGTGTAATTGGTTCTTGAGTTGTTGACGGAAATATTTAATTTATCAATTTTCATCATTTCACTGAATTTTACACAAGTCACAGATGACATACAAATATTTAACATTGAATGCGCCTTGTTATATAGTATTCACATTTAAAGCTACACCAAATGAAATAAAACAAACAGTGAATTACAAGTACTGTGAAGCCAATTTTGGAATGAAATTGGAAATTTTTGGAATGGATTGGATATATATATATATATATATATATATATATATCGTATATTCGTTTCGTATTCTTTACTTTTAACTTATTCGAAATAAGCCTTTACTAAAATTAATAGTCGAAGGAATTGCTCCATTCCTCATTACCACGCAAATTATAGTTAAGCATACTTCTGACAATAAAAAAGTGCAAACAAAAGATTTTAAACAACATTTTATGAAGGCAATGACAGACAAAATGAATTATTTGAAAAAAGTAATAAATATCTAACAATAATTATTTCCAAAATTGCATTCTCAAAAGCATAGGATTAATTTGACTGCGCACGTCTGAAAGATTTTGATTCACCCAACTTTTAAATGTGGTATAGTTAAAGTCACCCTTACCCTTCATAGCATACCCTTCTAGATTAATTTTTTATTGATGAGAAATTTGATATTATACAAATTTCAAAATAATAAAACATCAATTAAACATAAATTGTTAGATTATATAATATATTTCTCGAACCCTGAATTATATAGTTACTAATTTTTGGATATTCTTTCAGAATTACACCAAAAACCGATTCCAAAAATCTCGATTATCTACATATGGCACTAACAGTCTTACAATTGTTTAAAAGTTTGTCTAAAAAAGAAGCAGGCTTGTTTATACTTTTGTTATACATTCTGGCATTCTTTTAAATGTACTATATCTTACTGACTGAATTATTTGCGATATTTTGAAAAATATCAAAATTTATCGATTTCAATTCCTAAAGAATATTACTTTAAAGTATTATTAATGTAGACATGCATTTATTTTAAACATTAAATAAATATGACTGTTTTTAAATAAATTTTAATTAAGAATATGTGTGTTTTTAATGTTTATAGTTACATCTTTAAGCTACTTCAAAAACTATGCTATATGTTTTAAAAATATTTCATTATATCCGTATTTAACGTTTTTATCCTTTATTTTTCAGATTTCTAAGAATGCAAATTGAAGTTAAGAAATGAAAAGGTAAGAAAATTTTTCATCATCATAAAATTTCTGAAATAAGTAAAAAAATTATTATAAAACATTCATTCATTTTTCATATGTTTTTAAATGCATTTAAATATAAATTGCATGGATGGGAAATATTAAAATAACGTTAATTCATTTTTCATACGTTTTTAAATACATTAAATATAAATTGCAAGGGACAATATAAAAATGAAATAAAACTAAAGTTAAATATCTACATGCTTACAGCAAATATAGAAATAACACATTTTTTGAAACTTCATTTCCCTTTGTAAATATATTTTTAAATATTCTTCCGAAATAGGATAATTATAATATATTTAAATACGAGGATGTCTTCCAAAGATGCGATAAAACAAAACAAAAAAAAAATATACTTCTTTTCTGTTTGAGCCGTATCTGAAAAAAAAAAAAAAAAAAAAGAACTGAATGTGTAAGAGTGTGGCGTGGGAAGAAATTTTAATAATTGCTAACGCATGAATTCCTTAAAAAATATATATATATATTTATAAAGTCTAGAGAAAGAAGCTCATTTTCTTTTTCATACAATCACCATGACTTCATAGCAGCGCTTTCGGATCCAAACTATCTGTATGTATTGTTAGTTATATGTACTTTTATAAAAATAAAATTTTCAAAACAACACATTTGAAAAGAGAAAAGAAAGAAAAAAAAAGGGATAAAGAAAAGAAAGGGGAAAGAAAAGGGAAAAATGAATTATAATTGTCAACAGATGCTGAGGAAAATGCCTGATTTGCTCTAGCATGGAAAGGAGGAAGGGGGAGCTAGATCCCCCCACTTTTCTTGTACCCACAATGGTGGCCGAAGCCAACCACCAGGCCGGAAGCTTCTCAGCCTCAATTACGAAATACCCCCCCTCCCCCTGTGGGATGTACTATAGTATATATGTTATATTTTAGCATATAACATTAATATCACTTTATAAAAACAGAACACTAAGTTATAAATCGTGATCAGGTGCTTTATTTATATGCAATTTTATTACTTGCTCAATCACTTATTACGTGAAGTAATCACGTGTTATTGAACGATTCATTATAATCTTGTAACGAGGAGTGTGGGAATTTATACTGAAACATATTAATATGAAATACTTCTCTTTTAAAATATTTGATGGAAATTAAATATTCTGTGAGAGCTCAGGACCATATCTATGACGTAAATACTCAATGATTATCTCTATTTATGCACAAGCTAATTTTAATTAATATTATTCTATAATAAACGTTTAACGGTTGTATGAGACTAAATAAACTTGGATTATTCAATAGTATCTGTACATATACTTTTAAGATATACGATGCTTAAAAAATCGTAATACGCATTAATTTGAAATATAGGTGGAATTAGTTTAACTTGAGTAATTATCTTAATAATCAAAATAAAATGGAAAAGAACTTGACATCATTTCTCCGAGATTAAAATGAAAGTAAAATACGAAAGGGATCATAAAGACTATTTTGCATAAACATAACATTCTGGAAATTGTTTGATATAGCGAAATGCCTTCGAATGAATGTAATAAATTTTCCTAGCACAAACATAGCTCGGAAATCAGTTGCACATAGTTCTTATTTAATAACTGAAATAACAATTAAGAAAAGATTTTAGTGAATTGTTGTTCTAAGTCTCAAAACTTAACCATAATTTGAGTACAAGAAAAAAAAATACACGTGTTGATGTATGAGATGTCATAATTTAAAATTATATGAAAGACTGATATATAAAATTATTTTAAATAATAACATTTACACAGTTTTGATCCCTTAAAACTATTACGTGAGCTTTAAAAATGTGCACATGGAATCTGCAAAGGCAGCAAGAATTGTTTGAAGATCTTCTACTAAATTATTTTGCAGTGCTTTCTGTCCCAAAATATTTTAAATCTTAATAATTAAAGATCTTTCGCATTAAATGTGGTGAAAATGAGCCCAACATTAGGAAAATATCATTTTTACTATTTGCTATTTTAGGTCATAAACACTGGCATATTATTATCATATTTCGCAAGCTTCATTTTAATAAAGATATGTCAATAAAAAGCATCCAATCAAGGAAATATCTATTTGAAATGGAATCAATTTAATTTAGCGAATAAATAAGATAATTAAACAATATTGCCAGTGTAAATCAAACACTTTCTGAAATTTCGAAATAGCATAATTTTTTAAGAATGTTTCACTGAATTTATTTCTACAGAAAACGAGTCATAAAAAACAGACATTTTAATTTTAAAATACAAAATGATTGCAATCTACCTCTAATAAATAAATAAAACAAACTCAATTACTTTAAAAGTTGACATAATAATGTATAAAATGAATATAAAATAAAAATGATTTGAAAATTCTCATAATGCTCAATTAATTCAATTCAATTGAGAAAGGTTTAATAAAATTGTTTTCCATTATACATTTCATTATTAATTCTCTCTAATGAATATTTTAAGAAAATATATTATTACAATTTTAATAAACAATTTTAATTATATTATTTAACTAGTTTTGAAATTAGAAGCAATGTATACAATTCTTCAAATATTTGAAATTTATAAATTATAAATAGAACGTGAAATAATAACAACAATAAGAAAGGAAATTGCAAAAAGTCAGAACAAAGTTTACTTAACCAAGGGATTATTTGGCTGTGTTATTACAATTTGTGAGATATTATTAGAAGTATTTCTTAATTAGGAAATTAATTCTTGTTTCCAATGTTGAAATAAGTTAATTAATTTCTCAAGATCGTGTAACAGTTGGTAACAAGAATTTGTGGAATGGTTTTCTAATTATTTAATGATGGAAACGATTGTATGCATTTTTGCGAGAGGTTTATTATTGTTTTCTTACATATTTTGGAGAACTCCGCTTTTATGTTCATTGAATAAACATTATAAAATATTTTGATTTTTTTTCGAATTTAAAATTAATGATGTTAACGAATTAAAATTACACATGGGCGTGTCATCTTTGTATACAGGCCCTACAATTCGTAATTATAAAGAAATAAAAATGATACCAGATATTAATAAGGGATTATTTCTTCCTTAAAATAATTTATACGTAAATAATAAGAAGAAATACATAAAACCCGGTTGTCTTGTAATATTTTGGAAATCAAATGAAAATTGATTTCGCATAACAACATTTAGAAATTTATCAAAATATTTCCATAAAATATGCAATTCACAGTTTTGTTCGTAAATTGTCGAATTATTTTGTTCGTAATATTAATCCTTAACACATTTTTTTCTTTTTCTAATATATAATAATAGATGAGTGCCAAATGCTCATTTAGCTTTCAGATAAGATGGTGATATGATGATATATGCAATTGATAAATTTAATATAGACTTAAATAGACTTCAATTGAATTTTAAAAAAAAATATTAAGTTTGTCAAAAATTATTACGATAAAAGAGGATAAATTTTGCATCCATCAGAATATACTTACTTTTTACATTAAAAAATATATTAGATGTGGAATGTTATTAAATAAAAACATATTGGCACTCACTTTTATATTCTGTACAATATACAACACACACACACATATATATTTGATAGACATACATTTAGATATATATATATATATATATGTAATTAATCCGATGATTATATATACTGTTATAATTAACCGTTTTACTGAAGTACCAATATTTAAAAGCTTATTTCAAAAAAAACCACTTATATTTTGTGATGATCGTTAGAACTTGTAATTTGGTAACTATTCTAAATTTTTCAGATAAACGGTACTTTTGACTAATTGTCAAGTACGCTTTGTGCTTACTTATATGATAGTACGATTACTAATTTATAAACCATTAGAGATAGATATGTAATACTCATTGAAAAGTATTCTAAATAATGTAAATAAAAACATCCCATTTTTCTCGACCCAATTAGTAGGCTATTGTGTGTTAATATTAAAATCCCTGAATTAAATTGGCTTTATTATTTGATAAAAAATGAATGGGATATCTGTTCATTCTATCATTATCTATTGTCCATAAAACACCTTTACAATTCCATAAACATAATTAATGGGGATGTTGATGAGTTATGCGAATCAAGTTCTTTTCATGTACTCAATTAGTATTAAAGTTTGTGATTACAATGATTACAAGACATTTGCATATTTAATGTAAACTATTTATGGCAGAGAAGCTATTATCAACAACCTCTCAAAATAGCTGATGCTTAAGAAAGGACAATGGTTTATGGAAACTATATTAGATATGCATACTCAGCGTAATTCCAGGAAAAAATTTCCGTCATCATTTTCTGTACATCGTAGAATAAACTTATTTTAACAGAGAACAATACTCAATAAAGAAAGTTGTGATTTGATGTCCTTACTACCAATAATGATGATGTACTACATTCTGCAACGAAAATGCAACAAAAAAATGTGTTTCCTGAAATTCTATTTCGAATTACTTAGAGTTCCTACACAAACTTGTTTTAAATGAAGTAACAAAATCAATTTCGTCTTTGTATTCAATAATGATTTTTCATAGATTTATCTCCAATTATTTTTTCATGACAAAATCTTGAAACTGTATAAAATATCTTTATGGAATGTCCAAGTATATCAGTAATTACCTCTAAGAAACATTCACCTGAAAAGTTTTACTCATTTTTCTAGTCGTCATATTCACAATAAACTGCTTTGGTTAGCACATTTCGTATGATAAAATTTTAATCACCATTCTATAAAACAGACAGTAGTTTCTCGTACAATAAGAATTATCGTTATGAATAAAAAGTAAAATGGCTCAAAATTTTATCAGATAGAATGAACTATGTAAAATGGTCTGCATTTGTAGAATTAAAATGATATAACCCAAACACCCAATGTAAAAAATATCACACAGCGAAATAATTATAATTCCATAAAGAACAATGATATGACGCCTTGTATTTGTCCCCATGTTCTATAGGTGTCCTGTATTTTCAAACTGTAAACGTTTCGTTTCGTTACATTTTTTGTACTTGCAGCACTATACTCTTAACAGTACCGAAGTGCCAAATTCTTCTGCCTACTTTGAGCTCTTCATAAATTTACATTGTAACATTTCTTTTTTTAAACCAACAGTGAAAAACAATATTGAATTTGAAGCTGAATAAAATGGAATTTATTAGTTAAAAGACATTTTTGATATTGAAATGCGTCACATTATGATATGTCGAGAAACAAAACTGAGATAGATACATTTTGCTACAGATTAGAATAGTATGAAAAAATCCTGCAGCATAGTTATATAGTTAAGCATTTTAATAAATGCAATTTAGATAAGGTTTATTAAATGCTCAATAAAATATTGCATCATATTAGAAAATATTACCTTTTTCTTCAGTTTTCTTAAGTATGACTATAGAATATAAGATTGCACATTTTCTTTAATACTTCCATGGATATTCTAATGCATATCGTTGCTGTTTATCCATCACCGAATAAATCAAATTCATTCTTTCAAGCCTTTATTTGCTATTTTAGAAATATATAGAATATTTAAATATATGAATGTTTGGAATATAAAATTTTAATTTATTAAAACGAATTCAGATAAAATGTTTTACAAATATTTTAATATCCGCCAAATAAAATAGCAAATGTGGATTTTTCTTGCAAATTGTAAAGGATTTCATTCTGTAATATATATATATATATATATATATATATATATATATATATATATATATATATATATATATATATATATATATATATATATATATATATATATATATATATATATATATATATATATATATATATATATATATATATATATATATATATATATATATATATATATATATATATATATATATATATATATATATATATATATATATATATTAGTGTACCATGCATATATTCAAAAAAATATTTATGGTAAATTAAAATAAAAAGTTATAAATATTTAATAAACGTTTCCGAATTTTTTAAAAGTTGAAAATTAAGAAATAGGCTAGCAAAAAATAATTTCAAATATTGGGATCCATTCTTGTTTGAAAATATAAATAAAATAGAATGTTATATGATGATATTGAAGAATAATGAATTATTCATAAATATGAAACATCAAGCGTAAATATAAAAAAAATAATTGAAACATTTCACTATTGCAAGATATTATAAATAATTTATTTAAATTCCTATGCGCGTTAAGTTGAAGTATCAAAATATCGATTTTTTGTAAGAAGAATGCGGTGTCAAATGTGTAATTTACTAACACAATGCATTAAAGTTCCTAAAATTAATAAAAAACTGTTCATATTATTGTCCTTTATATACAAAATGAAAGTTTAGCACTACTGTTTCAAAGTATAAGATAATGTTAAGATTAATATTTAGAATAAAATAAATTATGCCTCTAACGTTTAACAAATATTAAAAATAATTAATATCTTAATAATGATTCATAATTTTAAAACTTTCTTTTTGAAATAGTGTTACAGAGTTAAAATAAAAACATATAGAAATCTTGCTTTTAATCTAGTCAGATAAAAATCAACATTTTTTAAAGATTCTAATTTATATTTATTCTTTTAGAGTATGTATGGGAACAGGATAAACGAAGCAGTATAAAAAAGTAGTGGAACAATTAAGAGCTTTATTTGTTGTAATAATTCTGTGAAAAACAATTCTTACATATAATTCAAACATTTGTTTTGAGATTTAGCAAATAGTTTAAAGCAATTTAGAAAGAAATCAGTGTATAATGGTCTGTTTATTTTTAAACAATCTTTCAATTTTTCATTTTTGATATTAAAATATACAAATAAATCCGGTCTCCATCTCTTAAAGCACGAATAGAAGGAAATGAAGGATTTACATCATATATTCCTATTTCCTATTCTAAGTAATAGAACGTACTGTTAAAGAAAAGTTATTCTTAGATGCATCTCTTTTTATAGTTTATGGTTATGTAATAACATGTCTTATCTGATTCAGCTGATATTATATTTGTGCCATGTACTATGAAATAGTCGTAAATTACAATATAAAATCGTACTGCTTTTTGACTTCTAATTTTAATATTAATAAAATAGGATGCTTTATGTAGAATTTTTTACAAAACATAACTTACCAGATTACAAAGTCAAAGACTAAAGGAAAAATATGAAAGGAAGCATTACAAAATGGAAGCGGAATTTTAAAATATTTTTTTCTTGCAAATACAGCAACACTAATAATTTCAATGGATACCATCGGAAAATGTTTATTGGTTTCTCCGTATAGAGTTGAGAACCTTGTTCTCTCATAGTTATCCACTCCTAGCCTAGATGTTAAACAAAAGTCATGAACGAGATCCTAACGATCCAATTTAATAGAGAGTTTGGAATGCGGAAAATCTTGAATATATGTTGTTATACTCCCTCTGGCGTTCTTGAAACTATGGCTTGGACTAAAGCATCAATTGATTAGGTTCTAGATTTTTATCAGAATCATTTCCCCGAAAGATAATATGGATCATGATGCATTTTCACACAGTCGTAGCTAGAGGCTAATCTTTATCCACGAACTCATTTGACAGTAAGCTTTTATGTAATATCAAAAAATGTCTTTGAACATGAGAAATTGGTTTTGCATATTCATAGTGTATGATATAATGTCGCATAATTTCGTTGTGTTAAAAACTATAATTATAAAAAATATCATTCATATTTCACTTCATTTTCATATTTAGCAAATACTTATTTGAAATCTAGAAATAAAGATAATCATATTTTTTTTTCACACTTTCATGCCTTTCTCTCTCATATTTATCCATCACAAGCATGTTCACTAATCCAATTTAATAGAGAGTTTAGAATACTGAAGATCTTGAATATATGTTTTATATTCCTATTGGCGCCCTTGGAACATTGAGTTAGCCTAAAGAATAAATGAAATAGGCTCTGCATTTTTACCAGAATAATAAGTATAAATTAATTGCGGCCTAGATTTTTACCAGAATGATAATTATAAATTAAGTGGGCCTTAGATTTTTGACAGAATGATAATTATAAATTAATTGGGCCCTAGATTTTTACTAGAATGATAATTATAAATTAATTAGGCTCTAGATTTTTGCCAGAATGATATAAATTAATTGCACCTTAGATTTTTTACCAGAATGATAATTATAAATTAATTTGGCCCTACAATTTCACCAGAATGATAATTATAAATTAATTAGGCTCTAGATTTTTGCTAGAATGATAAGTATAAATTAATTAGGCTCTAGATTTTTGCTAGAATGATAAGTATAAATTAATTGCTCACTAGATTTTTCCAGAATGATAATTATGAATTAATTGAGCCCTAGGTTTTTACCAGAATTATAAGAACAAATTAATTAAGCCCTAGTTTTTTACCAGAATCATTTCTCTGAAAAATTATATTGGTCATAATGCATTTTAAATTATCGTAGCTAGAGGTTAATTTTTATTTACGTTCTCATTTGACAGTAAGCACGGATTATCTATATAATTTTAAAAATTTCTATTACCATAAGAAATTAGTTTAAGGTATTCCTTATGATGATTTCCGTTGTATGATATAAAGTTCTATTATTTGGATGCATTAAGCCCTATAATCATAAAACAAAATAAACTGTACAAATAATTCATTTCACTTTGTATACAGTTTTTAAAATTCTTTTTGAAATCTAGAATTAAAGATAATTGTATTGCTTTACGCTTACAACTGCATTTTTTTATAGATTTACTGTATTTCTGAATTCTTTTTATATGTTTATTCATTTCCTCTTTACTAGTTATAACTTTTCATGCAATATATTTATGGAAATTTTTAAATAAGTAGCAGAAATAATATGGAATTGGAATAGGACAATTTCAAATCGAAGTCCAGTTCCTCGGTTTTACTTGAATTTGACTTTGTGCAATGGATAACTTTGAGTTCAACATTCTTATATTAGAAAATATTTTGCTGATTCATGTTCCCAGATGACTATTTAGAAGTTTGATTTTTCGAGTATAATAATATATCAAATAAATTAATCCCAAATTAATACACAGAAGAAATTGAAATAGAATTACATAAAATTAAAGGAAGGATTTTATAAAAAAAAACATTGTTTTAATTCACCTTATGAATTGTTCAAGACGTAAAATATATTTTCGAAAATGAATATGAAATATCACCCACTGCAATATAAAGCAAATTTGAAAAATTCAGAAAGCAATTTAATACTAATACTTTCGAATTTTTGAATTTTTCAAGAGATATATCATTGAAATAAATATAAAAACTAAATTACCAAACATAAATTAGACAAAAATTATTCCTTTAATGGAAAATTCATCTCTCAAATTCAATTTGAAACTTTAAAATAAATTTACTTAATTTCATTCATTTGTAATTTTTAAGAAACCAGTAGCATTACTATGAATATTGCCAGATATTTGTAACAAGTATTTCAGAATTTTAATCCAATTTCCTTTATTTAATATACTTAATGATGTAAATTTGATAGAGTGTGTCCTTCTCTCATTTGAAACTTTTCATCATCTATACAAAAGGATTTCATGAGTAATGGATATTGGACACGAAAAATTAATTATTACTATGACAGCATTTTGTATGGAAGATAGTTTGTGAAACTTTGAAGAGTTTTCAATCACGGTCATGAATTTGCTGAGTTATAATCCATGAAATTTCCTCCTCCTCTTATGTCTTCTGAATATGTGTTCTAGAATTTTCATAGAATATTCGATAGGCAATGCAGATTTTATAGAATCAATCAAAAGAGTACTAATTAAATGAGTGATAGAAATTCAGATTGCCTTTCAAAGATACAATACGAAATGAAATTAAAATTACCTATTCCCAATGATGTTAGATATCCGGATATTTCTGTATAATTTTTTAGCGATAAAAAATGAGCTCATATTGCATTTGAATTAGGACTTTGAATTAATATGAAGTATAAATCATGTAAATGTATTAATTTTAATATGTTGTTAAAGTATAAATTACGAATTTAATACATTTGATTGTGTTAAAAGAAAAGTTATTTTTAGAATATGGAATAATTATATTTTAATATTCAGCTGCATGATCTACGAATTTACTTCTCTAATTAGATGACACATCTTATGTAGGAAATTTATAATTGTTTTAATAATATTATTTTAATAATTTTTTATAATAATATCAGGGCATTTTAGATATTGAAATGTTTATAATTGACTTTTCAATTTAAAGTACTTTCTTGATATTCTTTACTTAATACTTTCACTTTTTGGCAAATATGAAAATAAAAATTCAGTGATGCTTTGCAAAATTGGGAGGATAATAAAGAATACCTTTTATTCAATAAAATAAAATTAGCAGGAAATAATAAAATAAAAATACGACTGCTTTTAAACTGATATCCTTTTTATGAGCATTAAACTATTAAATATCCAATGAAAATTGTATATGAGTTTACATCGTTAAGCTAGTTCAAGCTTTCAAGCAGATTGATTTCTCTTTTATTTTATAATTAATTAAATGTTTGTAACCTTTCCCTAGAAAATACTTTTTATTTGCTGGATTGAAAAAAAAATTATGAGCTGATAACCATTATTTGAAAAATTATGTTGTAAACCTTATCTTATAGAATTACAATAACCTTACGTGACATTTTTTCAAAACTTCTTCATATAGGTAGTGAAATATAAATAAATTACAAAATATATCGTACATTCCTTACAGTGAAATACCTTTCTAAAATATACTATCAAATCATAATATTATAGGATATTATGATTTGATAATATCCTATATGGATATGATTTTATGGAAGAATTTTATGGATATGATTTTTAATCTTGATATAAAACATATTTTAAATTAAAAATGAACCGAAACTTTTCAATATTGATGAAATGTGAAACAACTTCGGATATTTTGCGCATTTCTGAAAAGAACTTTAAAATGCATAGTTAAATAGTATCATTTCAAAGATATATTTTGAAGTTTAAAATTTTTCAAAAACGCAAAATGTAAATATTTTACTAAATAGATGTCTAAACTAAAGGGACATTATGTTTAAACTAGTTTATAATTGTAATAATTACAATCGGAGATGTAATTTTTAGCCAAGATAGAAGACATAAATGAGAACGATTGATCGTAAACGAGTTAGAATTCCGCTTAAAATGAAAAATTATAATAAATTATCTGGATATTTTTAATAACTTTAAAGTATTATATATTATTTAATGATTATCAAAGTTTTCTTTATCAAATAAAATTATAATCAAATCCCTCTGTAAATTTTGATTGCTTTATATGTTATCATTTGGCAAGAATTTTATGGATTGCAAGGATTAATTTGATGCATGAATTTTTATTTCAGTAAATTACACCAGCCTGCAAAAAAAAAGAAATTTTTTTTTTGTTTGTAAAATTTTAATTGATTTATATCAGCAATGATGATGTCATTCCAAAATGCAAACTAAATTTTATGTAACACGTAAGGATTTTTTACAAATGACGATGAAAAAATAAATAAAATGCAGTATAATGCATACAGTTGCAACTGTAGTAACTATTAACTAAACTCAATAATGCTGTTCATTTACAATATTATGATAACTTTTGTGTTTTTCTTGAAGTCAAAAAGCTTCTTTTTCGAGTTTTTCGTTTATGGTCCACATCACTGTCTCTTTTTAAAGACCAACAGTAATCGGCCATCGTGTTAACATCCCACCGTCCTTCATATCTGCGTTCCATCTCCTTTACATTCTGGTGGAATCTTTCACCTTGCTCGTCACTCATTTTTCATAAATTTTCTGGGAAGTATTCCAAATGTGAGTGAAGGAAGTGAATTTTAATGCTCATATTGCACCTGAAGAGATGAGACTTACGTAATAACTCAGTTACAAGTTCTTTGTAATTTTCTTTTCTCTCATTTCCCAAAAAACCTTCTACGACATCTTTAAATGCAACCCAAGCCTGCTTCTCTCTATTTGTCATAGATTGTTCAAAATTGGAATCTTTAACTAATTTCTTTATTTGTTTTCAATCAAATACACCTTCTTTAATTTTAGCGCTAGACAATTTTGGGAACTTCGATATAAGATACTCAAAACATTTTCCACCTTTATCCAAAGCTTTCACAAACTGCTTTATGAGTCCCATTTTATGTGAAGTGGGGACAATAAAATATTTTGGGGATCTATTAAATATTCATTTAAAATATTCTTCTTACCAGGAATCCATTCTTGTCTCTTCGGCCATATCATTTTTATCCAATGACTTTCTCTGTCCCTGCTATCCCATTCACAAATAAAGCACGGAAATTTAGTAAATCCACTTTGTTGCCCGAGAAGCAGACCTATAACCTTTAAGTAACCACATATTGCCCACTTGTGTTCAGTGTATTTTATTTTAGTGAGAAGCATCTCCATACTTTCATATGTTTCTTTCATGAAAACGGAATGTGCAACTGGAATTGATGCACATTAAGATTCGTTATGCAATAAAACTGCTTTTAGACTCCTCTTTGAGGAATCTATAAATAGTCGCCAATTATTCGGATTATAAGGAATATTATGTTCTAATTCATGTAACAAACCAGGTATGTCAGCACAATAAACCAAGAAGTTATCAGATTTGAAAAATGATAAAAATTGCTTTTCTCGATTCCTGTACCAACTAAACGGTGTCGTTAATAAATTTTTCTCTTTTAACCGAGATCCTAATAATTCTGCATTTTCTTTAGTTAAACCTAAATCACGAATTAAGTCATTTAATTCGGATTTATTAAATTTTTCAGAAACTTCATTTTTTTACGGTGAAATCCAACTGCCATCAATGTTTTGAATTTTAAAATAAAAGTTTTTTTAAATACAATTATAAATATTTATTCAATATAAATGTATTATTGAATTTCAATGAAGTAAGAGGTTTTCAGAATTTATTTAAGCAAATAAACATACATACTTTATTAATTTATCCTATCCAAATCGCAAAAAATCTATGTATTTTTACTTATTTAAAAAATTTACTTTTCAAACAAACTGTACGTGATACGTAAAAACTGATATTATTTTTGAAATAAGCATGCGAAAATACATAAAAAACAACTATTACTTTTAAAACAAGAAATTGTTGCAGGCTGGTGTTATTTTTAATGTTCTGTCAATTGATGAAAAATATAATTTTGTGTGACTAATATACGAAGATGTAATAATGCACGTTTATGGGTGAATAATTTAAAATGACAATCGAAACTACAAATTTGTACTTGATGAAAATAAATAGCAACTAAGTTTATTTTATCAAAGAAAAATCCAACAGTTAATCTCAATGAAAGACAATTTATGCAAAGATGTTCCGTAATCCTTTGGGAGCAATTAGAAGAAATATCAAACGATATATTTATTAGTTTTATCGTCAGTAATTTTGATAAATGAACAGAATGGAACATATCTCGCTAATGAGACTAATATTTCGTCATAAATTACAAATGAAACTTTGCAATTTACTATCATCAACTACATCATATTTTGAAATGGAAATCTCGTAAAATTATACAGAATAGCTATTATTTGGATAATATTTGCAATGCATAAATACTATCTTTAATTATCTGAGTAGAAATCCCAATGGTGCAATTTTTATTTGTAATCCTCATTATATTTTATTTGATGTGTTTATATCTAAACTCTTATCATAAATAATAACGCCTTCTCATTGTTTTAGTATTCTATATTTATGATTATTAATGCAATTATGATTATTAATTTCAATTTTGTGAAATATTTCAAGTGTTTCGCAAATCTGTCTTATAGGAATTAAGAGAACCGAAATGCTTGCTCACATTGAATGATATTTCATTTATATTAATTGTATAACTTGTTTTCTGTTACAGAAGATCGAAAATGTATTACTCTAATTTTTATTCTGTGTTAACTCTACGGTTATTTAGAAATTGTCAAGTAGTTGGAAAAATTATAAGTCTATTCTATTAGAATTGACTTTACACATATGGGTTGTATAAATTCCACGGAATATTTCTGCGTTCAACCGCTCTACTAGTTCTAGTCAGAGCGACTTCTACTAGCGACTGTATAATCTAGTTTCTTTTTCGTATATCATTTACTTTAAATTTTCCTTTGCTGTCTTTGAGCATTATGATGCGCCCGTGATTTTACCTTACTATTTGCATTGAAATTATCATGCTGGACATAAATCTACCATTAATCAAAGTTGGTTCAACACTACTAAAACAAAAAGTCTATATTATTTTTTAAAACAAATTTGCACAAATTTCAGAGCATTCCTATGAGCTTATAAAACAAATTATGCTCTTGCGTTTTCCGTACACAATGGGAATTCTGTTATTTATGGTGGCAATATGTCATTAAAGGAGAAAAAAGTTTAATTTCATAATATGGATTAAATAAATAAAATGTTTTTCTTGATAATACAGAATATGCCATAAAATCCATATTGCGATTGCCTTTATAATTTTTTTACAATTGATATAAAATTACTGTCTCAAAGAACTGAGACACACATTTTGAAAAAGAATTTCTGTATTCATTATATAATACTTATTTCGTTACATCATAGTTTTAAATTAGAGGGAAAAATTGCAAGATAAGAAATTTGTTAAATCATAGACAAATTTCTTGCGCAATTCTTATTATCCGATCTGAGAAATCAGATAAAAAAACTTCTTTTTAATAAAATTACAATTCCAGAAATATTTTCATAAATAACCTTAAGAAGAAATATTATTTAAATATGCAAGTATATGTGAAATTTATATAAATTTTTCTTACTTTAAATGCAAGATAAGGATGAAAATCTTTACAAATTATTAATTTTTGTTAATTATTTTCTTTTCGAAAATAACGTTGGAATGTACAGAGATAGAGCTGCTGTGTGTAGTTTTTAGAGCGATATAATGTAAGCGCGGGAACATTTACCACAATAATGCAGAAAACAAATTCCACTTAGCTGGTTATGAGGAAACTAGCAAACAGTATAAAATTTTAAAAAAATAATTTTTTACAAATTGACTTTTTCTTTGTTAATAGTTTTCTTTTGAAAGTAATTTTGATGAATATTGGCACAATAAACTTTTAATAGCGGAATAAAGTATATGAGAAAACTTTCACTTTGTAACACAGATATTACTTGGTTGGTAATTATGAAACTGGCGAACAGCATAAAGTATATTGATAATGTTCAAGATGATAAAGGTTTTAGATGCCATCTAAAATGCCTGATATAGTGCATAAAGTGCAGGGTGAATTCATGACTAGACCATTCACTTCGTTGGGAAAAGAGTGTATGAATTTTGGTCTTCTACGTTCAACAATCATAAAAACTGATCTCGTGTTGAGAAGTATGAAAGTGAAAACTCAGAACTATATGGCTTGAAAATCTATGTTTGTTTGTTTTTTCAGTCTAAAAATTGCAAAAAATACCACTATGATGAAGGGTTTTGTATACAAAGAGAGATATAATTATCGTATCTAAAGGGATTTATGTCACCTCTAAGATAAAAATCTGTAAAGATCGGCAGCACCGAATTTTTTATAACCATAGAGTTTATAATTATACCATATATGTTGAAGATAATGTTTCAGTCCACAATGAACATCTGAAGATTAAGATTAGATACGTTATGCAATCTCAATGAAATGTGTTAAATTTCTAACTCATAGTAAATGTATACCACCTTGGTATGAATAAAAGTATTTCAACAGTAAAAGAATATTTTCTTTAAAATACCTTTACTCATCAGTTAATTCTTAAAATAATTCTTTTTTGAACAAAATATTTCATAAAATACAGTAGTATGTATATTCAGTTCAAAAGGTTTCTAACCCTTATTGTTTAACAATACATACCTATTTCTACTGAACATTACAATATATGCATTTGGCACTTATATAAGGATATTTTGTCATGGAATTATCGATTTATGGCTTATAATAGTTAAAGAATAGATATATATTCCAGAGAAGTTATATGACACAAATGGCACTTTCATTAATTCAACTCGACCGAGCAGAATTGGAATGAATATGGTTTAATTAATTCCAGAGATCTGTGTGAAAATATTTCATTTGTTAGAAAGTTCATATAAAATTCAACATTACTATGAATTTTCCTCGAGTAATTTTGAATTCAAAGCATTTCACAGTATATAGGACTTGTTACAGATTGAGAGAATAATAATTGCAAAAAATCATAAAAGAATAAAAATAAAATTAATTCACATAAATGTGCAATTATTTGTGAAACTGTTTATTGGTTTTAGAAATTGGGATTTAAATATACTTGTATTTTGTATTCAAAAGGAATTAATCATTGGGAAATAATTCTTATATTACATATCTAATATGATGAAATAAATTTTAAAAATTAAAATAGCGCGCATCTAATAGCGAATAATAATTTCTGAAGTGAAACAATACATTTAAGAGGAGAAAAATCAAGAAAAGTATAAACAATACAGAAAACTAAAACAAAACTATTTAAATAATCTGATTGTATAGTTTTAGTCAGATGATTTTTTCTTTTTTATTTAACATGAATTTAGAGTTTTAAAAGTTGAAAAATATAGACATTTGAGTTACATGTATTAAAGAAAATTACATTTAATGTAAATTTCATTTTTATGATCCTTTAAGTTGTACGGAGGGAGTTCTTTTGAAACCTGAATTGGTCAGAGGAATCAGATTATTATCAATTGTTATTATAATAATCATGAGGTTGCTTATATAAATTCAGACAAAGAAAAATGGACAAATAATACACCAAACTTTCGGAAAACCCAAGAGAAAAGTGCAAAAATTTCATGAAATCTATTTACAAAACAACATCACATTTAAATTTAGTGTATTATGTATATAATACATTCAGAATAAATTAATTTTTGAATTGAGGAAGTAAAAATAATTGCTTAATGGTACGTAAGACATATAAAGATTAAACTTTGATTTGTTAAATAGTTTCAAAACCTTTCATATGGTACTGATCAGTGTGGCAGAGCTAAATCAAATTTATATAATATTAGAGACGTGTATTTAAAATTATAAAAATTTTAACATCGTAGTGGAAAAATTTAAAAAATAAATTTTTTGGATAACCACAACAGTTATTTCGATCCGTCTGAAAACACGGATTAATTGAATAATTGTATCACCGCTAAAGCATATTGTTACGAACCTGTGATGCAGCTTCCCAGCATAGTTGGTTCCATGGGAGGTCCCAGACCTTGGCGACAAACTTGGCGACCATTTGGCGACTTGGCGCCAAAATAGATTATACCCGAAACATTGAGAATTTTCCCGATTCGTCCAGTAGGAACAGAGTTACGCCTCGAACGTTCCTGATTGGTTGAGAGGCTTCTAGCCCCGCCTTCTGATGCCTATAAAAGGAAGCAGTCCTGCCGCTGCCGGTTGGTTGTGAACCAGTGGTGAATCGGGTTGTGAACCAGTGGTGAATTGAGTAGTCGGAAGCGACAGAGAAGAGTGGTCGGGATCGACAGAGAGAGTAGTCGGAATCGATGATGAAGAACTGGTCTTCCAGGGATTACCAGAGCAGCGAAGGAGTCAAGCTAGTGCTGAACTAAGCTGTGCGTTACTGTCTGCAGTAGAGTCTTGTTGTATGCTGTTGTACGCTGCACGACTCGGCTGAAAATAATCGTCTTCTGTGCTGTATATAGTTGTCGTCTTTGTGCTGTCCTGTGTGTCTTCGTGTAAATAACCGAATATGTAAGAATATATTTCTTTTTCTACTGTCGTCTGCTGATTGAGCGTTCTCCACACCACATAACTCCCACTATCCAAACAAACCCCGGAAATTTCGTAACAATATGTAAGAACTATGGCTGAGATTTATAGACCATCACTTGCCACAGCACAACACCTCCAGTATGATGCATATCTTTCCATCAGTAATGATTTCTGACCCTACATCATTTCTTTACCCACTAGAATAGCAAAAATAAATTACTATACCGCAAACATCTCATCTCCCTCGTCTCAGATGCCTCTCGGGTGTCGAAGCTTTTAGGATTAATAGCTTATAAGGAATAAAATCTCAATCTAATTCAGTTTGAACAAACAAAGCATTTTAATAATATATTATATAATTATAGTTTACAATGCTGCTAATAAAGTATTTATGTTTCACCAGCTAATGAATGTCATTGTGCATAAATTTGTTAATTTCATTGTATATGATATATAAAAGTAAATTATGTGATAAGTAAAAAATGCAACGCATTTTTGTTTGTTTCATATGTTATTAAACTCACGCATCATGTACTTCGATAGTATGTTATCCTGTCATAATAACGAAAAAAGGAAAATCCTGTTGAATTTAATGAAATGGTGCTAATAATATTTGTCAACTTATTATGACGTTTATACTTAGCTTTCTAAACATATAAACTGTCTCCACCAAAAATAAACAATGTTACATTTATTTATGTACCTCTTATAATAAGAATTTATATTTTGAAACTATATAAATGTTTAATCAAAGTATTAGCAATATCGTAATATATTCATTTTACATTTACAATTTTATAATTAATTTTTATTTTTTGCAGATATCTGAAGTTATAAATTTAAGACAAGTGAAAAGGTAAGAATAAATTCCAATCCATTTAAAATTTTGATTCATTATTGACATTTACCAAATTAAATATAACTGTTATTCCACAAATTTCATAAATGCTTGCAATTTGAAATTTATATTCTAAATTTAAATATAAAATAAACATTATGCATTTAAATATGCAGATATGTAGATTTGTATTGTAAATATGTTGGAAATATTTCATTAAGTAAATGCTTTTGGAATATGACTCGGAATTGTGATTTCATTTTATATATATATATATATACTCGTTCTGAAAATCATCAGTAAATCTATTATTAAATATATAATAATAGATGCTTTTCCTGGAAAAGCAGAATTATAAAAAAAGAATTATCTTGTTATGGAAATAAAATATTTGAAATACGAGATATTAATATTTATGAGTATATAAAATATATTTTCTATATGAGTGTTTTCAGAATTTTGTAGGTAAATGCGATGCATTTTTCACAAAAGTTATATAATATTTAATTTCATGTTTTGTCATAAAAGAACCTATAAAACATACGTACTGGTAAGCCTTTGTGATATTATAACGTATAATTGCGTTGCATGGGTTAAGGTTGCATCGGTGACCTCAATATTTCAATTCGGTAAAAAGGAAAATTAAAAAAATAATTATATTATTTAAGGTAACCGACTATGTTCGAAGGAATATTTTTGAACAATTGGATTTTTTTAAAACTATTTATGGTTTTTAGATGTATTGTCAATTATAAACACTATCAATACAAAAAAAAATTATGGATTTTTTAAAAATTATTTAGGGTTTTTAGATGTATTGTCAATTATAAACACTATAAATACAAAAAAAATTATTTGGAAATATAATATATTTTGAGAAATAGGAAAATGTGTAGTAAATTTTAATGAAATTTTACCAAAACGGTTAACACTCTACACAAAATTGTAATGCAGCAATTTTGTTTTTCTTTGTACACAAGTTATAGAATATAATGATGAATGAAAGGAACCAAAATCTAAGAAACATTTTGAGATGCAAAGAAATTATGTGTAAAAATATACGGATATATACATTTTTCCAAAAATTTACAACTTAATTTTTCTAAAAACACCTATAAATGAAAAAGTATTTCAGCAACAATAAAACTTTTGGTTCAATTCATTGCCCATATTATTTAAAACTCACGCTGAAATTTTTATGTAAATACCTCTATTAGATTTTGAGATATCATGTTAACGGTGGATAATTTTTATGAAAATTAAAGTTTGAGAAAATTGAAGTTAAATAATTTTTTAACTAAAATTTTTCTTTTAAATTCTCTTGGATGATAGGTGAGACCTTCCTTTTCCTAGAAAATACTATTTTGGAAAGAGAAAAACCTGAACTACAAGAAGTAATAATAATAAAAAAGAATTCGCCAATGTGGTCGATAACCAGTATTTTCAACGTAGTCGGATACCTTAATATTTTTTCTTACAACTTTTATGAGTAGCATTTATTGCATAGACTTTGACCAGAACTACTTTTTATTTTGTTGAAAAATTGTATTTAATGAAAATATTGCAATATTGATACGTAAGTTCAATGCAATAAAACTTTAATTAACTCATTTCCAATAATTTTTGTGGATTATTTAATCTCACCAAGCATTTATTTGTATTTATTGAGGATTAGGTTAATATTTCTACGCATAAGCAATTTGCATTATATGACTACTTAAAATTTTTCAAATGAAGTATGTTTATTGTAAGCATAGCTATCAATTGAAACTTTAAAATCGGTTTTATTTTAAATTTAACATCATAGTTTGAGAGGTAGTATTCTGGCAATATATGCCTGCGTTTGTCTAATTTTTCCAAGAAATATTTGCATATTTTATAATGGTGTTTTCTTTTGGAATGCTGTAATATAGCTCCCTATTAATTGCCGTATATGAGCGATTTTTGGTAATTCAGAAATAAATAAACAATGCGAAAATGAGGTGGCACAAAGTTGAATATATAATGCATATTTATATCTAAATGGTGTCAAATTTTCATATTAGCTACAGAACAGTCTTAACAGCTTCCCATTTCCAAAATATCAGTTGCCTCATACACTATATTTATGAAGGCATTTTAATGACTTTGTTCATTAAAATCCTTTATAAAGAAAATTTTATTTCACATATAGATTGCCACCACGCTTCTAGACGCCAATATAGTAGCTAAAATATTTTAAACAAAATTTAATGATTTGCTGGAAAGAAGTGTCATGTTTCGAATAATGTGTCAAAGCAATTTTGAAAAAACTGGCCTTTTTTATGCCCTTTTTGAAAGACTGTCGCAATGTTGTCAATCTAAAAAATTGTGTCGCTGTAGTTCTCAGAAGAATAGGGATATTTGTTGAAATGTATATTAATAACATTGTCTCTTCAATTAATACAAATTAATTACATAAATTTTTTTGAAACTATAGACGAGTATAATTTTATATTTATATTATATAATATTTACTTTCATAAGTTATTAAAACTTTTTGAGAAGAAAATTGATAGGTCTTAAAGGAAATAGATGCAATTAACTAAATAAGGCTTGAAATAAGAATTTAATAACACTTGTTATAAAAAACAAAATATACACTAATAAATTAAATTCTAACAAATTGAAAAATAATGAACATTTTAAAATGAACAATAATTTCATTACAGAATTCTCATGAAAGCTATAAATTTATTAAAAAATTTAGTGCTTATTTAGTTTCTTTAAAAAATGTCTCATGAAAAAATCATTCTTTCTGAAATCCAAGTAATAAAACGCTTACAGTCATAATAAAGTATTATAAAATCTTTTATTTGAAATATTTTCTCATTTCGAAACAAATTCACCACATTGCCTACATCAAACTAAAAAAAAATATTTATTATTTGCAATATAGTGATATTAATTTGAAGAATTACTTTACACAATTAAATTTTTCATAACGGCCAATAGAAATACCAACATATTCTTATGTAAAGAATAATTTTAATTAGAAAATTAATTAATTTGCTTTGGAATTTGGAAAACATTTTATCCAAATCAAGGGAAATGTTAGACTGTAAAAATAATATTAAAATGAAAAATAATAATACAACATTCCAAAACGCTGTACACAGTTTATTCAATCAAAAGATGAATCAGATGTTCCTACAATTAGAGAAAGATAGTTTAACATGTTTTCTGCTTTAGATTAATTAGTTTCAGAAGATTTTGCAACAGTTAGTAATTACAATCTGAAGAAAAACCGAATAATTATTTCCTAAGATAAATAATTGCGTATATTTTTCTGTGGGTGCAATTACTTTCTTCGTGTTATCTTTTGTGAGATTAATTTTTCTACATTCATTCAATAACCTCAATATTTTTTTTCTCTGTAATTAATGATGCTATTGGGCAAAAGTGAGAAACGAATGCATCAATTAGTACTTTACAAATGCATCAAATAAATTTAATTATATTAAAGAAAAGGGAAACATTTCTCTTGTGTTAATTAAAAAGAGAAATAGAAATTATCAACATTCTGACTAATTATTTATTTAAAAATGGTTGAAATTAATTTTAGCTTAATTCACTGGCATAGTGCTCCTATAATTGAGAAATTTGTTACTTACTACTTAATCACAGATTTATAAAGTTTGTTTCTTTGCCAGTTTTTCCATAAATTCCTTTTTTATTTATAAAATGAGTTTGTCATCTTAATCTATCAATTAAACTAAATATTTTAAAGAAGCATTGCCTAGGTGCTTCTTTGAAATATTTACTTTAATTGTTTGATAGAAAAAGTAAGAAACAGAAATAATAAAGCTATCGTGTTCATAATCATAGGAAATTATAGAAGTGTAGGTTAAAAACGAACTATTCTAATCTAAAAATAATATTCATTTTAAAATAGCGTCTAATTTCGCTAGAGATATGGGATAAAATGTAATACAAATCGTCAAATTTGATGCCAAAATTGCATAATGTAATTCAACATTCTTCCTTATTACTTTTTTCATAATATATCGCGTTCATATAACTTGAAATAAATTTTTGACAGATATTTAATAAGATGATGGATTTTATCCAAAATATACGTCAGCAATTTTAATGATAAAACGATATATGAGATTTTATTTATCCAGTTCATTACGTTTCTGATTTATCGTTTTGACATTACCACGGATGGATGAACAGAAAGTCTTACTTTTGAATGACTTTGTACATAGCTTGATTTAGATTTAGAACTTTGAGGTAAAGACCGTATAAAAAATTTATTTATCTAGAACGTTTCAGCTTATTTTTAACAGTGGTCATAGATTAGACTGGAAGACAGGCATAATCCTAGAATCGTCTTTTCCTTTTATTTCTTTTGGATTAAGAAACGTGGAGAAAATCTCGATGTCGAATTTTTCGAAACTTAAAATACTTTTGTTTCTATCCTTTGTTTACGAAAAAGTAAAAAATTGTTGAATGTCTCTGAACTTTATTTGATAAATCTTTCTTTTTATTGTGATATATTGTCCGATTAACTGAAGTTTCGTCTAGTTATGAAGAAGATGAAAGTTTATTTTTCAAATGATCAGAGAATAATAAAAACTGCGTCTATCTTTCTTTCTTTTTATTGTGATATATTGTCCGATAAACTGAAGTTTTGTCAAATTATTTCTATAATAAGATGCAAGTTTATTTTTCAAATGATCACACACACACAATTCACAACTTTTCACGCTGAAGTTTAATACCTATTAGTAGTTCTTTTGTTTATTCATTTTGCTTTCATAATTATGAAGTAGAAAGTAGCTCTATATAGCTATTCAAGAGATTTGAAACAGGTTTTGTTAGCTTAACTGACGGTTTTAACCAATGCAGGCCACTCTAGAATAAATAAAAGATGCGATTTACTACACGAAAAATGATTCAGGCCTGTTTAATTACAGATTGAACAAGAATCGTTAGTTCTGTATAAAATCGAAAAGTATCTGTCGATACCCTGCTTTAAAGCTGATATTATTAAGCGTTGTAATGATCACATTAAACAAATACACCTTTGCATATATTTGAGTACGTTGTATATATATATATATATATATATATATATATATACAATTTTTATAAGATATCGTAAAAATTAAATGCATGATTATACAGCAAGTGCAAAAGTTTACATACAGTAGCTAATAAAAGAGATGCTAGAAATTATACAAGGTATGGTACAATTTATATATGCAGGTTTCTGATACAAATATAAGAGTTTAGTTACAAATTTATGCAACAGATGCAACAATTTATGTACAAAATTCTGAAACAGATGATTGAATTTATTTACAGAGTTATGAAAGAATGTATGCATGATGTTCCCATTTTCTGTATTGTATACAAATAATTAATAAAATGACAATTTTACTTCGTCACGATGACAATTTTACTACTCAGATACGGCGATGTAAACAACAATAATTTACACCTTATTGGAAAAAAGACAACTGAATAATCCTCGTATTTGTTAGAGCACATTGACTTACTGGATGCCCGGAGTTGCTTGGACAGCATTTACCCGATTTAGCGTAAAGAAATGATCCTCTATTCATTCTGTCATTATACAGATCAATGATTATGTCAAACTGACCTCTGAGAATTATATGAGTAGGCTGATATTTTTTTAGTACACTGTTATCTTATCTCTAAATTAATAGAAATGTGTTTGAGTCATATTTCTTCGTAAATAGTAATCACACTTTGGCATAGTACATAGAAAAAGATATAATATGCAATCAATCGACATATATCAATTACTGTGTCTTATTAACATTAGCAATAGCAATTTTTTAGATATGGTTATTAATCCAAATATATTAGATATGGTTTATAATCCAAATAGAGATTTTTTTATGGGTAATTTAAGTGGTACAATTCGCAATATAATTTTTTTCTTCGGATTTCAGCTCTTGAAATCTTTGCCTTGAGAAATTAAATATTTTCATTAATTCTGCAGTGAAATAATTGCGCAAATTCAAATAAGTATGCAAGTTATATTTCTCCAACTTCTTTATTGTTTCTGTAACATTTTGACACATTGAGGCATGAAGAAGATAATTTATTTTAAAGAAGGTTCCGTGTGTCGGTACTAAGTCTGCCCGATTCACCTCTGACAATTCTACACTCTTGGGCTGATTTCTGTTTCAAATCTAGATTGCAGGATGTAAAGCAAGTTATCATTAAAGATGTTTGCATTTTAGATCCTGAATTGCTTGTTTGAAAAATAAATCGACCGCAAATCGGCCAAATAGTGTAGATCTTCCACGGCCGAATTGGGTCGTTTTAGTAGTGAAAGATTTAAACTAAGATCATTTCTGATTGCTTTATGAAATAATGAATTATTCAATTGTGTATTATATCAAAGCATCAATATCGATACATTTATTATGTTCTGGAACTTAATCTCTGATTCTTATATCTAAATGAATTTCAGAGTGAATGGGAGGAAACAAGACTAATGGCCTTATAGCAACATTCATGTGTAGATGAGTTTCATCTTTCACCAACATTCCGAAACGTCATTTATTACCCTCTTTCATCGGAAAGACTAGCCAGTGACAGAAATCCTCGATTTTTTATATATCAAATCACGAAGAGGACATTCCATCTGACACATATCGATTGGACATGCATAATTGTCATGTTACAAAGCATACATCTCAGTTATATGTATTGAGAAAGAGTCTATTGCTCGTTTTTCTGTCAAATCAGCTTTTTGTATCGCATTTCTATTTCCTTTTCTGTTCAAACTTAATAAAAAAAATACAATTCATCTATTACATCTACTTATTCCATGAAATAAATACAAGGTATCTATAGAATTCCTTTGAATTTAAAAATATATGTACCTTTGAATATATATAAGATGGAAGAATTCTTTCAAACATAGCCTAGGGAAAAATATATTCATATTCAATATATTTTTGATTTTTGCTTATTATCTGTTTGCCACTATCACAGTCTGTGTGAAGGCTTGTATGCAAATGGTAAAGGTATCCTCTAGTTTTATTAATTTTTGGATGGATAATTTAACTTTACTTTCACTATGATAGACATACCAACTTTCTGTTAATAGTTTCGCATACCTAATAGATGTAAAAAAATGTAAGTTTCGCAATGTAATAGATATATTATAATTTGTCGACTGTATAACTAATTTTTTGTATTAAATTCAAGGCATTTTGAAGCTATTGCCCTCATTTGCATTCGGAAAGACAAATAAATTTCCTGAGAATGGATTTCATTAAAAATTTGATAGATATCTATAAGTTTGTATTAATGACCTCATTCCAAATGTCTTACATTTAATCTAAAGCGTTTATAAGTTATCGTGTTCAGAGACAGACAAGCATAGTTCAGCATAGAAAACAAAATGTGCTTTCGGCCTCGGGAAGATCTGAAATGCTGAGATTTGTCAACAGCTCAAGTTCGAATTTTTTGATGATTACGATGCACTTCTTACTTTTTGTGGACTTCTTAAATGAGAAAATAATATACTGGCACCATTATGAATTGTTGAAATTATGATTTTTGAACTTTCTACTAGCTTTCTCAATAAGATGATAGAATTTTCAAGATATAAAACTAACTAAAGATTTTCCACATAAATTAAACAGTAGAATAATAAATATTTTGAAAATTAATGAATCTTGTTATAAGAGACGAATTAAAAATATTAATTATTAAGTATTAATTAAATATAATTATTTTATGACATTAAAAAAATTCTCATTAATTGTTGCGTTACAAAAAGTTTCCGTCAACGGTACAAAACCTCCTCCATCGATAAGTTGTACCTTTGACTGAAGTTTAAGATATTCTGAAAAAAAAAATACGAAAAATATTAAAACTGAAAATGTAGGTTTTTAAAACTGCATGATACATTTAAAACTAGGCATAGTTAAGGTCAGTATTCTCAACATAATAGAAAAGCTATAACTGAAAACAGTGAAAAAAAAATTAATAAATACTGAAATTTGGTCAAAGGCACTTACCCCACTTGAAGAAGTTTTTTTTTCATCTTCAGTGAAAGTATAAGATTTTTTATAGGAAAAATTAAGAAGAAGTATGCCTGATTTTTTTACTGTATTCCGTCTAAAGATTTCTAATAAAGAAAGAAAATTGCATTTAGGCGCTGATAATTCAAGATATTGCATTCAAAACTAGCAAATCAACTATCAAAATGATGCATTGATAAATGTTGGGATGTACAGCAATTTCCTGATTATTATCCATATTGATCTTAAGATATAATCAGGAATTTATTTTTTCATGTCAACACTTTCATCATTTCAATTACATTTCATATAAAGATGATTTAATATGCGATATTACCAAGTATTAGAAAACAAATCATACAAGTTAATGAAGCTTTAAGATAATATAGTTAAAATACTTGCGACATGAAATGTTATTGATTTGTTTTAAATTATGATAGATTCTAGTAAATTAAAATTCATCAACATTATATAAATGATAATTTATCATTAATTATGTTTTACCAAGTAATTAATGGATAAATATTAATTTAAAAGTTACTTAATAACTTTTAATAATTCTAAATTAATAGTTTTAAATTACACTCTCTCGGTTTTAATATTTGGGAAAATTTCTTCATAAAACAAACAAAAAAGTGTTGAAAAGTTATTTGATTACAAATGAGAGAATTCAAAGTCTGTCTTGCATTTTGCAAGATAATTTGTTTGTTTATTTTTCAAAAAACTAACAAATTATCATTACTCTTAAAAAATGTAGGTTGAAACCTTTCCTATAATTATTATACAAAATAAGAGTAAAACAAACTCGAATGGTGAAAAATCGACAGAATGAATAAATTATTAGCTTTGTGCAAGACCATTCAAGAACATCATTAATTCAGTTGAAAGTAGCTTTTATTTATTTATTTATATTCTGTGCATTTTGTGCAATCCAAATCTGACATCCCATTTAGGCGAAAAGACTGATTTAGTTCTTAATGCTATGAATAATTAATTCGTTTATCTGTTAACTATTTGATAAAAGAAGCACACAAAAAATATGTTGTGATAAAAGCTATGCTAATGGATCTTTTGCTTAGCAGCTGCAGTTTTAGACAAAAAAAATTGTTATTATGTTTGTACAGATTTTCGAAACAATGAAACCACAAATTTAGAGTTTTTTTAGCTTAAGAAAAACATAAGCTGGTCTTTGAAACAGCAACATTTGCATTTATTTTTAACGTTACGGATTCTCTTTTTCCTTTTCACTCTGTCATACTTCATTGCTTTTATTTATTTCAGTTGCACTCTAAAGCAAATACTAATTTGCTTTCATTTACGATTCTATTTGAATGTCGATCAATAAAAAATTCTTAAAATTGGAAGTGATTTTTCTTTTATAAAATGGTATTTATGCTAACTATTATGTTATTTTTCATATCTAATTTGCTAATAAATTTATAATGAAGCCAGAATTAAGTTTACGAACAATTTATTTGTTGGAAAATATATTTTTTCCAAATTTAATAATATTTATTTTTTATTTAAAATCAGTGGAAATGTGATTTCAATTATAATACAATTTCAGAAAAATGCAATGACTTAATGAGAATTTAACAGAGAAAATAGATTTATCATTTCTGCATCAGAAAAATTCAAGGTTTACAGCTTTTTTATAAATTTTAATATTCATTTTATTTTCAAAATTTTTAAGACACTACAACATAGATCACCAACTTGAAAACCAAAGGTACAAAATATTAAATGCATCAAATTATCTTGTTATAATTCGGATATGAGACTGACCCTTTGACATAATAATGACAAAATAACAAAAACTGTAATGAAATCAACCTTTACCATTACAACCATTACCAATTACCATTACCAGTTATCAATCTGAAACGGCCTTCTTTTCCTAAATATTTTCGCCGTAGTGTAATTTATAATGCCATAATCATAAAATGTATGAGTTAGTGTGTTTCAAAATTTCACCAATCACACGTAAGTAAACTATTATAAGTGAACTGAATTACATTTATAATTAATATTTTAACTTTAAATTACTAATTCTCATTTAAAAGACAACGTAACATTTTGAATTGTTATTGTAATGAAGTGAACTTCATTTATAAGTCATTAAAGAAAGGAATATACTTCATTACAGAAAGAAATATATATTTTTCAGAAATTACTTACAAAATTAATGCGTTATTTACCCCCCAAAATGATCATGCTCATTTTCTAAAATTTTCTAACTGGGAAGAATTTATTTATATATTATCCATCGTTCTTCAATTTCATAAAAAAGTGCCAAAAGGTTTTAAAGAAATGCTTACAAAAATTCTTGATCAACTCCATGAAACAACAAAAACCATAAAAGTTTTTCACTCTTCGAAAACAAAAATATTATACATCATAATGCAACACATTGTGTCGATTGATTTACACCGAAAATCCTTTTAGATTTTGGAAGAACATCAAATAACGGAAAATCAGATTTCCTTCAGGTAATACTCTTCCACATTAAATCAAATCCATCGTCTGTGCTTTCTTGATGCATTTGTGGCGGATGTCTTCATCTCAAAGAAAATGCAATCTCCTCACTTTTGATCTAAACATTATTTTAAGGTATCCCTGTCACTGCCGTGAGTCAAACTTCAAAACTTATAGATAAAATTTCCACATATTTACATTTTTCAATGCTGATGTTTCCAGATTTTATAAAAAAAAGTGCAACTTGTGGTATGGAAAATCTTGTTTTCGAAAAGTTAGAGAGGGATGCCATCATATGATTCTTTCTTAACAGGATTCGAAAGTTTCTATCTTTTTTTTTCTGAAACGAATAACCTATTTACTAAGCACATCGTCATCAAGTTTTATGTTCGCCTTTTCTTATAAAATTTTTGTTTTTTAATCATTAAAATTGCAAAATATATTTCCTACAGCATTCGTACTATTGCAGGTAATGCATTTACCTAAAAACTACTCTAAAAGAAGATTTATAATATTATATTTAGATATTAATTATAAGGAAACGAATCATTATTTATTTATTCGACTAAATATACATTTATTCTGTGGATGAAGATTTTTAATTCAGAGCACTTACGTACATTTTCAAATTTCATGAGCGTCTGATTTTTCATACATGATGATATTGATATAAATAACTGCTAATCAGAAGGATCCAAATCTGGAAAATAAACCGCATGCTGGACAACTTCACAGCCCAAGGAGAAGATAAGTTTCTGAGTTAGTTTTACTGTATGTTTACGAGTCTTGCCATGCAACAATATCACTTTCCGCTTTCTTCGTACCGTAAATGGCCTTTCCCTCCATATCATAAATTAATTTGATCAATTGGACCTGGTAACGTTCAGCTGTAATAATTTGATCACGTTCTAGAAGCTCGTAGTAAATAAATCCTTTCCAATTCCACCAGATATACAGTAATATTTTCTTAGCATAAATATTCAGTTTTGGTTGTAGATGGTTCGCTTAAATCTACCCATACTTTTCTGTGTTTAGGATTGTTGCACAAGATCCATCTTTTATCACTTACCTTATTTGTGCAAACCTTATTAAATCCACCTTATTTGTGCAAAAAATTCTTTCATTAATATCGAGAAACAAATTCATGCAGATGTCAATTCTTCTGTTTTTGTTTTCTTCTATCTGCTCAAGAGAAACATTTTTTTCCTTTCTTCTGTATCTTCATCATTGCATACAGTCGAAATATTGCTTAGTGAGAAACTCCTAACTGGTTTTTAAGCTTTCCTTGAGTTTGACATGGATATTTATTCAGTGAAATACGAAGTTCTTCAATTGATTTTCTGTATGTGGATGCGGATCTTCCTCAAGGTTAAAATTTGTATTATAAAATCTTGAAAACCAAATTTTTATTGTTCAATGACTCACAAAATGATCATCCAAAATCGAATATCGAATTAATCAATTCCATAGTGTTGATTAATTGGCAATTACACACACACACACACACACACACACAAACACACACACACACACACATATATATATATATATCTTAATATATATAAATTACGTGTCACTTTGTTTGTCCGCGATGGACTCCTAAACTACTTAACCGATTTTAATCAAATTTGCACACCGTGTGCAGTTTGATCTAACTTAAAAGATAGGATAGCCCTTTTTTGAATTTTTATTTAGAATTTTAATTATTAATTAAAAACTAACTTTCCCTCCAAAAAAAATCTTTTCATTTTCCCCACCGCCAAATGAGTACGGCTTCAGTTTTTTCCCCCAACAGCCATGAGGCTAGGCTTAAGATTTTTCGGCTGATTATTTGAAATGATTCTATTTATTTTCTTAATGTTTGATGCATTTAAAATTAAACATTGTTAGTTAATCGATCTTTCAGATTCATTCTTAAGTACTTTTGAATTAAAATAAAACAGAATAAAGGAAATTAAAAATGTCTAATCTGCATAGCGTTACCCCAACTGGCGTAGAAAAACTCACGCATTTGCGTTACCGTAACTGGCGTTGAAAATTCACGCATGCGCATTGTGTTCTGATTGTTGACATGGCAACCATTATCAACGGATGATTTAAATTATTTTTAGATTAGTTGCATGTTTTTGTAATTAAATTGTATTTATGTTAGTTATATATTTTTTGTATACGCTTATAGTTTTAAGGACATCGTTTTTTTAACCTGTTTTCAACCGATTATTTTAAACGATTCGTTTTATTTTCTTAGTGTTTGATGCATTTAAAATTAAACATTGTTAATTAATCGTTTTGGTCTTGAGGAATCTGATGATATTTTGTTGACAAATTCTTGAAATATTACATAAATTAGGAAAAATATTCTTTAGTGCCCATAAAGTTTAAACGCTCAGTGACTGTTTTCAGTAATCATATTACAAAAAAATATTTTGTTTCAGTAAAAAATATTATTATATTAATTGCAGATTCATCCTTTCCACTTTAATTTATAGTATAAATTCTACAGGAACTAACAGAAATTGAGAGAGATACATATTACGTTATGACTGAAGGCGTTTATAATATTACGAGCGAATTATATGACTATCAAAATTTGAAGTTTAAAATATTTTGATGAAGAAGCTATTAAAGTAGGAATTGCATAAAATATTTAATTATTAAAATTTTAATGAACATTAAGATTGGCGAACCGGCTGGTTGCCAAAGGTGGCTAGTATATATATATATATATATATATATATATATATATATATATATATATATATATATATATATATATATATATAACACACACACACACACACACACATATATATATATATATGTGTGTGTGTGTGTGTTTTAATGAAACGAATCTTAGTGATGATTTTCTACTTCTATTGCACAAAAATTGTAGATAAAAATTGAGAGCGCATAATGACAATGAATAATTATCTGGTACTTAAACCTGAATATCTGCAGAAATAGCTAGCTATCCACCTACAATAATGAAATGAGCGATTAAAAGAATTTATGCCTGAATTATGAGAACAAGCATGAAGCCTTCTTTAACAAATATGATAAAAATTAAATTGAATAGTAAATGCCTAAATTTAAAACTTACAATTCAATGTAGACAGCTTTATATACGAAAATTTCTATTTCTGTGAAATCTCACTAAAATGATTCAAATTCTAAATTATTCAAGAAATAAGTATAGCCTTATAAATTACTTATTGCGTAATTTGGTAAATCTGCTCATTTTATTATTGCAAACTATATATTGTTCAATGCAGTTTCAAATAACCAAATGAGCAAAATAGTTTGGTTTAGTTCAGATTAATCGCATTCATTAACCGCATTCACCTCATTCACTTTTCTTTGTAAGATTAAGTAATAGGCGACTATTCTACCCTATGAAAGCAAATCGAAACTAATAAGGTCGAAAATCTAATTAAAATTATTAATTTCAAGTGAACAATCCATTATTAAAGCTACGTGGTAATAATAGAGAGTTGATTTAACGTCCAAAATCACTATTATTTCGAATTCTATTGCTTATATAATGAAACATTTGCGTATTTAGAAAAGACAAACCGAAGAAAGCTTTCCTCTAAATTATGTTTGTCATAGATTTTAAAAATAGTCATGTTTGTCCTAGACTATTTTTCTTTAAACGAACGTAATACGAAACTCCTTCGAGATGCATGGAGATTTTCGAATCCAATCTCCTCATATGACTACATAGAAAATCGATGCACTAAGTGCTTTCAGAAAAGAAGCATTTGAAAAATCAGACTACATTTTTGAAACTTGAAAAAATACCCGCCTATAAAAAGGCGCACACAACCGAATTTCAGAGTTTAAGGTGGGTTTTTTTCCCCCTGGGGTAGTGAAAAGTCAACAAAGTTTTTCTTTAAAATAGTTGTACTCTAAAATACGTCTCTAGACCTTTTAGTAGAAATATTTTTTTTTACTCCTTCACAAATAATTCTGCCCAACGTTTATCATAATATAGAGATACTTTTATTCCGATCAGGTTCCTCGCTTTTAAATATAGTTCAGTTAGACAGTGCAACGGGCTGTGTTATTCTGTAAGTGCGTTTTTGCAGTCAGCCTAGATGAAAAGAGGAAATAATAAGGTTTAGGTTAAAGTAGTTTTTCTCTTCTTTGAACTATATTTTAGTATTTTCTCTTTTTGTGATAAATTGAATGCTTTTTCGAGAATTATACTTAAAGTTGAGACCTTCTATGAAGAAACTTCAAAGAATCGAGTTTTTATAAGAAACGTGCAATACAGCATATCTACATTGCATGCTTTATATCGAAATATGATACTGTTTGTCTTTAGTTTGTCACGTCAATTTTATTACATAGATAATATTATTATATCTCTAAGGAGTTTAGGTCTTGAGATAATGAGTCTACGATAAATCATAAATTTCATGATTAAAATTGAAGTTATAAAACACATAAAATATATCCTATGATAACATTCTATTTTCATAGGCTATAGGTTAAGGTTAAAATATATCTTAAATCTTTTGTTATCATAGGTTTTTATCCTTCTATATCCTCCCATATAGTTTTTATCCTTCTTTATTCTTCCGTATAGTTTCTATCCTTCTGTATCCTTCCCTATAGTTTTAATCCTTCTATATCCTTCATGTAGTTTTTATCCTTCTATATCCTTCGATATAGATTTTTATCCTTCTATATTCTTCCAAAACGTTTTTATCATTCTTTATCCTTTCGTATAGTGTTTATCTTTCTATATCCTCCCATATAGTTTTTGTCCTTCTTTATTCTTGTGTATAGTTTCTATCCTTCTGTATCCTTCCCTATAGTTTTAATCCTTCTATACCCTTCATGTAGTTTTTATCCTTCTATATCCTTCGATATAGATTTTTATCCTTCTATATTCTTCCAAAACGTTTTTATCAATCTTTATCCTTTCGTATAGTGTTTATCTTTCTATATCCTCCCATATAGTTTTTGTCCTTCTTTATTCTTCCGTATAGTTTCTATCCTTCTGTATCCTTCCCTATAGTTTTAATCCTTCTATATCCTTCATGTAGTTTTTATCCTTCTATATCCTTCGATATAGATTTTTATCCTTCTTTATTCTTCCAAAACGTTTTTATCATTCTTTATCCTTTCGTATAGTGTTTATCTTTCTATATCCTCCCATATAGTTTTTGTCCTTCTTTATTCTTCCGTATAGTTTCTATCCTTCTCTATCCTTCCCTATAGTTTTAATCCTTCTATATCCTTCATGTAGTTTTTATCCTTCTGTATCCTTCGATATAGATTTTTATCCTTCTATATTCTTCCAAAACGTTTTTATCATTCTTTATCCTTTCGTATAGTGTTTATCTTGCTATATCCTTCCATATAGTTTTGATCCTTCTATATAGTTTTTTATCCTATTAATCCTTCTATATTAAGCAGACGACATTCACTCGAAAAGTAATTTTAAAAAAAAAATGATAGACTAAATTATTCAATACTAATTAAAAGTTCTTTGCAAAAATTTAAAATGTAAAATTTTTTTTATTTATAAAGTTTAAAATATAGAAGTTTGCATGTAGAATGTTTTATAAACAACTATTAAAATATTTTTGATAGCAGTTCAGTTTCCAAATGCACTGAAACCCTACAGTTTCTTCAGAAATTAAATAGCAACTAACTTTTTCAATTAATTAAATTTCTACAAATGCAAGTTCCCCAACTATTTGCTTTCTAATACATACGTATACATTAATTAAAACTTTGGTTAGTCAATTTATCAGGCCTGCACAGTCTGGCTTGTATTTAATTAAATAGTTAATTATTGGATTGAAATTGAATTAACAGAATCTTGAATTATTCTGTAAATATTATTACATTAATGTATTAAATTGAAAAATCATGGTGATATATTTAAAATATATAAGCATCTTTTTTTTATTTTCAAATAAAATATTCTGAAATAATTATCTTTCGTTTTTGCATGGAATATTTAATTATATTCGTTTCTGTAGCCATTAGGCTTTAGAATAAAAGAAGATTCAAATCTCATGTAAATAATTATATCAGCCTATTCTCTTTAAAGGAATCTTCTAATTTTAAATGTGCAGTGAAGATTCAAAGAATTTTCTCCTTGTACATGAAAGCTGCAGAGTAAAAAAATATCTGCATTTAGATGCGTATAACTAATGAAGGAATTATTAATCTAGGACAACTCTTTGGAAATTTTAAGAAAATGTCTCTTTAATTCTGACAAAGAATTAAATATTTAGAGATTTCATCTTAAAATATTTAACTAAAGGGCTTAAAATCTGTAGAATTTAATAGGAACTCTAGACACAGAAACGGTAATTTAAAAGTGGCCAAAATATTTTATAACCGATTACGGAATTCAAGTATTTGAAGAAATTTGAAACTGATATAGGATGAAAGGCAATTTTGAAATTTATTCAAGAATTAGTTATTATTAAAAGATTATTTTTGTTATTTAATTTTAATACATACAATCATAAAATTATTTTTATTGTTTTTAGTTTCCATCCACATATAATACGATACTTCGAATTATTCTCGATTTATAACTTAAACATGTTTTAGTCAAAGCAAAGCAATGTATTCCGTGTAACAGAAAATATTCAGAAATTGCTAATAAGATGCAGAAATATTTTAAAAAATAAAATTATCTAAAAAAAATTAAGATAAAAACTGTTTTGCATTTCAGTTGATTTTAAGGTATATGTCTTTATGCAAAAATTCACTTCCATCTGATTAAAGACTTTTACCATAATGGTTTATTTCAGTGAAACAGATTGGATTTATACAAGTTTAATACTTTCCTTTTTGTACTATTTTTAAGTTTAGCATGTAATATGCTACCAACAGTAGTTTATGTAAAATTGCCTTCGTTTTCATTAATCACCTGCTATCTAGATATTCATATTAAACTTAATATTTAGTTCATAGAATACAATTTAATCTATCCGAATATAATTTCCCTGAACAAATTACTATTTTCTCTTCGTTTCTTTTTGCAAACAAATTCCTCTCGCATATACTTGATGTTTCATGTCTTCCCGACACAACTAGTTTTAGAAATGTTGGATATCTGCTTTCATCGAAGATGTTATGAGTAAGTAATTCTCTTAAAATTTTTTACAATTATTAAGGTGATAAACAATTATTATTTTCTAAATATATTAAATATATGTATTTAAAGTTCCCAATTAATTTATAACGAAATCGTTTTTCAGAACAAATATAATATATTCAAAATTGTTAATATTTATTAATAATAAAAGCTAATGTGTGTTTGTGAGTTGACTCTCTATAGCACTGATCAGTTGACCAAGAACGATCTAATTTGGCACAAGTATACTTTAACGTATTAGAATGTGTTTTTTAGTATGTTATTTTATCTATAAATTTCTTCATATACGAAATTCCATCCTTCTAGCTCAGTGCAGCTTTGAGTTAATGTTTTCATGCATACAGACAGGCAGATTGAATACAGACATAATATTAGGGTGTCCCAAAAGTCTCTTTCTCATCTCGGTATGAATGACCGTTTCTGGCTCTGCTTGTGCAAATATTCAGAATAATCTATTAGCCGTCTATATCATCGATTTCAGTCGTATCTGAGCTTTACTACATCTCAATCCTGTTCTACAACCCCAAAAAGTTCTTTTGACCATTTGGTGGGATTGGAAAGGCGTAATTTTCAACGAGTTCGTTTTTCAAGATGAAACTCATTATATAAAATAATATCATCAACTGGATCAATGGAAAGCTGCCATAGCAAAAAAAAAAACTGCCAGAATGAATGAACCGATGAGTTGTTGTTTTCATCATGACTGAGCGAGATCACATATTGTATTAGTCGCAAGACAGATGCTCTGAGAGTTTGATTGGGATGTTTTACCGCATCCTGCATACTCTCCAGATCTCGCATCATTTTATTATTACTACTTTCAGTTCTTAAAATATTCTCTTCGCGATAAGCTCTTTAAATCCATCAGCGAAATAAAAGTGCACCTCGAGGACTTTTTTTTTGTAATTTTTTGTCCAAAACACAACAATTTTGGAAAGTAGGCATACTGAGGCTTCCTGAAAGATGGGGGAAAGTAATAGAGAAAAGGGTTGTTATATAACAAAATAAATAATATGTTAAACAGTAAATATTGTGTATTCATTTCATATAAGAAATAGTATAGAAAATTTAGGGACCCCTAATAAAATATGCTTGACGAAATCAGGGAGATGGGAGATCTGAAACATGGAGATTCGTCAAAATATCGAATTTGATTTCTTTGAGAATTACAATACTTTCTCTCTACTTCGTACACAAAAAATTAAAAATTAATTTTCGAATAGCATTTCTAAAAACTTGTATAAGTAGAAATATATATATGTATGTTTTGCTTGATCTGTACAAAAAATCAATCATCAAGCAATTTATGAAGCAATTTCATTACTAAAGATGATACACCTAGAAAGTGTATGAAATTAGTATGCAACAGTTTCTTAATATATTTTTTTTGTTACGAATGTCATAAAAAACCCTCTAGTGCTATTGACATTAGTTTGTCTATAGATATATTTTCTAGAATGACAGGGGGAAAAACTCTATATTTGAAGAAATAATAATAATGTCAGAATTGTGTAGTGTTTGATTCAGAAATAAACATTTTCTCAAACTTTTATAGAACTAAAAACGGAAAAATAACATGAACAAATAAATTCAGAAATTCCTCTTCTTAAAAGCAGTGCACCTTTAAACAAGTCACAACTCTTGTCATGACCGATAATAATTAGGTTTCATTTTTTAAATGTAATCAGTAAAAGAATTATTGAAATGTTCAATAGAAAGATCACTAGGAAAATAAAGCTCGTTCAAAGAATTGCCTTTTCTTATGAAGTTGAAAGCTTACTTTCGTTTTTGTTCACGTTTATTCAATAACGTTAAGAATAACTCTGCCTCGGGGAACGAATTGTTCATGATTCAATTTACGTTTTAGAAGAAACTTCAAAGTTTTCGAAAATACATTTCTCCAGTCGCAGCATTATTGTTGAATGTTTGAACTAACATAAATTACAAATGGAAAATTCAGAAGAACGTAAAGTCAGTTCTTTCAACTCAATGCAGTGAACAAAACTCGGAGGTTTTATAAATTATAATTCATTTTCATTGAATTTTACAAGGTGTAACTCCAGGCAACGAAATAGCATAGCTCAACATATCTCAAGCAGTTTTGAACCTTTGTAGAAAATTAGGTTTCTTTTGCAATTTAGCATAAAATGTTTTTCCATGAAATTTAATGCAGTTTCTTTTATAATAAAAAAAAAACAATAAAAAACCATGAATATTACAATTAGCATGTTTTGCGATTATATTACATTTTATAGAAAAATTTATATTCAGTTTGAATATGATCTTTAATAATAAATTATTAAAACTTATAGAAATACATTTTAAACCAAAAATCAGACATCAAAATATTTATTTCAATAAAATATTACTTATAATTATTATCAGCGAGTTTAAATATTTTCTACATAATTATTCATAAAAAATAATTCGTTATGATTATATTAGTCTTTTTTTTATATCCAAGTAACTCGTAAGCATAGAAGAATGAATAAAAGGAATAATAGAAGAATTAATGACATTCAAAAACTAATTATGTTTATAAATACTTAACATATTAAAGTTAATAGAATTTTTTTTAAAATTTATATTTAAATAATTACTTATACAATTCTTAAGCAATGGAATCAATAGTTCCTTTAATGAACCAAACTTTATCTGTATCTGACGTTGATAAGAGGATATTCATTAGATAAATTGTCTTGACATGAGTCAGAAAAATTTGTCATTAATTTGATTTTTTTAAAAAAAATAAAAACACCATTTTTTTAAAAATCTTCTTAACAAAAATTATATGTCACTTAAAAATAATCCTGTCTCCAAGAAATAGAAGTTGAATGATATTTTATATTATGAATATCGTAAATCTGGAATTATTTTGAAGGATCTTGTTTAATAGTGTGGTCATGACTCATAATTGAATTTTGACTATTCTTTTACTAATAACATTTGAATTAAATACTTTATAAAGTCCTTCAAAATTTTCATAAATAAAAAATAGTGTAACTAAAAAAAAGTTTAACTATAAAAAACTATTATAAAAAAGTTTAACTATAAAAAACTATTATAAAAAAGTTTAACTATAAAAAACTATTATAAAAAAGTTTTACTATAAAAAGCTATTATAAAAAAGTTAAAACTAATATTTGAATAAAAATAATTAATTAAAAAGTTTGATTGATTAGTCACATCTTATAAAATTTTACTTTAAAAAAATAATTGACTTTTTTATTTAATAGTTTTAAGCTCATGATTTGAAAAAATAATTTATTGAAATGTTACTTTTACAGTGGTTAAACATGAAATTAAATTTAATTATTTCTTAAAAGTCATTATGAATAATATATCGGGTAACTAATAATGAATTTATCACAAAATTATTATGAATTGTACGATATCACTTAAAACTCATTATTTCTACTTTTTCATATAATGTGTTTACGTCATCCTCAAATAATAAAATTAAAGAAGTGAATTATTCCCGGCATTAAACATTTTAAATACTTCTATGATTGTTGCATTCCATTTCGGTGAGCTCTTGAAACCGTTTTAGATAATAGTCAAATTCATTAAATTGCAAATTACTCGACATGTTCAGTCTAGAAACTATCTATAAGTGCTGAAAATTCTCAAAACGTCCCTTTCATGTTATAACAAAGGTTACATTGAAATGCAATTTAAATTTATCCCACATTAAGCATGGCACTTAGAATGCGTCTGATAGCCTTGAATTACGAGTGTCACGCACTTTCTGAGAAACTACCGAAGTGTGACACATGACATTTGTACAAATACAAATATACAACGAAAAGGATGGTGACACGGTGATACTGCAAAAGGATTTCAATGTAATGAGACAGTTAAGGGATAATTTACGCTATTACGGCAAAGGCAATGTATTTATTGCTTGACATTTGAGTGCAAAATAATTGTATATCTCTTAGTGAAATGTTCGGCTGTCATTTTCTTTATTTTCTTGCTGTTTTTAAAAAATAATCTTCTATTTGAATATTTCCTGAAAGTTGTCTTTTTAAAACCAAGCCCAAATGCATATTTCCTAAAAGTTAAAAAAGTTTCCTAAAAATGCATTTTTTAAAATTAAGTTCGCAAGAATATTTCTTAAAAATTAATTATAGAGATAAAATGCATGGCATACTGATAAATTTTCTGGTTCTTAGAGAGTTTGGAAAATCATTTCTGAAATTATTTTTAATTCATTTTGAGAAATTGTCTGTCCATCTGTGTGTCCGTTAAAACGTTGGATCGAAAAGTCTAGATATATCAAGATAAATAAAATGTGGTATATGAAAAAATCACTAGAATTAAAAATCTGGGCACCAAAGTTTCCCATGCTTGTCCATTTGTCTATTCTTAAGTATCATAGAAAAACATAAAATCACATCAAGCCAGTTGAGGGAATTTCAGTTTATAATCTTTAATTTATTAATGCAAATCTAAATTTAGTCTTAGTTTATTAATATGTCGAATGTTTATTTAACTACCCGTATGTATATGAGCACGAGAAAAATAAACAGAAAGAAAAATGAAAATTTGTATGAAGTGCTGATAAGAAAATAGTTAGATCCATATCAAATTCTAAAAGAAATCATTAAAAGAAAATAATTAAAACAGTCTTGCTACATATAATTCATTATGTTGTGAAGACAAACATTAATTGAACAGTTAAATAAGTATTAATCATATCTCATCTTGCAATGAATAAGTTAAATCGGTCCAAATAATATATTTACAATAATATTATCACTTTTCCAAATAATATCTTTACAATAATATTATCACTTTTCCAAATAATATCTTTACAATAATAACGTCATTTTTCCAAATAATATCTTAACAGAAGTAATGTCCTTACATTTTCTTCACCATTCATACAAGATATTGCACGATACATTCAGGATGTTTTTCAATAATCCGATATTTTTTAACATGATGAAGATATAGTAATAATATTACCGGCCATTACGCACTAGTAATGTTGAAAGTTTTAAAAAATGACTGCACGGCGTTTATATAACAATATTATAATATTTAGAAGATAGTTAATACATGTGAAGTGAATCCAAAATTAAAGTATGTGATTTGGGAGGATTGTTTTGAAAAATTTCGAAAATAAATATACTTTATAATAGTTGCATACAAAATATTGAAAAACACATCTATAAAACCAAAATATATCGGTCAAGGGGTAAAAGTTTTTTTATTGGATTTTTTTTTTGGTTAAAATTTTCAGATAACTCAAGAAATATATTATTTAGCTTCTCAATTAAAAAATAAGTTGTATTTCTATCCTTATTTCAAATATCGAGTTTGACTGATTCATAAATAGCAAGAAATTCAAAAAATTTTAAATATATGGAAATAGATAAAACTAAGAACTTGTTTTATATTGCAATTTAGGCATAATAGTTAAATAATATTTAAAGTCTGTGATATAGTATTAACCAAGGAAATCGTCTGTTTCAAATAAAAATATCTTTTTCAATATAAGGAAGATAGTTTGCGTTTTGCTTTATATTGCACCCATTTGACCTCAACCAAATAAAAAAAGCCCCTTTTAAAAAATTGTTTTAAGTATAGTAAGAATGGTTTAAGTAGTAAGTAGTAGAAAAAAATTTTGCCAGCGAATAAGTTTGAGGAAATAAAATCTAATATAGCGTCAAGATGGTCAATTATATATGCCTGAGCTTTCCTACATCTGATCTAAATCTTTTTTTTTTTCATAATTTAAAATAGCAAAGAAAAAACAAATAGAGCAAAAAAATTTGATGAATAAATTATTATAAAATTTTTATTAAACAAATTGTTTATCAGGAAAAAAAAATAATTGATAAATTGTATTTAATTGCTAGTGAAAATATCATCATGGTACCAATACCTTTCAAGAAATTTAACTCGTTTTCTATAGTTTTTTTGGTAAAATAATAACAATAAGTGTATCCTTACATATTCACCTTCAATAAAACTAAATTAATAATGATTTGATTTTTAAATAGACATAATCCATTTATAGATATATAGTATAATATATTATAGGAAGATCGAAGATAAAGAAAGATTTTTAAACTAAGATAATCCTTTTGGTCTGTTAGATTCCATTTTTTACCATTTGTATAATCTTAGACAGTTTTATGTTTGTTCAGTTTTATTTCTTGTGATAATCAGTTGTGAAATATACAAACTTCTCTTTGTAATTTCTCAGGTAGAAGGCCACATCTTGCTCTCGTGCCTAATTGTCAACATGACAACTTAACAAGATTTCAGAAAGCATCCTTTATTTTCTTTTGATTCACGTTCCTTTATTTTTTTTTTTTATCAAAGCAAATATGCATTCAACTGTCAAGTCATCAGCATCAATTTCTTGTTCTTTTTTTAAATATAGTAAGCTTACATTTTCTCAAAACATGTCTATATAGATTTAATTTTCAATGAAAGAACAGGTTTTAAAATCCAAATAAAAACGGAAAATGTCGGAACCTATTTCTTGTCGGATGATTTTTTTAACAGCACATAGTAATTATGTGCGACGCAGGTATCTCTTTCACTAAATGTAATGAAACTATTTTAATCTTAAGTTACAGTTTTCTACAATTTTGGAAAAAGGAGGAAATATTTAAAAGTATTGTTTAAATAAAAACACAATTCTCACGATATTATCAATTAAAATATCTTATATATATATATATATATATATATATATATATATATATATATATATATATATATATATATATATATATATATATATATATATATATATATATATATGAGCTAAATTAAAATAGTTGCAAACAAATCTTATATTTTTGGTTTTTCTATGATCTAAATGTATTAATTTCAGTTTGTCTGGTTTAATTATATACTTTTAAAATAAATGCATTTCAGAATTTAATGATCCAAATTTCCAGTACTGAATACTATTTGAAACTTATTATCTTTGTTAAAATGATTTTGTGATCTTTGGCAGAATAAATTCAATTAACTTCTGAGTATAAATCGTACTTCTTTTATGCTTTTATTATTTTCTTATATTTATTCTAAATAATATACGTCAAAATTTGGTCTATTCTGCTGTATAATGCATTATTATTTGTTTTTTTCATCAATTTTTAAATCTCTAAAAAATACAGGAATGAAAAAAAAATGGAATTTGCGTTGAAAATTCAGAAATTTTTTGTAGACAAATGCCCAGGAGTTAAAACTCCTTTTTAATTGAATTGAATATTCAAAAATTATTCTTCGCGAATCAAAACACAGTAAAAGAGCCTGAAAGTGTCGATTAGCAGATTTCTATTAAAACATGTTATATGTTAAAAATATTTTAATTATTAATTTAGGTTAGGATGATACCATTTATTTTAAAACTAATTGTAATTAAATTTTGCCGTTATGTAAATGATAATAGGAGTTTATATATAAAAAATGCATTACTTTTAACCTACTAAAATAAGTTCTTAAAATTCAATACTCTTTTCTAATCTAATAATTTTTCACATCAAAATGAGCACATTCTGAAAACACATTGCGCTTAAAGATTGTGCAATACACATACATACAAATAGAATTATAGATTATTTTTTAAGGAAAAATACAAAATGAAGTTCTAAGATGGGAACAGAAGCAGAAAAATGCAATTCAAAATTTGCAAGTGCTGCTCTCGGAATCTTTGCTAAAATAACTAAGTTGATCCTGGGAAATCTTCTTCGGTTATTTCGTGCAATGGCAGAAGAAAAATGTATCGAAATTATTACTTTGGAGGAGAGCAATCAGCCTTGCGTTTTATTTCGAACAAAATAACATAGCTGCTGTTTCTTCTTAATTTACAACTAAGTTTTCCAAACCTTTTTCGCATAAGTTTGTTGTCTATATTCCTATCCTATATAAAATTTTACTAGAAGTTCTAAATAACATATGGTGTGTGTTGTCTGTATTCCTCTTTTATATGAAATTTTATACGAAGTTCCAAATAACATTTTTCGTAAGGACGGATATTATTAAAATATAATAGGGTTAAGAAAATTATTTATTATCTCTAAGTTTTAAATGATTTCAATAGAAAAAAATATGAGGCTAAAAATTAGCGAATTATTTTATAATGGATCAATATGAATAATCTATATAATAATTTATATAAATAATTTTATATGGCTACCAAAGATCAGCTGAAACATTTATAAGGCGATTTGAAAGCAGCTGCCGATAATGAAACTCAATAAGATTTTGAATTATTACAATGATTGAATATAAAGAATTTGCCATTGGTTGTTTCATTCTTTTTAAGACTTCTTTCAAATCTCTGATCTCACCTTAAAAATATTTTAAAGTCACTTTTATGGATTTTTTAAATGTATATACATATCCTTAAGAAGAAGCTGAATAGAAGAAACTTTTGAAATTTTAAAACTTCGATTTATTTCATCACGGAAAACATAATTTACGTACAAAGAATAAGTGGTAAGGAAAGTGACAGTCTACATCGCGACACAAGAGTAGAAGTGACCAAAACTTTTCCCTTCAGCGATTTTACAGAATATAAGTAACCAATCTAAAGTAAGAAATAATATTTTGAAAACGAAGCTAAAACTAAAATGAAACGAAATAGTTTCGGAATCGCAACTAAAAATTAATTTTTATTCAAACTAAAACCAAAACAGGAACAGGAGAATATCATAGTATTTAGAGAGCGCAAATGAGCTTCTTCCAAAACATAGATAAATTGAGTCAAAAATAATAAAAATCAAGTTAATAGGAAAATCAAATTACACCAAATAAAAAAAGAATCCGGCCTGAAGACTTTTTCAAGGGTCACTCTGAGGCATGGATTCAAAAAAAGGGATTTTTTTCTGTGTAGGAAAGCAGACTAGACAGTCTAATAATGATTCCTCGTGACCCGAAAATCCCCTGAAATTACGACCAAGAGAAAGGAAAAATAAATTAGAAGAATACATCCACTAATAAGCAAAAATACAATAACAAAAATACCATATAATAACACTCAAACCAGACATTTATATGTATATATATATATATATATATATATATATATATATATATATATATATAAAATTTCACATATGACCATAGCTCCGGTATGCCATGTCACAAAAAATAGCTTAATATCTTAATATCAGCTTAATATTTTAACTTAAATATCAGGATGCATTGAAATGTGATTACTTTTATGTCTAAATACAAGTATCACTTAGAAATCAGCACATTTTTATTTCTTAATTGTTAACCTTCATGAAATATATTTAACATTCTCTATTACATATTTATCATTCTAATCTGGAGGAATAATTAATCGATCTATGCGTTTTAATGTCTTCTAAGCTTACATATAAATTACATAACAGTGTTAACAAACCTTGCAGTTAGCTCAAATAAAAAAAACAATTTATATATGTTAAGCTATAAATTTGTTGACAATATAGCATTGTTGTTTGGACTTTGTCTGCTCGGTGGCAGTAGTGTTTAATAAGATTTCGCATATATATAGTTCAAGAACTATGCAAATAAACTTTACGCTATATTATTTGGAGAGAAATAATTTTCCTTATTGAATTCTGTGAGTACCTTGCAGCGTTTTTAAAGCTGTCTCTTGTCTTTAGGAAAAGAGTGAAGAAATATATTTTCTTCTCTGTCAAATACACAATTCCTATAAAATGCTTACTAAACAGAGTTTATTCGCAGAATAATAAGAATAGCTATTCATATGCTACAACAAAAGCGATAATACTGATTGCTGGTATGTTTTTGACATGATGACATTTAAATTTGCGACGGGTTTATGATTGTTTATAGAGAGATACAATCTTTAATATCTTTCAAAATGCAGATATTAAAACTTTCATGCACCAATGAACAAAACTTCGTTCCCATACATTTTACAGAATAGCAATTTCTTCCCACAATGAAAGTCTTTTTAAGTTTTGATATGCTATTGATTAAAATATTCGTTAACCTTCGCCTATCAAATTCATATTTCTAACATTTTGTTATTATCCATTCTTGAAATGTCAGGTAATATTTATAGCGTTCAATCGTTAGTTTGTAAGGAAAATAAAGATGTGTATTATTTTGAAGTTATGCAACAAAATATCTAAGGAAATACGATTATATGCTCCTCTGATTTTAATGATTCTTGAAGAAAATATATAAAATGTTACATATTATATATATATTTGTAACATTTTAGTGATATCATCAATAACAAGGTAAATAATAAATAACTGTTCATCTAATAGAAATAAGTAGTCTGTCATATACATTTTTGAATTTTATGCTTGAATGTTTTTTCTACAACTAGCCAGGGGGAAAACCATGACTTCTAGAACCGTTATTTTTCTACTGGTTGCTACATTCAGTTTTGTATAAACTATACATTATCACTCATGATCTTTTCAATTTTATATTTATTTTAAGAACTTAAATCATTAATAATTAAAGAGAGTTAGTAGGCACTCAACATTTCATTTAAATTATCAGTTCCATTCATATTCGGACTATCTTTGGACTATATTTGGTTGATCTATAGTCACCTCTACTTCCACGCATCAGAGTATCTTTTGGTTAAATGGATTTGATTAATAAAAGCAATAGGAAAGAACATTCCTTTTAGAATGCCATTCCAGATATGCGTGAATCCTAATCTATTAGGTTTCTAGTTAAATGGACCAATTATCAAAATCCATTCCTTTAGCTTTGAAATAAATCTGAATAACCCCCCTCAGCTTTTTAGTGCAACAAAATTTAAATCTTTTGTTTCCAATACAGAGTTTAAATTGTCACGAGGAGAAATAAACAATCGATTTCATTTAATCTCTGAAGTGTCGGGGGTAAAATGAAGAATATACGATTTCATCACTACCTGTAGGAAAATATCTATGGTATCCCGATCTCTTCCAGCTTTTTTGTCTTGTTCTAAAAGAGGAGTCAAATAACCTATCGATAAAGTGGTTAGTAATAGCATGATAAACTCCCTAGTGTTCTAGAGTCATTTCATCAGCAAAACATATTTGTTGTTTCTATAACATTATATGCAGAATTTATATCTTTACTCTTCCTCCAACAAGTGGAAATAATTTTCTAATAGAATGAAGTCCAGTAACGAATTTCATAAGCCAGATGAGACTGGAAAATATATGTGACGGCTCTATGAGTGGATTTAATTTCTCGGGCACTCATATTGTCTGATTTCATTCCACTTGAATGTGTGTGTTTTTCCAGAATTTCTTGAAGCTAGAGGTCTACATGAAGAGGTAATCAGCTAACAGAACTTTAAAATAGTGCATAAGTTTAATGGGAATAATTTTAATCTCCGCCCTCAGCATGGTTCAAATTTTAATTAGAAATCATTTAGAAATTATTTCTCCCTTTGAACTAATCCGTTTCCGCCTTAAATCCATTAATCGGAGATTTTTATCCCTTAATTAGATCTTAATTATTTATTTATTCACGCATTCTATTGAATATGATTATTTGATTGATATTGCATAAAAGTATAACAAGATTAGTAGGCTGTGAAGGTTCAAGAGAAATCGCAGATTATTTTTAATGTAATTACTTCATATAAGAAGAATGCAGATTATTATATATTTACCAAAATTCCCATTCTCTTCCTTAAAAGTTAAATCAAAGAATAATGTTTCTGAAAGACGTTCGATGCTTTCAGCTTAAAGAGGACAAGATAATTTTCAATGGTAGTCAATTTTAGCAATGGTTATAAGTTTCATTTATCCTTTCAAATACAAATAACCCTTAACCATAGACATATCTACTGTTTATTTTTACTTTTTTGGCGAAGAATGTAGGGAACGCCAAATCTCTGCTGTGCTTCTAAGTGATTATTCTGTATCTCGGTTTGGCTTTAAAACGTTCATCTCGCACACCAAATCATTTCAGGCTGATGGCTGAAGGAAATTGAAATCATTGATGAACTTGGCGTCTTGAAAGTCTTCTTTTTCAACGAACAGCGATTTTAAAGATGTATATTATGAATAAAAGGCTAAATTTATCCTTGATTAAATATGATATGCATCAATACGATATATTATAATCTCATTCCATTGTCGATGAAATGGACAGGCTATTGATCGATTATAGCTATAGAAAAGTTGATTAGTTAACCGCACCCACATTTTGTTGATAATTCAATTTCGTATTTCAGCGCATATAAGCAATAATTAAATCTAGATGTTCACTAATATCACTAATAAAAAATATCACTAATTATTAGACTTCTTCACTCCTTCTTTATAAATATATGGTCAGATTTTTTTGTTCAGAAAATATAAATTTTACAAATTGGTTTTTATTCCAAACCGCGATTTCTGTTTTGTCTTCCAAACGAGCTCATTACTTTTTAAAGATAAAAAAGGAATTTCCATGTTATGCTCCACGTGCCTTTTTCTACTAATTTGATTGGGGGATAGGAACCTTAATCAGAATCAACATTTTTCTTTTCTTTCAAGAACAATTGCCAAATGAATACGAATTCCTGAGTCCATTTGTTTGAAATTAAATGAACCGAATTGTGGTGACAAACTAAACTGAAATTTAAGAAATAATTAATTTTAAATATTGAATTTCATTGAATCCATGGATGTTACAAATGTCAAAATGTTGTAGATTTATCATTTTTTTTTTCAAATTAGAAGAACGTAAAGGTCAACATTGAAAAAAAATGTATATATTAGTTAAGATAGTTGTCTAAAAGTCACTGAACATGCATACACGCATTTGTCATGTTTTTTTTGTTTTTTTTTAAATTCAAGACTGAACAGTAAGATATTATATTATATTTTATTAAAGAAGAAGAATATTTTATTAAAGAAGATATTTAAGCATAATTAAGACAGCTATTTTAAAATCTTGAATACATATTCAGCAATAACGTATTATTTCTGCTAAATAATGGTGTGTCTGATAAGTTAAGATAGAAATAAAGAAATGCGAATTTCTTCAGAAAATATGCTCCTTATGATAAAAAACTCTCAAAAATTATATATGAAATGACTCGGCATTATTTCTAAAATCCAGACATATAGTCATATATGGGCATATAGTCAGGCCAAATGGATTAAGCCTAATATTTGAATCGGTTCATTTTATTATTAGGCTGAATTTGCAGTACAGTGCAAATAAATTTGATTTCACATGAGTTCATATGTTTTGAAATTAATAATTAGTTCATCTTTGATTGCTTTAAGCATTGGATTTCTGATTTTGGGTGGAAAAATGAAACAAATTAAGAAATCAAATTGGTATCAAAGTATTTTCATTCATACTTAATTCGAATTATTAGTTTACCTCATTTTTTTAATCATTCACTAGGAATCTCACAGTTTTCTAGTAAGCGGGAATGACATTAATAAAAGAAAAAAAAACATCAGTAATTAAGACTTTTAAGAATGCTCTGATACAAACTACATATCTCTCATTATAAGAGAAAAAAATAGCTACAAATTGCTTAACCACGATCCAAAGAATCCTTTAAATAAAAAATGTTATCAGCCAACGATTTTAGTTCTCTTGTATGGAATATTCGACGAACTTCTTTGAGTTTTCTGATAAATCCCTTAGTTAATACCGGAAGATAGGAAATTCTTTTTTTATCCAAGCTCCAAAGCAACTGGGCAAACATTTTGGAAAAATTCATTATCTCTTTATAGGATTAAATCAAGATTACTTTTCTAGTATAACGGAATTTAAAATTCTACCGTAATTTCATTTTAGCATGCATATTGAAGGTGAACTTAAGAGAATGTTGAATTAATTTTATAATGAAATCGCATTTAATATTTATAAACATGTTTTCTTAATTTGCAACATTAATAATTAAATCTGTTTGAAGTCATCTTTTAATTTGATGAGTTTTAGAATGGAGATTTGTTTCTTTCATTATTTTTAATCTCTGACTTTTAATTAAATATTTAGAACAAACCTAATATATAATCTTCAAAAATATTTTTCATAAGTTCATGAATTGTAATCCATTTTCTCTGATTAAAAATCATGCTCTATATTTATTTTTCAAAATGTATATTTATATTGTGGAGTTCAAAGAAATAACTTCATAAAATATTCAAATAATTTTTATTTAATTTTTGTTATGAAGTATTTTGTAACCTTAATTTTATTGATGAAAAATTCTCTTGCGTATCTTTTGAAATTAATATTTGAAATATATTTGAACTTTCTAAAAATTCATTAACTGATTAATTAAGAATTTCTTAATAACTTATACCTTTGATGCTATACAGGAGTCATATTTTTTTAATCTAACTTCGGACAAAACTTAAAAATGCATATCTGAAATATATTCATAATAAAAAATATTAAAAAAAAAACTATTACCGTATAATAAGAATGAGAAGTACCAAATAAAACATTCAATTCTAGTTTAATGATGTGGACATAGGAAGGCTTTCGTTTTATATACGCGTTTATCCCTTTCTTTGCTAAACTATGTATCAAAATGCTTTATTCTTAAAATGTTAATAAAATTCCTGACATTTTGTTAAACACATAAGCTCTAAATTAATTAAATAAAATGATTTAATACATATTAATCATTTGTAGATGAAATAAATAAATCGACAAACGCTAAGAATTCAACGCCTAAAAAATCTTGTTTAAGTTTTTGTCTGAATTATTGTAGTTTTTAAAATATTTAATTGAATAAACATGAAAAATTTGGAACTTTTTGTGTTTAGTTCCATTGTATATTACTAAAAATTGAGCATGCAATCTTGAACTTTTCACTTTGCCAAATTTGGTCGGAACTTAAATTTATATGTAAGAATCCATGCACCAATCTCCAATTACTTTGTTTTTTAACGTATTCAGCTGCACATGGATTTTCAAGGAGACAAAATTTTGACTTACAAATCAAAACTAAATATCATGCATATAATGTTATGCTTTTGAGTTATTAAGAACTCAATGAATCGAATTCAAACAACCAAAAACATTTAATTTTTGAAATATTGGGCCCAGAACTTAATACTTGTCTACATATTGGCGATTCTTTTATATTTTATGCCAAATTTCCTCCATGCTAATTATTACGATTTTAAATGCACATTGATTGAAAGAACAGTTGATTGGTTTAGAAGTTGCCATACGTATACAATTTATGTGCGTAGAAAATTTCATTTGTTTTAATTCATTTTGCTTTTATTCAACTTAATCATAAACAGACAGATATGAATTGAAATCTCGGTGATTTTTTCAAACAAAAAGGTTAAAACGCAGATCTTTCTCAAACTCTAAATATTTTATGCAAATTAAAACATATGAACTCTAGAATTTGAACTGTTCCTGCAAAAACGAAAGTATAATAAAATGCTATTTAATTTAAATATTAGTGGTACAAAACAATTTTTAAAATTAAAATAGAATAATTGTGAACCGTCTAATGGAAATTCTAATTAACGAAAATCAATGCGAGTACTCATGTTTATATCTTGTGCTTTTCTTTTAAATTGAAATAAAAAAAAACACGCCTAACAAAATATTTTGTTTTTGTTTTTAATTTTAAGTTAAAATATTTGACCTTCAGAATTGGAAAATGTCCTTCAAAATCGAAAAAAATAATAACTGTTTTTTTAATTTAGATGATACTGGAATAAAACACTTCTTTTTAAAATTAAATAAGACTTACTATGGAAAAGTAATGAAAATCTTAACTAAAGAAGGTCTGAGAGCTTATTTTACTTTATTACAATGTGCATTCCTTTGAAATTAAGATTAAAAAAATAGCATGCTTAGTAAAATATTTATCTATTTTTTTTCATTAACCATCGCTAGAATTGCAATTTTAGTAAACATTAAATTTTTCTTATCTTTTATTGAATAATTGTCAGAAAATCTTTACGCTAATTTAACCGTATCGACAATTAAATATAACTAATTAAAAAACAATGAAATATAACTTATTAAATAACGTTAAAATTCATTTGACCTTGGTTTCTTTCAAACGAAATATTAAACTAAACTATCCCCCATACACAATTTCCATATTCTTCCTCATCGTAAAATCATCACCTTCCTTCATTTTAGACATTTTCTTTTCTTTATTAGTATACTGTTGTTTTCTTTATTAATATACTGTTGTTTTAAAGAGGTCATATGAAATCTCATAAAATGAAGTCAATTGATATTTTAAAATGGTAAATTGCATGAAATAAATGACTGTATTTCAAACAATATTCATTTAATCATCAACATCTTTCAACCATATCAAAGGTGCCAATGAAATTTAGGATGTAGAAATGTAGCTTACAGCCGCACGGAATATAGCACGGACCCCACAATGTCGATTTTCAGAAAATTCCGAATATCCTTCAACTATAAAGAAACTATTCAGATCTCGCTCATGCTGGCTGAAGATAAGTTATAAATTCTCGTTTCCCCACCAGGGTTTCATTCTTTTCTTCATCGTAAAAAAGCGTCTCTTTTCGTTCGTTGTTTTTCGTGTTTTGTTTATTATGGAAGCGTTTGTCATAAATTAAGACTACACGAAAACTACTTTGGGCAACAGCAGTTCAGAATTAATTCGAGTCGAATACACGACGTTTTGCACGAAATATTAATTAAGAACCGGAATTTCTGTAGCTTTGATAGAAAACAAGAGAAACTAAGTTATTAATATTTGTAACAATCAATTATTAATCTTTCTAATATTTATTGCTATCAGAGCTTCTTTTAGGGTTTAAGTGCAAGCTGGAGATAGGTAATAGCTGAAGGGCGAGTTATAAATTCTGCATCTGTCACCATATTTTTATTATTTTCTGCATAGTAAAAATATCCATTTCAATCTTTGGAAGACAGGTCTCCTCTCTTACTATGGTACTGAACAAAAATTATTTTATGTAACAGTAATAAAGAATTTAAGCTTAATATATACCGAATGTGAATGTTTGAAATAAGTAAGTTTAAAAGACTATTTTATTTCATATAAATATACTATTTTTTCAGTAAACTACAGGTTCCAAACTATTTATCTTTTTTTTAAATTTATATTTCAAGTGTCTATATTTACCAGCTTTTTGTTTTAATGGTTAATTAGAAACTTCATGATGAATTTTCTCTTTCTTAGTGATGAAATCTTTTTCGGAACAAACATTAGAAAAAAAATATATGTTTAATCTATCTATTTGTCTTACAACAAGGAAACGAAATTAAAAATAGGCTAAACTTTGATACAGATTATACATACTTATAATATTATATGTAATTAAAAATTTCTATAAAAAGCTTTAAAATATTAGGTGTTATTGCTCTCAGCAGTTGATTGAAAACTCAGAAATAAATATCTTTTAATCGATAAGTTGAATAACTTATCAGAGAATAATAATTTCTGGAAATTAAGGTACTGCAGGAAAAGTATTTTGAGAAAAGTTTTCATTATTAGGAAAAACATAACTAGTCAAATTTTGGGAATGAATGAGGAATGGAATACAACTAGGTTTACTTGTTTAGCCTATTTTTTAATAGTAACCCAAAAAATATTTTATTTAATGCAAAAGGTTTTGATAAAGGATATTTTCTCTTTAATGACTGATGTATTTAAAACTAATGTTTTCAGTTCAATTCTGAACATATAAGAGTTGGAAAGTATAAATCCCACATCGAATTCTGTAAATGAAAGATACTTACTAATCCATTATGCCAATATTTAAAAAAAAAAATTTCTCTTTCTTCAGTGTACTTTAAACAAGTAAACAATTTCCACTTGAACATTATTTTTTAATGGATATTGAATTCCATGAAGAAAAAAGACATTCAATTTTTAATATTTTTTCTTTTATATTATTACATTAGACAGGTTTAGGAAGTGAAAGCAAAAATAAATCAAAATGCCACAGGATTATTAAATTTTGCCTTGCTCTTGTAGTGACAATTTCAACTATTTAACGATTATTTTTTATCATATAGAAAAATATTTTTGTTCCATCAGGCTGTTAGAAAAGAGTGAGATATAAAATTCTAATCCTCAACGTGGTTTCTATTGACTTCTTCAGCATCACCAAAGACAGAATTTTTCCTTCGAATTTATTATAAACTTGCATAGAATGGCAGATCTTACACGTCATGTAGGACGCATCAGCCTGGTGGTAAGCTCTCGGCTTCAGACCCGGAGGTCTTCAGGTTCGAGACACGATTGCGAAGAAGACCCATCATGTAAGCCGGTCTGGTGCATGTTAAATCTGTCATAGAAAAACGTCTTCCCGCTGGTAAGGTGCGGGAAAACTGGAGAGAGGGTGTCAGCTCCGGTGTCGTCCATGTCTTCTGTACGTGGCTCAAAATTCCTTGCTTTATCCCAAAATAGACTAGATTTGCTTGCAAACTGCGCGTATATCCCTTTAAGGGCAGGTCAATAAAATTTTTGAAATATAATGAAAATACACAATCAATGTGATTGATAGGTTCTATAGATATGGATTTTGCAATTTTTTTTCTAACTTTTCCTTCTTCCGCAGGGGGTAGCATACTCAAACGAGGTCACCACCCGTCTAGAGCAATCTCTGTGTAAGAAAATCTTTCGAAATAATTACGCAAATTCCTTATGACAATAGCAGTAATTATGAATATTTTAAGTTTATGAACACTTTTATTCATGTTCTAAATAGTTTGAATCGTTTAAAATATTTTTTAAAAAAATTAATATATTTACTATAAAAATGCTAGTCTAAATTTTATAAATATAAATAATTAAAAAATAAGAACTATTACAATACAAATTATAATTTAATTCAGTTCAGAATAAAAATTATTTAATTAAAATGCTAAAAATTAATATTTAAAATTATTTTTTTTAATTAATAAGGTGAAAAATATCAAATAAAAAATATGAAAGTAACTTATTATTTGGCATGAAATTTATCAAAGCCTGTGGGCGTGTCTTTTCGCTTAACATATAATGGGAAATTATTATTTTGCACTCGTGTTTTAAGCACTTTTTATGATACTGCATAGAGGATAATTTCGGAAGGGCCATTTGATGGCATATGTTGAATTTTTTTTTTTTTTTTTTTTTTTTTTTTATCTTTCGCTGTACAATTTTCAAATGCTGAATGGAATAATAATAATTATGAAAAAAATTCTTTATTGTGTTCTCATACACACGAATGATTGAAGGACTTTCTACAGTTATAGTTTCTTCAACACATGGCTAATATTTATCTAATGTTTAAATATCAAAACAAATTCTTCAAAGTGCAATTGCGTTAAAAGTTTTGCTTTTTAACTATGGCGATGACATGTAGACAGATTCTCAGAACAATTCCACAACATTAAGAACATTATTTTTCGGGGTGAGAAAGATTTGAAATTAGAGATTCACTTAAATTCCAGGATCAAGGATTTTGATAATCACAATACCTTCTCCTTGCATAAATTTTATGGCTGAAAGTGCATAAAGAAAACATCGTTGTATTAAATTCAGTTATTTTATTTTTCTCTTATCACATTGATGGTTCTTGTTAAAATATACGAAAACTCTTTTATGTAACAGCTTTAAATACTTTGAGATTTGTTTAAGTTGTGTACTGCTTTACAGTTTTAACTATTTTAAGTTTTGTTTTAACTGTGTTTATATTTTAGTTTACATACAGAGTGTAATTTCATGATAACATTTTAAGGACTGGAAATTATGGTTTCGATAAGAAACAATTGCTCCCAAGTTATTTATCTCTGTCAGGTTTAAAACATTTATCACCCCTCTGTCTATGGTTACGTTTATTGCTTTTTTTTCTTTAGTACTATAGCGGAAGCTGGTGAAAGGTGATAAATTTTCGCAAGAGGTATTTTGTGGTGAATCTTTCAGAAAATAAAAAAGTTCTTGCACGATGTTTACTATTTTTTAGGTTTGATATTCAGTTAATATATCAAACACATATTTCGATTCTATAAGAAAAATTAAACGGGACGATTTATATATGAAAATGGAAAAATGATTAATTTTACTCAAATTTCTCATGCCTTAGTACAAAGAAATATTTTTACATACATCATTTATTAAATATTTTCCTTTGTTTTAAGGCTATCGATGAAATATCTATATCATTTTACATAGTTGTTAATTTTTAATCATATAATACCTCTTTTTAAAAGAGACAAGACATTAATATTTCAGTTGTTCAGATACAGACATAATAACTCTTAAAAATAGCACCAGTATTTGTAAGGCAAATGGGAACAAATTGCACGCAACATAGTGCCAATTTGACAGTGCTGTTATGTATTTTCTCACAAATAAATGTAACTTTTATATTATTAATGAGTTAATTTTTAAAGATACATTTTAGAGAAAAACATGGTTGATTTATTTTTGCTATTATGTCATCCAGTAGGTGTCTGCATTAATCTAAAACATGAAATAAGCTAAAATATATAACAGCACATTATCATTATTCATTACTTTATATAAAAGCTGCTTCAAATATTCATTTTCCTTTTTTTTAAATTTCTTCCATTTCCATTCTACCATCTGATATAGAACATAAATATGAAAGTAACAGTCAACAGGATAGTGTACAGGATATGCGACAGTATTAAACAACATGCCTTTTAAATAGGTTTAGTTCATAGGTTCATTATTTTTGGGCGGAGAGAAAGTTTTAGTGGAACCAAGATTTACCATCAAAAGCACAAAACTAACAAAAATTAATTTTTCCACGTTATATGGCTCAAGAATGCCAAATGTCTATTGGACAAAATAAAATAAAAATTGAACTGAAGATAATTCAAATGATATGTTTAGCATCCGTCATTATCATCATATTTGGATAGATAGCCCAAGGTGGGTCAGTGCCTTCCTCTGAATTCTGTTCCACCGCATTCTACTTTTGACACTTGTGCGCCAGTTTCCTTCTTGAATAGCTAGAAAGACTGTCTCCGCTGACTCCGTCTATCTCATTTTGGGTCAACCCTTTATCCTACTTGTTAGAGGTTTTATGTACAAGATTTTTTTTAATATGGAATCATCATCGATTCTAAATGTAAGAACCACCCAGTTCATCCAATTTATTTAATGAACTTTATAATATCTGTCTCTCTATAGATTTTATATAGTTCAAAGTTATATCTTCGTCTCCAAAAATTGTTGATTTATATCCACCAAGAATAGCTTGCAGAATTTTTCTTTCGAAAATGGTTATTTTATTTTTTCCGGCATTGGTCAGTGTCCAGATCTCTGAGCCATAGGTAAGTATTGGTCTAATTAAGGTTTTATATAGTAAATATTCTGTATTTCTTGATAGTAGTGATCATTTTAGTCCGTAAAATGCTTCATTTGCATTCATTAGATGACCTTGAATCTCCTTGACTATGCTATTGTCATCAGTAACTATAGACCCAAGAGAAGTAACATTTTGGACAACCTGAAATTTGTGAGAACCAATTTCTGTATGGGATTCATGGGAGGTTCCATTAGTACAGGCATATATTTGGTTTTTTCGCTCTTTATGATTAGTCCCGTGTTATTAGCAACACGCTCTAAAGAAAGAAAGGCATCTTTTCATGCGGAAACAGTTCTTCAAATGATGTCAATATCGTCCATATAAGCAAACATTTGTGTTGATTTTGGGAACATATTGCCTCTGATGTTAATTCCTGAATCTCTTATCATTTTCTCTAAGGCAGCGTTAAAAAGAAGACCGGATAAAGAATCACCCTAATTGACTCCATTATTGACACTAATTTCTTCTGATAAAGATCCTACGAATTTGACCCTGCAAATGGTATTGGACATACTTGCAACTACAAATCTAGTTAGTCTATGTGGTATGTAATGAAGCCAGAGCTTCATATAAGCGATTTCTATTAATACTATTAAAAGCTTCTTAGAAGTGTATAAAAAGATGATGTGTAGTAATATCAAATTCTCTGGCCTTCTCCAGAATTTGCCTAAGTGCAAAAATCTGATCTTTAGTAGATTTTATCATGCGAAAACCACATGGATAACTTTCAATTTAAGGGTCTATATATTGTAAAAATCTTTTGTATAAGATGTTAGCAGAATTTTATAAGTGGTACATAACAAACTGATGCCTCTATAATTACAACAATCCATTGAATCACCTTTTTTATATATTGGGCATATGACGCTTGTGTTCCAAAAGACAGTATTTCAGCATTCCAGATATCAGTAATAAGATTATAGATTAACTTTAGAAGTACAGGTCCATGACATTTCAACAGCTCAGCTGTGATGCAATCATTCCCAGTTGCTTTGTTGTTTCTAAACTTTTTATAGCAGTTTCAATTTCCATGTTCAAGTGGAAGTACTTCTTCACTGTTTTGGTTTTCAAAAATAATTTCAGAACTGCAGGATCGATCATGTTTATTGAATATTTCCTGGAAATGTTCACTCCGTATGTTATGAATAGCCTGTTTGCCAGTTAAGATTAGATCATCTTTACTTTTGCAGAGGTTAGATGTTGTTTAAAGTCCACGCGATTTCTAATAATTTTCCTATAGAAAGCTCTGCTTTCATTTATTGCCTATAGGGACTCAATATCTTTTCCTCCTGAAAAGCTATTTTCTTGTTCTTATGTATTCTTTTTTCCTCTCTTCTGCGTTGTCTATATTCATCAGCATTAAATCTAGTGTTCTTATGAATCATTTTCTAGTAAGCAATGTTTAGCCCCCATTAAATAAAAAAATACCAAAATTTCCCAAGAGATTGCGTTATAATACAATTAATATTTATTTGCGCATATTAAGTAATGTAAAACATCATTTGAGTTACCGTGCACATTAGTATTATTCTTTCGTTAAAATCAAGCGATTCTGCACACATTAATTATTTTTCTGCACATCATGCCTACATTACAGGAGAAACCGCTTTGTTCTACTAGAACCAGCAGAAATCTGTTGCAGCCGTGTCCTGAGTATGAAGCAGATACGAAGAAATCCAACGTATCCATGTGCCTTTTGCAAGATAATGCAGAAATTTGTAACAACTGTGTTAGTGGGCATTCTTCCAGTTTGAGGACGAAAACATTTCCCCGACATAAAACTGAAAACGTGGATAATGCGATTGCTGAACCCACCAACATGAGTAAGCCAATCATGAGCCATGAGTATGCCAGTTTTTCCCACTATACGATAAAACTTACGACGGATTTTGATTTTTTTTTATATAAAATCACGCCTATGTACATATTGCAAGATGAAGGCTCACAGACTCTTAACAGTTAACTCCTTTGCACTCCCTTTCATTTCTGGAATGATATTTGACGTCAATTGGCCATGGAACATTCTATGGACTGACGAAACCCATTTTTGCCTCGATGGGTCAGTTCATATCCATAATTGTTCATTAGGGACAGCATAAAACTTTCATATTTTCCAAAACGACTCTTGCATATTGTAAAACATTATGTGATCTTTCAGCTATATTTATCACTGAACCTTATTTTTTGAAAAGATAACTGCAAACTGAATTCCAATTTGTTTTGCCCCATAACAATGGTATCATGATGTACTGTGGGATTTTATAATCCACCACCTCCACCACTGAGGATTTTGTAAGGCAGAGATATTGCAATCCTTCAACAGCATGGATACCTTCAGGGAATCACTTACAATCAAGATGATATGCTTCCTAATAGCAATTACTAAAACAGGATTTCACAGAAGCATGGGTGATTAGGCACCATTTTCCAATAACATGGTTTCCACATCCGCAGGATTCCACTTCCTGCCACTTTTGTTTCTGGGGTTGTCTAAAAAAACAATATCTATCATCAATGCTTTTTTTGACGAGAGATCAATATTGGTTAGACTGCTCCAAGAAATTGGTAATATCTACCATCAAAGGCCAGTATATATGCAAGATCTAAAGGGCAGCATTCAGGGCATGCGATTGGATCCCATTGTTGAGAATGAAGGGAAATATATCCCACAGTTTATCGGCGGATTTTTGCTCTATTTTTTATTTCATAATTGTCAGCACATTTATTGAAATTATCAATTATTCAATTAATTTAATTATGTATTTAGGACATCGTGTATGCCACGTGTTGTTCAGTACTACTAAGGCTGCATTTATTTTAATCATGGATATGTCATATCCGGTCAATCTATTTTTATCTATCTTCCATTCCAATTTTTTATACTTATTTTATTTACATAACTTTCACACTTTTATTACATTATGGAATTATAGTTTATTACTTTCTGTTTCTTCCAACTCATAAATCAAGTAAGTAAAGATTAATATTTCAAAATTGAAATCTCCAAAGATTTTGCATACATTCCAGTATACTCTTTACGCTAAGCCTTACCATTCATATCAACCATTCATATCTGAAACGCCGACTTTTGCAACTTAGTTTCTTCTGTCAATAGATTATTCAGTTATTTCTACTAATTCGCGCCAAAAGTTATTTATAAATTCTTGTTCGTTTTTTTACTATCATCCTCATTATTATTATTTTCTTTGTTTCCGCTTCATGATTTATTATATAAGTATGTGTGATAACGTAAAATTATACAAAAAGTAATTTGTAAAATAGCAGCTCAGACTATGCACTTAATTTGCCCAGAGAACACAACAATTTATGCAAGATATTAGTCTAATAGTTTAAGGATTGGATTGCTCCAGCTCCGATAAGAAACAAGAGAACCCGATCTATTTATCTTTGTCTCTTTTAAATAATTTATCACTCTAGTGTCTACCGTTACTTGTATTGTTCTTTTATCCCTTGAAAGAAGCTGTGGAAAGTAATAAATTTTCGAGAAACATCTTGCAGTGAATCTTCTTTACGCCAAAGCGTTGTAATACAAAGATGGATTTACTTTTTAGGGAGCGTTTAAATCGTTGCTACACAATGCAAATTGGCAAAAAAAATGACAATACTGGTTAATTATCTAACTAAAAAAGAATCGAATTTTAGTTATATTAACTAAACTTTCATAAAATTTTCATGTAATATGCATTCATAAATACTTAAACTTAGTTTCGTTTCATCTTACTAACACTTGCAAAGAAACCTTCCATATGACATTCACTTTGGTCATTATATTATTGTAAATCAATTCTGGAAATTGTATAACCATTTGGTGAAAGTATTTCTTCCTTGAAATAATCATAATTACATTAATTTTTCTGATAGGACATTCAATTTATACACTTGCGAGACTTTATTTATATTTTTATTATTGTTATTTTGACTTATTATATATATTGTTATTGATATAAAAAGCAAATTACATTGTTAAAAAATTGAAGTACTTTCATTATTTCCTTTTGCTAGAAATTCAATAATTACCCAAGGAAATTCCATATAACATGTTTTAATTAAAAATGTTTCTTTTATTCAATTAATATTAAACTATTTATATCACTGCTACACAGAAATCTCAATTGGTGAATATTCATTTGACCAATATCGGAGCGTTTTGTGTTTAAAAGCATGTTCTAGTTAACCTACATCTTCTTAAAAATAATATTTAATCTTAAAAATTATAGAAAATTACGATATAATTCATAGCGTTTGAATGTAAGTAGATGGAAAAAGTTCAGTGTGTTTACATGCTGATGCAGTATTAACAAAATTTAATCTCACTGTTATTTTTAGATTACAATTTGTCCTGACTTTTTATACAATTATTCAAAATATGCTACCTATCATACGTATAATTAACTTGAAAGAGGACAATTTCATTTTTGAAATTCCAAGAACAAAAGATACTATAAAAACCTTTTCTCTGTATCAGTGTTAGATAATCTGAAAACAGATTTGGATATAAATATTTCCACGAATTATACCAATTATTCCTTGATTCTGCTAAAAATGGGTTTTGTTTATACAAAATTATCAAGCTACAATCAATAAGTGCTGCTGGAATTTAAAAGAATAGTGATTGAAATTAACCATTTCTTGAAGAATAAAGTGAATTTATATAATTTCTAGGTTATGAGAGGAGTTTGTAAGAGGAGACAGTAAAAATTGTATTGCCATCGCACAAAAGATAGTATTCCTTTAGCTACTTGTATTAGCTTCGAAGGGATAAATCACATAAAATTATATAGTATTACTAGTTGTAAGGTTAGATAACGCTTTGAAATATAGACTTTACACAATACATTTATCAATGTTTCATAAAATAGAATGCTTTTTCCTCCCTTAAAAATTAATAAACATAGATAATCTTGAAAAAATTACATCTTAGAAAAGTTAAAATAGCTATATTATACCTGAATTTAAAAATCAGAATTATCAATGAATAAAAATGTTTATTATTAACAAAAGAATAAACGGTTCTGCATTTGTAGCAAATTTTCAAAAATTAATTTCAATTTATTAATTTGTTTCTACGTTAAATATGTTGTTAAACATTATAGTGTATATTGCGTTTCTTTGCAATTAAGCATTACAAAAGCAAACAATAAACATTTTGTTAAATTTTTAGAGTTGCTTCTTTTTTTTAATGTATTTAATTAATGAGTGGGATTCCAAACTGATTGAAAAATGGCACTTTTGCTATATTTATTTCTTGATACATTTTTTTTTCTAATAAATGGTGATTTTGCAATTTTTAATGTGTTTGTAAAATAAAAATATATGTCTGTGTTTCAGTTATCCGTCATCATCAGAAATGAAGCATACAACCAATTAGTTTAAAGTATTTCGTTTAAAGGGCAATCTAAAATTCTATATGCTTCTAACAACTCAAACATTTCAACTAAACAAGAAACATCAGACATTTGCAATTTTAAAAAATAAAGCTATCATGTTTTGCTTATTTTATTGATATCAGTGAGTCAGCAAAATATTTATACTCGGTCTGTTTATGTCCCATTAACTTTGCTGTCCAATCCTAGCAAATTTCTCTCAGTTCTTATCATTCCAATAATTTTCCTACTTCTTCTGCAAAAAGTAAGTTTCGAGCTCTAAAATCTCATCACTCAAGGGAGTCTGAAAATCTTCATCCTCACGTCCACTAATGGTTGGATGTTGATTCTGACTTCTAAAATCATGTAAACGCTTCATTTCACTTTTATACTTCGAAAACTGAAATATCTAAGTTGACTGAAGCTTAAAATGTTACGTTCATGGAGTAGGGCAGTAATGATAAGCAAAAAGTTAACAGTTTGACATTTTTCGATTCTAAAACAGAAACTGTTTGAAAAAAAAATGATAACTTCGACAAATACTAAGTATGCAAAGTTAAGTAGTTATAATCGAAAATGAATGGTGACATTCATGAAAAGGAATTAATTAATTATTAGCACTACTTAATTTATTTAGCACATGGATTATCTGCATCGTTCTTGAAAACAGCCTTATGTCCTCCTATTACCAATATATTTAAAAATTGATCAAAAAAATGAAAAAAATAAATGATAGTGTCTAAACTTCCTATGTAAATAAGTATTATTTATTTATGAGTTGATTGTTGAATTCACGACGAATTTACTAAAGATTTTCAGAAGAAGCAAAAATGTATAATTTTCTCAACGGTAAAAAATTTTATTCACTCTACGCTAATTTGCACTTGATTCAAATGCATTTAATATCAAATGTTTTGATATCAATCGATTAATATTATTTAATTAACATCTTCTCACTTTTCACTTCTGAAATTTTTGATGAATATTTATGTAAATCAATAAGGACAAATTTTTTAATTAATATTTAATTTTTGTACTATTAAATTTCAAGAATTTTGAGTGGCATTTAATCAAAGAAGGATTACCAGAAATGAATTTAGATATGTTTGTGAGAAATGTGTCATGCAGTTTTAGGTACATGACGCATTTATTTAAATTTGTTTTTATCTTTGATTATTTATGTTTTTGGTAGTGATAAGTAGTCCTTTTTTTTTGTATTTTCAAATATAACATACATAATAATAATTTATTTTTCGGAAAATTAGTGACATGAAAATTTTTTAAAGCGAATTTTAAAAAAAATTGAATGTGTCGAAAAACCATCTGTTAATATCATAAAATATTCTTAAGTACAGAACCTATTACACTTTAATGAAGCTTTTATTACACATGCCAACGCCGTTTTTTAATTATATTCAGAGTCCAAGACAATAGCTAAACATCTGTACCTGCTGATTAATTAACTTTTTCTGAAATATAAACATGATGAAAGAAGTAATATGATAAAAAAAATAATTTGTTTTTCCAGATCTAAAAATCAGTTTCACTTAAATGAAATTGAAAATGAATTAAATTTCTAAAATGGCTTAAATTTAATTCTTACAAAATTGACTTGAGATAAAATGAGTATTGGGATATTATTTTTTAATATCTCAGTTTTCATCTACAAAATAATATAATTATGAAAAAATAAGGAAATATTTAGAAAATTATTCAATAATTGAAAATAAATGTTAAGCAAGAAAAATTTTATGAAATAAATTTAAATAGCAAAAAATAAACTGAAATATGCTGATTCAAATTAATAAGACTTGAGTTATAGACTTTTTGTGATAAATAGAAATAAAAAAATAGTTAATTTTATAGAAGTAATATACCTTTATTGGGCATTATTGATTTGATGCTGAAAACTTTTCATCCAAATATTTTTCCGAAATTTTCAACAAAGTTGTTAATATTTGGTTGTTATTTTTTAATTGGACTTAGTTGATAAAAAAAAAAGAAAATTAATTTAGAAAGAATCACATTAACAGTTTTTTGTGACCGAAATTTACTCCTATTGAATTTTGCATAACGTAATATTTTATATTTCGGAATGAATTTTAAACTAATGAAGTCTGCAATTGTTTACGCACGACGAAAATTCTGTTGGTTGTATAAAAAAATACATATTTATTCCACAGAAAATATGGATATAATCATTAGTCTTCGTTTATAAAATTTTAAAAAGTTGCTGAAGTTTGGAAAAAGTCTGAGCATCCATACTGATTAATTTTTAAATGATTTTCTTTGTCACGGAAAATATTATCCACAAGATTTGTAATTAGAATTATTTTTTGTGCTTTTTTTTCTCAAAATATTTTTAAAGGATTTTTGGTGAAGTATTTGAGTTTCGTTTTATTATTATTACTATTATTATTATTATTTTTCTTCAAAGGGGAATTTTGTCATTTTTTTATTCTAATATTTGTAATCCTTGGAATGCAAAAGAAAAAAAAATTACTTTAAAATATTTTATACTCTTCATTTAACAATATTTTCATGCGTAGATTTTTTTTCTGAATTCTCAAAGTGGCATTTTTTGTATTCGAATTAAACAAGCGAATAGCATTGAAAATGAATGCAAAAAGACAAAAAAGAGTAAAGGAAGGTATGATAAAAACTCTACTACTATTAAAACTTAAAACAGAAAAAGAACCCTGAAACACAAAAGATTTCAAAAAAATGAACATAAATTCAGCATGTCGGAGAAAGAATTATACTTTTCAAATCTTCATTGTTTTACTAAATGCCTCAATTAACATAACTTTTTTTATACCTGATGCACAAATGTTTCGAAAGCGTTTTTTTCTTCTTCTTTTTTTTTTCGTTTTTTATTAAATATTATCTTAAGATTAATCAGAAAATATTTGAATAAAGACATTATACTTTTTTCATTTCCTGTAATGGATAAAACTAAGATCTTTGCTCTTGATACTTAGCATGCAATCCATTATGCCACGTCATTTTATATTTATTTTTTAATTGCAGTACATTTAAACAAAAGCATTAAATATACGAAATTTTACAAGATTTCATGCTGGCGTAAAGTATTTATTTTTTATAGAATATAAAAAATATGTGATTTTTTTTTATTTAAAATTTATTAAATTCAATAAAATAAAAATTTATTATTTCCTTAATTTGTACCTTTTTTTTTAGTAAAAAAGCATAATTTGAAAATGTATAAAACTTTTTGGAAATGTATAAAACTCATAATAATATTTTATTGGAACAATTTTTTTTTATTAAATTGATAAAATGAGTTAAATATTTGCTTAATTTTTTGACGATTAAAATGTGTTACTTTTTCAAGAATTTGAATCCTCCTCTGCAAAATTTCATTTCTAGCTTATTGAAAGCATGAATGCCCTTTGCATGCATTATGAAATTGCATGCTACATGAAATTACTTTTGCATACTTTGGATGTCCTATATGTTGAAGATATTAAAAATACACCATATTATAAATTGTTTAAATTTGAAAGTGAAAGGGTTTACAAACGGTTTCAAAATCACATTACATTAACATAATTATATTCCTTTGCTGTGATTTAATGTAAATAATTATTTTAAAATATTTTAATAAGTCTCTTACAACTTTATAATGTATACAACAAAGAAATAGTTTCAAGGGCATTTTTTTTTAAATTTTTAAGTTGTAGAGGGACGAAACAACAACAACTAATTTTCAACTAACTAATTTAATTCTTTACATCTTCATTATGAGGTAGATGAAAATAATAGACGAGTTTCAGAAAAAGATATTTAATTATTTTCTAGGTTTCACATTTCACAAGACAAAACAAACCCGAATACGAAACATAAGAACAAAACTCACTTAGAATAAGATCTGATAACGACCGCCAAGAAGAATCAAAGGATATGTAGTTTGATGTTAATAAGACATTTTTTTTGTATCAAAAGAGAATGTAGCAGAAATATGTAACCTCTACAAAGGAAATTTTTTTCACTATATAAAATATAAATTTGTGAAATGTAAAGTATTACTTTGATAGTATAAATTATTGGCATAAATTAAGCGAAAGAATAAAAATGAAAACTCAAACAAATTTGTAATAAATTTTTGTATGTAAATTATATGTATATAATTTTCATAATATATATTGTAATAACATATAAATAATGTATTAAATTGTATTCATTATTTCATTCATTTTCGAGCAGGTTACGATAAATAAACTTTTCTGAATATTTTGAAGCATTTTAATAATAGCATAGCATAGTTTAAATCGTTTTTCATACTTCCAAACATTTACAAGATTTTCAAAATGGATGCTTAAAATAAGAACTTCACTTCACTGATTTCTTTTTGCATTGAATCTCATAAAACCAATCCAGATTGAGGCTTTTAAAATGATAACCCCTAAACATGAATGTAAAAACTTCAATATTCACTTTATCCTGAACTTCACCCATTTATATCACCAAAGTGAATTGGACCGAAGAAAAGGTTATAACAACTCTGCATGCCGCAACACGGAATATCGCTTTTACTCCCTATGTGTCGATTTTTACTACTTAGCAAATATCTTTCATCGATCAGCAGCCTACTCGATTCTTTATCCCTCACTTCTACCCGAAAGTGAGTTATAAATTCTAGTTCCCCAAGAGGTTTTCATTTTCGTCTTCATCGTAAAAAAATCACTTTCCTCCGTTGTAAATGTTTCGATTTTCATGTTTTATTTTTTATGCCAGCGATTGTCGTAAAGTAAGATTGTTCGAAAATTCCTTTTTGTTATAGAAGTGAAGAGCTTCAAACTAATTCGTGTCTTCTAGGCAATATTTTATACAGGATATTAATTTAAGAGAACTGTAATAACTACACCGTAGACAGAAAATAACATTTCCACATTATTTATATTTACCTCGCTTAATTTAAAGAATTTAAGCTTAATATATACCGAATGTGAATGTCTGAAATAAATAAGTTTAAAAGACTATTTTATTTCATATAAATATACTATTTTTTCAGTAAACTAGAGGTTCCAAACTATTTATCTTTTTTTTTTTTAAATTTATATTTCAAGTGTCTATATTTACCAGCTTTTTGTTTTAATGGTTAATTAAAAATTCATGATGAATTTTCTCTTTCTTAGTGATGAAATCTTTTTCGGAACAAACATTAGAAAAAAATTATATGTTTAATCTATCTATTTGTCTTACAACAAGGAAACGAAATTAAAAATAGGCTCAACTTTGATACAGATTATACATACTTATGATATTATATGTAATTAAAAATTTCTATAGAAGTTTTAAAATATTAGGTGTTATTGCTCTCAGCAATTGATTGATAACTCAGAAATAAATATCTTTTAATCGATAAGTTGAATAACTTATCAGAGAATAATAATTTCTGGAAATTAAGGTACTGCAGGAAAAGTATTTTGAGAAAAGTTTTCATTATTAGGAAAAACATAACTAGTCAAATTTTGGGAATGAATGAGGAATGGAATACAACTAGGTTTACTTGTTTAGCCCATTTTTTAATAGTAACCCAAAAAATATTTTATTTAATGCAAAAGGTTTTGATAAAGGATATTTTCTCTTTAATGACTGATGTATTTAAAACTAATGTTTTCCGTTCAATTCTGAACATATAAGAGTTGGAAAGTATAAATCCCACATCGAATTCTGTAAATGAAAGATACTTACTAATCCATTATGCCAATATTTAAAAAAAATTATCTTTCTTCAGTGTACTTTAAACAAGTAAACAATTTCCACTTGAACATTATTTTTTAATGGATATTGAATTCCATGAAAAACAAAGACATTCAATTTTTAATATTTTTTCTTTTATATTATTACATTAGACAGGTTTAGGAAGTGAAAGCAAAAATAAATCAAAATGCCACAGGATTATTAAATTTTGCCTTGCTCTTGTAGTGACAATTTCAACTATTTAACGATTATTTTTTATCATATAAAAAATATTTTTGTTCCATCAGGCTGTTAGAAAAGAGTGAGATATAAAATTCTAATCCTCAACGTGGTTTCTATTGACTTCTTCAGCATCACCAAAGATAGATTCTTCTTTCGAATTTTTTATAAATTTGCATAGAATGGCAGATCTTGCACGTTATGTAGGACGCATCAGCCTGGTGGTAAGCTCACGGCTTCAGACCCGGAGGTCTTCAGGTTCGAGACACGATTGCAAAGAAGACCCATCATGTAAGCCGGTCTGGTGCATGTTAAATCTGTCGTAGAAAAACGTCTTCCCGCTGGTAAGGTGCGGGAAAACTGAAGAGAGGGTGTCAGCTCCGGTGTCGTCCATGTCTTCTGTACGTGGCTCAAAATTCCTTACTTTATCCCAAAATAGACTAGATTTGCTTGCAAACTGCGCGTATATCCCTTTAAGGGCAGGTCAATAAAATTTTTGAAATATAATGAAAATACGCAATCCATGTGATTAATAGGTTGTATAGATATGGATTTTGCAATTTTTTTTTCTAACTTTTCCTTTTTCCGCAGGGGGTAGCATACTCAAACGAGGTCACCACCCGTCTAGAGCAATCTCTGTGTAAGAAAATCTTTCGAAATAATTACGCAAATTCCTTATGACAATAGCAGTAATTATGAATATTTGAAGTTTATGAACACTTTTATTCATGTTCTAAATAATTTGAATCGTTTAAAATATTCTTTTAAAAATTAATATATTTACTATAAAAATGCTAGTCTAAATTTTATAAATATAAATAATTAAAAAATAAGAACTATTACAATACAAATTATAATTTAATTCAGTTCAGAATAAAAATTATTTAATTAAAATGCTAAAAATTAATATTTAAAATTGTTTTTTTTAATTAATAAGGTGAAAAATATCAAATAAAAAATATAAAAGCAACTTATTATTTGTCATGAAATTTATCAAAGCCTGTGGGCGTGTCTTTTCGCTTAACATATAATGGGAAATTATTATTTTGCACTCGTGTTTTAAGCACTTTTTATGATACTGCATAGAGGATAATTTCGGAGGGGCCATTTGATGGCATATGTTGAATATTTTTTTATTTATCTTTCGCTGTACAATTTTCAAATGCTGAATGGAATAATAATAATTATGAAAAAAATTCTTTATTGTGTTCTCATACACACGAATGATTGAAGGACTTTCTACAGTTATAGTTTCTTCAACACATGGCTAATATTTATCTAATGTTTAAATATCAAAACAAATTCTTCAAAGTGCAATTGCGTTAAAAGTTTTGCTTTTTAACTATGGCGATGACATGTAGACAGATTCTCAGAACAATTCCACAACATTAAGAACATTATTTTTCGGGATGAGAAAGATTTGAAATTAGAGATTCACTTAAATTCCAGGATCAAGGATTTTGATAATCACAATACTTTCTCCTTGCATAAATTTTATGGCTGAAAGTGCATAAAGAAAACATCGTTGTATTAAATTCAGTTATTTTATTTTTCTCTTATCACATTGATGGTTCTTGTTAAAATATACGAAAACTCTTTTATGTAACAGCTTTAAATACTTTGAGATTTGTTTAAGTTGTGTACTGCTTTACAGTTTTAACTATTTTAAGTTTTGTTTTAACTGTGTTTATATTTTTGTTTACATACACAGTGTAATTTCATGATAACATTTTAAGGACTGGAAATTATGGTTTCGATAAGAAACAATTGCTCCCAAGTTATTTATCTCTGTCAGGTTTAAAACATTTATCACCCCTCTGTCTATGGTTACGTATATTGCTTTATTTTTCTTTAGTACTATAGCGGAAGCTGGTGAAAGGTGATAAATTTTCGCAAGAGGTATTTTGTGGTGAATCTTTCAAAAAATAAAAAGTTCTTGCAAGATGTTTACTATTTTTTAGGTTTGATATTCAGTTAATATATCAAACACACATTTCAGTTCTATAAGAAAAATTAAACGGGGCGATTTATATATGAAAATGGAAAATTGATTAATTTTACTCAAATTTCTCATGCCTTAGTACAAAGAAATATTTTTACATACATCATTTATTAAATATTTTCCTTTGTTTTAAGGCTATCGATGAAATATCTATATCATTTTACATAGTTGTTAATTTTTAATCATATAATGCCTCTTTTTAAAAGAGACAAGACATTCATATTTCAGTAGTTCAGATACAGACATAGTAACTCTTAAAAATAGCACCAGTATTTGTCAGGCAAATGGGAAGAAATTGCACGCAACATAGTGCCAATTTGACAGTGCTGCTATGTATTTTCTCACAAATAAATGTAATTTTTATATTATTAATGAGTAGTAATTTTTAAAGATACATTTTAGAGAAAAGCATGGTTGATTTATTTTTGCTATTATCTCATCAAGTTTGCTATCATCATCATCTCGCATTAATCTCAAACATGAAATAAGCTAAAATATATAAAAGCACATTATCATCAGTCATTACTGTGTACAAAAGCTGCTTCAAATATTCATTTTCCTTTTTTTAAAATTTCTTCCATTTCCATTCTACCATCTGATATAGAACATAAATATGAAAGTAACAGTCAACAGGATAGTGTACAGGATATGCGACAGTAGTAAACAACATGCCTTTTAAATAGGTTCAGTTCATAGGTTCATTAATTTTCGGCGGAGAGAAAGTTTTAGTGGAACTAAGATTTACCATCAAAAGCACAAAACTAACAAAAATTATTTTTTACACTTTATATGGCTCAAGAATGCCAAATGTCTATTGGACAAAATAAAATAAAAATTAAACTGAAGGTAATTCAAATGATATGTTTAGCATCCATCATTATCATCATATTTGGATAGATAGCCCAAGGTGGGTCAGTGCCTTCCTTAGAATTCTGTTCCACCGCATCCTACTTTTGACACTTGTGCGCCAGTTTCCTTCTTGGATAGTTAGAAAGACTGTCGCCACTGACTCCATCTATCTCATTTTGGGTCAATCCTTTATCCTACTTGTTAGATGTTTATGTACAAGATTTTTTTAATATGGAATCATCATCGATTCTAAATGTAAGATCATCCAATTTATTTAATGAACTTTATAATATCTGGCTCTCTATAGATTTTATATAGTTCAAAGTTATATCTTCGTCTCCAAAAATTGTTGATTTCTATCCACCAAGAAAGCTCGCAGAATTTTTCTTTCGAAAATGGTTATTTTATTTTTTCCGGCTTTGGTCAGTGTCCAGATCTCTGAGCCATAGGTAAGTATTAGTCTAATTAAATTTTTATATAGTAAATATTCTGTATTTCTTGATAGTAGTGATCATTTTAGTCCGTAAAAGGCTTCATTTGCATTCATTAGATGATCTTGAATCTCCTTGACTATGCTATTGTCATCAGTAACTATAGACCCAAGATAAGTAACATTTTGGACAACCTGAAATTTGTGAGAACCAATTTCTGAAGGGGATTCATGGGAGGTTCCATTAGTACAGGCATATATTTGGTTTTTTCGCTCTTTATGATAAGTCCCGTGTTATTAGCAACACGCTCTAAAGAAAGAAAGGCATCTTTTCATGCTTGAATGTTCTTGAAATGATGTCAATATCGTCCATATAGGCAAACCTTTGTGTTGATTTTGGGAACATATTGCCTCTGATGTTAATTCCTGAATATCTTATCATTTTCTCTAAGGCAGCGTTAAAAAGAAGACAGGATAAAGAATCACCCTAATTGACTCCATTATTGACACTAATTTCTTCTGATAAAGATCCTACGAATTTGACCCTGCAAATGGTATTGGACATACTTGCAACTACAAATCTAGTTAGTCTATGTGGTATGTAATTAAGCCAGAGCTTCATATAAGCGATTTCTATTAATACTATTAAAAGCTTCTTAGAAGTGTATAAAAAGATGATGTGTAGTAATATCAAATTCTCTGGCTTTCTCCAGAATTTGCCTAAGTGCAAAAATCTGATCTTTAGTAGATTTTATCTTGCTAAAACCACATGGATAACTTTCAATTTAAGGGTCTATATATTGTGAAAATCTTTTGTATAAGATGTTAGACAGAATTTTATAAGTGGTGCATAACAAACTGATGCCTTTATAATTACAACAATCCATTGTATCACCTTTTTTATATATTGGGCATATAACGCTTGTGTTCCAATCAGAAGACAGTATTTCAGCATTCCAGATATCAGTAATAAGATTATGGATTAACTTTAGAAGTACAGGTCCATGACATTTCAACAGCTCAGCTGCGATGCAATCATTCCCAGTTGCTTTGTTGTTTCTAAACTTTTTATAGCAGTTTCAATTTCCATGTTCAAGTGGAAGTACTTCTTCACTGTTTTGGTTTTCAAAAATAATTTCAGAACTGCAGGATCGATCATGTTTAATGAATATTTCCTGGAAATGTTCACTACATATGTTATGAATAGCCTGTTTGCCAGTTAAGATTAGATCATCTTTACTTTTGGAGAGGTTAGATGTTGTTTAAAGTCCACGCGATTTCTAATAATTTTCCTATAGAAAGCTCTGCTTTCATTTATTGCCTATAGGGACTCAATATCTTTTCCTCCTGAAAAGCTATTTTCTTGTTCTTATGTATTCTTTTTTCCTCTCTTCTGCGTTGTCTATATTCATCAGCATTAAATCTAGTGTTCTTATGAATCATTTTCTAGTAAGCAATGTTTAGCCCCCATTAAATAAAAAAATACCAAAATTTCCCAAGAGATTGCGTTATAATACAATTAATATTTATTTGCGCATATTAAGTAATGTAAAACATCATTTGAGTTACCGTGCACATTAGTATTATTCTTTCGTTAAAATCAAGCGATTCTGCACACATTAATTATTTTTCTGCACATCATGCCTACATTACAGGAGAAACCGCTTTGTTCTACTAGAACCAGCAGAAATCTGTTGCAGCCGTGTCCTGAGTATGAAGCAGATACGAAGAAATCCAACGTATCCATGTGCCTTTTGCAAGATAATGCAGAAATTTGTAACAACTGTGTTAGTGGGCATTCTTCCAGTTTGAGGACGAAAACATTTCCCCGACATAAAACTGAAAACGTGGATAATGCGATTGCTGAACCCACCAACATGAGTAAGCCAATCATGAGCCATGAGTATGCCAGTTTTTCCCACTATACGATAAAACTTACGACGGATTTTGATTTTTTTTTATATAAAATCACGCCTATGTACATATTGCAAGATGAAGGCTCACAGACTCTTAACAGTTAACTCCTTTGCACTCCCTTTCATTTCTGGAATGATATTTGACGTCAATTGGCCATGGAACATTCTATGGACTGACGAAACCCATTTTTGCCTCGATGGGTCAGTTCATATCCATAATTGTTCATTAGGGACAGCATAAAACTTTCATATTTTCCAAAACGACTCTTGCATATTGTAAAACATTATGTGATCTTTCAGCTATATTTATCACTGAACCTTATTTTTTGAAAAGATAACTGCAAACTGAATTCCAATTTGTTTTGCCCCATGACAATGGTGTCATGATGTACTGTGGGATTTTATAATCCACCACCTCCACCACTGAGGATTTTGTAAGGCAGAGATATTGCAATCCTTCAACAGCATGGATACCTTCAGGGAATCACTTACAATCAAGATGATATGCTTCCTAATAGCAATTACTAAAACAGGATTTCACAGAAGCATGAGTGATTAGGCCCCATTTTCCAATAACATGTTTTCCACATCCGTAGGATTCCACTTCCTGCCACTTTTGTTTCTGGGGTTGTCTAAAAAAACAATATCTACCATCAATGCTTTTTTTTGACGAAAGATCAATATTGGTTAGACTGCTCCAAGACGTTGGTAATATCTACCATCAAAGGCCAGTATATATGCAAGATCTAAAGGACAACATTCAGGGCCTGCGATTGGACCCCATTGTTGAGAATGAAGGGAAATATATTCCACAGTTTTGATGCTACGATTTTATGATATTTAACTTTTATCAAGCATATTGAATGTTTCAATTCCTATTACGGCACCACTTATCGGCGGATTTTTGCTCTATTTTTTATTTCATAATTGTCAGCACATTTATTCAAATTATCAATTATTCAATTAATTTAATTATGTATTTAGGACATCGTGTATGCCACGTGTTGTTCAGTACTACTAAGGCTGCATTTATTTTAATTATGGATATGTCATATCCGGTCAATCTATTTTTATCTATCTTCCATTCCAATTTTTATACTTATTTTATTTACATAACTTTCACACTTTTATTTCATTATGGAATTATAGTTTATTACTTTCTGTTTCTTCCAACTCATAAATCAAGTAAGTAAAGATTAATATTTCAAAATTGAAATCTCCAAAGATCTTGCATACATTCCAGTATACTCTTTACGCTAAGCTTTACCATTCATATCTGAAACGCCGACTTTTGCAACTTAGTTTCTTCTGTCAATAGATTATTCAGTTATTTCTACTAATTCGCGCCAAAAGTTATTTATAAATCCTTGTTCGTTTTTTTACTATCATCCTCATTATTATTATTTTCTTTGTTTCCGCTTCATGATTTATTATGTAAGTATGTGCGATAACGTAAAATTATACAAAAAGTAATTTGTAAAATAGCAGCTCAGACTATGCACTTAATTTGTCCTGAGAACACAACAATTTATGCAAGATATTAGTCTAATAGTTTAAGGATTGGATTGCTCCAGCTCCGATAAGAAACAAGAGAACCCGATCTATTTATCTTTGTCTCTTTTAAATAATTTATCACTCTAGTGTCTACCGTTACTTGTATTGTTCTTTTATCCCTTGAAAGAAGCTGTGGAAAGTAATAAATTTTCGAGAAACATCTTGCAGTGAATCTTCTTTACGCCACAACGTTGTAATACAAAGATGGATTTACTTTTTAGGGAGCGTTTAAATCGTTGCTACACAATGCAAATTGGCAAAAAAAATGGCAATACTGGTTAATTATCTAGCTAAAAAAGAATCGAATTTTAGTTATATTAACTAAACTTTCATAAAATTTTCATGTAATATGTATTCATAAATACTTAAACTTAGTTTCGTTTCATATTACTAACACTTGCAAAGAAACTTTCCATATGGCATTCACTTTGATCATTATATTATTGTAAATCAATTCTAGAAATTGTATAACCATTTCGTTAAATTATTTCTTCCTTGAAATAATCATAATTACATTTATTTTTCTGATAGGACATTCAATTTATACACTTGCGAGACTTTATTTATATTTTTATTATTGTTATTTTGACTTATTATTTATATTGTTATTGATATAAAAAGCAAATTACATTGTTAAAAAATTGAAGTACTTTCATTATTTCCTTTTGCTTGAAATTCAATAATTACCCAAGGAAATTCCATATAATATGTTTTAATTAATATGGTTTCTTTTATTCAATTAATATTAAACTATTTATATCACTGCTACACAGAAATCTCAATTGGTGAATATTCATTTGACCAATCTCGGAGCGTTTTGTGTTTAAAAGCATGTTCTAGTTAACCTACATCTTCTTAAAAAAAATATTTAATCTTAAACATTATATAAAATTACGATATAATTCATAGCGTTTTAGTGAAAGTAGATGGAAAAATTTCAGTGTGTTTACATGCTGATGCAGTATTAACAAAATTTAATCTCACTGTTATTTTTAGATTACAATTTGTCCTGACTTTTTATACAATTATTCAAAATATGCTACCTATCATACGTATAATTAACTTGAAAGAGGACAATTTCATTTTTGAAATTCCAAGAACAAAAGATACTATAAAAACCTTTTCTCTGTATCAGTGTTAGATAATCTGAAAACAGATTTGGATATAAATATTTCCACGAATTATACCAATTATTCCTTGATTCTGCTAAAAATGGGTTTTGTTTATACAAAATTATCAAGCTACAATCAATAAGTGCTGCTGGAATTTAAAAGAATAGTGATTGAAATTAACCATTTCTTGAAGAATAAAGTGAATTTATATAATTTCTAGGTTATGAGAGGAGTTTGTAAGAGGAGACAGTAAAAATTGTATTGCCATCGCACAAAAGATAGTATTCCTTTAGCTACTTGTATTAGCTTCGAAGGGATAAATCACATAAAATTATATAGTATTACTAGTTGTAAGGTTAGATAACGCTTTGAAATATAGACTTTACACAATACATTTATCAATGTTTCATAAAATAGAATGCTTTTTCCTCCCTTAAAAATTAATAAACATAGATAATCTTGAAAAAATTACATCTTAGAAAAGTTAAAATAGCTATATTATACCTGAATTTAAAAATCAGAATTATCAATGAATAAAAATGTTTATTATTAACAAAAGAATAAACGGTTCTGCATTTGTAGCAAATTTTCAAAAATTAATTTCAATTTATTAATTTGTTTCTACGTTAAATATGTTGTTAAACATTATAGTGTATATTGCGTTTCTTTGCAATTAAGCATTACAAAAGCAAACAATAAACATTTTGTTAAATTTTTAGAGTTGCTTCTTTTTTTTAATGTATTTAATTAATGAGTGGGATTCCAAACTGATTGAAAAATGGCACTTTTGCTATATTTATTTCTTGATACATTTTTTTTTCTAATAAATGGTGATTTTGCAATTTTTAATGTGTTTGTAAAATAAAAATATATGTCTGTGTTTCAGTTATCCGTCATCATCAGAAATGAAGCATACAACCAATTAGTTTAAAGTATTTCGTTTAAAGGGCAATCTAAAATTCTATATGCTTCTAACAACTCAAACATTTCAACTAAACAAGAAACATCAGACATTTGCAATTTTAAAAAATAAAGCTATCATGTTTTGCTTATTTTATTGATATCAATGAGTCAGCAAAATATTTATACTCGGTCTGTTTATGTCCCATTAACTTTGCTGTCCAATCCTAGCAAATTGCTCTAAGTTCTTATCATTCCAATAATTTTCATACTTCTTCTGCAAAAAGTAAGTTTCGAACTCTAAAATCTCATTACTCAAGGGAGTGTGAAAATCTTCATCCTCACGTCCACTAATGGTTGGATGTTGATTCTGATTTCTAAAATCATGTAAACGCTTCATTTCACTTTTATACTTCGAAAACTGAAATATCTAAGTTAACTGAAGCTTAAAATGTTACGTTCATGGAGTAGGGCAGTTACGGTAAGCAAAAAGTTAACAGTTTAACATTTTTCGATTCTAAAACAGAAACTGTTTGAAAAAAAAAAATGATAACTTCGACAAATACTAAGTATGCAAAGTTAAATAGTTATAATCGAAAATGAATGGTGATATTCATGAAAAGGAATTAATTAATTATTAGCACTACTTAATTTATTTAGCACATGGATTATCTGCATCGTTCTTGAAAACAGCCTTATGTCCTCCTATTACCAATATATTTAAAAATTGATCAACAAATGAAAAAAAATAAATGATAGTGTCTAAACTTCCTATGTAAATAAGTATTATTTATTTATGAGTTGATTGTGGAATTCAAGACGAATTTACGAAAGAATTTCAGGAGAAGAAGCAAAAATGTATAATTTTCTCAACGGTAAAAAATTTTATTCACTCTACGCTAATTTGCACTTGATTCAAATGCATTTAATATCAAATGTTTTGATATCAATCGATTAATATTATTTAATTAACATCTTCTCACTTTTCACTTCTGAAATTTTTGATGAATATTTATGTAAATCAATAAGGACAAATTTTTTCATTAATATTTAATTTTTGTACTATTAAATTTCAAGAATTTTGAGTGGCATTTAATCAAAGAAGGATTACCAGAAATGAATTTAGATATGTTTGTGAGAAATGTGTCATGCAGTTTTAGGTACATGACGCATTTATTTAGATTTGTTTTTATCTCTTTATTATTTATGTTTTTGGTAGTGATAAGTAGTCCTTTTTTTTGTATTTTCAAATATAACATACATAATAATAATTTATTTTTCGGAAAATTAGTGACATGAAAATTTTTTAAAGCGAATTTTAAAAAAAATTGAATGTGTCGAAAAACCATCTGTTAACATCATAAAATATTCTTAAGTACAGAACCTATTACACTTTAATGAAGCTTTTATTATACATGCCAACGCCGTTTTTTAATTATATTCAGAGTCCAAGACAATAGCTAAACATCTGTACCTTCTGATTAATTGACTTTTTCTGAAATATAAACATGATGAAAGAAGTAATATGATAAAACAAAAATAATTTGTTTTTCCAGATCTAAAAATCAGTTTTACTTAAATGAAATTGAAAATTAATTAAATTTCTAAAATGGCTTAAATTTAATTCTTACAAAATTGACTTGAGATAAAATGAGTATCGAGATATTATTTTTTAATATCTCAGTTTTCATCTACAAAATAATATAATTATGAAAAAATAAGGAAATACTTAGAAAATTATTCAATAATTGAAAATAAATGTTAAGCAAGAAAAGTTTTTTGAAATAAATTTAAATAGCAAAAAATAAACTGAAATATGCTGATTCAAATTAATAAGACTTGAGTTATAGACTTTTTGTGATAAATAGAAATAAAAAAATAGTTAATTTTATAGAAGTAATATACCTTTATTGGGCATTATTGATTTGATGCTGAAAACTTTTCATCCAAATATTTTTCCGAAATTTTCAACAAAGTTGTTAATATTTGGTTGTTATTTTTTAATTGGACTTAGTTGATAAAAAAAAGAAAATTAATTTAGAAAGAATCATATTAACAGTTTTTTGTGACCGAAATTTACTCCTATTGAATTTTGCATAACGTAATATTTTATATTTCGGAATGAATTTTAAACTAATGAAGTCTGCAATTGTTTACGCACGACGAAAATTTTGTAAGTTGTATAAAAAAAATACATATTTATTCCACAGAAAATATGGATATAATCATTAGTCTTCGTTTATAAAATTTAAAAAAGTTGCTGAAGTTTGGAAAAAATCTGAATATCCATACTGATTCATTTTTAAATGATTTTCTTTGTCACGGAAAATATTATCCACAAGATTTGTAATTAAAATTGTTTTTTGTGCTTTTTTTTCTCAAAATATTTTTAAAGTATTTTTGGTGAAGTATTTGAGTTTCGTTTTATTATTATTATTATTATTATTATTTTTATTCAAAGGGGAATTTTGTCATTTTTTTTATTCTAATATTTGTAATCCTTGGAATGCAAAAGAAAAAAAAATTACTTTAAAATATTTTATACTCTTCATTTAACAATATTTTCATGTGTAGATTTTTTTTCTGAATTCTCAAAGTGGCATTTTTTGTATTCATTAAACAAGCGAATAGCATTGAAAATGAATGCAAAAATACAAAAAAAAAATTAAAGGAAGGTATGATAAAAACTCTACTACTATTAAAACTTAAAACAGAAAAAGATCCCTGAAACACAAAAGATTTCAAAAAAATGAGCATAAATTCAGCATGTCGAAGAAAGAATTATACTTTTCAAATCTTCACTGTTTTATTAAATGCCTCAATTAACATAACTTTTTTTTATACCTGCTGCACAAATGTTTCGAAAGCGTTTTTTTTTTTTTCGTATTTTATTAAATATTATCTTAAGATTAATCAGAAAATATTTGAATAAAGACATTATACTTTTTTCATGTCCTGTAATGGATCAAACTAAGATCTTTGCTCTTGATACTTAGCATGCAATTCATTATGCCATGTCATTTTATATTTATTTTTTTAGTTGCAGTACATTTAAACAAGAGCACTAAATATACGAAATTTTTCAAGATTTCATGCTGGTGTAAAGTATTTATTTTTTATAGAATATAAAAAATATGTGAATTTTTTTTATTTAAAATTTATTAAATTCAATAAAATAAAAATTTATTTTTCCTTAATTTTTACCTTTTTTCTTAGTAAAAAGCATAATGTACTTTTTTTAAATGTATAAAACTCATAATAATATTTTATTGGAACAGTTTTTTTTATTAAATTGATAAAATGAGTTAAATATTTGCTTAATTTTTTGACGATTAAAATGTGTTACATTTTTAAGAATTTGAATCCTCATCTGCAAAATTTCATTTCTAGCTTAATGAAAGCATGAATGCCCTTTGCATGCATTATGATCTACATGAAATTACTTTTACAGTCTTTGGATGCTCTGTATGTTGAAGATATTTAAAATGTACTATATTATAAATTGTTTAAATTTGAAAGTGAAAGGGTTTACAAACGGTTTCAAAATCACATTACATAAACATAATTATATTCCTTTGCTGTGATTTAATGTAAATAATTATTTTAAAATATTTTAATAAGTAGCTTACAACTTTATAATGTATACAACAAAGAAATAGTTTCAAGGGCATTTTTTTTAAATTTTTAAGTTGTAGAGGGACGAAACAACAACAACTAATTTTCAACTAACTAATTTAATTCTTTACATCTTCATTATGAGGTAGATGAAAAAAATAGACGAGTTTCAGGAAAAGATATTTAATTATTTTCTAAGTTTCACATTTCACAAGACAAAACAAACACGAACACGAAACATAAGAACAAAACTCACTTAGAATAAGATCTCACTTAGAATAAGATCTAATAACGACCGCCAAGAAGAATCAAAGGAAATGTAGTTTGACGTTAATAAGACAACGCCATTTTTTTGTATCAAAAGAGAAGGTAGCAGAAATATGTAACCTCTACAAAGGAAATTTTTTTCACTATATAAAATATAAATTTGGGAAAAGTAAAATATTACTCTGATAGTATTAATTATTAGCTTAAATTAAGCGAAAGAATAAAAATGAAAACTCAAACAAATTTGTTATAAATTATTGTATGTAAATTATATGTATATAATTTTCATAATATATATTGTAATAACATATAAATAATGTATTAAATTGTATTCATTATTTCATTCATTTTTGAGCAGGTTACGATAAATAAACTTTTCTGAACATTTTGAAGCATTTTAATAATAGCATACCATAGTTTAAATCGTTTTTCATACTTCTAAGCATTTACAAGATTTTCAAAATGGATGCTTAAAATAAGAACTTCACTTCACTTATTTCTTTTTGCATTGAATCTCATAAAACCAATCCAGATTGAGGCTTTTAAAATGATAACCCCTAAACATGAATGTAAATACTTCAATATTCACTTTATCCTGAACTTCACCCATTTATATCATCAAAGTGAATTGGACCGAAGAAAAGGTTATAACAACTCTGCATGCCGCAACACGGAATATCGCTTTTACTCCCTATGTGTCGATTTTTACTACTTAGCAAATATCTTTCATCGATCAGCAGCCTACTCGATTCTTTATCCCTCACTTCTACCCGAAAGTGAGTTATAAATTCTAGTTCCCCAAGAGGTTTTCATTTTCGTCTTCATCGTAAAAAAATCACTTTCCTCCGTTGTAAATGTTTCGATTTTCATGTTTTATTTTTTATGCCAGCGATTGTCGTAAAGTAAGATTGTTCGAAAATTCCTTTTTGTTATAGAAGTGAAGAGCTTCAAACTAATTCGTGTCTTCTAGGCAATATTTTATACAGGATATTAATTTAAGAAAACTGTAATAACTACACCGTAGACAGAAAATAACATTTCCACATTATTTATATTTAGCTCGCTTAAGTCATTTACCTTTCTGGTATCTATGGTTATTTGTGCTATTCTTTATTGATAAAACATATTCTGGAATTAGATGAAAAAAAATTTAAGAGAGGTATCTTGCAATAAATATTTCTAAATATAATGAAGTTCTTCAAAGTTCATAGATTTTTTAAGATTATGGTATTCATTCAACTATTAAAACTATATTGAAGCTAGTTAATGCTCTTGAGATATTATTGATCTTTATTCATGAAGTCCAACTTCCATGCCCAGAACTTGAAGATAGCTACTAAAGCATCTGAATATATATAATTTTCAACATACAGAAACACATATTAATAATTTTTATAGATTTTATTAAGAACTATTTTGCATAGTTAATTTAATTAGGGTTATTGTGTTGAGTTACTAAAAGAATTTGACCTAAAAATGTAAAATAATTAAGATTTTTTTTTAAAAAAAATATTAAACCATAATGGATAAAATTTCACGCCTTTATCTTTCTTCACGTTTTCTGCTTTTTTTATTAAGCTGAAATTAGTAAAAGTAAATTATTTAGACACCCCATAAATGGGAAAAATTTTAAACTAAACTAAATTAACGCTATTCTCCATAGAAGTCAGCAAAAATGGTAGAAAACAGACCACAAATAGCATATAACTCACCATTAATAATTAATATTTTTGTAAAGAACCTCCTTACTTCTGAGAATTTCTGTTGCAAAGTTTTGAAATATTTTTTGCTAATTAATTTACATTTTTCCTTCTGTAGAAAATTTATAACTGCTATTTAAATGCGATAAGCATACATATTTTTCATGCTATAATTGTTTTTAAGTTTTAGAAACTTTATGTGATATACAAAAGCAGTTCTATTTCAAGTGAAAACATTTAATATAAAAAAAAAAATTTTAATGAGTAAAAGTTCTATATAGCACGGGTGGGCAGACTTTTCCAAGGTACGGAAAAAATTAGAAGTATCTAATTTGTTTAAAGGTGTTGCGGTCCACTCAGTGAGTAGGTATGGTGAGCTAAGGATAGGTTTACAATATTTATTATAACTTAGTAATAAATGCGGAATACATAATTACCTCTATAACTACAAACGCAATAATAATAGTAAGAAAAAGCATAAAATTAATAGACACAAATATAATAATATGAAATGATGCATCAAAAAATTTAAAATTCACAATAAAATAAATAATTTTTATCTAAAGTTAGTTCTTTTAGTTATAGTTAGTAGCAGATTTAGTCTGCATACGGTATGCAAATCTTCAGTAACTCAGCATGTAATTACTAACTGCTTATCTTGCACGGGATTCTAAGTGGTCATCGGTGAGACGGGAACGATATGTTGCCTTAATTATATCCATGGTTGAAAATGCAGATTCACACAGGTAGGTGGAGAAGAACGTTGTTAAATTATATGCATTTAAAAAAATTAGGATATTTTACATCGTTCATTGGATTTAAAAACTAATTCTTAAGTTCTGAACTACGTGCATTTAAAATTATGTCATTTTGAAGGGAAAAAAGCTTTGTTTTTCTTAAGAAATAAAGAGAATATATAATTTGTATTTTCAGTCATTTCGTCCATATCATCACCATTGCGAAATCGGTAACATATTTATGTAACAATTGGTTCTAGTCTAGAAAATTCTTGAAACCGACTCTCATATTCGGAGTGAAGTTTTATTATTTAATAATAATATTTCTCTTTGTTTATTTATCACCGTTTTTAAACAATTTGTAAGAAATATCTTCGAAATTATTCGTCGATGTTCCATACTTATTTTTCTATTAGTCTGCGCATCTTATGTCTTAGTAAAGATGGTAAAACTAAAATGTCTTGGTGGCCCACGGTCGATCGCGATAGACTTAACGTCCATCCCTGATATACAGGATGTTCCACTATATACTTTTTTCCACTAAGAGACTTCTATTAGTCAATAATAAAGATTACATAACGAAGAGAAGAATGTAAGAAAATAAACAGCATTTGACTTCATTGATATTGTGGTTTTAGAAAGCTATCAAATGCTAAATATTGTTTAGTACATGCCAAATAAAAGGCACTTTGAAATATACAAAATATCCTTAAATTAATTTGAGGTATTTGGAAAGCAATCACAATTTATCTGTTCTTCCAAATGAAAGCAAACTTCGTCATTTCCGGTGGACAAATTTAACAAGTTTATTCCAGTTATATAGTTTTAATCCCAAGAAATAAACGAAAAACTTTAATCATTGGCTGTAATATTAAGCTGTTCAAGCGTTTAAACGAGTTATTTATCCAAAATAAATGCAGAAATGATAGTTTCAACAATTTATTTTATTTTAATAGCATTATGTGAATTTTGAAAATAAAATACTGTACTTTTTGCAACCTTCAAACTTCAAGAAGTGAATGAACGATTCAACGTAACAAGCATTTAGCTAGGTAAAGAGCAAGAAAGTCACTAATAAATAAGTATAAAAAATAAGTTTTGTATGATGTCTCGTTTCCATTGAACCATACTTCTAAAATAACTTAAGATCGCGTGTGTAAATGCCATTTTAGATATCTTCTAGAAAAGCTGATTAGGGAAAATTAAGTGACGGAAACATGAAGTACTTTCTTCTTTTTTTTACATTACTGGAAAACAAGTTTTGATTTTGATTTCATGTGAATTAGCCTATTTTTGTACCTTTATCAGAGGTGCATCGATTCTAACGATTCTGTAATATTTAGGAATAAATTTATTAAATGGATAATAAGTTTTCTAAAAAGATACTAAGGTTGTCTCAGTTTAAACTCGCTGATAGTAGTGGTGTGAAATGTATTACAACTCATATGCAGAGTAAAAATATCCTAAAAGTTTTAAGAGAAATATTTATATATGCACAACATTCGTAACAAAGTCCAACAGTCTGTTAGAATATTTTTTTTTGTTTACGATGGTATTTCAATCATAAGTTGTTTGCTACCGATATACTTTTAATTATTAATTGACAAAAATATTTTTTCATTTATTAATATTCTCTTAACAAAAAGTAATCTTAAATTATTATACTGTTACAGCGTCTTTTTTAATGTAAAAAGCAGAAAATAATATTATTATCGACAGAAAAAGGCTTCATAAGTACATTTTTATTAAATTATCAAAAAATAGAAACTGATTTTTTTCACAAAAATATTGGATCAAAATAAAATTTAAAAAAAAAATTGAAAATTTTACAAAAACTCTTCAATTAAATTGGAATTTTAAATAGATATATTATATTTATTATTTTTCTATAGATTTAAGGATTTAGTTCCGTCATTCATTGTAGCTATGTTTTACACCAAACAGTTTTCAATGTCTTCCGTATTGATATATTCTTTTCATTTCAGATATTTTCATTTAAAAATTAGTTTTTATGTTTAAATTATGTAATACTAAAAGAATATTTTGGAATTTTTTTTTAATTCTTTACATACTTTAATTTTTAATTTATAGTTTGCTATTACGAATATTATGCATCAAATAATCTAGGCTTTTTAAAAAAAATCGTTATCAAATGGAATCAGCGGTTTATTCAATGATATGATATTTAATTAAAATTACTAATTTAGATGAATTTCAAGTTTTGAGATGATTAAAAGTGCATATTATCATTCATAATACACATATGAATAAGATTTCCGAACTCTAAAGGAGAATTCAGTAAGTGGGTGAAAATTTTAATTACAGATCTACGTATTACACTCTGTTATTTTAAGTGTAATATTGATGTGCCATGTTATTTTATGCATTGTTATTTTCTGCGTAATGCCATTGTTGTTTTATGTGAAATGTCCTTCATTAGTGTTAACATACACGTGAAACATATTACATGGTAATGAAGATAGTCTTCTAAAGATTTATAATAATTTCAAAGCGAATGTTATTTTGATATTTTTCTGAAATTTATTTTATCTTTGAAACAGAATATCATTTTTTTTACTTTTAATATTTTATTTAAAAAATGTGTCATTCATACATGTTTTATGAACCTTGGCAAACACTCAAATCAAACCTTCGGATATTATATACTTGACCGAACACTCACTTTTTAGGATTTTTTTTTTAATACCTAAATAAAATACTGCACTTTCAAACATCACAGAGCAATAAAAAAGAACTGGTTTGTTCTAGAATTTCTGCTCAGCAAAAGATACCTTTTAAGCCCTCTTTTCCAGTGTGTGTGTGTATGACGATCTGAAAGCAGATATATGACTCCATTCCGCGAAATATGCCATGAATTTGCTGACTAAGGTAAAAACGAGTTTTCTAATGATAAAGCTCTGAAGACATATTTGCTGACTTTCATAAAAGTCTCGGATTCCTCGTCAGAGTTTCAAATGATAAAAGAGGTTGCAATGCCGGGCGATTGCTATAAAAAATGAAGCTTTTCCGACAAAAACCCAATTTGTTTTATAGTTACGAGACTTTGGGGGGAATTTGTTAGGAAAATGGTAATGAAAAATATATTGCTATTCTACAAAAAGAGAAATATTTCCTGTTGAGATGGCATTGGTCAAAATAAAAATGTCCCTTAAAAGGGTGTATATTACTGCGTCATAGAATAACATTTCGTTTTCCAGTATTGAATTCGGAAATTTCTTTAATACAAAATTTATGGGAAATGAAATATGTCATTAGAAAAAAGTGGGTTTGAACCTTATCAAGAATAAATAATAATTGCATTTTAAATAAAATATTATATCTCTATAAGCGAAAGAATTTATAATATAATCTAATTATTGTATCATTTTAAACTTAAAATTATTTAAAACGCATCTTATTGATCTCTAAACATTTTAATTAGTTCAAATTATTATTTAATTTCAAAAATTTATTATAAAATTTACCAGATGATGAAAATAATTTTTTTTAAAAAACAGAACTCTATTGGGTGTAAAAACTCTAATGGGTGTAATTGCACTTACGAAAGGGTTTTTTAAAATTCAGTTTTAAAACTTGGAAGTGACTTTTTGCATTTCATACTGAAGATAGTGTTTCAAACTGTTTTTTTTAAGAGCTCCATTATCTTTTTAGTACTCCGCATTCTACCAGTGATTTAGCTAAATATCTGTCATCAATATTTTTACATCTTATATATGTTGTAATATAATCCGAGCAATTTACTTTCAATTTTTAGAAGCACTGCAATCACTTTTAAAACTCTTTTACGAAGGTAGAATTCAAACTCTAAAGCACCATTTTGAAGAAAAAGTCGGATGAAATCTTCATTTTTACGTTCTCTAATGGTCACATTTTCGCTTAAACTTTTGAATACATATAAATGCCTCATTTCACTTTTAGTTCGAGAAGTGAATTACTAACTTCTTCTGAAGCATGAAGCTTTATATTAAAGAATTTGGAAATATATTTCATTAATAAATAAAAATTATAACTATCTAGATTTCTTCTTATGCATTGGAACTACAAATTGTAAAGTTAATTAAATCTGCTTGGTAAATCTAAAAAAAAAAAAATAGATAAATGTTTTATTATAGAAGGCATATAAAAGCTATAACGAAGAGTTCAAATAATCCTATATCTACTAATATCGCAACTGGAAATGGTTTTATATATATATATATATATATATATATATATATATATATATATATATATATATATATATATATATATATATATATATATATATATATATATATATATATATATATATATAAGAGAACACTGCATTGCATAAATATATCAGCAATAAAATTGTATATGTTCAGAAAATATAATTATTTCAATAATAAAATAATCTTTTAATAATCTTGTAATTTCATCAAAATATATACTCTAATTTGTTCATGAAGAATATCACGTTTCTTACTATTATTGAATCTTATTTTATTCCTATAAATTTTAAATGTCTTGTCATAAACATTATCCAATGATATATTTCATATTAATTTTAGTATTTAAGTTTGCATAGAGAGGATAAAGGATTGAAGATGGTGGTGTTAAAATATTTAGAATATTATTAATGTAATTGTTAATATATAATAATATTATTATAACAGTTAATAAATATATAATTCTTCCGGTGAAATTAATTTTATAAAATTAAATTACTAACTAGAAGGATTTTTATAAAATTCAGTTCTGCTAGAGTTAGGAAACACCATGCTTGAGTGCAATTTCATATTTCATTTGAATATTTAGAAAAATCCTCTAAATATTTAAAAAAAAACAATGAAAAAAAGAAATTAAAATTGAAAGTGTAATTTCCTCCATTTATTCTAGAAAACTATGAAAAATTTCTTTAGAAGATACAAATTTAATTTTCCATGATTTTTTTTTCCAGAATTAAAAAAAGCTAAACATTAAATTAAACTTAGAAATACTTCTTGTCTTTAGATCTGTATTTATCAATTAAATTATTTAAAACACTCTTAATTCTCATCATTGTTATCAATAAATATTAATTACAAAATAAATAAGGTGTAAATTCATAAATAATTAGTTCCTTGTTATGCTTATTCAGAAAGATCAGACATTTGTATTATTGAAATATTTATAGTATATTATAAAAATATTTATATTATTGAAAATTTTTATTATTAAATAATTGAATAATATTGCATTTTTTGGAGTGAACATAAATCAATTCAACAAAAATAAATTAATTAAAGATTAAGTTTTTATACACTAATTTTTAGTGAAAGTGTAAGATAAAACTTAAATAAGTAGTTTTTCGTGTTTTCCATGAAATCTTTTCTATTTATTTTAATAGTTGGTTTGAAAACTTACCAATGATGCAGAAAACTTTTTCAGTCCCAGTTTCAAGATTTCACTGGAGTTCACATTTTTATACTTTTGTAAAAAATAATCAAAAAAATTAGATGGAAATAAAACATTAATGTTGATTCTTTTTATCAATATTTCTAGCTTAACTGCATTGATGTAACTTTTGTAAATTTATAATTTACTCAAGTTTAAGTTTTAATTTAGAATTGCTTAAATTATTTAAAGATAAAGTATTCTAATCATTTTGTAAGTATTTCGTAAATCGAAAGTATTCGAATCATTGAAAGCGTAAAGCAGAATATTTCAAAAAAATTACTTTACATTCATTTGATAGACAGCATTGATTTCAATCTCACTTTTCTTTCCCATAAAAGATTAGTTTAAAGCAATCATAAAACTAATTACTACAATTAACAGTAAAAGAGACAAAGATTTCGAATCAATATATATATATTTTTTTAATTTAGAAAATAATACTTACATCCTTGCAAAAAGGTACTGAACATTCTTTAGGTTGTTAGTATGGAAAGTATTAACATTCTTTTCCAATTTTTTTTTAATTTAATTTTTAAAAATTCCTATGAAATAAGAAAATCTAAATTCAATCTCACTCACTTTCTTATCAGGATTATTTTAATTTTTTAAATGTTAATTTTTTGAAAATATATTTTGGTTTGTAAGTTATTTTTTTTATACTTTTTATAAAAAATAACTTTTATATATATATATTTTTATTTTAGTTCAAATTAAGTTGTCTCTTGGCATTTAAAACTTATATAAGAAAATGAAATGGAAATTTCTAGACGGCATTCTAAAATCTTCAAGATTTTATTTAAATGAAAAATAAGTAGATTTAGGCGGGAAAAGAAATATTCTGAAAAAATGAATACGGTCATAGCTTGACAATATGCAAAATAAATTTTTATTCAATAAGAATTATAAATATTTATTCATATAAGACAGGTATTTGCACATTTGATATATGTTCTTTGATGTCTGCATTGACAAATCACCCAAAAATGTACAGCATAAAGTATCCATTTTTGGAACACATTTTAGTGAAATTAAATCCTATTTTTTTCCTTCAAAAATGAAATGGATATTAAGAATTTATTTTCGATTTTATGTATATGTTACTCTATTTATTATCAATTCAGCCAGAAAGGAAACTCCATATCCCATGTTTTTCCAAGTTTTTCATTAGATGCAGTGGGGCGTTTTGACATATCATTTTAAACAGCATCAATATATTTATACCATTTTTTTTCTGGACGAGTAATACATTTTGGTATATATGTTATGATGAAGAATGTATCATATATGAAATTTGCTTTAAACTTATAAATGTTTACTTTATATAGTAAATACTTCTTTATTCCTTTGAGGAGATGAATGGAAAATGTAATGAATAAATATGTAGCTCAAACAAGCACAGATAAATGATCCCACTCTCATTCTCCTTTTGAAATATTGCTGTCTTTGCTAAACATTTTGAAAAAATTCTATGATAATGTGTTTTTTTGTTGTTTTTTTTAATTTACAATTTATTTGAGTCAATGGGTACTGGGGCCGAATTTCAAATGATCTGCTCAGTCACTGCGCTTCATCTTTAGAATGAATTTAGATTTAATTCGTATTTTTAATTTTGCATAGTAAGAGTAAGTTTTACTAAAAAGAACATTACCTCAAAAGATTTTTAATAGAAAAATTCAAAGGGCGATTTTAAAATACAATTAAATGAACTGAAATTGTAGAAGCGAAAGGGACAATGTCTACATGCGAAGCAGAATATGGTTTTTTAAAATTAAAAAAAATTGAATTAGACAATATAATTGAATTGCAATTTGAAAGATCAGTATGTGAGTATTGGCATTCATTTACAAACGTTCACGTTAAGAAATTTTTAAAAAAGTTAGTAAATGTTCTGCTTCAAGTAATTTATTGACTGTTGAATTTGGCTTAAGTAAATTTTCTTGGTAAATTATTCATAATCAGGAATGCATCAGGATGCAGCAATGGTGAATCCGAAATCTTAATGAGGAGGTTGCAGTTTATTTACATTATTATCTTTAAATTCACTTTAAAGAAAATATTAAGCTTACAACCTAAATTTAGGCAATATGAAACTGACCATAAATATAGAATTTCTTTACTTTTGGTATATCACTCGATGATAATTGAAAACATTTTCTTGTTTTATTTTGGCTATATGCAATAATTGTAAAAGTATTTTCATAGCACTAATATACTAATATTTATTTAACTCAATGAATCAAGGCACCAAACAAATCAGCTTGACATGCCCCAAATAATGGATGAATTCCAATGTATTAAGTAGTACTTTGTATTGTAAATTGTATTAGTCGTATACATAAAAAGACAACATAGCCACATATAAATGTAGAAGAAAATGAAATACAATCATATGCAGCTTTAATAAAAATTATCTTTAAATATATGAAACATTTAAAATTTTGACATAAACCATAAAGAGATAAATAATCACCAGAGAAAATATTGTAAACGACAAAAAGTTCAAACTTGAGATTCGGATGAAGTTTCGCATTTCCTGGCACTTTCAACTCCGAAAAAAAATGAACATTTGGCTGTCTGTGTGTCAGTCTTTGTTCATTATAATTAATATGAATAACAAAATTTACTAATGGAAGTGTGTATTCCTTAAAAATATTAATTCCAGGTTTATTTAAAATATTAAACGAAGCTTTTTTCTGGGAATAAGCATGTGTGTTCGTCCGTTAGTATGCGAATGAAGTGAATGATTCAGTCTATGAAATAAGACCTGCTATATTGTTAGAAGGAATGCATACACGAGCTATTGTTAACAGACCCGGCTTTTAATGGATTACACATTTAACATACATTTACTATAGTTTACAGATTTTATTACAACAAAGCATTTTCAATATGATGCCCATTATTTTCAATTACCATCTGGAATCGTTACACAAAATATGTAATCATAAGCAGCTACTTGACCCGTCTGGATAAATCTGAACACATGAAAGTTACAATTACTTTGGCAGTAACTAAGGTTGAGTCATGAGAGTCATTACTAGCAGGGTACAGCCCTTCCGATACGATATATGTTCCATCTTCTGTAGGGGGTAGTTGACCTTACACTGTCTGTACCTAACAACAGGGGAGGAAATCAACTACCACACCGGAGGATTCTATTCTTCTATATTGAGTTGCCTTTCCACCCTGGTAGCAGGAAGGCTTATATGTAGTAGAGCTTCATCTTGCATAAAAACTGTGGGTGAATGGATTTACGAACTTGCAGATTAGAAAAATTTTATTTATACGTAAAAGAATTTAATCTTGAGTTTAAAATGTAGGTGAAATGATTGACATGCTTGCAGATTAGAACAATTTTATTTATACGTAAAACAGTTTCACCTTCCATAAAAAATGTGAGTGAAAGGATTCACGTGCTTGCAGATTATCTAGATTATCTTCACATCTCTATTAGATTATCTGGACCCCTAGAACTTTCTTCCTTAAAGAAATAGGGATCAAAATAAATGATGCTGCAAACCATATCAAACAGTTACTTTCAGACTGTAAGAGTGAACGCAGAATTTCTGGTTTACAAATTCGGCAATGGGGGCATTACCAAACCATATATATGAAAATGTGCTTTGCTTCTTCAAATAATATTCGAAGGTCATTCAGAATCAACTTCAAAACGGGCAAGAAAGTGTAGCGAGAACAGATGTGAGTCTCGAAATCATGTGGAAGCAACTTTTGCTGTACAGTAAGTAGCTATACAGTTGAAACTATACAGTAGGATACTCCGCATCACCTCCTGGACAGTTGAAAGAGGAATACTACTTCTGGTGCATCACGGTCATTAATACTAGTTTGTACATTAAACCCAACTTTATTGCTTTTTGGAAGAAGAATTTCTTCCACATTCAAAATTAATATTAAACGAATTTATTCCTTCAAATTGATTACTATTGTAATAGTAAATGGATCTTTTCGCAATTTTTTTCAAAGTTCGATATTTCCACATCGAAAATATTGTGGAATTATGTATTTGGTAAATTAATTATAATTTGCAATTCTCAATCTGGTAAATGTAATGGCTTTCTATTTAGCAATAGCGAGCACATTGAAAACGAAATATCCTCGATAGTTTCTGGGTAGCATTATAGCTATTGCTTGATTTGGATGGAAGCTTCAGTTTTTATTTCATCATTTTCATTCTTTTAAATCTTGTGTTTGGAGATTAGTTACCGAACAAGTTTTCGATCGAGTGCAATTATCGAACAATATCTTTTTAAGAGACTTGTGTTTCGCAGTTGTTCGTACTTTTGAAGATAAATTTTGCAAGGGAAATGAAGTATCTCCATTGAAAGACATTTCAATCGTTTGAATGCTTTGTTTTTCAAGGGTCAACTGACAAAGTGTTTGCTTTTTTTTTTTTTTTTTGGTAATTCGGTAGCAGCTGCTATCGAAGATGTAACCTGTTGATGTTGTAGTAGGATTTTAATTAAACTTTAGAGTTTATTTTTGGGATTATAAAATCTAATGAGTATGAGTTATTGTGTTAAGTGATTTATTGTTAAAAGAGTGGCGAAATTTAAATAAAGAACCAGCAGTAAATCTATAATTCAGGGGAAAATTCATTCTTTTGGTTGAAATTTCGAATTAATATTTTTATTCTCTCAAATTTGCTTTTTTTTATTCAGATTCCTTTTTTTACCCGTAACTGGAGACGGGAGTCAAAATGACTCCGCGTTGTTCTTTAGCCCTGATTCTAACGTGACATTTTGTTTTTTTAATACAATCATTCCCTCGGTACCTTTAAGTTGATCTTTCAGCAGTATGTTGGCAAAAGTCTAAGTATGAATATGTGCGTATAATCGAGTTATTCTTTTTCAAAGCTTTTGTTGTTATTTATGGTGTCATTGACTCCGTGTCTCTGAAATTGCTTTTAATTTGATTAATGCAAATGAAAGAATAAAGAAATATTTTAAAAATAAAATTTTAAAAAAATGCATTCTTTATTTTTTTTATTATATTCTAACAGTTACTAATATTAGTGTAATTCTGTAATATCTAAACAAAGTAAATAATCATTAAAATATTGTTTAGGTTTTTTTACATCTTTGCAACATTTAATATTATAACATTTGACCTTTTTAATATTAATATTTTTTATATTTTTGGTAACTGCATAATTTCTAGAATGTATCGTATTTCCAAAATAATTTCCAATGCTGTTTACAAAAGACGAAAAAGAAAAATAACAATCGAGTGATTTTGACTCCATGTGTCTAGCCACGTGAAAGAATTCATATCTCCAGTTGCGGTCTAAATCTTGCATAAAATTTCATAACTTTCTGAAAAATAGTTTCATCTGCAGATACATTTAAAATAGCTTTATTTATTTATGGACACCATGTGTTTCAGTTTCATTCGATATCTGGGTAAATAATATCCAAAGTTTAGTGGGCAGTGCAATTAGTTGACTTTGACTATTTTGATCAAATAAAGATATCATCTCACACACTATCGGATAACGTCTCTCGATTTTAGAAATTCTTCGCACACCGATTCAATAAAATCAAACTTGACTGTATCAATAAGATCGCATCTTTAGCTTTTCAGTCACGCAAGGCGATCTTTAGCTTTGCAAACGAAAGGTTCCCCTCGCAATCAATTCCCGTTCATAAAATCTGTCTGAAACAAAAGCTGCAATCCGAGAGAACAAAAAGGGAAATAATCGAAGGATCGGGGCGTAAACACGCACTTGAAATCAGAAAGTGAATGTCTTGCCAGTTTTGTGGCTCTATCGGGAACTCTGAGGGGCGTGAGGCTCCCCTTCTGAGATTTAATGGAGCACTAAGTGAATTGGGTTAATGGGTAGTGGGAACGCTAGCAGAACGCCAACTGACCGAAAACAGGAATCGATCCGGAAAGAATGTCGCAAAAAGGGTGCAGTCACAAGAAACAACTTCACAATATTGAATTTAATATAATATATATTAAATCCAAACATCTATTATAGCCACAGTGTAATTTCTAAATATAACAGATATTTGGTTTTACAATTTACTGAATATTGCTTTAAGGTAAATTATTTTTAAATAGATAATTTGCGAATAAAAGAAAACTAACCCTTATGTCCATTTTGTATAGTATACCATACATACAACTTTATAAAAATATACTACCACTATAAAATAATTTTCAACTTAGTTTTATTAAACTATTTTTATTACACGATTTTTTATTTATTTTTTGATGTTTTTTATGGCGTAAAGAAGCTACCTATATACATTTTTTTTTTTTGCTTCTCTTCAAAAAAAAAATCTTGCCACGATAATGCGAAACTTTTTACAATGAAATGAAATGATTGAGTATAATAAATCGATTGAGAAATTTGAATATAAAAAGTCCTATGATACACATACATGTATATATATATATATGCATATATTTAGCTTTTAACCAATATATATATTTAAATATGAAGTAGGTGGGGGCTCATGTGTGTCTGTGAGTGTTTGTATATATATCAGTTAAATGCCTCCCAAAAAACTTGAAAAAATAGGATTTTCTTCGGTTACAAAAAGACATAAAGTAAAACACTGTTTAGAAGAATCCCAATAAGACAGTTAATAAATGAGAACCATAAGACAAGAATAAAAGCATAACACAAGAATTTAATTCCTCAAATTATTGCTTTAGATTCTTGCAGAAAATATATTATCTAGTTTTGAATAAAGATATAAGATATATTTCTAATTTTGTAATAAAACTTTGCTGATAAAAAGTCAAAAATTTGGGGGGGGTGTCATTTTTTGTAGGTAAACAACTGAAAAATTGTTTCTTAACAAACAGATTACTTACTGTTCGATTCAGAAGCAACTAAAACGTATTGAGAAATTATGATAACAAATTTGAAAATAAAATATGCATTGATTTTTAATTTATGGTATTTTTCATAAGAAACATTTACCAAAATTTAGAATTTGAAAAAATAGCATTTAAAGAGTATTAAAACTTAAGGCATACATATATAAAAATCAATACAACTTCCTAAAGAAATAAAAATGTTATAATAAATCATTTGAAATGAAACAAATAGTTTGTATAATTACCAAAATCGACCTTCCAAAGTAGTCACTTAGCTTAACAGCATCTTTATCTCAAGTCATAAAAATATTTTGATTTTCTTTTAATACTTAATACTTTAAAGCAATGTATTTTTTAACCGAATGATTTGCAAATGGGAATCCAAGTAATCTATACTTATAATAAAGCTCAATGTGTGTGTGTGTGTGTGTGTGTGTGTGTGTTGGCGCTCTACAGGCCAGGTCATTTGACATACAGCTACCAAATTTGGTACATGTATACCTTAGAGGTCGGGAATGTGCACCTGGGGTCCCTTTTTTTGAAATTTTAATTAGAATTTTAATTACTAATTAAAAACTAACTTTCCCGCCAAAAAAATCTTCCATTTTCCCCACCGCCAACTTTTCCGCCAAAATAATCTTCCATTTTCCCCAAGGCCAAATGATTTAGGCTTTAGTTCTTTTTTTCTCCCAACAGTAATGAGGCTAGGGTTAAGATTTTTCGGCGGATTATTTCAAACGATTCTGTTTATTTTCTTAATGTTTTATGCATTTAAAATTAAACATTGTTAATTAATACATGTTTCAGATTCATTCTGAAGTACTTTTGAATTAAAATAACACAGAATAAAGGAAATTAAAAATGTATAATCTGCATAGCGTTACCCGAACTGGAGTAGAAAAAATCACGCATTTGCGTTACCGTAAAAGGCGAAGAAAATTCACGCATGCGCACTGTGTTCTGATTGTTGGCATGGCAACCATTATCAACGGACGATTTAAATTACTTTTAGGTTAGTTGTATGCTTTTGTAAGTAAATTGTATTTATGTTAGTTATATATTTTTTGTATATGCTTATAGTTTTAAGTACGTCGTTTTTTAAGTAGATTTTTTTAACCTGTTTTCAATGATTTAATTTATTTTTAGGTTAGTTGCATGCTTTTGTAATTAAATTGTATTTATGTTAGTTATATATATTTTTTGTATATGCTTATAGTTTTAAGTACATCGTTTTTTAAGTAGTTTTTTAAACCTGTTTTCGACCGATTATTTTAAACGATTCATGTTATTTTCTTAAAGTTTGATGCATTTAAAATTAAACATTGTTAATGAATCGGTCTGTTCATGATGAATCTGGGAAAATTTTGTTGACAAATTCTTGAGATATTACATAACTTAAGAAAGATATTCTTTAGTGCCCATAAAGTTTAAACGCTCAGTGACTCTATTATCAGTAATCATATTATTAAAAAAATGCTTTGTTTCAGTAAAAAATATTATTATATTAATTGCAGTTTAGTCATTTCCATTTTAATTTAAAGCATAAATTCTACTAGGGGTAACAGAAAATTAGAGAGATACATATTATGTTATGGCTGAAGGACTTTATATTATTATAAGTGAATTACATGACTATCAAAATTTGAAGCTTTAAAATATTTGATGAAGAAGCTATTAAAGTAGGAATTACATAAAATATTTAATTATTAAAATTTTAACGAGCATTAAGATTGGGGAACCGGCTGGTCGCCAAAGGCGGCTAGTTAAATAATAAAATACAAATAATATTTCATCAAAATTAAATAATGAATTGTAATGATGTAATTGTAATAATTCGCAATCTTGATTGAACCTCAAATCAAGATTGCGAAATACAATAATGAAAATAATTTAAAATCCTTGTTATTTTTTTAAACATAGAATTTTGAAGAATATTTTATTTCTAATATTATAAAATTATGTCATTAAATAATACAAAAAAGTTTCAATATCATTTACTAACTCAACGAATTTAAACCTCGAAGCATGATATCAAATATTTTTAATCATTATTCACTTCATCAACCCCTACTAAATATTATGAGAAAAAGAAATAATGCTTTACTAGTTTAAATAAATGGCAGCAATCGCATATATCAGTCAATGAACTTGTTCCATGGTAATATCAGTAATCAAATAGCATTCTACTCTTAAATACGTGTGCTACGTTATTGTTAAACATATAATTTAATTTCAAATTTTCCCTATCCAGTCGAATTATTTGTTTAAGACATATCCATAAAGGAGATAGCACTGGAAAAGCACTGAAAACCCTTCGTCCCTTTAAAACTTTTAGTTATTATTTGGCTGGTAATTAAACAATGTGTTTAACTACCTTAAAGTTAATAATGTGTTGTATGTATAGACACGAAATTTTCTTAAAATCCAACTAAATTTAATAATTACATCTTCCTCAGTTTGTTGCAACCACATATTAAGAAAGTATCTTAGCTGTTTCTATCATATGAAACGGAACAATAAAAATAACAATGAAAACTGCGTTCTACCTACCATTAAACAAATGTCTTTTGTTCATTCTTACTGAAGACATTTTTAATACCAACAATAGTTTCTCGTCTGGGCCTAAATTATAGTATTATTTTGGATTTGAAATTCAACTACTAATGGACTGTTTCATTCGATTTAATTATAATTATACAGAAGTTAAAAATGTTTCGAAATAGCTTCCAGTAATTTAATGACAAAAATAGCTTTGCAAACTGCTTTTGAAATTTACATTTTATATTGTAGGTAGTCAGTATATTATTAATATGTATTTCATTTTTCATAGAACAACTATAATCTTTTTAACAGAACTCAGTTGTCCTTTTCAGACTAGAGAATAGCAGATCATTTCTAAAGAAGATATCAATTACAACTATGGAACAATTGTAGCTGCTTATTGATTTTAAAAATATGTTTAACAAACAAATTTGACACAGTACCCATGAAATAAAAACTTTTATATCTGTAGTAAATCGTCATTAAGTTTTATGTAAATAATATTGAAAATTAATTTAATATTTTTAGTTATTATTGTTATTTCAAATAAGAATTTGAAAGATTAAACCTCAATTTTTAAAGTTAATTATTATAAAAATTCAAAACACTTACATATTTCAAAATTAAATATGTAAAAATTATATTTTGAAGATTTTCAGTTTCAGTTTTATTTATATTATTCATGATAAACCATATATTTCGTTTGCATAAAATGTCGAAATACATAAGTGGTATGCATTTCGAAAAGCATAAGTGGTAAGGATTCTTTGCTTTCAAAATGTGCTTGTCCTAGTCAAATGAGAATTTATTTCTTAAAATTTTCCGAATGAAATACAAGGAACATATGCGACAGAACACTAAACAATGCTTTATTTTTTAAAGATTTTTTTATGATTTTTTTTTTGCACTTTTGAATATAAGATTTAATTTATAACTGACACTTCAATTTATATCATGTTTGTTGGATTTTAGAAATCAGCATAAGAAAAAAAATCATAATCATTTTTCCCTCACTTATTGATATGCTATGGTTTTGAAATTTGCTCTATTTGTATGATGTCACTAACATGAAGCTTTAATATTTTTAGAAACCACTTGTAATTGGTATACAATTTATTTTATTCTAATGACCCAAATTAAATATGAAAATGTATAAATAGAAATGGATAATATTCTGTAAATAGATAATATAATAATAGATAATAAATAAATAATGATTTCAAATTAGAAAACGCTTTATTTAAGATCATTTATTGCAACTAATTTTGTGCATCACGTTTAATCCTTTATTACATTTCTTTAAGTCTTATAGCTCTATAACATTTATGATAGTGATGATAATTAAAGATTGGGAACAATAAATATAAGTTTACTCTTTAATAAATTAATAAAAACGAGATTTTTCTAAAAATTAAATTGTATTTTTATATATTTTATCTATGAAAAATTTTAAGAAGATAATTATAAAATTGCATTTTGAATCACAAACTTCAATTCAGGTAAAGGTATGATATCTTTTAGGCTTTTGTTTCTTACTTAAAATAATCATTTACAAGCACTAGTTCCTGGCAATACCATTTGCAATCAGATAAGTCTTAAATGCATCTCATATAGAGAAATACACAGAAAATTACATCGTTCATTAAAAATAAATCATAAATCCTCTTTATTACACGCGGATGTAATGTTTCAAAATCGATGCAAAACTTACAACTGCAAATGATGACATTGTTTAAATTTCACCAGAGTAATATTATGAAGATCTCACTCAGCATCACTGATGTACTATCTGTTTACAATAAGAGAGGGATTTAAAGTTAAATTTCGACATTATCCTCCATGAAATTCCATAAAATCATATTTATAGGAGACCATAGGAAGATAAATTTTGAGCCCATTTCTCTGTAACTTGTTATCATTCAAATACTCATACTTCAAATACTGGAAATTGCAAGCTTATATCCAACTTTTCGGAATTTTATTCAACTTTTGATTCTTGTATGTTTCTATAGGAACAGAAATAATACTTCAGATTTAAATTCATCTAACAGATATATGGGTGAAATTCGAAAATATGAATTATCAAATGCTTTATTTAAGGTCAACTACTGCAAACTAATTACGTATGTCTATTTTAGCACATCAGTACAATTCTTTATACCTTGCAGTTATGATGATTGGACAACTCTTATACTCATTAATTACGAATATTTTAATGGTGCGCAGACATAGAGTTCCTCGCCTATTATGAATAAATGTATTTTCTGATTTAACTGCGAAGTGTATCTTGTAATTCATTTTATGTTTAGATATTCAAGTTTTCAATATTTTAACATTTACTGCTACTTTTCAAAGATTTATTCTGACAGGTTATTCCTTTCAAGTTATTTTACATACTATTTTCGAGATAACTGCTTGTGTAGATTGTCAAAGCATTTTAATATCTTGCTTTAGATTCCTAATATTATGCAAATGTGTCAATCACAATTTAAAGACTTATTTTCTAGGTTTGACTACTTTGCATATATTCTTTAACATAAATATGTACATTCGGGATTGCTTCACCTAGCATTATGAATTCCAATGATATTTTGGACGTTTCTTATTCTGAATAATGTTATAAATTCGTTAAGACATCACAGTGTGATTCAGCATTAAAAATTAACGAACTCATATGTAATTAAAAACACCACTTCATTAACTGTGCTTGAAGATGTGCAAATGTGTCAGTCACAATTTAAAGATTTATTTTCTAGATTTGACTACTTTGCATATATTCTGCAAGATAAATACATACTTACGGGATTGTTTCACCTATTATTATGAATTCCAATTATATTTTGGATGCTTCTTATTCTCAAGAATGTTATAAATTCATTAAGACATCACAGAGTGATTCAGCAGTAAAAATTAATAAACTCATATGTAATTAAAAACACCACTTCATTAACTGTGTTTGAAGATCAATCTATTTTATAAATATTTGAAATAATACTGAATTTTGTTGAGTCGTCTTCGATTAAAATTATAGAACTCTCAAAGATAATAATTCGAGTATTTATTAATGTTGTGAACATTCGGAGTAATTTATGGAACTTTTTTTACCAATGCTGCATCTTTTGTTCTTTAAAATTTCATAGTTTAAAATTTCACATCATCAATTGTAAGCCAACTTGTCAATCATAAATAATTATTGATATCTAACTCTTCTTCCTTTTAGCTTAATAATTCGTTGTTAATCAATTAATTAGATCAAATTCCAATTTTATTCATTTTTCAATTTAGATGAGATAAATATGACGATATATCTTCAGCCCTAAATAATACAATACAATGTTTTCAGGGGCATAATATATCCATTTCGTGATCTGTCAATCCATCAGAAAATATTAGTTCATATGGCGACAAAAACAATTTATTTTTTGTAAGAATTAATTTCTTTAAAAATAACAATTTCTTACTTTATGAATAAAGGATTATACGAAACATAATTCTTAAAATGATCATTGTATTCTTCCTCAGATGATGTTAGTTATAAGGCTTGTTATCAAATTCTAAGGAATTTCAATCAAATTATAATTAATGGAGCTTTATTGAAGATCAGCTTATGTTTCAAGTACAATAAGTAATGCATTTTATGGGCTAAGAGTATATCTTCGTGGTTAATTAACCTTTAAAATATTGAATTTGAAAAAACAAATAGAGTGAAAGAGTATAGAAGACCATATTTATATGGAAAAATATCCTCACATTGCCGTTAAAATTAAAAATTTTTCATTATATTTAAGTATAATAAAATATATTTATTATTAATAATAGTATCAAATTTTGTTAAGTGTAGTATAAAGTCTTTTAATTATAGTGGGTAGTACTATTTCCTTTTTATTCAATTTGGCTCTTAGAGATTCAATTTTTTCACATTTGACGCAGGATTAATCAGATAAATAGGGTTGTATTTAGAAAATAAAGTCAAGACAGTTTAAAATAACTGATTAATTACGATTTACATACACGATTTCTAACAGAGATAAAAATATCACTTGCCTATTAATATGATGATTGCACTGAAGTTGCATTGATATTCTATTTACCTCCTAATTATCTTTTATGACATGCCAATTTATGCCTTTTTATTCAGAATATCACCTTTTTTTATTATCTTTAATATTTGTACATTGAACAAATAAGTCATTTGAACAATTAAGCAAGTATACCATACAAAACCATAGTCAATGGCATACGCGTCATATATTCTAAATAAGAAAATAATCGTATTATAGAATATTGTTCCACATATGATTGTCTAATAGCATTAAAGGAAAAAGTTCCCTCGTTATTGTTTACATAGGCGACTGATATTTCGTAGTATGTATATAATGTTGAAAGTTCTTTATATAGTATATCTAACTGAATAATAATAATCCAATAACCCCTGTTACCAGAAATGTATTAAATTTTAAAAAAAAAAGTTTTCACGTAATAAAATAAAAAAATAAATTACAGAGCTTAAATATTTTCAAAAAAATAAACAAAATGTATAAAGCAGTATAAATGATAAAATTAAAAAATATTCATTTCATATGGTGAGGAATAACAAAAATTCAAAAGTTCATTGTGCGCGCCTTTTTTTTTTTTTTGCTTCTGAGCTTCCGAAAAATAATCTTATGAATAAACGCTATTCTTTCTTTAATTCTCATTTTACATTTTTCTTTCTTTAAAATTATTTGTACGGTATTTTATAAATATGAATAATTTGAAAACTGAAAATTATTTCACCTTTCTAAAAACATATTTTTTTTTCAAAGAACAACCATGATTAAAATAATCATGTCATTTTCATTTTTCATTTTTACAGCTGAAAAATTATGCTTTACTCTTGTTTATATAGTTAAATTCTTTCGAAAGTTATATTAAAAAAATAATTAAAACCGTAGAGTTTCGCAGTTAAAATAAAATAGGAATGTATATTGTATTTATATTTATTTATTCCTCAGTAACTTTGTATTTAATGGAAAGAAGAAAAAAAAGATGTCATAAAGAAATATAATTGCTAAAATATGGTTCTGAATGATCTGAAAGAGAAAATATTTCTAAGATTCATTTATTTTATTCTTGTGCTTCCTTGGAAGTACAAGGAAAGCAATGTCTCCTGTTTTAATATTAATCGCTCTGCAACGCCCATTCCATGTCACACAGTTTTTAATGTAGAACTTTCTTTACTAACTGCATCTAAAGCTTTCTTATGCATTGTATAATTGTTTTAAATGTATGACTGATAAACAGAAGTATTATTTTAATAAAAGTATATTTTGAATTAGGTATATTTTTGTAATTTATAACTAGATATTTCGATTTTTTAATACTAAGTGAATGATTATTTAGGATTTGTTAAGGTAATTGGGAAATAATTTTGTTGAAATTCTTATTTCGTTTTCTTCAATTTAAAATATTTTTATGGGAAAGAAAATAACTCCATAATTAATGTAAGTATGTAAAGAAGTTTTGGAGGAAAATTCATTAAAATAAAATATATATATATATATAAAGTTTTCCCCAAATTAAATTATTAATTAACCAATCTTAATTACGTTAATTTTTTTTATTATCGCGGAATTTTCCCAATTATTCCAGAAAGTATGGGGTTACTGCGGACATATATTTTGCCTTATGATAGCAGCGCAGCAACGAACTGATTTGGAGAAAATGTTTGTAATAAGAAACGATTGCACATCTATAGCCTCGGAGTTTATTTTACTACCCATTCTAAAGTACCTAAAACTACTGTTTTTTTTTTTTTTTTTTTTTTACTTTTTTAAGTACGAAATATATTCTTTTTAATTTATTATTGCAAATCATAAATATTTCAATATAATTCTCATTTCCTATTAGATTAATTTATAATAATTCAATTTGGGAAATGATTGCAATTTGGATTAATTTATAATGATTGAATTTGGGAAATGAGTGCAATTTGGATTTATTTATAATGATTCTATCAATTTTGCCGAGAATACTCTGGAAATGAACCTTTTTTTAACGATGACTGAAAAGTTTTAGACATGGAAGGGAAATACATAAGATATGGAAACTTGCTTTAAAATGAATATGGGCTAGATGTTAAGTTTAATAATAGAAAAAAAACACGTTTAATTTCCAATTCCGCAGATTTTATTCTAACATTGGAGTTGCCTAAAAAAGGTCCACTTAACCGTAGGATCTGATAGTATAACGTTCATCTAACTCAATGTAATCGTAAAATATAATTAAACATCAAAATAAATTTAGGTTTACTGAAATTGATGTTTAACAATTATGTCCCGTTCAACAAATCATCTCAATTCTATCATTGTAATGTGCTAGAGAGAATAGTGATAATTCATTCTGGTACATTAAAATTAGTCAAATAAAATACAAACCTTTATAAAAACAATTAAATATAGATGATTTGAGAAAAATTATTCCTTCAATTTCTTATTGTAAGGAATCAAAATCAACATTATCAAATTCTTCCCTCATAATCACATTGTTTTTCCCCCAAACTTAATTTTCTTTTTCCATCCTTGATGTCTAATAGCCCCCAAATCGTTACTACAAATCAATCTATACTCGGAAAGATGAGTGATATGTACATCGCATAACAGATTTTTTTCCCTGCTTGTAGTTAATTCGAATTAACGAATGAATATTATTGACAGAACGGAGGACAGCTGCTTTTTTATTTTTATTATCAATTCCTGACCTGCAATAAGTTATTTAAGATGCATGGAAAGTATAAAATTCTATTACGATAAAAGCTTATTCTGATCCCCTACGTTGAAAATTGTCAGGGAGAATTGAAAATATTATTCTGTTTCTCAGGAAACATAAAAATTAAAATTAAATCTTACGTGTTTTTGTTATATTCAAGAATTGTATAAACTAAAGTTTTACCTTGAAAATAACTAATATAGAAAACGAATAATGCAACTTTGAAAAGATTTGATTTCACATTTTTTACTACCGTTCTAACTAAAAATAAAGGCTTCAAGATAATATAATTACATAAAATTAAAAAGAAGCAATACAATTCAATTGTTCTCTAGGATTTTAATTACTCTAAATCTTACATATGAAATATTTGACAGTAGATATCATTAGTGAAGCATTGCATAACAAAATTTAATCCGATATAGAAAAAAAGAACACAGGGAATAATATATATTAATGCAGAATTAATTTAATGTTAATAAAAGAAACAAAATAAATAATAATATATGGAAGTTATCAATGAAAATATACCATTCTATAATTTTGACGCCAAAATATCTATTCATTCATTTAAATAGGACACAGCAGCGAAATCTAAGTTATAATTATGCTTTCTTATTACGAATCAATTTAAATCATTCTCATTTCTAGTATTATTTGCCAAATTTATATTTGTAATGATATAATATTCATTAAAAAATTAAAGTGATACATTTTCATTAACTGCTCATCACAGCAAATGCTTGAAATATTTAGGTAAATAATTACAAGAAATGTATCAAGTTTTTATTTTTTCCTTTTTCATCGTAGACGTGTATTTGAAACAAATTCAACAAATGAATCATTCTCTTTTGATTCTTTAAATTCCAACTGCTTACGTGCATGAATGTAGATTCATCATTTATTTTTAAAAGTTAATTGGTAAAAAATGACGAATGAATATTATGAATAGATTTTGAGTTTCCCAACTCATTTATCATAAACTTTCAGAAAGAGCACTCTAACACACGAAAGCGTTAAAATGTAACCTTCATAATCCGTAAAGTAGCATACCACTTGCTGTTTATTTTTAATGCTCAAGAAAGTAATAACATAACAACAAATAATAATGAACTGCCAAGACTTTAAGAAATTCTTATTTTTGAAACTTTTACAAAGTAATTAATCTTTCGGTGGATTTCAAATTTTTTTTTCTGAGCTGAAGTCTTAAAATCAAGTGTTTCAAAACTACTTTGAAAGATAATAAAAAAAACAAAAAAAAAAAAAAAAAAAAAAACAATTTAACGACTAAATATAACTTCTATTATGAACTTCCAATTTTTTTTTACTATTTTGAATGCGGAGTAGATTAATCATCATCCGTATTTATAAAACAATATCAATAAGGAATAGATATAATTTTAAAAAATATATATCACAATAATTCGAATAACAGTGTTTGTATTTATGCATGATGTTTTTAATTCGGGATTATATAATGTCACGTTTTCTTCTATGTCTGAAATATTCTTCAATGAAATAAGTTGTAACATTTAATAACATCAATCACATATTAATCATAATCCATCATCATTTATCATAATTTATTATTGAAGAAAGCAAAATTACAGTGATCCGAAAAATTGTCCGCTTACTTTTATTTATAATAATAATCTTTCCAAAGTAAAAATAAAAGTCTTTACTTCCCATACATTATACTTTAATTACACGCAACTCCTATTTTTTATTACAACTTATATGCTGAATATATTTTGGAATAAAATATTACTTTGAAATTATAATTAGATAAAGCATGCAAATGTTTTAAATATTCCAGAAATGATAGATTTCAAAGAAAATATAGGTTTAAAATCAACAGTTTTCAAAATTTATTTTCAAACAAAATGAGAATTTTTAAGCAGATTCTTTAATTTTGCCATATAGTTTCAGAATATGGCGCTTTTTGATTGTACAGTAAACAGAATCAGGCATTGAGAAAAACATTTTAAATCGTCTTTTGATCTATTAGGTCTGAAACTAATATCAAGGCGCAAGCAAAATACTACAGTTTTGATTGGAAGGCAAGGAACAAAATTCTATTGGTGAAGCATGCTTCTAGTTTTTTATACCAAATACACGCATACATGAATTGAAAGACCTGCATGCAGCTAATCAGTTGTCTGATTTTTCTCGTATTATTAGTTGATACGACATACGACTCGTATTATTAGTTGATATTTATTTTTATAAAAGCGTGTATCAGATACTCGCTTTATACTTTCTTGCAACTACAATTGTAATTCCGTTACAGATTTTGTATCGTACTCTAGGCAAAGAGGCGTCCAAAATACATATTCTCACGACAAATTCAGTAACAATGGTAGATTCACTCAAAAATCTATATTTCGTAACCATCGTTCACAAATGCTATATAAGGTATTATTGCTTTACCCAAGGTTCACAATTTTATGCGAAAGATTAAAAAAAAAAAAATGGAGAGTATGCGAGAGAATTTTGAGGATATCCATTCCACAGATTTTTATATAATATTGAGCTTTCATGAAAAATTACGCAGTGATATCTCATAAATAATTTTTACCAAAATTTGGTACAAATCTCCAATTTTTACCTGGAAGCTTTTTATTGAATTTCGTTAGTCTATCTAGTATTTTCTCTGAGTTATCATAGAAATGCAATTCCTGAAAAGTACCTATCTAATTCATGGAAGTATAAAACGAAAAAGATCTATCATAATATCGAAGCTAATTTTTTTTAACGATTGCTATAAATTCTGTATATTCCGTATAAGGGAAAGTAAAATGTAGATTAACTTGAAATAAAAAAAAAGTAAAAATGCAATTCAAATATCGCATAAATAATATTCCAATATGATTGGAAATATATGTCTATGTGAGTAAATATTGTTTTAATATTCTTAATTGGCATAATGTAGTATATTAATGGTTCAAAATCAATAAATAAGTCGTCGTTGTTGTTTCTAATGCTACTTGTCATAGACAAGCCCACTGATTTTAGAAGTCAGTGATTTTAAGCCTAGGGGGCGTCTCTTGTTTTTCAGCAGCGCCATCTAGGGACAAGAGTACGACTTAGCTATACACACTTCACAACCCTTTTTACGGGGTGGACTTCATTCATGCCTTCACTTCTTCATTCATTCATGAAGGTTGGTAGCGCGCTGGATTCGCGTCCCTTGGGTTGCGAGTTCGAATCCCGCCGGCCGAAGACTCTCCGCTTGTGTGGTGGCTGGAGCACGTATAAATCTTTCATGGTCAGAAAGTCCTCCATGTCGAGAGTAATACCACTGGGGGTACTGTATCAGTGGTGATCGTTCTCTGATTCAAGTCTAAATTACGATCTGTGGATGAATGAAAGAAATCAATGAATAAGTAAATATATGCGCCTATAAAATGTATAAATCTATAATACATGATGATATGATATGTGTAATAAAGGTCTATGATACGTGAGTGTTACTAATAATTTAGTTTATAAGAAAAATTTGAAAATAAAGTTTTTATAAACAGTACATATCAATTTAAGTAGATTTCCGTACTGATAACTTTCGTTTATGCTGAAGTCATTTTAACGAGATCATTTTCAAGTGTTCATTCCATAAATTTAATTTGTATAAAAATTATTCATATGAAACTAATTTGGAACATTTTATAAGCAACAAAATTTTCAAAAAGTATAGTAGTTTATTAAACTTTTTTAAACGTTGGTTACAATGAAAGTAAAAAAATAATAGTTCAAAGTATTAAACAAATTTTCAAATTCTAAATTGTCTTATAAGAAGGTTTTTTCTTGATATTTTCAAAAATTAATTTTAAACAAATAATATAAAAAAAAATAATTCATTCCTTCTTTCGTAAGAATTGAACTCGCATTCTTCACCTTCACGTGAAAAATACTGAAATCCTTGAATTTTACAGATTGAGATACTGCCTGTTGACTTCAAATTTCATTACAAACTGCTAAAACTCTATTTAAAGTATTAAAAATTAATTAAATTTAATAATTAAGGAATTAATATTTGAAAAAATTGTATTAACATCAAGTGCCATCGACTACAAGTTTAAAAAAATGTATTTGAACTTGAGTGGACAAATAGAAAGCATTTTATTAAAGATTGAAAATTTGAACCAGATATATAAATATATATATTTAAGGACAGTATGAACTAATAGTATGAATTTAAAAAAAAAAAAAAAATTTATTTTATAATAAGACTGAATGAATCAAAACAAGTGAACAAATGCTTTTTAGAAATTGGCGAATTTGCATGAGTTAATATCGCTTCTAAATTATAAATTTCACTTTCTTATAAACTGATTTCAAAATTAGAAACCCTTTGTATAAAAATACCGAAAATGTATATCAGCTAAATAAGTTATAGTAAATCAAAAGAGAATATATGAAATCAAGCATCGCGTAGAAGAAATTCAGGGTGGTTCATTTTTTTTTAATAAAAGGTATCACTAAAAGTGCATGTTCAAGTTGATTTTTATAAAAAAAAAAAAAAAAAAAAAAAAATCAATACTCTCTGAAACTTCAACATTCCAGCAGAATATAAAAAAAATCAATTTAATAAATATTTTCCTCTTCAGAAAGCAAAGTTAGAAAACATTTCATAGAAATTCATGAATAAAGGTTTCTTTTGAATATCTGCTTTTTTTCCACTTGGCTCATAAAGGTTATGTTTAGCGAAGCAATAAAAAAGAAAAACAAAAAAGTCAGACTAACTATAAAAAGTTGAACTGGAAGATTTGCTTCTTGGAAGCATTTCTGCATTTTTCTTTTTAAATTCATGGAAACATCTGCCAAGATTTAAGAAGAAAAAATGAAAACTCGAGAAAGAAAACAAGTAAGAACTGAAATAAAATGAATTCCAACAAGTTCTGGCTGCTGTGTTCTTTGAATAAATTTCCTGAATGTGCACAAAAAGTTTCATTTTTGTATAAGAACTTCAAAAAAGTTTTGCAAAAAGGAAAAAGTAGTGACATGTTTAATCAGTAGAACGCAATTTTGTCGCTTTCGCTCCAATATATAGATTAACTTTGTTTCACATTTTATGTATTTAATCTCATAACTGAAAAACAAAACAAAATTATGAAATTATTAATTCTTTCAATTGTTACCAAAGGTTGAATACTCTTTCCCACCGGCTTTGGTTGTTTGATTTGTAATTTTGTTTCCCAAATTTAGACGGGATTAAATGTCAAAAGAATGAAACCATATCAAATGAATATTCAATGGATTGAGATGAATACATATATTTAAATTACTTTTTTCTGGAAATAATAGTATTATCAGTCTTCAATGTTTTTTGAAAATTTTTAGGTATTATGATTTTTTTAGGAAATTACTTAAATTGTACAATATAACGGATATGTATCTTATGCTTCGTGTCATTTGCACATTAAATTATTAGACTTTGTATGTGATATAGGACTAATGAGTTTGCACATTAAATTATTAGACTTTGTATGTGATATAGGACTAATGAGTTTGCACATTAAATTATTAGACTTTGTATGTGATATAGGACTAATGAGTTTGCACATTAAATTATTAGACTTTGTATGTGATATAGGACTAATGAGTTTGCACATTAAATTATTAGACTTTGTATGTGATATAGGACTAATGAGTTTGCACATTAAATTATTAGACTTTGTATGTGATATAGGACTAATGAGTTTGCACATTAAATTATTAGACTTTGTATGTGATATAGGACTAATGAGTTTGCACATTAAATTATTAGACTTTGTATGTGATATAGGACTAATGAGTTTGCACATTAAATTATTAGACTTTGTATGTGATATAGGACTAATGAGTTTGCACATTAAATTATTAGACTTTGTATGTGATATAGGACTAATGAGTTTGCACATTAAATTATTAGACTTTGTATGTGATATAGGACTAATGAGTTTGCACATTAAATTATTAGACTTTGTATGTGATATAGGACTAATGAGTTTGGTTCACATGCATTTGGAAATCAATGTTCTTTATTTTTTATTTAAAAAGCTGAACTTTTAGCATAATTAGACGAGGGGTGTACTAAAATAATTAAACAAAATAATGTGCAAGATAAATATATGCAGTGCTATTGTAGGAAACTGAGTCGCTATCAGTTGTAAAAGGAATTCTTTGTAAAAAAGTGATTTTGGTATTTCCATGAACACAATAAATTCCCTCGATTCACTAATTTTAAATATATATGCAATAGTCTAAAATGCATTTATGAAAATCAGATCAATCATCTGGTTTAAAAGAATATTTCATATTTTTATCAATTAATAATTTTTCCAAATACTTTTTAAGCATCATTCTTTTTTTCAAGTAAACAAATGATGCAAAACTCAAAACAACCTCAAAATATGACTGAAAAATTTTACACGTAAGGGAAGGTGGACTGTGAAATTAAGAAAAATAAATGACTGAAATATGAAATTTATTTTTTAAAGTTTTATCTACAAAATATATGTTTATATGAGACTAAAAACTATTAAAGTTAGCAATTGGGGTGAATACTAAATGAAAGTATTAGAATTAATAAGAACACTATTTCTCATTTAATTTTATAAAATATATTTTCCCTACATACTAGAACTAGATTTTGCAAATGATGAGATTTTAGCATTCCCATTTCCTCAAAAAAGTGTTCGGCTGCATTTTATGTATTAAATATTTATATAAAAAACCCTCGAGATCTGCGAAAATAATTGCAATTCACTGAAAAAAAACCAAAAATACGTTGTAAGTGCGACAGCTAAATCATGATTTATTTTTTTATATCAATTGAGTCCATGTTAGCATTTCAGGAAAGCAGAATATTTCCTTTAACATAGAGGTACCATGTTTCATCAATAAAAATAGTGATTCAAATTTTTAAAAATAATGTTGATTTAAAATAAAATATGAGAGAAAAAGATACAAGGATTCTTAATTTCTTTTAAAAAATAATTTTTTCCAGTTATATTAAAGCATCTATGGCTTGTTGAACCCAATATTTCTACATTTAAAAAAATTGCCTAATATTGTGAACTTTCTTACAAAACTTTTGAAAAATACATAATTGTTTCATCAATGGATAAATTAAGTTAATTGAATCACTTTTTTATATAATATTATTGAACATGTTATTGAAATGTGGCAATGGCATGTATCAATAAAAATTATTTTGCTATTTTTATTCAGGAAATTATTCTTTTATTCTATGTAAAATTCTGAGTTTCGTTGAAATACCTCTAATGATCGAATAATTTGCTGCAACGTTATTTTTTTTCTTTTCATTTTCCATAGTTTCTGGGAAAACAATTTATAAAGTAAGAGTGAATAACCTAAAAAGTAATAACGCCTTCTGCATACTTAAGTACCAAAGAAACATTGTTCGAACATTTTTATTAGATACTTTATGTATCCTTCCGCATTGGACAGGAAATTGTCTAGATTAAGGTAATAAAGAGTTCACTGAAAAAATAATATGTAAAAGCGTATTTAGGTTATATAAATATATTCACCAGCACGCTAAGAAAATGAAACTTATCTCTTCAGTGGGTATTTAATTATTTTTGCTAAGAAGTTGTTAATATTTCTAATAAAGAATAAGTTTCCATTTGCCGAGCTTTATAAGGGATTATGACTTCTAAGAATAGCTTGAATTCTTTACCAGACATCACCGAACAATTATGATTTGAAACTACAGTTCTTTCAAAAAAACATCAAGTTTTCAATTAATTCTTTTTTTCTAATTTTGAAAGAATTTGTTGGCCTGTAATTTTTCAGATATAAATAAATGAAATCTAAATATTCGAATACTTATGTTACAAGTCGTTAAAATACATATAGATATAATATAAGAATATTAAATTTGTATTTATTTTAACAATTTGTATAGTAACATTATAATAAAATATTTACAATAATATTTTGGGAATCCTTCGATAGCTAATGGAATTTTATTTATAAGAAATTGCTCTGATTTCTTTTAAATTTCTTTACTGTGATATCTAATTTAAGTTACTTTAATATTGTTCCAATACTTCTGAGCGAAGAACTTATAAATTAAAAGTTTTCCTTCTCGGAATTATAAAGTGAAATCAGTAATTAATATGTGGATGTCAAAATTCTTGGTCATATGACACGTAACCTAATCTTGATATTTCTGTCACAACTCACAACTAAGTAATTAATATTGATTTTGGTAATATGGAAAAAGTTATAATAACTTTTTTATTTAACTCAATCATACAGCATTAAATTATGAAGTCTAACATTACGTATGGCTTCGCATGTACGAATAGCTTCATTTAATTCAATAAAATAATTTTTTTTAAAAAATTGGCAACTCTTAGCGTAAAGGCACGGTTTAATTACTTCAGAACACACGTCGCATATAAATTGGAATAATAATAAAAGGCCTCAAAGAACCAGCCAAAAAGTATCCATTATAATCACTTCATAAATCTAACACTCACACAAAGACCTGTTAACTAACTGCTTTATCATTGCTTAAAATTATCATATCCCAGCGTTGAACGACTGTATTTGTATTAATAGATCCTCATCTATATTTTAATATATTGAAAACAATGTAAAATAAGAATTTTCTTATGAAATTTAGTTTAATTTATTTATATTTCATAAGAATAAAGACGAATTTAATTTTATAGGATTTATAAGGACATATATATATTTATAGGATGAACTGTAATAAAAGAACCAAATATCTGTAAAATTTGCCACCATAACCGCTCGAAATCCTTTGATATATATTGATTTTATAAGTGCCAGACATATATATGTTAGATATTTTGTTCATCAAGTCATAATTATGGAATATGATTCTCCATAATTAATTCTTGTTACTCATTAATATTTAGGAGGAAAAGGTGCAAACAGACATGAAATGGTTAAAAATTATTTGTAAAAATGGGAAAATAGGAAAGAAAATGTCACCCCTAATGACAGTCAAGTATCACAATCGATTTTCTATTGAAGATGAATAATATTTCTCAAAATATGAAGTACGTGATCAAGGACATATGAAATTTAATACGTGCTCAAGTGCTGAATGGATTATCAAAGTGAAAACACGGTTCCCTCATCTCTTTGGACAATGAATTAGATAGAAGAGACGACAACAATCGGTAGTTCTTGCAGAATTATTTTACTGAAAACATCAAATACAAGATTTTGAAATTAAGTATATAAAATATCGTTATTAAATAAATTCAAAATCTACTTACTAAGCAGATATGGCAAATATAATACAGGAAAATCATCACATGATTTAAGAAGAAGCTTTGCATCCCGAAAAGAATAAAAGAATAATTGATATTATATCGTTCTTCAATTGTCGTTATGTTTTGAAAAGAAAATTGCAAGAGGAATCCAAACATTATCCATCCCAAGAGAAACTGAAATTCAAACATGATCCATTCCGGGAAAAACTGGAATTCAAACGTAAGCCATTCCTGGAGAATGATTTAATGATGTGTTATTATCAGCCCACGCCGGCTCACTCATCCAAAGAGTTTAGAACATTTTCGGGTCTTTTGTCGAACACAGTCGAAATGATTTTGTAATCCTAGACCTTTAACAATATAGTTACTTTTAGAAAATAATTATTAACATATATAGTGCATTTCCTCTTTCTGATTACTGTATACAAAATTTCAATGTTGTAGCAGTTGCATTACTCTTATCTTCTCTTTTGGATACCAGATGGCGATGCCTGATTAGGCCATCCCATATGTCATCCCATAGTGCATTGCGATTGTAATTAGAATGAGATGTGACGCTGAACTGTAAAGCCGCGCGCGTGAATGTCTTGTCTTTGTGTTTGTGCCTGTTTAGTGTGTGAATGTGATTATTAAAAGAAATGTTCCTAAAAACATTCGCCCTGTTGCTTCCTGCATGGATCCTAATAATCTACATACCACCACAATATTCAATATTCTCAGATGATCAGCTATAATTTTCTGGAAAATTAGTGTAATTACTCACACATAAAAATTAAAATATTTTTAATATGTTTTCTTAGTATAATGAAAGAAGTAATATATTTTAATTAAAAAATAGAATCATCAAAATAAAATCATAAAAACGAAATTTTACTTAAAACAGTTAATTTATTATATCATGAAAAAGATAATTCTTAAACTTTTATTTTAATTTATTATTCCAAATTTTTCATACTATTTCTATAAGTGATTCTTTAATAGATTTATAATAGTTTTTAATATCCTTAATTTTGTAAATTAAATTATTTTCTTTTCTTTGTGCATTAATAAAAATAAAGCTTTCAAACTCTTAATTTTTATTCTTTGTTATATATTATTCTGTCATTTATTTCATAATTTATTATTATAAATAATATGAGATACCAAAATCAATTTTTCAATTTTACTATGAAATATACTGATACGGAATCTAAATTTTATAGAATTATTTGATTTACCTATAATTAAAATCTGAAAATTTCAAAATATTACCCTGGGTGCAAGACTTTTTAAATTAGTATTCTGTACAGCAAACATAAACGTACAGATTCTTTTCAAATTATAAAATATCACAAAAAATCTTTCAAATCAAGAAGTTAGTGAAAATTCGATTTCAATATTCCATCTGTAAATCATGAAGCAAGTAAAGTTAAAGTATGTCGCAAGAAACTAAAAAACACAACTCAAATATGTAAAATATAGAACTGGTTCTATCCCCTTAATTTTGTTTAATCTATTCATACATTTTCCTTCTTCTTAGTATGTACTTAATACTATGTCTTCTTAAATTGTCATTAGAAATTATTTTTAAATAAATAGATTTTTCCAATTAAGCATACATTGCTTATATACAAATACAGATACACATAATTTCACCAGAAATTTTCATGATGGATTTCCTCTTTGACAAACATTATTACATTTAATATCTACAATTTAAATTATATCTACGCTCATGTGAACTGTTTCTTGAGTCATGGATCTGTTAATTTCCACAAATATGCTTTGAGAAAACTCGTGATTTAGAGTGGTAAATTAACAAAACTTAAACTGTGTTATATCTGGGCGTAGTTTGACTCTGAGTCACGGCAATGTTAATTTCCACAAGTATAGTTTGAGAAAACAGCGAGATTTAAATTGCTAAATTAATTAAAATTAAATTGCATCAATTCCTCGGGTCGAAAACTTTAACCTTGTATTATTATTCTAAATTCTTATATTTCCTTGCATTATTATAAAGCAATGTATGCTTTTATATATATATATATATATATATATATATATAGAGAGAGAGAGAGAGAGAGAGAGAATAATAACAATTTAATAAAATAAATGGAATTAAACTATACACAAATATATATTTGTAATATAATGATATATATTTTATTAACACTAACATTTGTAATATAATAATATATATCAATTAGAAATAATTGACATGAAATAGAAGGCATTTGAAAAAGCTGATAAATATGAAACTTATTGAATTTATTTAATTAATTCTTATTTCAAGATAAAATATACCTAAATTCGGAAATAAAAATTTGTAAGTATTAAAAATACGTCAAGAAAGAAAAGACTATGTTGAACTGTATGCTCTGGTTTAAAGTAACACTAGAGCTATTTTGAAACTGATTTCTTAGCTTTGAACTGCTGTCATATAACACCTGAGCTCACGCCCCCTCTCCAAACTACCGCACCACATAGGTAGGAGGACGTTTGGTCAAGACAGATTTAAAGTGCACTATCTTTTACACGGTGCTTCTTCTGGTGAAATCGGGTCTTGAACTGGACCTCTCTAGTACCGAAGTCCAAATTTTAGCATCAAGTCACCGCAGAGCTGTTGAGCTGTTTTTGGTGTGTGTTACTTTTTTAAAAATTTTGTTTTGATTTACATTACGCATTTATAAAAGAAAATTAATATATTATAATTTCATTATCAACGTGGGGAAATAACAGAACACCGTCAAGTATTATTTCATTAATTTTTAAATACTTTACATTTGACCTACAGCTACCAAATTTGGTACGTGTATACCTTGGAGGTCGGGAATGTGCACCTCGGGTCCCTTTTTTTTTGAAATTTTAATTATTAATTAAAAACTAACTTTCCAGCCAAAAAATCCTTTCATTTTCCCCACCGCCAAATGAGTAAGGCTTCATCTTTTTTTCTAACAGTAATGAGGCTAGGTCTAACATTTTTTGGTCGATTATTTCAAACGATTCTGTTTATTTTCTTAATGTTTGATGCATTTAAAATTAATTAATCGATCTTTCAGATTCATTCTGAAGTACTTTTGAATTAAAATAAAACAGATTAAAGGAAATTAAAAATTTCTAATCTACATAGCGTTACCCCAACTGGCGTAGAAAAATTCGCGCATTTGCGTTACCGTAACTCGGCGTTGAAAATCCACGCATGCGCATTGTATTCTGATTGTTTACGTTTCAACGGAAGCGGACTCAATTTAAATTATTTTTAGGTTAGTTGTATGGTTTCGTAATTAAATTCTATTTATGTTAGTTTCCGTTCATCGTTTTTTAAGTAATTTCTTTTAACCTGTTTTCGACCGATTATTTTAAACGATTCTGTTTATTTTCTTAGTGTTTGATGCATTTAAAATTAAACATTGTTAATTAATATACCTGCTCAAGATGAATCTGAAGAATCTGAAAAAATTTTGTTGAGAAATTGTTGAGATATTACATAAATTAAGAAAGATATTCTTTAGTGCCCATAAGGTTTAAATGCTCAGTGACTCTGTTTTTAGTAATCATATTACAAAAAAATCCTTTGTTTCAGTAAAAAATATTATTATATTAATTGCAGATTAATCATTTCCACTTTAATTTAAAGCATAAATTCTACGGGAGCTAACAGAAAATTGGTGAGATACAGATTACGTTATGACTGAGGGCCTTTATAATATTCTGAGTGAATTGAAATTTGAAGTTTTAAAATATTTTAATGAAGAAGCTATTAAAGTAGGAATTACATAAAATAGTTAATTATTAAAATTTTAACGAGCATTAAGATTGGCGAACCGGCTGGTCGCCAAAGGCGGCTAGTTAGAAATAAAATATAAAACAGAGAGTTAAACAGGCGATCGACGCGTTGATTGCTCGTCGGAGGATGAAATCAATGTGATCCACAAAAGAAATCATCACTGTAGGTTTTGGGCACTTTTCTTTTTTATTCGGTTTACTTTCGGATATCATTCTTTCTTTGATGTTATGTTCTCACTTGTATTTTCTCTTTTGTAGACGCATTAACCTTGTATAATACAAGGTATGTACATATAAGAAAGTTCTTTGTTATCAGTTGTTTGTGAAGAATAGAACATCAGAAAATAAAAAATAATTATCCAAAGAAATATTTTCTTTATTTAAGATTGTTCACATTATAAGTAAAAATAGAAGTGATAAAAGGAAAGGAAAAAAAATCAAGAAATGGAATTCACCCATGGAGTTTGTGTCGAAACTATATGCACAACTCACAGAAGATTGATGCTCGTCTACTTTCTCATTGTTAAGTAATTTCACACAAGAAATTACTTTAAAAAACAGAAAGTAATGAATGAATCATTCTTAATTTTGCAGTAACTTTTTGGAAGAAATTCAGAATATACCAAAGTGTTCATGGTGCATTGTAAACGTTGTATTTTCTAATTATACCACCATTCGAATGAGTCATGCATTTTCAGTTTCCAAGTAACTATAAACGAATTTTGGACGAAAAAGGGAAATAAGCAAAATTAATTTATTTTCCCACTTTGGATTTCAAATATTTTTTCTTGCAAATAAAAATAACAAAAAAATTAACCATGCTTTAATAGTGCTAAATCATAATATCACCATATGTAATAATCTCCATATGTGCTCCATCTAAATATTTAATCACCATATGTACTCCATCTAAATATTTAATTATATATCAAAGTGATTTTTTTAATAAATACATTTTAGAAGCACAGAATCTATTTTCTCTTTCACTCTTTAAATGTTTATATTTTACGAACGATAATGTAAAGAATTTTGTTCATAATATCTTTGAATTCTATCTCAAATATCTGTAATATTTATGGCATAAAGGCTCAAAGAAAAAATTCATCTTTTGAGACTGGCAGGCGTAATGCTTTCAAATGTTATTTATTTTATAGTTAGTTCTATTCAAGCACTACATCACATATCTTTATGGTATAAATCATTTACTATTTTCTACATTGGAGTAATACGTGTTTTTGAAAACAGTTATTCAACTGTAGAAGCAAAGAAAAGACGCTAAATGATTTATGACTCGTTTTTTCTATATAACATAATATTTTATATTAGAAAACAGCCTATATTTGATAAAATTTGGACATTTCGAATATAAAAATGATACATTGCTAACAAAAGTAAATAAATAGGAAAACAAATCATCCATCTGCAATTTTCTGCTAATTCTTTACTTAATTTGGAACAAATAACTTAATTTATTAGTTACTTGTATGAAAAGATATATGATTAGGATCCATTTGAAAACAAAATTAATAAAATACTCCTTCAGAATTTTAATTCTATTACACAATATTAAAGGGTGTCTCAAAATTAACGCAAGATTTCAATTTGCCCCAATTCATGCAGTAAAGTGTTGACAAACCTATTAGAAAACCATTTGACAAATGATAATTTAGGGTTAGTAAAAACTGACCGTTACACGATAGCACAACGTGTTAACACACGATTTAAATAAAATAAAAAACACCGGGTTTTTTTTCTTTAAATTATTATATGTTATTGAATCATAAAATACACAAGGTAGGATTATATATGGAATAACACATAAGGCAAATGTCCTCTACAGTTTTGTACGCACATACTCATTCTTTTGGCGATGATTATTTTACTGAATTTCGTTGATGCAACGTGAAATATCTTCCTTTAATGCTCGCGTACTTGTGGGCTTGTTGGCATAGACCTAAGACTACAAATAACCCCATAAAAAGAAATAAAATAGTGTGAAATAGCAATATATAGTGGGCCGATTCTCAAATTTTTGAGCTGTGGCCGCCAAACTTTAATTATTTTTGAAATTAAACAATGAAAACATGTTGTTTTATCGTGAAATGCTCCATTTTTATTAACCCTAAACGATCAGCTTCCAAAGGGTTTCTATAGGGTTGCCAGCACTTTACTGCAAAAATAGTGGTAAATTCAAATCTTGCTTTACTTTTAGAATACCATTTTTGTAATGTATTCTTACGAAATTTCCTGGGTTCGTTTGGATAGTGGGGGTTATATGGTGTAAAGAACGCTCAATCACCAGGCGGCAGTAGAAAATAAAACAACGACGTTTATTTACACGAAGACACACAGGACAGCACAAAGACGACAACTATATACAGCACAGAAGATGATTATCTTCAGCCGAGACGTGCAGCATACAACAGTAAACACAGCAGCTCTACTCCGTCGCTGCTCCGCTAGTCCCTGGAAGACGAGTTCTTCACCGTCCCTTCCAACTACTCTTTCTCTCCACTGGTCCACGACTCGACTCACCGTCCACTCCCCGGCAGCTGCAGCTCCTTTTATAGGTCTTAGGAGGAGGGGCTAGAAGCCTCTCAACCAATCAGGAACTTTCGAGGCGTATCTCCGTTCCTACTGGACTAATCGAGAAAATTCTCGATGTTTCGGGTATAATCTATTTTGGCGCCAAAGTCGCCAAGCTCCGTGACCCTCCGACGTGACATTGGATTCCGTCCAATACCGACGACTGTAAAACCTTCTTTCCGATGGTGGAACCAACTATGCTGGGAAGCAGCATTACAGATTCGTAACAGTATGAATAAATTCTTTAGAATCTGTTTTGTTCTTTAAAAAAGCCGTTACTGGAGTACGTTTCAAAGGGCAATTCATAATATACTTACTTTACGATGACGCATAAATGACGAAATTAAGTTGAGAAAATACAATACAAAATACAAAAAATATTGTTATATACTATATTACAAAAAAATACCGTTTGGAAAGTCAGGAGAAGTATAAAAATGTTTGCATTCTAATAAAGCAAACGTATTCTAAGGAATGTAAATTGATTGCTATTTAATTAGATCTAGATAGCACAGCCTGTTGATAATAATGAGAGATGTTATATGATATTAGTCATTATTCCACAATATTATAGAATATTGCGAATATTGATCAATGTCATACAGTATTATGCAGTATTTGTGTGCTAATAGGCTAATGAATCTTACGTTACAAATTTGGCTAAAATTTTAATAGAGATCACAAAGAGTAAGGGGTCTTTTCTGACAGCTGTTGCAAAAAAAAAAAAAAAAAAAAAAAAAAAAAACTGTAAAAGTATACATATAACTGCATGTATAGCAATCGTTTAATACAATTTTTGTCTTTAAAAAATTATTGGTATACTATATTGTTAAGATGATTTTTTAAGAATGCCCGTTTAGTGTAAAAAATATATACATTTTTTTTTTTAGATTTTATTGAAACAAGCAAAAATATACAAAATTTGAATGAAATTCTTATGAGAATTTTTTTCTAACCTAGAAATTATCATATCAATAGCTCTTTATGCTTAAATGTGGACGTTTCAGGCAAATTTGTTATGATTTTTATCTGTACACTGTTTATTTGAAAGATCTTGCCACAGAGTCTTATTTCCATACAATTTATAACTCTCTATTTCATTCTAATGTACCCTCAAGGTCTCAGTAACTCCTGATAACAACTGCTGCCCTAATCTCAAACTCCCTAGGTGTCTTTTCATCATCCAGGGTTATTAAATAGACTTCTGGCAGTCCTCCTTTTCTCCACCTTTTCTCCTCTGGCAGTCCTCCTTTTCTTCTCTCTATATATAATGTTGAAACTGCATAGATATTGAAAATTGGAACAGAACATTTCATATGAATTTTATTCACTCTAATTTTCTTGGATTTAAAGAAAACTGCAGAAGAGATCGGTTCACATTCTGTTGGTTAAAGTCCAATCTTTTAATAAATATTATTTATGCATTTTTCGATATGTATAGTTATTCATTTAGTGTAAAAAATGTAGAATTGTGAAAAAATTACCGAGATTCATTACGCGCATGTGCAGCGTGAAATGATTTCAATCTAATGCTTTTATATTTATATATCAATATTATCATATAATTTCAAGAAGCAATGTTCAAATTTTGATAATTTTCTTCACATTGTGAAAAGTTAATATCATTCTTTCTAAATAATTAAGGTTCCAATTTTATCATTTAATTAAAATAATTTATATTAAATTATGTCGGATTACTTCGTGTCTTATCATACAGACTTTTGTAGAGAATACGTCACATTTTGTTTTTTGCTGTAATACAGGGTGTTCCGAAAAAACGGGGACAAAATGACATGGCAGATCAATTATACAACAAGGATCAAAAATTGCATAGGAACATGGGGTCGCAACTGCGATGCGGAGCCGCTAAAGGGCATCTAAAATAATACATAACACAAAGAGAAGAAACAAAATCAATACAGAACATTTTATTGATAATTACCTACTGACATGCTACTTATGCATGCCAAACGTTGCGCCTACAGGAGGTGCTCAAAGTGTTTACCAGATGCATCGAGACATGCCTGGCATCGACGCTGCATGGAATTGCGCACCTTTTCAAAGATACCAGGTGTATCTCAAACACATCCCGCTGCCTCAACGATTCTTCCTACCAAATCTTCTGGCGTTTCAACAGGTGTTTCATACACAAGTTCTTTTAAAAAGCCCCATAAGAAGAAATCCACTGGAGACTGGTCTGGTGATCGTGGTGGCCATGCAATTGGTCCACCACGACCAATCCAGCCCGAGGAAAAGTAGCCTGAAGATGTACTCTGACGTGTGTACTGAAATGTGCGGGAGCGCCATCGTGTTGAAATTGAATGCGAATAGGCATTGTAACATTATTCAGCATGTCTGGCAGAACCTCTTGCAAGAATATTAGATACGTGGAACCGTTCAGTCTGTCTGGTAGAATGTACGGACCAAGTAAACAGTCTCCTACAATGCCAGCCCACACGTTCACGGAAAATCTTCGTTGTGCTGCGTGCGGACGTGTAGCATGCAGGGTTTTCATCTGCCCACCTATGCAAGTTGTGACAATTCATCACACTCTCTAATGACAATGCAGCCTCATCCATGAACAGAACGCTTGCAGAGAATTGTCGGTCGGGAGCCTTTTCTTGCACATACCACCGCGCAAAATCCATACGACTGCTGTAGTCTCCCGGTTGAAGTGCCTGGACGCGTTGTAAACGATATGGGTAAAGTCCTTCGTCGTGTACAATGCGCCGGGCGATAGTTTGGGGAATATGGGTCTCTCGGGATACAACTCGTATACTTGTTGAAGGATTGCGCTGAAATGCTTGGACAACTCTTTCCTCAGCATCAACTGTCCGAGATATTCGTTGGCGACTTGAATCTGGCTTGTGCATGTCTAACGAGCCGGTTTCACACAATCTTCGGTGAATAGTGGCAAAGAATGAGCGGCTAGGCATCTTTCTACTAGGATATTTTTGACGATACATTCGCTAGGCTTCTCGTCCATTGCAGTTGACCATGCCGTAAACTAAATACATGTCAGCCAATTCGCGGTGCGTGTAACTAGCCATGTTACGCCCAACGCATCCACGACTCGAATGAATTCAATCTCCTTTTGCTCGGCTCGTGTTTGCACCGCAACGCCCTCTCGTGCTTCTCGCGCCCTCTACAGGCGTTTGCGACCCCATGTTCTTTTGCGATTTTTGATCCATGTTGTATGACTGATCTGCCATGTCATTTTGTCTACGTTTTTTCAGAACACCCTTTATATATATTTAGAAAAACCAAATTTTTACTTAATTTATCAATTTCTTTGAAATATACGAAATTATATTTAAAAATTTAGTTATTGAATTAAGTATGAAGTAAGTAAGGAATGAGGGAAATCATTCTTTCATTCCTGGAGTATTAGCAACAAGCATAGTTTGAAATCGTAATATTTCTTATCCAAGACTTTAAAGTTAATTTCTTTTGTAGTATTTCCATTGTGAATTATCTTGATAAATAATTAATTTTATATATATTCAACTAAATGAAAATAGATGTTGATAATGTTTGCTGAAAAATGTTAATGATTACCTTCTGAATGATGACGATACAATAAAGGCCATTTTAAGCATCTGCATATAGGTTTATTGAATATCTCTATTGGCAAAGTAATCTATAACTACTTACATATATGTAGGGTCGTGTTCCCAATCGAAAGAAGACTACACGTTTGCCTTTTCCATATTTTAATAGACGAACACAGGACTACACGAACATTACGCAAAAGAACAAAAGTATAGGATTGGTTGCAATTTAAGCGAACATAGAAGGGTTGTTATCCTTCAACTTCGACGCTCCCATTCTCCCTCTCTAAGTGTCTCCTCTCTTCCGTACGCCTAGCTTGCCTGCTTCTTCGTCTAGGCGGAACACTACTGCCATCTGCAGGCGAGGGAGGGAGAATGGCATATGCTCATACTACATTTAAGCGAGAACAAAATATGTTGTTATGGGTGCAATCCAATTGAAATAACTTATTTAATATTTTAATTAAAATATTTTATATGTGTACATTACAGACAGAGTAAACGATGGATAAAAAAAATCAGAATTTCATGAAATGTGTTCTAATATAGGGTGAAAGATAACAGAAACATAACCTGATAGCTCTTAGAGAGCTAATTGTATATCAGTTATGCAGCAGCTGAATATCACATTAAATCCATTTGTTCAACTTAAGTTTTAGAATGAAATTATTTATCACTTCTAATTTTATAATTCATAATATAAGCAATAAGTTAGAAATCCTAAAGAAATCAGAAATTTTCTTTCTTTTGATAAATTGAATTGAACATTGTTTGTGAGATCTCTTTAATAAAGGAATTTTGTTAATTATTTAGCATATCCCCCCCCAAAAAAAAGGAAAACCATTCAAATAAACATTCTTCTTAACTACAATATTTTAGAATTGTTTTCATATTTTTAATAATGTATGATTAATTTTATTTTATTTTAATGAATTAAAATAGATGCATTCTATATAAAATTTCTTTCCGATTTCCATAACACATTAAGAAAGATAAATCAAAAATTTTAAAAAATTTCATTATTTAAGTAGAATTGATACCTGTTTGATGAAATGTCATAGTTGACCCATTTAGTGTGGATTTTTTTTTCAACTATGTTCAATAATAAAATCTAATATGGCATTAGGCATTTAATATTCCTAATGTAATTTATCATTTATTTTTAAGAATATTTGTCGCATTAAAATTTAAATAAATTCTAAAGTTCAAATTTTGCGAACAAAATTCTTCTCATTAATTCTTTGATTGTTAATATCTAATATAATTTTAAGGCTTTCTTTTTTATTTTTCATTTTTTCTCATTTATTTCCGGCCTGATTGTCTACAAAAAAAATTATAGATACATGAAATTTTATTGCTTTATCGGAGGCAATTTTATACAATACTAGCCGCCTTTGGCGACCAGCCGGTTCACCAAACTTAATGTTCGTTTAAATTTTAATAATTAAATATTTTACGCTACTTTAATAGATTCTTCATCAAAATATTTAAAAACTTCTAATTTTGATAGCCATATAATTCACTCATAATATTATAAATGCCTTCAGTCATAACGTAATATTATCTCTCTAATTTTCTGTTAGCTCCCGTAGAATTTATACTTTAAATTAAAGTGGAACAAATTAATCTGCAATTAATATCATAATATTTTTTACTGAAACAAAGCATTTTTTTATAATATGATTACTGATAACAGAGTCACTGAGCGTTTAAACTTTATGGGCACTAAAGAATATCTTTTTTAATTTATGTAATATCTCAAGACTTTGTCAACAAAATTTTCTGAAATTCATCATGAACAGATCGATTAATTAACAATGTTTCATTTTAATCAAACGCTAAAAAAATAAAACGAATCGTTTAAAATAATCGGTCGAACACAGGTTTAAAAAAAGTACTTCAAAAAACGATGTACTTAAAACTATAAGCATATATAAAAAATATATAACTAACATAAATACAATTTACTTACAAAAGCATGCAACTAACCTAAAAATAATTTAAATCATTCGTTGGTTGTCATGCCAACAGTCAGAACATAATGCGCATGCGTGAATTTTCTTCGCCAGTTACGTTAACGCAATTGCTTGAATTTTTCTACGCCAGTTGGGGTAACGCTATGCAGATTATACATTTTTAATTTCCTTTATTCTGTGTTATTTTAATTCAAAAGTACTTCAGAATGAATCTGAAACATGGATTAATTAACAATGTTTAATTTTAAAAGCATAAAACATTAAGAAAATAAACAGAATCGTTTGAAATAATCCGCCGAAAAATATTAACCCTAGCCTCATTACTGTTGGGAGAAAAAAACAACTGAAGACTTTTTCGTTTGGCGGTGGTAAAAATGAAAGATTTTTTTGGCGGAAAAGTTGGCGGTGCGGAAAATGGAAGATTTTTTTGGCGGGAAAGTTAGTTTTTAATTAATAATTAAAATTCTAATTAAAATTTCAAAAAAAGGGACCCCAGGTGCACATTCCCGACCTCTAAGGTATACATGTACCAAATTTGATAGCTGTATGTCAAATGACCTGGCCTGTAGAGCGCCAACACACACACACACACACACACACACACACACACATTGAGCTTTATTATAAGTATAGATATACGAAAAGCCAGACTCAGGGTTTGATTTGCAATGTATATTTAGTTATGTAGCAAGTAGAATAGCATAATCATATTTAGTAATAAAAATTAACATGCAAGCAAATGTTAAATCATAAGATTATTTTAATTTGGCTTTGTCAATAATGTCGCGATAAATTATTTCCAAATGAATATTTAATGTTTTACATTAGATGTGCAAAAAATTAAATACTAAATTTCGTTGCATATTTCCTTTCGATAATAGAACAATTTTTATCTAAGAAAATTTTTTACAAACTCTATTATTTATATAAGTAACAGTCTATTTAATAATAAAAAACTTTATACATATATTAATCTATGAAAACTTTCAGACATCTTTTTTACATTTTACCTTAATTTTTATCTTTTTTTTTTTTTTACTACCCACCTTGATGTTTTCATAACTTTGAAGATTAGGATTTTTTTAATGCTAAAAATCTCTGCCATTAATCATTCTGGCAAGTCATTTAAGTCCATTTAATAGTGATTTTAATTTAATTATCTCTACTTTTGTTTAATCTCTAGTTTTTAATCTACTGTTTAGAATCAGATATAAAAAATATATTATCTTCCCCAAAAAATTAAGTTAGAAGCCGTTCCTGCTTTTTATTAAATACTTGCCTAAATATTAAAGAAATTAATGTTCTAAATATGTTTCTTTTCGCTCTTACATGTTTTAATTATGAAAGAAAATAGACAGTGAAAAAAGTGTGTGACATAAAATAACTCCATCAATTTAAATTAGTGTCAAAATTGATGATCTATGATTGATATTATTAAGATTTACCTTGATATTGTTTTACATTTATTTTCGTTAAACAAAAAGAATTTGCCTGATTTTTTTTCATTTATTTTCAAACCTTATCTAATTATGTATTTCGCCTATTATAACGTCCTATAAATAATAATTAATATTTAATGCCCAATCATTGTATTGGAATTTAAATATATTAATTAATAAATACATGCCTGCTTTCACTGGTACTAATAATAAGCTAGATTATTTCAGAAAAAAAGTTTTTATAATTTTTTTTTCTGTCACTGATTGCCTGAACGATCTTATTACATTCCTGTAATTCACACTATCAATTTTAATAAGCTCAGATTTTGATTAAAGTGGCTTTTTAATAGAATGTAGCTTAGCATATTTCAGCTAAATATTCTTCGCGTTAATAAAAAAAATGGTAAAAATTTCAGAATTGGAAATCTAAAATAGTATAGAGTACTCAATATAAGCAAAACTGGGTATTTGTTGAAATAAAATATCTATATCTCTGATACAAACAACTTCGACGTTGACTGCATTTGATAAACTGATTAAATGGTTCCCTCTTGTATTAAATTATATAACTATTGCGATAATATATCCTTTAATTTTTTTCCCTAAAAATAGTTCATCATGTATGAAAATAATTGATTCACAATTTGAAATCTTTAAAGGAAATAACCCATCCTCCATATATTTTATAGCAAATACACCTTATCCTAAAGTCCTCACAGCTCACTCTACTTTCTCGTATGCGCATCTCCACATTTAAAAGACTTTCAGTCCTTGCACAAAACGATGCTGGACATCAAAATAAAAATAAATGACGAGAAAATTAAATAGTATGGTTTTGGGAAAGATCTAGAAATAACTTCGCCAATAGCAGTGGTTCGGAATGCCCAAAATTTGCATATAAAATTCATGTTAGCTCTATGGAACAAATTTACAGGTAAAGCATGCAGTGAAACGCAGGGAAGAATCAATTTAGATTGAAACACGAAAGTATGTATTTTCAGTTTGACCTCATTTATCAACGAAAGCTTCATATATTATTCTAATTCTCAATTTTGATAGTTTAGTAATTTTGAAAACATAATAAGTTCTTATATTTTATCTCGTGAATTTTTCAGTAACCTAATGTGGAACATTCGTTTATTTGTTTTCCATTTCTCTGAGATTTATAAGGTCATATAAATCTTATTTCTATGTATAATTTATTTATTCAAAAAAAAATTAGAACATATTTTACATTTTTTATTAAGGTGTATGTACACACTTGAAACTCCGAAAATCGTTCAAATTAACGAATATTTTTTATTGCTTAATAATGTTCTCTGATCCTTTAGCTTTCAAACGATACCAAGATGTTGTCGATATTCGAAATATTTCTCGAGGTATAATTATTTTTCTTGAGGTGCTTTCATTAAAAACTCTAGTTACGGTGTTTTTAAAACTCATTTTATGAAGAATGATATTTTTCCACTATGTTGCTTCATTCAAACAATCATAACTCAACAAGAAATTTACCAAATACAGTTATTTATATATCAAAATAATCTGTATAATATAACGGATGTTTTGTGTTTCAATCAAAGTTATATTTATACAAATAAATTTTTAATAGCTGTTTAAAAGTTAAAATTACTGAATAAATCTCGCTTTTTCTATTCATCGTTGATGAAAAAATTGTTTAAAAAAAGCTATACATTTTTTATAACTTTTTTGAGGCAGACACCAGACAACTAGAATTGTGTGTCTGTACAAATTAGAATTTAAGATATCATGTTTCAAAAAATAGGCAAATTAGCTCATTAAATCTTATTTAATCAATTAATAATTAGTGTAATATGGTTTTTTCCTCACTGAAATGAGTTTAAACATATATTAATAACCTACTGTGAAAAAACTGGATTTTTAAAGTTAAAATTTAAAAAAAATCTTCTAGTGTGTACGTACACCTGACAAACAATGAATAAAATAATGTACGCATTTACCCTGAAAACAATAAATTCAAGTTCACACATTAATTTCTGAATTTTTAAGTATTTAAGTTTTAAGTATTTCAAATAAACATGCTAAGAATATATATATATATATATATATATATATATATATATATATATATATATATATATATATATATATAGAGAGAGAGAGAGAGAGAGAGAGAGAGACCTTAGCAATACACAGATATTATACAGTACATAACATTACGGAAAAATATTCGCATAACATATATATATATATATGTTTGAAGAATATGAATGTGAAATTAAAAATAAAACATATGTCCCTTGATCTATTTAAACTCTAATATTATTATAACATAAAGTTATGTAAAATTATATAAAGCATATAAAAAATATAATACTGTATTTAGTAGGTGAAACTGGCCTGAATACATCACTAAAGTAAATTGAGAACTACCTGTAAAAGAGGAATATACTAATTGCATGAAAAGGAAATGAAAATCCGCAAATCCTCGATACTTACTTTCATTACTGTGTCATGTAATTGCAAATGAGCAAAGCATTTTGGTAATTATTTTAAACATGTACATTGTATGAACACTAAACTGAATTTTTCTACATATTTTTAACTGTCGGATCTATTTAACAACAAACTGTCACTTGAATATTAGAAAAATATTAAATTAGTTTAATTGAGTGAAATATTTCATTGCTTAAACAAAGAACAAATTTTTCCTGCGCTGCAATCTAAGAGCCATAATAAAATCCAATGGTACAACATTATTTTCACTTTTCAAATACTTTTAAGATGTGGTATTAAACCTTGAAAATCTCAAAGACACCTAAGCAATATACAGATACTATACGATGCATACATAATATTACCGAAAATGTCGAATGTCGAACAATATTCTAAAATATTGTTATGCATGTTGTGCAATTTAAGATATAAATATCTTTGATAAACCATTAGAAGAAAAGATGATTACGACTAATTTCAGAAAATGTTTATTCAATAGCTGAAATATATTGGTAAAATAATTTCAGTTCAACCGTTATTAATAATAACTTTATATGGTACTGAAATAAAAAAAAAACTGAGAGAAGGCACGGTCAACTATTTTATATGATTACATGGAGAATGTTTCTCTTTCTCACTGCATGGTCAAAAATATTCAGAATATTCACGTTCAGTTTCAATACTCTTTCATGTGTAGTTTTTATTCATACATTGAAGAGATATAAAGATTATTTCCTCTACTTTCTCTTTGGCCTCTAGTACGCAAAAAAGAAGAAAAAAAAAAGAATATTCTCGTAAGTTTTAAAGATCGAAGAACAGTTGTTTTATTTTTGAAATTAGCATTCCTTAAAAAAATCTTATCAAATAAATCACCTCTCTGGAAAACAGTTTTTAACTATAAAAAAATCTATCCTAAATAACACTTGAATGAGTATTCTTTTTTTCCGTGATTGTCACAGATTTAATAATGTTTCCTTCTTTGTAAGGTTCTTTTGGAATTTATTTTTATTATACTTCTTTTAATTATCATCTCATTACTTTAAAAAAGATATTTCTACAGATATTCTAAAGAAATTTGATAACACTGAAAATACATTTGATGCTTACAAAACACTTTTTATATTCTTACTGGTAAAGAATACGATCCTATGAATAATCAACCAATTATAAAAAAAAACTCATTCTCTGAATATCAAACGATTTGCATATCATTTTTTATCTTTTTCTCTATAATTACTTCTAAAATATTTTTTTACCAAAATTAGAGATCTCAGATCCTGCAGATCACAATTTTGGCCATGAATTTATTAACTAAATTCCAATGGTTTAATTTCAATTCTTTATGGAAAAAGTTTTTTTTTGAAATAAGTATGAAATATTTTAATAAATAATAATTTAATAAACTAAGTTATAAAAGTTTAAATAATGTTAGTTTCTATATCGAGTTTTTAAATTCCATTGAGAAAAAGGCTCTCTTTTATGAACGTGATGAGAATCAAAATGATAATAAAAATATCGTAAATATAACACCGTAAATAGAATTACAAAAGTATCGTTTTTCTATTCATGTTTTTAAACTTTAAATCGCAAAAGATAGGCGGAAATATGCAGATAGCATTTCAAAATTGTTTCAATTTGATATGGTTTATGCTCGAAAGATTTGTTTGAATTGATGTTCCCACATTTTAAGCATATCATTCTTATATCTCGTATCCAAGCAATAGAAGAATAAAATTGTTTCTATTGAGAATATAACGTGATGTAGAGCATATGTTTGGAGGGTTTGGTAATGTTGGCATTACACAGCATATCCTTTAAATGTTGCATGTTTGTATCTTTAAAAATAAATAAATACTTTCTTTAAAAGCTGAGACTCTGGAAAGAATAAAGAATAATATATATAGTTTTTATTTAAATTCTAAGAATTTTTTTAATGAAACAAAAAATTTATCGTTTTTGTATGAAAATGTTATTTTAAAGATACTGTTTTATTGAAGATTTTTTAAAAAAAATATCTGTCGAATTAACTAACAAGTGTGTATTATAACTTCAATTCGTAAATGAATAAACAATTGATTTCACTCTAAAGTTATAATATTAATTAGAATGGAATCAAAATTATACACAAATAATATCTAACTTCTTAAAAATTTAATTATCTTTATGAGATGTCCTAATAAAAAATACATAAAATTAATTCAAGAGTGAAATAGTTGATTTGTTGAGAATAATTTTTTTTTTTCTAAATTGACTTTGAAATTTATTTACATATTTTACATGATAAACTAAAAGGAATTTTCCTAAAATGTTAATGGGTTTTATTTTAATACATTTGTTTTGACATTTTTTTTTCATTCTTAATGTTCATCTTTTATTAAAAAAATATTATAAAAATTCTTTCTCAGATTATTTTCTTTCGAAAAAATTACCACCAAGAATTGCAAGATCACCTCCCTTAAATATTTACTATTTTTTTTTTTTTTTGAAACTAAGAAAATTGGAAACTATATTAAGAATGAAGCGAGCAGAAAAAACAATGCCGGAAATGATTCTACTTTGATTATCAATGATTTTTTTTTAGTTGGAGTTACTGTTTTCTGGATATATAATACACTTTTATCATTTTTTCTTAGTGCATAAGTTGAAATATCATTTAAAATTGAATAAAAACTAACTAATTGGATTTATCTGTTTTTGATCTTCATGAAATTGAGTTATCTTTCAACATGTTGAAATAATTAAAGGTAATTTCTTAATCTCTTTGTTATATCATACGACCCGAATATAAATTGAATATCTCGAATGATTTTCAGAATATTTCTTCAATCTAAAATAATGAGACAAATATTTTCAATGAGGATAAATTAGAGATAGATCATTTATGATATGAAATTATGATTTGCCTTATTAATAAAGATAAGTTGTAAACTTTTTCAAATGTGATCAGATAATTTTTGTTTCTTCATATATGTTTTCCGTCGGTATGTATATCATAAAAATAATTTTCCGACAATAAATATTTTTTCACCCAATTTAAACATTGTTATTTGAAACCTAATTAATCGACTCACCAATAGATGGCGCTCGTAATGGAAACATATATTTTAAAATTCTTAGCACGAGAAAGGTATACTAATCAAATAGCTTCTTTAATAGAAAAAGTGAAGATATAATAGATGCAACATCAAAAAATAGTGAAATAGGTTATTGCAAAAGATTTTATTCATGAAGAATCCGTGTGATTTCATTTCATGATTATCGATTCCTTGATTTAATTATAAGTAGTTTCATTTCATATTAAACCAATTTCCCTGCCGTTTATATATAATAGCTCTTCAGACTCTGTATAAATTTGATGTAAATTCAGAAGAAACGAATTGTAACTTTCGTTTCAATAGATAAATTATGAATCATAATAAATAGTAAAATGTATTACATTCGTATATAATTCATAATAAATAGTTAAATATATTATATTCGTATATAATAGAAAATTTTCAAATCTTATCTAAAAATTTTCATTCTGCAATTTTTTAAATTATATTCATAAATAACTTTTGTTTAGTCACTTTATAATAATGAGACACTCTTTTATAGATTTATTATTTTTTTTGCATGAAAATATTTGGTTTAAACTTAAAACCTCATCAGATGTGCTATAATTTTAATATCCAATTTTGGCTTTTTGGCTTCTGTTTAATGAAATTGCATCATGTAATTAGTTTAAGTTCTTAACCATGATAGGTAATAATTGTTTTTTTCCTGTCTAGACAGTTCACAAACAGTTTAAACTTTTTTTGTTTTTTTTACAGTCACTTTTCATTGAAAGGGGTGTTTTCTAGTATTTCTTAGCTGATGAATAAGCTCTTTTTTAAAATTTTGATAAGTGATGGGCGTGGCAAATGAGATAAGGGAAATAAATAACAACGGCCTTCAATTTTCAGAATTATTATTATTTTTTTAATATTGATATTTAGGAATTGTTGATATTGTTGAAATATTTTAGTAGCCATTTCTATTCAAAGACTGATTAAAGGAAATAAGAATTAATTAATTAAATTAACTTTAAAATCATAAATAATCATTCACTTTAAATATTTCTAATAACGCTTATAAATAAATAAAAGTATCTTAAGACAACTCAACTAAACTAATTAGAACTTTATTTGTATTCTTTTACTGATCTTATTAGCACAAAATGCTCCACAATATTGCTGTGTAGTCTTGATATAACAATGTGAATTAACATAAACAATATAATACTATATGCGGAATGTCGAGACATATCATTGAGATATCATACTTATGATAAATAAGGAAATAAGAAAAGAATTTACGGAAAGTCAACTTGGTGTTCTGATTGGTTTACCGTCTATAATGTAATAAAATTGTCGAAGTTCAAACACTAAATATAATTTAGTTTGATGAACCGGACTTAAAAAATTGCATTCAGATAAAATTAAACTTAGAATAATAGTCTTATGCTGTTCCATAGTCAAATTAGTTATCTCAAAACTAAATTAGAAATGGAATTTTTTGGTTAGTTAGATTTCTGTTCCCTTTCAAAGAAACAAGAGGTATTTGGAGGCAGAATTCGTAATTTTGGACCTTGATTAAATGATGGTGTCGTCACCTGAGTCTGTATTTCCCTTATAAGCTATTATACCACACCAATGAATCGAAATTTGGGGCAAACTCATTTAAAATCCTCCGGATCCACATAATTGGTAGTCTATCAATGGAATCATATTCCGATTATGGTGTTCGTCGGTCCCGAAATTGGTATCTTGCCACCATGTCATCAGTAAAATTGGTGATTTTTGATTTGCTGTAATTATTATTAGTGTTGATTACTCTTTGTTGAACTTTCATTATAAAGAGAATGAAACTTGCAAATTGATGATGATCAGATATATCTTTTTATATAAACTTCCACAATATATATATAATTAATGAATGTATTAAAAGCCCTCCGAATTTTTATATATATTTTCTATTTTGAACAAAAATGATACATTTCTGGTTTTATAGCAAATACAATTGCTGCTTCAAGTTCAACGAATCATAATTAGAATATTTAAATAGCTAAAACTAAAATTTCATTTAAAAAAGGATTCAATTAGGTTAAAATACATTTGCTGAAAAAAATATAGAATTTTATATAAAATATGTAAATATATTAAAAGTAAAATATTTTCATAGATTAATTTTTTCTGAAATTTCAAATAGTTTACTTTTTTTCCTACTAACATTATTCGAAAATGTTTTTAAATTCGTACATTAAAATTCTTATGAAAAAATTACAATTAGCAGATAAATATTTATTTTTTAAGAAAAATAAATGTGATTGAGATAATTATGTTTTCTTAAGAGAAGGTACATATATATTTTTCTCTACTTTTTTTCTGAGTTCTGAGCCCTTTTGAAAACTTTTCGTATATAATATAGTTTTTTCTCTTTAAGTGAAAAAAAGTAACGATTCCGAGAAAATAATCTAAAGGTTTTAATATCTATAAATAATAAATACTATCTCAGTCAAAAAAAGTCATTACTCACATCATTCAAAATAAATCATAATTCTTGATAGGCAAAAAACAGTTATAAAAATGCTCATATTTGGACAATAACATTGTTGCAGATTTCGGTTAAGATTTTGAATTATAAGAAACTTTAAAATTAATACTTGAAACTGGGAAAGTCAAGGAACATTTTTTGACACCTTAAATGCCAGAGGGACTTGCCATGTAAACATCATAGGAGAGGGAAGAACTTTTTTTATTACTTAGAAAAAGTTGTTTGCCGACGGTTAAAGTTTATAAAAAGGGTTCCTTTTATTTTTAACGTAACTTGTTCAAAACTTTGAACGAAAATTTGTCTTATCGATTGGAGTTTTGATGCCTATCATTTTTTTTTCCATGAAAGTACTTTTGACTATCTTAAAGAATGCATTTAGCTAACTATAATACTAATTCTTAATGTTAATAATTATTTGCTAAAATCTTATTATTTTACAAAAGCGAAAATTAAAATAAAATAATGTTAATCTATTTTTAATATTAATTAAGATATATAGTGAAGTTTAACTACACATTTTTTTTTGTTTGTTAAAATACAATAAATAAAATGTATTCAAAAATTGATCAAAAGTATTTATTTCTTTGAAATAATTAAAAATTTTATTTCGATTATCCCTTTTTTAAATTTAAATATCTCTCCATCGAAGAGATATCTGCATATGACCGTAATCGACTTTCGTTTTTCACTTCTTCAAACTCATTATCAGCTAGCTCTCAAGCGATTAATTCTTAAAATAACAACCAAAAATATATAATACCTTGTCAACTTAATTTTAATAGACGAACTTATAATGTATTTCAAGGAATTATTTCCTGCCTTAGTAAGGACTAAATTAGAAAATTAATGAATTAAATGAAAATGCTTATTTTAATATTTTTAGTTTTGATAAGAAAAAAATCATGAGTTTTAAATTTATAAAAAAGCTTAAAATAATTAATTTAAAATAATATCTGCCTTTTAGTCAAAAACAGTAAAAGTTGTTTAGTTAAAAAAAAATTATGAAAAGTTATTTAATTTTTTTTCATGCGTAACTCCTAAAAATTTTAAATCTTTATAAATAATATTTTCCTTTATAAATAATTGTTCAAGTTACTCAAAGTGCCCCCGATATTTGGCTGACTTTTTGGCAAGAACCAACAAAAATAATTAATTGAAATGTTATGCATTTCACCCATGCTCCATTTGAAGCCAAACGAAAATCTCGTATGTGATTTTATATATGATTCAAAAAAAATACATACAATTCAAACATGTATAAAAGTGGATGTGTGTGTTTATTTAGTTTTTGTTGATTATATGAAAAATAAATTTGTATCCAAGTAAAATTATTATTTTTTATTTTTTCTATTAATGAATAAGAAAAATTATTTAATGTACATTTAGTTAATTATTTTTACTATCTAATTGAAATGTTTTATATGTTTGAAGAAAGACAGTTTCTTGTTATTTATTTCTTTGTTATTCTTTCATTCTTTTCTCCTTAAAAAATATCATATCGTTTATAATAGAACAGATATTTCTTTTCATATGTATCATGCTTTTTCTCTCTAAAAGTTTACTTTGTATTTTTTTCAGACTATAAAGAAGGAACTTATTGGCGACCTATCATCTAAAGAATTTTCCTTACAGATGCTTCATCAGATCTCTTTTAATGATTATTCAGTGTCCAGAAAATATCTACTGAAGAAGGAATATGCAACAATATCCAATTACTTGTTGAAATTTTAAACAAAAATATATACAATTATTTACTGTTTCGATTTTTAACCTATATTATATTGTTATAATTATTTTTAACATTTTATTTTTTTCTGAAATAAGTAGGAAAATAAATGATAAGCAGTTTATTTGTATAATTTAAATAATTTCTTGCCCAAAAATTCAAAATGAATGGTAACGAATACCTCGATATTGATGCTGAAATACAGGAAACACCCCCTATGGTAGAATTTGAAGACATATCTGACATCTTGAATTCTAATCTCAGCCTGAAATCTCAGGCAGGTATTCTTTGCAACAGTTCTTTGTTGAGCAATGGTACTGATTGCGGCAACATGTCTGATTATGATTATGGCCGTCACGATTACAGTGACGCTTTCGCAATGGAACATATACTCAGTATAGTAGTTCCTATTCTCTTTGGCGTTATCGTTGTTGTTGGTCTCTTTGGCAACGCCCTTGTGGTGATTGTGGTTACTTGTAACCCACAGATGCGGTCTACTACCAATCTCTTGATTATTAATCTGGCTATGGCTGATCTCCTCTTTATTGTATTCTGTGTGCCTTTTACGGCTTGGGATTATGCTCTGCCTTACTGGCCCTTCGGGGATGCCTGGTGTAGAATCGTACAGTATCTGGTAATAGTTTGTGCTTATGCCAGCATATATACGCTCGTTTTAATGTCATTAGACAGATTCTTGGCGGTGGTCCATCCCGTCACATCCATGTCAATTCGGACTGAAAAAAATGCCTACATTGCCATAGGACTCATGTGGGTTGTTATTCTTTTAAGTTGTATCCCAGCATTGCAAAGTCATGGAGAAATGTTTTACATGTTCGCTTATACCGAATATTCAGTATGTGTTTTTCTCGCTACAATGGGATACAACTATGCAGCATTCCAAATCTGTTTCTTCTTGTCTTCTTACATTATTCCATTAGGATTGATTTTCTGTCTGTACATGCTGATGCTTAAAAGATTGTGGTTTGGCGTTGCACCAGGTGGCCACATGAGTGCTGAGAGCGTTAAGTCTAAGAAAAGAGTTACAAGAATGGTCGTAGTTGTGGTGGTGATATTTGCATTCTGCTGGTGTCCAATACAGATTGTACTTGTGCTAAAAAGTGTGAGCGCCTTTGAGCTGAACCCAGCCAATATAGTCATACAGATTACATCACATATCCTGGCATACATGAATTCTTGTGTAAACCCTATCCTGTATGCTTTCTTATCTGATAACTTTCGCAAAGCTTTCAGGAAGGTGATATATTGCAATTCTAGATACAATCGACCTCAGAGAACCACACATGAGAGAAATGATCGAGAAACTGGCACATGCGCAACAAAAACAACAAAAGTTGTTAATGATATAGTGTAAACTCAAGTTGCAATGATAGGAGATTGTTACACTGTGGTAAAAGTACAATAATTTAAAAAAACAAAAACACACAGAGATTTCTCGAGTAAAAAAAAGTTTCAATATCCTAACTAAATTAAATATTTCAGTTTCAAAACTATGTTTAAAATTTTCAACGATAAAAATTCCATTTAAGTTTTGCCAAATAATTATCTCTGATACGTAATATATCGTATTCCAAGATTCCAGAATAACATGGTTTTCGAAGATTTGGTATGAAAACACCAATTGAGACTTTATTTCTTATTTTTTTAAAGTATTATCTCAATTGTAATGCAGACATATTATTCAATTTACTCATTCTCTCTCTCTCTCTCTATATATATATATATATGTATGTATATGTGTGTGTATAAATGCATGCACATATGTTTCATTTATAATTTCTGCATTCATTCTTTTTTTGTGTAATGTCCATAGAGATACAACGGATGTTTGTTTTTAAATATTTGTTAATGCGTTTTAAATGTAGCTCAACCAATGTTTTAAAAATTTCATTTGTTTTTTGTTAATAGTATTGCATGTAACTAAGCCTTTTTTTAATTTTATGATTTACGATATTCATCTTAACATTCAATGTATTTTTTTAAAATTTTGATCTGTTTAAATATATTTTATATCAAATATGTTAAGGGATCCAATTATTTTGACATTAAAACTTCAAGTTTATGCATAATATTAGCAGAACATACATCTGTTTTGTATAGAATCCAAATATTTAGTTTCGAAACATTTTGTTTGATTCTACATTTGGTATTTATTCAGTTTTGAAGTAGTAACAATAGATTTTAAACCGTGAGCTTTTCAGATGAGTATATTAGAACATTTCTGTATATTCATTTTCTCTTTAGTCAAAACAAATGTACATTGACTGAGTAATGTATAACTGTATTCGTTTATAACAATAAGTAAAATATAACCTTTACAAACTTGTAGGTAGAGGTTCATAAAAATGTCTTAGATTGTGTGTAGAAAAGAACCGAATCTAATGTTTGTTCAATGGATTTATTACTATTCATAGATAGAAAGCAACTTTTCTAAAGACACAAGTAATTATTTTTTTATGTTCCAACTGTTAAATTAATATTTATAAATTTCTAAAAGATCATTCTATGAAAAACAGATTTAAAATACTATGGAGGAGAAATGCATATTTTTGTGTCTGTTTTTAATATATAAATTATTTATGAAATCATATTATTGTACGTCCATGTAAAGACAACTGATGTTATTTTGATCTATTCTATTTTAAATATTCTTGTTCTGGCATGTTGAAATTTTAAATACTTCAATCGATTCTAAAACTCTTTAACAGCTTTTTTACTATCATCATTCTGAACTGAAATGCGATAGTAAAAATATGCGTGATTCATTGATGTAATTAAAGGGATCAATTAGATAGGATTGACATCTTTATTGAATTAAATTAGAATCTTGGTAATTTTGCTATATGACATTACTATTAGAAAATCTATTCATGATTAATTATTGTTTTATTTTTATGTACTATGAGTTGAAACATTACAAATGTTTAAAAATTGTTTTTTTTTTGTTTTAATTAATGAAAACTGGAATTATATCAGAAATACATAAAGTGAATTTATTCATTTTTTAAGTACTAGGATTTATAAGATTTTGTAAATTACATGTTTAAGTTTTTTTTTTTAATTGAATCAAAATAAACGAAATACTTTTTTTAGAATTAGGAGGTATTTTTTCGGATGCTAAAATGTCAAGATTATACTGATATTTTCAGATGCAATTATTTATATAAAATATTATTCTAAATAATGAATGAAAAGACACACTTCTTACTTGAACAATACGTGAACATTTAAGCACATGAACTAGTCTTTAAAATCTCAAGCAAAACTTGTTGACAGCAGTTAGTTCACTTCATCTTCATATCAAAGAACATTCATATATTTGTAAAATTTTTCTAAAAATAATCCTTGCATGCAATTTTATGTTTTACCAGCACAACATTTCCTTCTTAAGCAGATTATGTAATTTCAATAAAAATGTAAATATTCCTTTGAAGGAAAAATATTTGTATTAGTGATTCTTCGTAAAGATTTTCTTGTCTATAGGGTAGAGTTTTATTAATGTGCTGTATAGTAATGTGTCTTATTTAATTGAATTAATCTGTGTTTGTGTATTTAAATTTGCTATTAATTAATATATATTGCATGCATGTTAACGTTATATGAATAATTATTAAAGCTGGAAGAAGATATGTGTTTAAGGGGCTCCACATATCTCCTTCTGTAATACATGAAAAAAATTCATATTTGTATTAGATTAATAGCATTCTATATATGTTTTGTGATTTTTCTTTTGTGAATTTATCTCAAAAAATAAAGTGTTTCCTCCTAGCAATTTTGGTGATGCGTTTATTTCTTAAAGAAAGGTATTTTTCAGAAAGTTATTTCCATTGATTATGCTGTCATAAGCAGAACTAAGTTTAAAAATTTAATAATCTGTTTCATCAACGATTAAGAGAATTATAAAAATGTGTCTCAAAATTTGAAGAAAAATTCCGTATTTCTTCATATAAAGCTATACATGATTATGTCTTTTTATTCCATCCACCTTTAAATCTAAATGGCTTAGCAATTTTAATGAAACAGTTTATATTTTTCTAATTCACAATATATATATATATATATATATATATATATATATATATATATATATATATATATATATATATATATATATATATATATATATATATATATAAATTTAAATCAGTCTCATTTTAAAAATACCTATAGAATGTTTAATTGGAATGTTTAGGATGCTTATAAGACATTAATCACATATTTCATTTTTACATTTTATTGAAGAGCAATTTAGGATAATAAATGACACTAAAGTATAAACGAATGTGGATTCAGAATAACTTTAGCAATTTAAAAGGAAATTTAAGTAAAAATTAATAAATATGTTTATGACTGTTCAGATAAAAGTACAAAAATAGTAAATTCCCTGCTCATTTATATTCACTTTATTTGGATTGGATACTAATAAGTAGTAAAAAAATATTTAACAAAAGAATGAGTGGTGTAAAATTTTCTTGCCCAGCCTTCGGAAAAGGAGGATAAAAAAACGATAAACATTCTACAAATGGCATAAAAATGTCTTATATTATTAAAAAAATGGGAAAAATTATTATTTAAAAAATAAATAGTATTAGTAAGGACATTCTTTTTTTTTTAATTTTAAAAATGGTACTCTATGTCTTGTATTACAAAAGATTTAATTAGAAAAAGACATTTTATTGTTTTAAAATTTTGGAAAATGAGCTCTCTACTAGAAAATGAATAAAGGAATTAATAAATATATTTCTTTACAAATTTCTTATTAGTTTATTTATAATAAATGAGCTTGCTATATCCTATACTTCGTTAAGATTTATAGTTGATCCGTAACTTTTCTAACATTTTCAATTATTTTTTTTAAATTAAAAACTGATTAATCAGATTAAAAATTTGATTGAAATTTTGACTAACTGAACGAAAGCGCGAAAAATCAAAGAATTTTGTAAGATACACACATCATTTAATTAATTTAAATATTTCTGCTGCTTGTGGAGTACCAGTATTTTACTTCCTCTACATATACAGGAACCAGAAGCCATTACCATTTATGCCTTTTTGAGGACTTTAAACACCTTTATAATAGCATTTCTAATTATCCTTTTAGTTATTCACTTACTTTAGCATGTGTGATAAATATGTCTACTGTTAAAGAAGGAAGCAAAGAGCAATACTGATTAGAGTGATATTTAAATAGATTGTGGTGACTTGAGAATATTAGAAATAATTTTTCTTTTTTTGGAAAAATTGAAAAAAAATTTCTGTTCCCTTCATAATACTGTTAAAAAATGACCTTAGATTTAATACACTCTTAGTGTTAGTGTTGTTAAACTAATAATTTAATAAAATAAACTACACTCAAGAATTTTTATTTTTTAATCTTTTCTTACATTCCTTAATTTTTCTAGTTGAAATTTTTGCAGCCTAAGGGTAAAAAAAATTCAGTACACAGTTAATATAACTGGAAGTAGTTCACACACAGTCTCTCAAGTATAGTTAAGGTGAACGCAGCTAACCGGGTTAACAATGTTAATAAAGTATAATAATGAGTGCAGCCTCTTGTTATATATTGGGTTGGCAACTAAGTAATTGCGGATTTCACTCATAGATGGCTTCAGTTGAATTTTTAGGTTTGCAGACGTAGTACAAATGTAAAACACATTTTGTTATTTGATAGTTGGCAATTCAGCTGTCAATCAGTAAAAAAAGTATTTTGATCGGTTGAGTAGTTTTCGTTTGGAGTTCGTTGAAAAATGGAAAATCAAAGGAACATTTTCGTCATATTTTGCAAAGGGAAAAACGCATCGCAAGCTCATAAAAAGTTATGTGCTGTTTATGGTGACGAAGCCTTAAAAGAACGGGAGTGTCAAAATTGGTTTGCCAAATTTCGTTCTGATGATTTTTCACTCAAAGATGAAAAACGCTCTGGTCATCCAGTTGAAGTTGATGACGACCTAATCAAAGCAATAATCGATTCGGATCGTCACAGTACAACACGTGAGATTGCAGAGAAGCTTCATGTATCACATACATGCATTGAAAATCACTTAAAACAAATTGGCTATGTTCAAAAACTCGATAAATGGGTTCCTCACGAACTGAAAGAAACGGATTTAACGCAACGCATTAACAGCTGCGATTTGCTAAAGAAACGTAATGAAAATGATCCATTTTTAAAACGACTGATAACTGGCGATAAAAAATGGGTTGTTTACAACAACATCAAGCGGAAAAGATCGTGGAGCAGGCCAGGTGAACCAACTCAAACAACATCAAAAGCTGATATTCATCAAAAGAAGGTTTTGTTATCAGTTTGGTGGGATTACAAAGGAATTTTTTACTTTGAACTCTTACCACCCAACCGAACGATCAATTCTGATGTCTACATTGAACAACTAATGAAATTAAACAATGCAGTTAAAGAAAAGCGGCCCGAATTGACAAATCGAAAAGGTGTTGTATTCCATCATGACAATGCAAGGCCACACACATCTTTGGTCACTCGGCAAAAATTATTGGAGCTTGGTTGGGATGTTTTGCCACATCCACCATATAGTCCTGACCTTGCACCATCTGATTACTTTTTGTTTCGATCTTTACAAAACTCCTTCAATGGTAAAAATTTCAATAATGGTGATGATGTCAAATCGTACCTGATTCAGTTTTTTGCTAATAAAAACCAGAAGTTTTATGAACGTGGGATTATGATGCTGCCTGAAAGATGGCAAAAGGTCATTGATCAAAATGGGTAATACATTACAAAATAAAGTTATTTAGTTCCATGAAAAAATTGTCTTTGATTTTCTAAAAAAAAATCCGCAATTACTTAGTTGCTAACCCAATATAACTTACCAGTTGCATGAGTTAAGGATTCGTCATAAATGGAAATTATGGCATTTTCTATCACGGTTTTAGTGCTCAAAGCATTTTGGAGTACATAATTTTTAACACAGACAAAAGTTCTAGATTATTCTTGTACAACATTGTAGATAGTGCTATTGCAAGACTATAAACTATTTGCTTTGGGCAAAACCGTCAATAACTAGCTCAGTAATAATCTCGTTGTTAAAATGTACATCGATCTTCGAGTAACTGAAGAATGACAGACAAAAGTGCATCCAGAAGACAAAATAAACATCTTTCAATCCATGTACCTCAACATTACCCATTAAAGCGCAGTATAGCAATGTCATTTGTCCATTTAATCGAAGATAAATTTAATATTTAAAGATGTCATTGAAGTGGTTTTTGTTTAATTATATTTAGAAAAACCCATCTAAACTCATTACTTTTAACCTTTCTATTCTGTTCGCATTTATTTGAGCCTTACATTCCAAGGTAAGCCTTGAGTCAATTCCTGAATTCAATACTAAATTCATGGAATCTATTTCTCTATGTTTTCAGTAAACATTTTATTTCAAGATAAATAAGGATTGTTTTTATGCAATAAACATAATATAATTGAAAAATAATGCAGTAATTAACAAAGAAAATGTATGCATCGAACATGGAATATCTATATATCAGAGAATTTTTTTTTAAATTTATCCTCCTTCATATTTTCTATTTCGATAAAAAATATACTACATGGAGCTTTCAGATATTTCTTTTATTATTCTTACCCAATTTATTTAATCTGTCATCACAGTTTTACTAAAAATCTGAAATACTCAAGCTCAAATATAAGTTAATAACTGAAATTGGCGTTAAATCATTTGATATTTTACCCTGTGTTCATTCGACTGTGTTTATTTCACTTGACCTTTCATTTCCTGAAAGTTATAGACTTACCATTTATTTTTAATTTGCTTGATTCTTTTAATAAAGAATCTTTTTTTCACTTTATTTTCAATCTACTTGATATGTACAGAAAATAAATGCACTGAGAGCAAAACTACTAGAAAAGTTATTATAATTTATGATCAGAAATAATTGATTTCTTTTCTTTTAAAAATGTATTCAAAATTGATCTTAAGTAACCACAGCTTCTCTACAAATGTTCTGATATAATATCGCATCTAAATTTTGTATAATATGTTACTAATTGCTTTATAATGAGGAATTACGAACATGAAAGTGAAATTTGTGTACTTTTTTTGGAAATGTAATATGTAGAAAGGATTTCCTTCGTAAAGTAAAAATAATTGCTAAGTATCTTTTTGCTAATCTTTTGAGAAGGAAGTTTTTATTCCTTTTTCTGATAGTACCAAGCATAATAATACTAGAATAATTTTAGACGCTGATTAAGTTAGTAGAAAATGATCGTATATCCCACTACACCCTATAAGTTTCTACGTTAGACCGCTAACATCTTGCGTATCTTGATTTTTTTTCTTCTGAATTTCATCAAGTCTCTTTTGCAGTATAAATATATGCAATTATAAATTTCGCTATCGCTTAAATACAACATTGTTATTCCATATTTAGATGTTTTTCGTGATAAATACTGTCGTCCACCACGAAGAAAATTAATTGATTGTCACTTTTATCATTTTCATATACAACAGTATTGGCTGAAATTCTATCCATTTTTTTTTAATCTTCAAGAACAGAAAAAGATTTATAAGTAGAACATTATTTGTTCAAGAATGGATTTGTTATAAAAAATAATACATTCCAAAGTTTACTTTTATTCTTTCAAGTTGAATTAAAATATACAAAGCAAAATTGAATCACAGTAAAGAGAAAACAGTATCAGTCGCATTTATATGAGCAATATCATCATACTAATTTTAACAAATTATAGAAACTATATAAGAAAAGAAAGGTCTTTTCAGAGATATAACATAACATCCCCACAAGCAAAGAATTAACAAAATATCTATATCAAAATATTGCATAGTTTCTATATGACATAAAATAGTTTCGTTTTTCATTAACAATTAAAGCACGTTTTACATCAAATAGCTTCAAATAGAAAAGCAGGTTTAATCAAAACTTCATCTTAGATGAAAGACTAAATTTATCTGTAATCTTGTAAAAATTATTAATGTTAATACTATCGTATTAGTAAGGTTTGTCTAAGATTAGTTGGGAATTCCCTAAAAGATTTAATTATAGTTTCAGACTGTAAAAGGTGAATATTTTATTTAGAAAAGTCATCTGCCCGTCCTAGAGAGCTTAATTTGTTTAAGGTAGAATCGATTAAGCAATACAAGTCTTTATTATTCCATCAAGGATTTAGTGGAAGGTCAATAAGATCGTACATAATTTTTGGATTATAAGCAAACAGTTAATGGGCGGTAAGTGAATGGGACAATTTCTGTATAAGTAAGAAAATGCCTGGTATTTAAAATGGAAAAATTTCAGGAAGGCCTATGTTGTACCGAGCATTGTTTTCAAATGTTTGATATAGATGAATTATTTAAAATTATCAAAAATTGTGGCAAGACAATTGGAAACCATATTTAAATTCATTTATTATTATTTACTGTCCTTTTATAGTGGCAATATGTTTCCTTTTGACTTGTTCCCATTTATAGCTTAATTTGGATGTACATTGATTAAATTTAAAATAAGTTCATAATTATTTTTATAATGTATTTTCTTCTTTATCCCTCAGTTTTCCACGAGTTTGTAAAAGTGTTTTCCACATACTGTTATACTCTAATATTATTCCTTAGATGGACACCTCAGATACGTGAACTAAACGTCAAAATCATACCATTGAGATTTAAATAATGGTGTTGAGTTGAATTATCTTCCTTCCAATGATGACACGTGCTTCCTGAGGGAGGAACCTGCTGCGGTTGATGACAAACAAATATGTCATATCCAATCACTTGTAATTACAGCGAAGAGAGCATGCCATTATATTGTGGGTGCTTGGGCAAACTTTAAGTAACTTACTCTTGGTTATTATTATAGTGTTATGTTGCATTGCACTTTACTGAATTGCGCATAATAAAAAAAATTGCTTCATTCAAAAAACTTTTGATTCTGTTTCAGATGATTTTTTATCTACAAAGTGATTAAAAAATTTCGGATCTAGATTAATAATTTTCACAGGAAGCTTTCACTGACTTTTTCAGGAATCTTCATGATCCTCAGTGACTTACTTATTTAATTAAATATCAAAACAACAAAAATCACTTCTAAATAATCCTCATGTAACTTCTGAAGGAAGCATTAATCTGACCTAATATTTTGTTTTATCCGTTTTAAAAGTTCATCAAAACATTTCATTAGAAAAAATTCTATTAGCATATTAAACTAATGAACAATAATGTCAAAGGCTAAATCCATATTCTCCAAAGTAGCTCTTAAAGTAATATTTATTGGAAGAATTATCTTCTAATTAACAAATATTATACACCGAAAAAGAAAACAAGAAAAGATAAGAAGATTGAATTAATTGATTTTTATTTTTCACTTGTTCATCGTTTTTTATGCAATAAAGTATAATTTTTTATAAGTAAAATAAATCTGGTATCTAAAAAAAACTACTATAAAAATTCCTTTTAAGATTATGCAAACGAATTATAAAGAAAACAAGTTTGAATATCAACTTTTACATTTTCTTCTCGTTGCAAAATAAAGCTATAATATTAATTAATTTTTTCCACATATTTCAATAGGATTTGGAAATAAACAGGAAAGGAGATTAGACTACAGGCCTTTTAAGCATATTATTCGCTATATACATGATAATATATTGGTAAGAATATGAAAATATATTTTTCCACTAATAAAGATTGCACTGTCTGTTGATGTTTATATCGTCTTTTCAAATATTTTTTTGAAAGGATACATTCATATATATATATATATATATAAAATAACTTTTAGTGGCAAAAAAAGTTTCTTATTTTCTGCATCAATCCAGGTTTGCAAAAATATTAAAATTGATACATGAGTTTACTAAAAATCATGAACTTAAACAGTAAATTTATGACATCTATGTTTTTAATAATTATAATTATAGTAACACATTATCATACAATTATAATGGCCATTCTAACATTCAGTTAGTTATAGCTTTAATGTCCTGAATAATTAAACGTTGATATATTATTTAATTGCTGTTAACTTAATGTTTCGTTGAGGGTGTGAACTTGAAGCAGTTAAGCAGAATATACATATCAAAGATTATTTCTTTCTTCAGTCGATTTTTAAGTAGAATTTGAGATTATTCATTTAACATACATTCATTAAACATTCATTAAATTCATTCATTATTATTCATTACATTCATTAAACATACATCATTATTCATTACATTCATTAAACATACATCATTATTCATTACATTCATTAAACATACATCATTATTCATTAAACAAACATTTATAATTAGTATTTTTTAATTAAACGTTTTAATTATTATTATTTTTTACATTTTAATTTCCTAATCTCTTAGAACAACATGGCAATTAAGTTTTAAGTTTTTTTCTGGATTTCAATTTTGTATTTCAAAATAAGATAATTTATCAAGATTTCAGGCAGCAAAGGGACTGTTCAAACGATCACTATTTTAATAAGTAAAAAAGTTATACCATCAAGCATTTTTTTCAAAAATAAATATGTAACTAAAATAATAAATTCCTTTTTCTGTAGCAGAATTGAAGCTTTTTGCGATTTCAGAAAAAAATGGGAAATATTTATAATAAAAAGATTTCATAATATATATTTATTTATGGTCGATTAAGTTGGATGTGTGATAAGTCCTTTAACTAGACTATTTTATAAGATTCTTTGCAAAGACTTCATTTTAAATCCAACTTCAATGCAAAGGCATCCATACATTTTGCATATTATGTATAAATAAGTAGAAAAATAATCTGATAAAATGTTAATATCAAAGTTTACATTGTTCACAAAAACATTTTTACACGGCTATCACAATGTCGCATTCACTTCAATAAATCAACCTCTTTTCTAGTCTCTTCTACTACTTGAATCTCATGTATATCTTATGTACATTAAAGATAATATTTCCAATTCATTGAGAAAAAATTGATACTATAGTCTATGTTCCTCTATAAATCAATGCATCAACAAAAATGTGAAATTCATCAAATAGAAGGGTTCATTTTAATCTTTGTACTAAAAGAAACGAGAATAGGAAACGTAGAAACATAAATCTAAATGGAAGCATCAGAGGAAGAAACTCGTTTTCCCAAATCTAGAAAAACCTTTCTGATTGTTTAAGAATCAGATTACTTTCTGTTAACAAACCAATTAACCTTTTATGTCCAGCAACGTTCTTGGAACGGGTCAAATAAATGACAAATCCTCTAGAATTACTAACCCCATGAGCACCTAGTTTCAGAGATAGAATGTATAGAAGCAAGTATTGATTCTTGAGGGACAGCAACCTTCGATTTTCTCGTGAGAGAATCTATGGAGCTCTATTGATTCCCAAATTACTAAACTGCAAAGTTTCCAGAATTAAGACTTCAGGGTTTCGTGGCTGTTAGTGGCATTTCCAATATACCAGAAGCAATTCTAGATCTCATTGAAGACACAATTTTAGAATTATTTATTACTAATTTCCTCTGACCAAATTTAGTTAGAAGTAATAAAAGTAATTTAGGAAACAATGTAGCCTTACACTTTCCAAATTATTCACCTCTCCGGCCGTCACTAATTAAAGCTATATAAGAATTGTATACAATTTCTATATATAATTGATTTTTCTTATAAGGCAATTTAAAGTTGTTTAGGAAACATTACTTTTTCGTATAAAAAATATAGAGGAGTTAATTAGTTATATTAAACGTCGTGTTTTAAAGCAACAGTAGAGTTAGTTTGGGAGTTAGTTAAAAATATTTCAGTGTCCAGATGGGTCTTGCAAATTTGTTCTTGTTAGCAAAACGTAGAAGGATAATCTTGCATTCGTGTTTAAAACATGAAATTATATTTAAAAAAATAAATCAAATAATTTTGAATCTATGAAAACATATCAAAATGAAAATTATAAAATTGCGCAGTCCCTACGCATTGTAAATCTGTACTAGATTATTACTAATCTATCAGTGTCTGCTACATTTCCACACTTTATAATTAATTATTGTAATCATTGATAAATCATGTACCTTTTTTAAATAATAGCTTGTTTTTAATAGCATTTCTTATTTGGAAGTTTAAAAACTGTTATTCATAATCGTAAACTTCACAAAATTAACAAATAATTCTTTCCGTGACATTTCCTAAGTAGTTCGCAAGTAAAAATGATTAATGTTGTCGAATTTAACAGTTTCCCACTCCCGAAGACGCTATTGTGATGACTTATTTTCCAATCTCTCTTTCTCTAGTAGCAGTAGAAATTGGCCAAAAATTCAGCGGTCCAGTGCAGAAATTGCCCACTGTATTGAGCTCTGTAAATAATAAGAGAGTAAATCACATCTTATAGCCGAAATATGAACTTGTAAATTTATTGACATATTTTTAAACTCTCGATACGTCTTGAAAATCTGCAGAAAATTGGTGATGAAAAATCACTGGGAACTATAAAACACTTCACATAACAATACTAAGATCTTAAATCCCTGAATCTTTTTTTAAACTTTAATGTAAATGCATTATGAGAATTTAGGGTGAATGGAAGTATTGTCTGACTCACTAGTCAGACAATACTGACTCACTAGTCAATATTTATTTGATTGTAAGGGAGTTATACACATAGAAACTTTTAGCAGGATCGAACTTCTCTACAAAGAATTTATTTAAGTCCTTAAATTAATTCGATTTGGTGATGAGTCCCTAATACATGATTCGATAAGAAGTAATCGATCATATCTTTGACAGGATTTATCATTGATGTTCCATACTAATGCACTGCTTCACTTACCTTTCTTAATGTAAATAACCTGTTAAAAAATTCTGAAATTCAAAGTTTTCTAAACGTCCTTATTCTTGCGACCTCATCTCAAGTGCCTTCTTTGGATTTTTTTGATTAAGGGACAGTGATTCTGAAACTATGAGAAAAACAATCGGGACAGTGGTGAACATAGGAAAAGGAACCCAGCAAAAGGTCATTTATATCTTCGCATTATCGATTATGAAAATGCATTAAGATGCAACGGATATTTACATGAAAAAAAATCAGATAAGTAAGTTCTATACATGAATATTTTTTCGTAAACAAATAAGTTATAAAAATTTTGAACTTAGTATTATTATTTTACATACACTTTTGTATCCGATTTTATGAACTAACATGGTTACACATGAAGTACTCAATTTTGTCAAAAAAAAAAAAAAAAAACTTTAGGATTTTATTTATTGAAACACATTGATGATAAACTTTTTTCTTGATCTAGTTTGATAATGAGCACGATTGTAATCAATTTAAAACCTCAATATTCAATGAATGCATTTAAATTTTTATGGAATTAAACAGTATGTAAATAAGAAAAACCCTATTGATTTCCTAAAATCAAAAGGTCTTTATCTCATTTATGTTAAAACTTGTTTAACAATTTCTAGGGCCGTGGGAAGTATGCTTTCCACCAAATTTATTAATCTTTGTATGAATTTATGTAGGTTGGCATAAGTTCTGACAAATTTTTTTAGAAAGACAGAAACTTAGATGCTTTAGTTCTTTATCTCACACAAAATGATGTGTCTTGATTTGTTACTTAATTATTAATTAACCAAATTAAATTTATCTAATAAGCTAAATGAATCCCTTTTCTTATTCTAATTGAAAGCCTAAAAATATTTTAACATAATATGACTAGAAAAAATGGCCCTTTAAAGGGTTAAAATTGTTTCTAGAAAATGCATAGCATGATGCTCACGTGATTAAAATATCAGTCTTTTTTTTAAATGATAGGTTATCTTTATTCAAGTTCAACTAATGTAATTTCAATAATTTTCAATGAAACATATGCATCTCATTGGTATTTTCTTTTTTCCCACTTACAAAATTCTAATGACATCTGTTGTCTTAAAATAATCAAAGATACATATTCTCTAGTAGACAGAAGCATGTGTACCGAAAATAAATGTTTCTAGCTAAAATCAACCATGTCATCTAACGAAAAATTACGGAATTCTCAAAGATGACTCAGTGCCAACTGACATAATGTGAGTAACTCAATGCCAGCAGAAATACAGTGAAGAGGGGAATGACTAATTTTGTATACCATTGGAGAGGCCATCTATCTCCACTAAACCGAAAAGCAATCCCATATCATGCTTGCAGTGCTTTCACCATTATCAGATACAATCCTATAAATAGAAATACAAGAGCATTTGGATAGAGCATTGGGGAGGATGTCACCAGAATAGTAAACGTCCCTTCTATGAGAAATGCTATCCCTTTAGAATAATGTACTTTCTCCCAAACGAGTAAACAGAGAGTGACACTCAAAATAGTATAGTCAGTATCATAAATAGAACGAAACGCTAATTAGTTACTTTAAAACCTAATTAGTTGTAAAAAGAACTAATTACTTGAGATACCAGAAATATAACCGTAACAAGACAATATTTTTCCGAGTCAAATATATTATTCAGTGATGATAATTGTAAAGACACAGTTAACTAATTAAGAATATTTTCTTTATGGGTTTCAGGCTCGCTAATGTAGACTTTTTCCTGAATTTAGATCTTTAAAGAAATGAAACCAGTTATAATTTTGAAGCTTCAATATTATTCACGAAAAAGTAATTCCTTTTGGCAAATTCTATTAATTAAATGATTCGATAGAATAATTAAATTTCTAATAATGGAAAAATTTTGTTTAAAAATTGAAACTAAATTTAATTGAAAAAATTAGCAAAAAAATTCTTAATAATAAAAATATTAAAATATTCATAATGAATTAAAATTCCAATTTAAAGATAATCACGCATACACATGCATGTGTGTGTGTGTGTGTAAGAAATTCTTATGGTTATTCGAAATTGAAAGTTAATTATACTAATTTTTTAATTCTGATAATTGAAATTTTGATAATCGAAATGAAATTTTTACTAATCTTTAATTTTTGTTTAAAAAATGTTTCAAAAATATGTTTTCAAAATGTTTCGACATCTCATAATTACCTTCCCATGACACATTAAACATATTTTAGGAAGACCGAGTTTGTGATCAACTAGTATGCTAGTATGACAATTATCATATTTATTTTTAAAAATATATTTTAAAACATTTTATGTAAGACCGTAAAAAGATGATTTATAACTAAAACAATCGATTTTAAATAATTCCTTTACACCCAATCAATCGCTTCTGGTAATAAATTTAATCGTAATTTTTAAATATAATGATTATCTTTTGATACGATATCAAAAGAATCATAATCGTAGATATTTAACTGAGAAAACACTTTTTTATTCTTTACCGTTCAGTTACAATCATTTTGTTGAAGGATAAAATAATTAGTTGCAACCATACATGAAAATGTGAAGTTGAATTAAGGCTTCATACATAATAGAAACACTTATTTTGTTTTTGAGATATTCTCTATTTAAATGCTAAAATCTATATAAAAGACAAATTATATATTCTAAAGGAATAAATCATTTAATGATATATAAATTAAATTGTTTAAAAGTCATGATATAATATCTTGCAGAAGCGACATAATTGTAAGTTGATATTTATATGGTTATTTATAAAGGAAACAGTCGATCCATATTTCCGAGATAGATTTTTGACATTGAAATGACTTAGTAATTGCGCCTGATGTTCAGTTTGCACAGTTAAGTCAGCTGGCCAAAAATTTCATGCATACTCTCTAATAAAGATATTATTATAAAGAACATTTTGTATAGCATTGGCTTGCTATACTTAGGAAATATTAGCCTTCAGCTTGAATGCAACATTCTTACTGAATCTATCACGTGATCTTAAGAGGTTTTAAGAGATCAATCCCTGGTATGAGGATAATAGTATCAGAAAATTTAATGTGTATTTTAGACTTGTATTTTAAAAGGATTCAAACCAAAATTTGACAGAGAACTATAAATGTAGTCACAAAATCACCATCAATCTACGAAATTTGATATGGTTAAGTCTTTGCGTTTTCAATTCGTGATATTTACGTATTTCTGAAGGTACATACCGACAAATAGCCAATTCTCGATGAACTTGCAGTAAAATATAGTAGCTATCTACTCAATTGACAGTGAATCTGTGTACTTAATTTTATTAATCTAACTCTCTTCGTTTTGTAGGTATCGTCTTAACGATTATCTAGTTATCTAGTTAACGATATCTAGTTAACACGATATTAAGTTAACACGATATCCCTCTGAACAGAGTTTGCTCAAAATTTGATAAAAATCTATAAATTTAGTGTAAAGACTGTATCTCAAATTTCATTCGTCCTGCGCAAAGCAGTTTTGATTTATCTTTGTCTCAGACAGACAGACTGACAGACAATCAGACAATCAGACAGATAGATAGAAAGAAGGAGTTTTTTTAATGTGTTTTTCGAACTCGAGAAACTAAAATGTGGAGATTCATCAAGATGCTTAGCTCAAATTTATCACAAAACTTTCTTTGTACATCGTATAGTTAAAAGTAAAAAGTAAAAAAAAAATCTAATTTGTATATGAATTAGGTAAAATTTTGTAATTAGTAAATAAATTAGTTTGAAAATATTGCCGAATCACGAATCTAAGAATCAAAACTTCTCTGAAGAAGAAAAACACATCTTTGGAATTCCATAAAAACATTAATTTGAAAATAATTTCTGCTCTAAGGTGTAAAACGATTCGCGATTTTTACACCAAATTTGTAGATTTGTATCAATTTGAACTAAGTCCTTTCACAAGAAACAAGTCTATTTATATGTTTGTCCAAATGAAAGTGAAAACAATAATTACGATGAGTAATGCGCTTACATGAATAAAATTTTGAATAGAGTTGAACATGTAAAGAGTAAATCTGTATCAAATTATGAACCAAATCCGTTGAACGGTTGACCAAATGTCATTTTATAAGATCATTTTTATGCAAGCGTCTTACCACTGGGTTTTCTCTGCAATTTCTTTACTAAGGTTGTAAATCGATACCAAAATTTAATTAAATCAGATGAAAAATATTCAAAATGCATGCTCATATTTCTTGTACCATATTATTTTGTGTCCTTGATGAATCTATGGCTTTGCCCAAGGTACAAATTTCTTATAGGGAAGAGAGACAGTAAGATAATATCAATTTTAAAAGAGAGTACACAAGAAAACATTCGATGAGACCTCTCCCATTGATTTTTTCCTGCAGGATGAACGATGGATTCCAAAATTAAATTTATTTCGCGCATATAGCATATATACTATATACATTAATAGAAAAATATTTTAAATAGTATGATAGAGATAAATAGTATGTTAAACGTATGTTAGAGATTCATTTCGTCGTAAAGAGAAAAAAATGAATGAATTGAAAGCACAAATTTTTATTTAACTTAAATCTAAGAAGAAATTTAAGGTATGGGAATAAGTCATAATTTTTTTTTTTGAAAAAACATTCGAAAAGTGTTATATATTTGAATATTTACATAAAAAATATTGAAAAAAACATCTATGAAATCAAAATATACCAGTTAAGTGCCAAAAGAATTTCAAAAATTAAAAGAATAGCATTTTTTTTTGTATAAAGCAAAAGTCTTCTAGTTTAGAGGCTTATCAAATGATTTGCTTACAATTCTGCAGATAAATTAAGGAATACAAACTCTACTTTCTGAACAAAAATATAAGTGCTTCTATCAATTCTTAAAATATTAACTTTCGACTGATAAATAACACGAAAGTTTCAATTTTTTTTCCTCATTATGAAGCACTAAAACTACCATAAAAAGTTTTTAAATGAACAGATTACTTATTCTGTAGCTCAGAAACTTTAGAGCATATTGAAAAATTATTATACCAAATTTGAACAAAGAATATGCATTAGATTTTAATTTATGAAGTTTTTCGTTAACACACTCTATTATATTCTATATTTGAGAAAGATACAAAATCGCATTAAAATGTATATAAATGCAAAAATAAAAATCAGGGTAATTTTCCAAAAAATAAACAAAATTTTAACGGTTTTTGAAGAAAACCATAAGAATATTTAAAAAAATCAAAAATTCGTAAAAAAAATCGACTTTTTAATGCAGATAACTTGAATGCAAATTTTTTACGGTTTTATAACGAAAGCATTAAGAGTAAATCATATTTTCCCAAAAATAAATCGACAATTCGGCAAAGTCTCCAAATTTAAAATACATGAATTAAAACTCTCAATTTGTAAATGGAGTAATCACTTACTCGACATTCGATATCTTTTGTATTTGGAAAATGAGTGAATGTTTGAAAAGAAATATAATGAAAGCGTAAGTATTTCTTATGTGTAGAAAAACAACTAAAAGAATTATATATGAGAAGTTCATTATCATAGTTTCGTTACCAAACACAACATTAACAAGTCTATAAGCAAAGTTTGAATTAATTACAAAAAACAATAATGGAAATAAAGCAAAATAAAATTTTATCGATAGCAATTCTCTTAAAGAACATTCCAAACACACACATTGCGATAAAGGACACAAATTCCCAGACGTTCCGGAAATCCTTAGATATGGGGAACTAATAAAATAAATGCAAATAAGGTTAAATACGCTAACCTTTGCTTCAGCAAGAATTTTGAAGAAAGAAGAAACAAAAATAGATTAACATTCCCTCAAAGAAATAGCATAGGAAACCAGCTATATGAAAAGTATTCAGTGAAGAATTAACTATGACTTGGTATCAGTAAATCAATGCTAAAACGTTAAATAAAAATGGAAGAAAGTAGAAATAACCATTAGTAGAAATACTCAGTTATAATCACTAATGATTTAAATATTAATATTATAATATATTAAAATATTACTCAAAAATTTATAATTCAATATAATTTACTGTGACAATTACTATGTAAAAATTCATTAATTAATATTTTCAAGAAATGAACATAAAATCTTATTTTAGCAAAATTCGAAAGAAAGTGCATGAAAGAAAATTTGTAGCTAATAATTATTGCTTTTTTAATTATCAGATTATCAGTAAAATAGTTAATATGATTAAGTAATTAAAAAATATTTTTTATAACCCCTGTCAATATCATGTTGACAGTATGAATATATGCAAAACTTAAGAAGATACGAGATCATCATATATCAAACAATAATTTATTTTGATTAAAATAACTACATTGATTTCTTGAATATTCATTTTAAAAGTATGAAACATTTTAGACCTTAATCGAATTAGAATTTTACAATTTGAAAAATATATAAAGGTAATGAGAAAATCTATAAAAAGACTTTTTGAATTCACATTTGTATGTAATAATAATATAAATTATCATTATATAATATAAATTATATATTGATGATAATATAAATTATCATAAAATAATCATTAATGTCCTTTTTCACAATTTGATTTGTGCAACATTTTAAGACTGAAAAAACAATTAAATACTTTGAATTTATATAAGATAAGTCTGGAATCCTTTAACATGAATATTGACCAAAATATTGTATTTAAATGAGTGATCTCAGTTGTTCAATTTATTTCCTGGGAAAATTTCTAAAGTGAAGTTGCTCTGGATACCTTCCGTAAATGAATGAACCAAAAAATAATTGTAGGTGGTTTACTGCAAAAATAATTGTAGGTATGTTAATTGTAGGTGGTAGGTTAATTGTAGGTGGTAGGTTGCAAAAAATAATTGTAGGTATGTTAATTGTAGGTGGTTACACAGCAACTTTTAAAAGTGTTTTTTATTCTTATTGCAGAATTTGTTGCATCAAGCAACCAACTGGCTCGCCTGGAATATTGTTTCAATATTTCAGATAAATAATTTATATATAAATTATATAAATTCTCATCCATGGTTTCACCTAATTATTTGGTATTAAATCCGTGTTATTCTAATAGTCTTACTAAAATTATGTCTATTGTGTATATGAATCTTTCTAATGACCCAACGACAAGTATTATAACATCAGAATGCCATTATGTATTATGCACAATGATGATGCTATTATGTATTATGCACAATGCTAGTAGATAAACATTAACGTTCGATTAATGTTTATCTCTATCTTCTATGCTTCGCAATATTTTCTTGTTATTATTATTATAGCTTTTAAAATATGCAATAATTTTTATTTATCTTTTAAACTATATACACATATTTATACATATTTAAACATGATACTCTTTTTTCAGCTTTTAACAGTAGAAGACAATCACACGATTTAATATTTTAGAAATAATTAAAACCGTTTGAATTAAGGTCAACGACATAATATATTGTTGGAAATTAGAAAAACAAAATATTTTTAAAAAATTGTCAAACTTTAGGAATATTTCACGAAACTATTAAATTATAATAATTAAAAAGATATACTTTTTTAAATTTTAAAAGGACGCCCATTCTATTTTTAATTAATTAAAATTTAAAATATCGCTCCGAGGTATAAATTCCTTTCTTACCAAGATGCGTTTGTGCCGAATTTAGTTGCTGCAGATAAAACGGTTTAGGCACACTAAAGCCAGCACATACAATTCATCTTTATTAGTAGTAGAGATTTAATCTATTAAGATTGAAAGTAATTAATAATAGCATTTAAAAAATTCTAAATATGTGTTAAAAATTTGAAAAAGTCATTCGATCAGAAACATGAAGTGACCTAATGATATCCATCAGAAGGAAAATCGAATAATATCGTTATTAAAAAATTAAATGTGTGCACACTGATTAATCTGCATTCTTTTATTCACCATAAAATAATCTACTGACACTTTCTAACTTTTCTTCTTCTTTCTTCGGTCTTCACACTTTTTCAGAATATCATAATAATCTGTGAATTCATGCATGAGAAAGATTTGCTGAAAAGATTTCAACATATTTATAATTTAATTAATATCCTACAAACAAAGATAATAAACGACAAAACTGATAAAATAATAAATGGAATCACATGGATCATATTTAGCATAATTGGCGAGGGTTTCAGCTTTAAAAAATTATTCTATTTAAAGATAACGGTATTTGAAAAAACATCTGCTGAATTTTTAAATAATTAAAATAATAAATATAACTTCGCATTACTCATTCCTTTTTAAACAAGATGTGTGTGAGTCAAATTTGGTAGTTGAGGTCAAACAGTCTAAGCACACTACCATTTGCATACATAAATCCTCTTTATTATTAGTATAGATTTAATATATTAAAACTGAAATTGTTTAATATTTGCATTTGAAAAAAAATGCGCGTATTTGTTATAAACAAATTTTTAAAAAGCCTTTTCAGAAAAATAAAATGGCGTAATGATATCCATCAATAGGAATATTGTTGTCAAAAATTTTAATGGGTGAGTACCGATTAATCTGTATTCCTTCGTTCAAAATCAAATAACCTATTATTAAGTGTACTCCAGCTTTTGAAGAATATCATAAAAATCTATGTATTTATGCTTGAGAAAGATTTGTTGAAAGGATTTCGACATATTTGGTAGTTTTATTGCTGAATTCATGGCCTACAAAAAAAATAATAAAAGAACAAAACTGACAAATAATGAACGCAATCACATATATCAGGTTTAGTATTATTGGCGAGGTTTCAGTCTTTAATGAAACATTCTATTTTGAGATAATGCTATCGCAGAAATAGAAACCGTAATATCAAGGAATCGGTTCGTCATTCCTGCAATGAATGTTGCTGAAATCCTCAAGTATAAAAGTCGCAATTTTTCTTTCAAACACAATTAAAGTTCTTTCTTCTGACAGTTTGATGTGCTTTCTTCTTTTCTTTTTTAGTGTGCTTTCTCTCGTTCTTCTTTATTGCCCAAAAATAAACGCTCCAAAGTGTTTAGAGGAAATCCTAAATAAAACAAAAACACTTTGAAATTCATTTTAGACATCTTTTACTTGGAAATGTGAAGATTGTTTTGTAGTTTAGAATATGACTTGGAATCTTTTATATAATAAAACTGCATCATATATATAATTTATATTTATATTTTATTTATGTTTGTATTATAGGTAATATAATATGTAATGTAACTTTTGTACACCATTCATATTCCTTTACATCCCTTCATTAATAGAAACATTTCACTTTTTAACCAAAGTAGTAATAATTAACAGTTTTGCTTGTTAAAAATTATGATAATTTTAACCATTTCTATTACCGATATTCGAGATTTAAGTATCTCTATGATATCAACTGATTTTCAAAATGTTCCAGTTCTTTTATTCTATTAAAACTGAAATTGCACTTCTTTAAGCATCTTACAGAATGTTTCATGCAACGATTATTCAAATCTAGAACTTAATTTCTGCTATGGAGTTATAATATTTTTTTAATTTCTAGTTAATGAAACCGTACATTTTTAATTTATTGTATACAAAATTTAGAGAAACTATTGAAAGCATAAAAAATAATCCGAACTCGATATTTTGACGAATCACGTTTCAAGCCTCCATCCATTCGAAAACCACTTTCTTAATATTATGTTTGTCTACCTGTCTGTGAATCCTATGCCTTAAGCTAGAAAGATGAAATTTGTTATATATATTTTAGTAGTTTGCAGATTTTTATCAAATTTCGGACGAAATCTATAATAGTCTGACTGTTCGAGTACAAGTGGATTCAACAACTACAAAATATAGAGATCACAAAAGATAAAATTGATGGTCAGGTTTAGCATCAAAAAAGTAGTTTCTTATCAAATGTTGAACCAAATCTGTTCAATAGTTGATCGTCTGTCCGACTTCACCTTCGCATGCATAAAATGAATTATTCATAGACGCACTGACTTGAATCAATGCAATTCGATAAATCATGTTTATAAATATAGTTCTGTGCCAAATTTTAATTTCAATCAACTGGAAAGAAGGCATTCTAATTACATATTCAATTACGTCAAATGACATATACGTTACGTTAGATTCAAATAAAGTTCTAGATTCACATCAAAGATCTATTTTTCGTAAAGATTGTCTGCTACTGCTATTCAAGACTTTCGTGGCCTTGTCGATGATTCACAGTTTATAAAAGGAGTTAAATAAAGTCTATATTGGAATTTTACGAAAAGACCAATTTTGTTCGTTCTAAAAGGCGATTAATATTAATTTTATACATTTCAAGATCGTATCATTTACAATAATTAATAACAGAATGTAAATTCTCTTTCATTCTCCAAGTTTTTATCAAAATTATTCAGCTGAAATACCATACTGAAATGACAAAGATTGAAATTTCTTTCATAAAAGAAACTACTTAATTGATTAACAATTATTCCTCATGGAATACAAACATTTGAAAGAAAAAGTGAATTTTTTTATGAAATGTTTTCTCTATTTATTTAATTCTTTCGGTTTTCTTAGAATGTAACTTAAGAAATTTTTTCAAACTTTTGGGTGGGGTATAAAATTTTGGAGTTTTTATATTTTAGCTTAAACATTATTTTTTTAAAAATTAGAATTAATAAACCTTCATTTTTTTAGTTTTCTTAAAATTCTGAAGGTTTTTATAAATAAAATAACATAAAAAAAACAATAATTCTCAAAACGATGCAGAATGTAATTATGAAAAAAAATGATAATTTATCAAGGTAATTTCCAATAAAATTACATCGCATATGCAATAAACCAAGAGTAGAAGATTCCTTTATAGATATGACGGCATCCCATAGATTTTAGATAAATCTGAAAAGAAAATTATCACCAAGAAAACAAAATTTAATCAGTATTTGTATTGAGGTGAGTGAACCAGAAGGTGAATAAACCAGTGTTAAAGACAACCTCTTAATGTATTTTCAGTTATAAATAAAGGATATTTCCAAATCCGGTACTGATAATTTGAATATGTATGGCCAATAATAAATAAAGGAAATTTCCAAATCTGGTATTGGGAATTTGGATGTATCCTGTAATCGCCAATCATTTTAAACCAGCCGTAAAATTCATGATAAGAAAGCATTTGTTTCTGGCAATTTAATTCATAATTACGAAAAAAAGATCACTTTGAAGATTTCTGTATGTAACATTTTGCTCCATTTAATTCAATTTTCTTATACTATATAACAAATTAATGCGGAGCATCCCGTATATAAATAGGGTTGGGTAACTGATGCCGGAGTTTGGGGAATAGGGGCACAATAAGAATAGTAACCCCGAATTACTAAGTTAGCATACTTTGTATTATTCTGTGTAATAAACGTTAATAATATATAAGGCAATGGCTTAATACAATTAAATCGGCATATTAACATTGCTACTATTTTACTTTTCAAGACGGAAAAATGATTTTCCATACCAGGAAAGCTATTTTAGAAACAGAAATAGTACAGGTTTAGACTTTTAAAAGGTTAATAAAAAATAAAAGAAAGATGGAGAGCACTCGATTGAGATAAACAAAGTTATATTAGTATGCTAAATGTTATTACGATTCAGATACGAATTTATGTACTACATATTCTAATCTTGCAACAGAAAATGAACGAATTTATTTATTGATACATTTTTTTTATTTATTGGTGTTTTCATTCTCTATTTGAACCTTTGTCTCAAATTTCAGTGAACGATATATCAAAACAAGTATAGTCATATTAAAAGACAATATGTTATTTTTTTATAATTATCATAAATATCCAGGCAAAATTCCTCCTACTATCCTGGCACCTACTATCCTGTAACCAATATAATTTTCAATTTTTTAATTGAACTGAAACATATTTTGATCTTATACTAGGAAACGTTTAGCCAAAATGTTGCTCATTTTTTTATGTGTATTTCTCTAAAACACATTACATTTAATCTATAGGATCGTGTAATGCATTCAATTATAAACATTCTAGTCATTTAATTGAGTGAACTTTCCACAATTCAGTACTTGCAAATAAACCGTTCTTTTACAAAAAAATTAAACAGCTTTAAATGAAGCATATGATTTATTTTCATATGGTTTACATAAATCTGCTTTAAATTCTGCTGAAGATTGGTCTATTGGTGACTGCTGTAATTGGTATTAATTTTTTTTTGAACAGAAATTATGTTTCGATTAGTAAAAACGTTGTATTTTGTTTTGATCATGTGTTCTCTTTTAAATAAGTTTTAAAGCTTTCTTTAGCTTATTATATTCTCCGTTTGTTAATTCATATTCATTGTTTTTAGCACTTTCAGAAAATACATTTTGGCCTCGCACAATGGGTGTAAAAAGAACAAAGAAAAGCAAATTTATCTTATATTAAGAAACATATAATTTTATTGAAGAAACATAAAGCAAATAAGAATATAAAATAAATGTAAATACACAATTTAAAAATACTTTTACACATGCATTTGACATATAAAATATTTGAATGCCTGTTTTCCTTTTCAGAATTTGCTATGAAAGTTTATAAAAGAAAGGCATTTATCATAAAACGACAAACATTTTTTACAAAGGTTCTTTGACTTTTCCATTCAAGCCATCTTGAGTTAAACTTTTTGCTGTGAGAAAATAATTTTTTTTTTACATAGTTTGACATGTGCAATCAATTATTGTTTCAATCACGCTTTTGAAAATGTCTAAATGTGTGTTTCCAAAGCTTTGCTTCTAACAGTATTATTAAGAATTATTTAAAAATTCTAAAATTTGAAAAAGAAGCTTCATCTTTTATTCAAATTTAATCTTACCAATTTTTTAATTCAATATAAAAGTTACTTAAAATTTATCATTTTTTAATATTATTTTTAAAGCTAATAACCTCTTTTTGTTATTATTATTTAGGCAGGTAATTGTTATTTTTCTATTAAATCAAATGTAAGGAATTGCAATTAAAATTACGGACATCATATCACCTAAGGTTTTGAAAGAATTGTAAGAATACATTTCTCGATACAATGTTTACTTGTGGACATTTTTCTTTCAATTTTTATTTTTCGTCCCATAAATTCTGCTAAATCATAATGATATATTCTCAAAGAAATTGTGTCAGTTTCTGTTGTTTATTTTTCTGCTTAATGCCGTGATACAAACAATTTCTTTCGATCTATGATGTCGTGATATTAATATTACAATTACATAATGGCCTATTAATAATGAAATAATGTTGGAGCACAAAGAAGTCTTATTCACCATGCACTGCAACTAACTAACTTTTTGTAGACAATACAATGCAAATGCTTATAATTTTCAAATCTACGTTGATTAAATTACATCGTCCGAAAAAAAAAATACAGTTGTTTCCTCTAAACAATTGTTTGCAGTTACCTATCTGTACTACTTAAATCAACACTCTTTGATCTCAGGTAATAATTATAGTCACTGTTTTATTAAATATTCATTTATTCTCATATTTTTCATTAAAAATTAAAAGGGGATTATAGATGAAAATTACTGTACCATACCGGATGTAATTTCCGCTGCAAAATCTGCTATTCAACAATATTTACTTTCATATCTAAAAATAGAAGTGTTTCAAAAGGGACCAACAAATCATCCGTTTAAGATTATTATTATTATTATTAATATTATTAAGGAAGAATATGTATTTCTTTGTAAATTATAAAGTCTTTATAATAAGTTTTTCTTTAAAACGGCATATTAATACATAAGATACAGTTTTTATATAGGCGAAAAGCCACTCAACGATTTTCTATTATTTTTATTTATTTTCCCATTTTTAGTTAAAAATAAATTTTATATAAATTTTAAAATAAAGTTTATATAAATTTTGTCCCCATCTTATTCATATTAATTACTACTAATTAAAGAACATTACTTTTTTAAATGTATCAAGAAAGCAATCATTTAAACAATAATACAGTAATTTATAATTTTCTGTCAACAAATCCTACTTGTGTGGGGGCCACTTATTTTATGGCAGGAAAATAAATAATTACGTTGTCCAAGAGATCAATTTTCTAATAGTTATTTGCTTTCTTTTGCTGTTGATTTAACAAAATTCTCGCAAAAATTCTCTTTTCAATCAAAGGAAGACAACATGATGTGATCCATTGTGTATAATATGTGAATTGTAGAATAAGAAGCTTAACTAAATTTTTCAATAGAACTTTGTTATCCTCTGTTTTTTATTTAACATAATTCTCACAATTTTCGAACAAAGAAAGCCAACCTCCTTGCTATGATCCATGGTGAGTAATATGTGAAATGTAGAAGAAAAAGTTTGCCTAAAATTTCCATCCCCTTCTTTGATATAAGTCAGTGTGTTCTTCTATTTAATCCAAATTTTATAGAATCGATTTCAAAAGTTTATCCTATTACAAATGATTTAATAATAAATTATTGCTAAATAACTGAATATTTATTTATTTACAGCATATCGCATCTTAACTGAATTTTTTGTTTAACATGGAATAACTTTTAACATAAGATCAAAATTTCAGTCCCCCATAAAGAAACATAAATAATGTCAAAGTAACTTATCCTTTACATTGTAAAAAAATCGCAATAATCAGCGATAGATTAAATGTGAAAGGCCATGAAAGGTGATAGATCTCGCCATAGATTAATGACTTCGAGCAATTTTTACGTGTTTTAAGAGTACATTCTAGCATTTGTGCTTTTACAGACAGAATTTCATTATATGGTATACGGTTTCTAGCGGAGTTTTATTCGAATAGTTATTTTTAAATACATTTGAATAATATTCAGAATAGTTTAACTAGATTTAATGAAACAGTATATATTTTCTTCATATCATCCATCTGAGTTGTCATCTATTTTAGAAAGCATAAACATGTCAAGTTACATCATTTGAAAAATATTTAATAATGTATGATTCATAAGAAAAAATGTTTCCTCTAAACGATTTTTTATATTTATTTAAGGATTTGCCATTGAATAAATTTTTCCGGATTCTATTTGCAAGAAATTTAAATAAATTTTAACATAGCTTGAGATTCTGACATGGACTTGTTGGAGTGGTATGTACACAACATGAATCGAGAACTCAAGAATTTGTTAATCTTTGATTCTTTAAGTGTTTATATATATATCAATTTTATATGTTCTCTACGAAACAGCATTGAGCAACTTATAAATATTTCAAAATATTTTTTTCTGAAACTAAAAGTAGTCTGTTCTGGATTAAAATGAAATTTCAAATATGGCAGTGTGGATATCGGATTCGATATAGTTCCGGCTAGTTTTCAAAGCAAAAATTATGTTCTATACTTTTTATATTAATAATAATCTAACAAAATTAATTTAAAAATAAAAAAAACATCTTAAATATCATTAAAAATGTTTCGGGGTGTAATTAAATCAACTCATTTGACAATTCTTGATAAACAGAACTGTATGAAGATTCATTTTTTATATATTTCCTTCTTCTTTTGAAATCCGATATGGTAGTTTATAAATATTTTCTTCCTTTTTATTTCTTTCCTTTCACGAATACATATTAATTTCAAATCAAGAAAGTTTCCAACAAGCTGTATGTTCCAATTCTGCCGATCCACCACTCATTCTTAAAGGTCTTAAAATGCTTATGATTCAATGTATTTATTGATCAATGTTTTCATTGGTTATGCTATCAAGTTCCTTACATTTCTAATCCTCCCCCCCCCCCTAAACTGTTCATTCGATACTATACTGTGCAAGTTACAATAAGAAATAAATTTATTTTCAGCCCACTATATTTATATCGAATTAGCATATTACTAGACACAAGGAGATTGAGTACTAATGCGACAAACATGCAGTAGGAGTGGAGGACGGAATAAATATTCTGTATACCCACAATACAGCAAGGCAAAAAAAAAATGCCTTTTTTGCCTAGAAGAGGGTGTTGAATGAGAAGGTGGTGCAAGCCAGACAAGAATAATTTTGCTGCAAATCACTTCTGAAATTTTACTATATACCTCCTTATCTGGAGATTTTTTAACCTTTCCGCTAGAAGGTCAACTGGTATTTTACGACGGACATGTTCTTCTGTCTCTAAACCACTTTATGTAATCCTACTATCTGGAACCCCAGCGAATAAATGGTTAGACGTATCCTCTCATTCCCTGACAATGAACCTTTTTTAAATAATGGATAGTTCATAATTTTAATATCTTATCAAATTTTATAGATAACTCCATAACACTTTTCCCTGTCTTTTTATTATGATAAAGCAAAACATTTTCCTAATTGGTTATTATAGTCGGCTTCCTTTATTTTTGGTTATTCTTGTAACTTCCTACTTCCGCCGGTAAGGACTTTGTAGTTTGTTTCAATAAATTTAGCATAGTCACTGATATATAGTTATTATAACTTCCCTGATTATCTGTTTTGAATTTAAAGGACGTAAAATGAATTATCGATCACCCTGTGTGTGCGCGTGTTCTAGTGTGCGTGCGTGTGCCTGCGTGTACATGCGTGCGTGTTTATGTGTGTTTGTGTGTGCGCTTGTGTATATGTGCGCGCGTGAATAGACATTTAACTTATACTTAATTCTCAGATTCTACTGAATGACAATTATTCTAGCTGAGCAACTATTCTAGTACCTCTTAACTATTCGAGGTGCATTTACATTTTATTTATTTGGTGTCACATTTGTGTTTGGACATTTGGATATGCATTTGAATCAAATGAAGCAGAGTTTCGTAAACATGGGAAAGTAAAAATATTTTTCAACAAAGCCAAATAATGAACGAACTATATAATTATTGTCCTAAATTTTAAATACTGAATTTTATTTTGTTATTAAATTCTAAATTTCTAACAAAATTTCCATATTTGGATCTTTTCCCACCTTTGATGATTTTTTTTTCTTCAAAACATGATCAATAATTACATACTTTTAAATACTCAAAAATCTTTACATAATTTAAAAATATTTTACTAAAACTTTATATATTTTGGTAAATTTTGCTTTTGATTTATTTTTAAAATAAGCAGAAAGAATAAGTTTAGTGATAATGTAACTATTCATACTGAGAAGATCGACTATTCATATCAGGAACAAATTTCAGACCAGTTACTTTCCTGGAAACAAAGACCCACCAGAATTTCCATACATTTATTAAGCGATAAGTAATAGACCATCTATAGTATAATTATTAGTTAATAAATATATTCAAATACATACTCCTTTTAGAAAAAGATATTCCAATATACTTAAATATCAATAGTTCAAACACTTAATAAAAATTGAGAGAAATATAAAGCTTAAGAAACTGCCAATCAAGTTCATTCATTGTCAAACAAAGTGAAAAGTTGGGCGGTAGAAAACTGTCATAAGCAAGAAAGATGAAAGGATAAAGAAAATATCCATTGTTAAGGGCTTTTATCTCAACAAATCCTAATCCTTTCACTTACACAATCTGAACTGACAATTTTTGAATAAGTAGATCTGATGTTTAGTCGTCGGCATAATAGGGTAATGAATTGCTTTTCGCTACCCTTCACAAATTTCCGAGGAACTCTCAAAATATCTTAAATACTAGAAGGGGCTGTTATTTATTTTTGCTAAAATCCGAAATGGTGCATGAATTCAGCTTCATGCTGGTAAGGTTGTGAATTCTAGACATGATTCCACAGCAGATTCATCCTGTATATGCACATGTTTCATGTTAAATCCTGCAAAAGATCAGAGTTTGCCTTACTCGTGCGGAAGGAAAGTTTGCTAGTTTGATTTCATCTTTGTTCTCTCTCTAGCCATAATTCAAAATTAAAAATTCATCTCAAAATAGTTCTTGTGCATCTACGAAAGGAGACTAAATTGAACTATTAACCTAATTTATGAAACAAGATATTGATAACTGAAATCATATAATTTTGTTCATTGTATGATATTTAGTTAAATAAAATGTCTTTATCGAAAATCGTTTCTCTTAAATGGTTCGTCTTACATTTCTTATCCAGGGATATCACAGAGCCTTAAATTTTATATTATTAGTTAAAAACAAATAATAATATAAAATATATAAGATTAATATAAAATATAATATTTATATATTACTTTAATATTTTTTTAAAAAATATAATAAATATAAAAAAATCATATTGAAATATAATAAATTATTTTAGAATATATGTATCAAATATATTTGATTCATATATTTTACTTTATAAAATATTAACAGTAAATGAATTATATCTAATTTAAAAGGTAGGCTATCATTCAAATACTTTAAAAGAATAATTTAAATCTAATAACGATTAATATTAATAAACGATTTTAAAATAAATTTATTATGAAAAAGTAGTTTGCTCGAAATTAAAAATGAAAGGTGTAGACTGCAATATATTATTTTCTGTTGACAAATATACTTCAGTAATGATTTTTCATCCAGGAAGAAGGGCTCAATTGATATTTTTTGAGATAAATGTATTTTCTAATGACATTTTTAGAGCATTTTGATGATGTGAAGTCATAAATTTTCTTGGAACTTCATCAGATGATTTACGATATCTGCGAATTAGTTTCGTATTAATTTTGGATATAAATTAAAGAAAATAAAATATTTGAATGTAGTTTGAATTTATTTCATTCGAAGGATGAATGCGAAACTTATTTCGATATAATTAATCTTCAGAAACCTGAAATTACAAATTATATTTTTCAGGAATTTAAACAAAGACATGACAAGAAAGGCTTTTAAGAAAACTATAATAAATTTTCATTTTTATATTTACCAATAAATGATTAGGAACCTAATGATATTGTGATTAATTTAACACTGACAAGCTATTGTATTCAAATATAAGAATTAAGATACATTTAAAAAACGATATTTTACATTTAGATTTTGACGATTATTTTAAGTTCTCCAAGTGTTTTTTTTCTTTTGATTTATAAAATTCTACAACTTTAATGCAACTTCATGCATTCAAAATAATACAACTTCAAGATAATTTCTGATAAAAAAAAAGCATTAATTGTTGAATTGTTGATAACAATAAAAAATTATTTTTATTTATAATTTTAGCAATTAATACGATATATATTTTTGCTTATTTCAAGACACGCATTAGGTATCGACAATAACAATTAACAGCAAAAAATTTTAATTATTTTTGCCTAAAAAATAAAGCTGTTATCAATTAATTTAGGTAACAATAATTATTATTGTTGTCAAAAGAATGATAGTTAATAACAATAATTTTTTATATATTTTTATATAATTAATGCGATATATAATGTTACTTATTTCAAGAAACGCATTAGGTATTCTTTTTTAACTATTAATTTTTCATGCATATATACTCATATAGTCAAATATGCAATCCTTTTTTTGTTTTAACCTTATTGAAAACAGATAATATCGTACCCTTCGCCTTCTCATGATGACGTCCCCATAATGAATTTTCTTAAGAAAAAAAAAAGGTTCAAATTATCATTTAATCGATTTGCATCATTTATAGAGTATTTGATAATTTTATTTGTGCATTATTAATATATAATTCAAGCAATACCTTATATCTTATAAAATGTAACTCCAAATGAAAACAAGAATTTAGTTCAAGTGGATTTAATCCAAGGGAGAAATTTTCGTGTTTCATCAGTTAGGATAAGTTTCATGCTCATAAGTTAGGATAAGTCTTCTACAAAATCAGCAGCGATGAGCTGTAAAATATGAAAGACACAAGAAAACGAGTAACAGTTCATTATGGATTTATAGAAACAGACTCAACGCATAGTAATCCAATTTTCACTATTTTTTTCCTTTGTTAGCAGAATGTGTTACTGCCAATTGCTTATGGAACTCAACATTTGTTATGTAAAATAACTTTTGGAAGATCTAGTTTCATTTAATAACATTCATTTATTCTTGAAAATTATTGGTAAGGATCTTCCAAAATGTTCTTGCAAATCCTTTAATTTATTAATAGTAGAGTATTTTATTAATAAAAGTGTAATTTTTTCCCTTACATGACTTTGCTAAAATTCGTGACCACTACGAATGCTCACAATTTTAGTTTAAGAGTTCCGCATAAAAACTTCTGTGCTTTGTATAATAAAGAAAATCGGTAATTTTATTACATCAACTGCATGCTGTGGAAGATTAAGTCTATTATGAACAGTTTTAGTCTTTTTTTTTGACAATTAATCGCTACATGAAGTTAATACACAACTGGAGGAAAACCGAATATGTATTATGGATCCCTTGTTTCCGAACGGTTACAATTTATTAAAATTTGCTACATAGCTACAATTATATTCTAAAGGTCACATATCACATTTCATTCATTAATGTCGTTCCGATTTTCAATTATCAAATTTACATGCATTCGAAAGTACAGACAAATAGAAAATCAACCCTTTGACAGAATTTATTCAGAATTTGTCATGGGTCCGTATTTTAAACCCTAAACTCTGAGCAAAATTTCATCTAACTTTTTTGTCTATAATGAACACTTGTATGTCAGATTGATGCCGGCGTCCTGGTATAGGGATAACGCGTCTTCTCCATGATCTAGGCGTCCTGGTTCGAGTCACTGTCCGGGCGTGGTTGTTCTTCTTCTGTGAATAGAATAGTATGAATATAAGCCCCCCCCACCGTAGAAAGGGGTTGTTCAAGCGAATGTGACGCATGAAGTAGCAAAGTCGTACTCTTGGCCCTAGTTGGTGCTACTGAAAGAACAAGAGAATCTCACTGGGATTAAATCGCTGACAGATAACTGTCAGCGGGTTTGTAAAGCACTATAATTCACACCAACAATACATGTCAGGTTGATAGGCTTTTACTAAATAGATTTCATTCAAATTTTGATAGAAATCTGCAAATTTGTTGGCATGTCGTGACAAGTAGAGATCTGTAACGAGTAGATATCATAAGTCGATCATCAGGCAGAATTCTAAAAATGCATTTTTCAGATTCAAAGAGGTTTGAAAAGTGACATTTTTTCAAAATTTCAAGTTAAAACTTTTTGACTATTACAATAGTTTTTTTTCTTTTTAAACTTCGTTTATACGAGAGAATAATCATCATTACATAATCAGCAAACTGATCTTCTTGACATATATTCCCCTCCACAAACATCTGGGGGCACGGCAGTGCCCCCGCCAAGTCGAGCAAAAACAAGCGGCACGGCCGTACCATCCTTTTCTTGAAGCAGTTCAGGTCATTTTCGACCCCCATCGTTGTGGATAAAACTAGAAGCCTGAATTTTCAGGCTTCTAGTTATATAAAAGCGGTATATTTCAAATTTCCTTAAATTTAAACCAGTAGTGTAAGAATTACAACTAGTCAAAGTTTGTGAATTTTGTCACTGACTGACTGACCGATCATCAAAACTCTAATGCACTTCTAGCAGACATAGAAGCTTCAAATTTAGAATACAATTAGTGTTTAGTGTATAAATCAAGAAAAAACTAAAATATGCGTGTAATAAGGGACGGATCGATAAATATCTCGAAGTTTCGAGGATTATCCATTTTTTCGGGAAATTCGTCGCCAAATCGCCAAATGGTCGCCAAGTTTGTCACCAAGCTCTGGGATCACTGGCTTGGCATCCGACAGCATCCAATACAGATTAATGTTAAACGGTCTATCTTATGATGACACTATTTGAGTTGGGAAGCAAAATTACAGGTTTGTAACAATATCTAATTTGAAATAATTCAATTTGAAGCTGTGGAAGCTACAAACGCAATGGGTGACTTTCAGAGAATCAATCTGGTAGAAGAAGAGCAAACTGATCTTCAAAGCATGATCACAAAACTTAATGCCGATCAAAAAAGAGTCTTCGATGTGATCACAAATAAAATGGACACAACTGATAATAACGCTGACGTTTTAAGCTGTTTTGTGAGTGGAACTGGTGGCACTGGAAAGAGCTTTTAAATAAAAACGCTGAAAGTTTCGGTTAAGACGTATTTAAATAAAAAAGTGGCAGTTAGTGCTCCAACAGGAATAGCTGCATTCAATGTGAATGGATTGACTATACATAGACTAATACAGCTGCCTGTGGAACACAAGCAAACACCGAAGTATAAGCCACTTTCTGATGAAGTGCTCCAAGTTCTGAGATCAGATTTGAAAGAAGTAGTGTTGTTTATCATAGACGATGTGTCGATGATATCCAATGTTACTTTAACATATATTCATTTACGCTTATCTGAAATATTCGATACAAGCGACGATCAGAATGGGTGTTTTGGGAAAAAAACATCTTGTAGTTTTCGGAGATCTCATACAGCTTCCGCCGGTAAGAGAAAAGTCACCTTTTGAAAAGTTATCAACTGCTGAAACTAACAAGTTGTTAGGTTCCCTCGGTATACCGAATCTGTGGATTGAACTGTTCATATACGATGAACTTACAATTAACATGCGACAGCTCAATGATTCTGACTTTGTTGAAATGCTAAATAGAATAAGATTAGGTGTGACTACACAAAAAGACCGCGACTTACTCTTGACTAGATAAATAACTCACAAATCCAATTCAAATGAAAACAGATTAATTGAGATAATTGAACACCACTCGAAACTTCCTGATGATACCGTTTGCTTATTACCTACAAAAAACATGTGTCAACAATTAAATACTGCAATGCTTAAATCTCTTCCACATCCCGAAATAAAAACTTTCAGCTGTAGATAACATAGATTGCCCCAGATACCTAACAAAAAGAGCTCGTGAATGCATAAAAATATATGAAGACGATACTTCTATGACTGCAGGCCTAGAAGAGAACATAATTATAAAAATAGGAGCAAAAGTTATGTTAAGGCGTAATATCGACGTGAGTCTTTAGCTATCGGTATAGTGCAAAGAGTAAAGGTTGATCCGGAAAATACAAAAATAATTAAGAAAATATACATTATATTGAATAAAGAACATGTTTACGAGCTTAGTCCGGTTAAAACTAAATTTTAAATTATTAATAGAGCTTATGTTCATCGCGAACAGTTTCCGATATGTATAGCATATGCTATAATTATAAGCAAAAGTCAGGGCCTAAGTCTAAATAATGCACTGATGGTTATCGGTTCTGCAGTATTCACATCCGGTAAAGCTTATGTGGCATTTTCGAGAGCAACAAGTCTGTACGGCTTACATCTAATAAATGTCGACTTTGGAAGTATTAAAGCGCAGGAGTCCTCAATTTGTGAATACAACGGACTAAGAAGCATTTACCGTCCAGACTTGTCAAAAATTGTAACATCAAAGCTTGCGAGAAAAACCCATAGAAACAGGGAGTGGGCTTTGAGAAAAACTGTAGTTGAAGTTCAAGAAGTAGTACCGGAAAAGAAAAGGCGGAAGACTACATACAAAAATAAGAAAATGACAATTTACAAAAAGAAATGAGATGGCATCAAAAACATAACTTGTAAAAAAAAACCAAGTCTCGCAACTCAATTCTTCTTTCGTAAAAAGTTGTTAGATCCTTGTAATACCAAGTCGGTCAATTTATTCAGCCCCTACTTAAGGGTCCTTCTGTCTTAAGTTATTATGTAATTAGCTAACCTAACAACATCTTATAGTGACCATATCAATATTAAAAATCTTTTATGGTTTAAATAAATAGATTTTGACCGTCGCATGAAAACACAATGTATCTTTACATTAAATTAGATTACATTAACATATTATATTAAATTAGAATGTTTAGTGCGATTGCCAAGTCAATCTATTTATTTAAACCATAAAAGATTTTTAGTATTGATATGGTCTCTATAAGATGTTGTTAGGTTAGCTAATTACGTAATAACTTAAGACAGAAAGACCCTTAAGTAGGGACTGAATAAATTGACCGACTTGGTATTACATGGATCTCACAATTTTTTACGATAGAAGAACTGAGTTGCGAGACTTGATTTTTTTGTACAAGTTATGTTTTTGATGCCATTCAATTTTTCAAATGTAAGTTCCATTCCGGGAAAAATTGTATTACTGCACATTGAACTTGTTTGAAGTCTCAGTTTCTATTTTACTCAACGACACATTGCTATAAATCATTTCATGCCAGATTTTTCTTGGCAAATACCACCATCTAGCAGGAAATGTCTTACAAACTTGCTTTGTGATTAATAACGATGCTAAGTTTCAGTTAGTTCACAGTTTCATTTTGATAAAGATCTATTTTACATATAAAATAATAATAAGTTTGAATTGAAAATAATTTTACTAACGGCAATTATTATTTTTTAATCTGAAATCCAGCCAATCGTTTCTGAAGTACTTGTAGGTTAAATAATCAAAAACATTCTATGAGGAGTTAAAATGTTATTCAAATTTGTATAATTTCGTTCGCTATAGTGCACAAATTAAATTATAAAGTTTCAGCTTTACAATATTAAAAAAAAATTCTTTCATTCAGAATATAAATATTTAATGATGATGACACTAGAAGCAAAAATTGATGCCTAGATTTTTCCTCTTATTGAGTTTCAGTATACCGAAATATTCTTTTAAATCATCCCAAATTTAATTAAAGTAATTTTTGAATTAAGTCATGAGCAACTCCCACCAAGGGCACATCAGATTTTGTTTTGAGAAACTTCTGGTATGGTGGTTGGTTCTCGCAACCCAGGTGGATACGTAAATTGTGTGGAGTTGACTATTCCTTAGAGGTGTCTAGACGTGCCTCCCATGGGAGTGGTTGTACGCAGCCAGTGATGGCTCATGTGACTGAACCTTAATTCCCGTCTACGCAGTTGCGGCTGTCCGGTCATACAGAATTTTCCTTGGGCCTTAATGACCAATAGAAATAGTCATCATGCAGTTATCTCATCAGCAGAAAATCCTTTACTATCAGATATATTATCTATGATAATTGTAAAAGTTATTTCCTTGTAATATTTATGTATCATCATAAAGAGAAATTTTAAATTATAATATATCAGATAGTATAATTTAAAATTTATCTTTACAATCAATAAAAATAATTGAAATTTCTCGTCAATAAAGAAAAATTTATATCCAGTTAAAATCGGATGAATTAATTTTTAATAAATGCATGCTTCTTTTTTTACTGATCTGAAGAGATAAATGTAAACACATCTTTTTGCTGATTATGAATTCAATTTCCAAAGAATCGTTTCAACGTGATTTGATTACAAAATTTAATTTAAACTTAATATTCCTTTACTCTACTTATGGAAAATTCACAAGAAAAAATGGATTTGCGGAAAGTTACTCACTTAATCAAAATAAATAAAAAAACACCAAATAATAGAAAGGTAAATGTTTATGATTATCTATCTTTTTCTTAGAGCTTTTTTTATAATCAAATGGGCAGAGAAACTACTACTTAACGACAGCAGTGGAATTAAAATCAATTTTTCGTGAAATGGAGCCGATAAGAGAAAAAAGCTTAATACATTTCGTGATTCTATAGAATCAAACCAATGTTTTCTTTTCGGTATAAGTTTAGATCTTGTTATGTCATCAACATCAAGATCATAAAACACTCTCTCACTGTGATTTAAAAGTTGTCTCTTCCTGCCCAGAAGCACTTTCTCCAAATGGATTGAAAGGGGTTCAGAACATTAAAGGCTGCACGATATCCTCATATTATTTTCCTGTATTTCTTTCTTTTGGAATCATATATTATTCCACAAGTGCATGATATCGAAACATTAAAAGGTGATGTGTCCAACGTTCCTTTTAATAATAAAATTCCTTATAAATAAATAACACTTCTAGATAATTAAGGTACGACTCTCACATATCTGAAATAGAAAGAGAAAATGCAGTGAAGTTTATTAATGCAAATAAGTTCAATTAATTTATCTTATTAAGAATTGTATTATGGTATGTTTCTAAAACTTATACCATATACATTATTATCATTATTATGTTTATTAAAATATTATTTTATTATAAGTTTCAACATTAGAAATTATCATCACATAAAAGATTTGTGTAATAAATATTAACGATAAACTCTAATATTTGCAGAAATAAGATTTAAAAATTATACCTATTAAATGAAAAAAATCCGCGTGATTCTAAGATGAATCTATTTTAGAAAAGTTTTCTACTCAAAACCAGATCCACATAAATATTTAAAGCCAGTCTTCTTTAGGTTACCCAACTAAAAATACATTCAAGGAATGCAACTATTACTTGATACGATATGTTCAACGACATCCGCAAAATGTGGTTAAATTTAGCCATAACAGACTGCATCCATACTCATATTTCAAGAGTGTAAGTAACAAGCTGATTGATGAATCTGTTTCTTTTTTTTATTAATGATAAATAGAGTGAACTGATGAAAGGAGGTGAAAGCTAAATTCGTTACATATCAAGCAGTAAGAGATTGCTTACAGATTTTTCTTAGATATATTTATTATACCTATAAACGGAACGATGCTACGAAGAAAGAGAAAATAAGGTGAGAATATAATAGAAATTTTTTTCGAAAGAGAAGAAAATTCATTTTTATTGATGGCTATTTTTAAAAATATAAAACTTAAAGCATTTTTTTCTGAACTAAGGGGGAGTTATTGTGTTGAAAAAATTAAATGAAATAAAAAAAGTATACCAACTACGAAATTTTCGACATTCATTTTTCAATTAAATAGAAGGACTTTTAAATATTTGCTTTTTTAAGTACTTCATTCTACAATATTTAAATGAGAGAATGAGACAACTACTCTTAATATTTATTTTAGTCCGTTATATTTAGCACTTTTTTAAAAGTTTTTAAAACAATATTTACAAAGAACAACAATATTTACAATATTTCAAATCGTTTATTTCGGCATTTTTAAACTTTCATTCTATTTAAAGAATTTAGGATATTTTAAGACTCCTGAAAATAAAATATTCCTTATCAATTCCAAAAAAATATTTTAATAATAAAAAATTATTCTTAAGCATCTGTACATGTGCAATAAATTCATTCTCTTTTGAAGAACTCCGGACTTTGTTGTCGCTGTGAAACATTGACTAAAATATTGTTTCCTCTCTAAAATCATTCGTGATTTCTATTGTAATTCGTTCAACATATACACATATCATCGAAATATCTATTCAAACTTCTGAATTTTTTGCAATTAGATGTATAATATCATTGAGGGTCTATTAAATATCTATATTCTTTACTTTCATCATGTACAAGGGTATTTAAAAGTGTTCAATCAAAGGATAACATTAATTGCTCACTTAATTTAACCTTTGAAACAACGCTAGCCATTGTCATTTCCGGCGAATAATCTTACTTCGAAAATATGTGCATTAAACTTATTAAATTATAATCAGGAAAGCTTTAGGATAATCATATTCAATGTCCTTTATATAATTACTTGTCTAATAACAAAGCAACAACAAAAGATCAAAGAAAACAACAAAAAAATCCAAAAAATAATTTAAGAAAAAATTAAACAAGAAGCAAAACAATAAAAATAATCAAAATTTTCAGAAAACTTTTTAGCAAAGCACTGCAATTAGAGCAATACTTCAACATGTAAAAAAATATTACATACAACGTATTCCAAGAAAAAAATGCTTGAAAATAATAGCGTATAATAATAAGAAGAAAAGGAAAAAAGTTAAAAAATAAGAATCCGTCCTGAAAACTTTATAAAAGATCACCTTCAGGCAAAGATTCTAACTAGGGATTTTTTTTTCTGTGATGGGCTAGACAATTATTCCAAGAAATAAACTCCTTTTGACTCGAAAATTCCAAGAAATTTAAATTTCGAGGGGGGGGGTATCATGAAAAAAGACATATAATGCAGCAACGGAAAAACAAGAATAAGAGACAGAATCACAAATATTAAGAAATTCAAACTTTAGAAAACTCTAAAATTCGGAGCCGGAATGAAACAGAGAAATGGTGAAACAACAAAATTTAAGAAACGTAAAATACGCTAGAACAAAATTAGAGAAGCTATCATAATTCAAGCTTTTCGTTTCAAAATAAGTGGTATCTAAATAAAAGATCAAAATATCATGGAATAAAAACAGATGTAAAAACATGAAACTAGTAAATAAATACTTGCAGCTGCTATTTGCTGTCCTAAAGAATATCACCTATATTTCCACAAAGAAACCTGATTGCAAATATCTGCAGAGCGAAATAAGAAGGGCCCTTGTATTACCACTATTATCTCGAATCTTGGATTGCTGATTTTGAAATTCTTTTATGCTACCATTTTATTTTTAATGTTAGATTCTAAGTTTCAGAGTTTCTAGAATTCGCTGATATAATAATAGAATGCAAGGCTAGAAGATTTTAGATTTTTATGTTAAAGTGCTCAATTTAATTAAGCTGAATTTAACATTTTATATTTAGTGGCATTTTAAAATGTAAGATTAAAAATAAATATTAGATTTCAAATTTTTAATGCAAAATTGGACTTGATGAAATAAATTAATTGGAATCCATTAATTAAACTACCATGTTGTGGTTTCATGCAAGAATATTGCATTTTTAAGTATCAAGAATCACAATCATTTTCTAATTACTAACAAAAATAATCTGAAAGATATACTCTTTAAAAATCAATACAATATAATAAATATTTTTGAATACAATATAATAAATTCCTTTCAATCCTTTCAATACAATATAATAAATATTTTTGAAGGTGAATCACAGATTCTTTTTATTAAGGGTTTACAACTCCGACTCGCTCCACTCGCCAAGCCCCATGAGTCACTATGTGATAATGATATTCCAGTTAGGCATATATATTCCAGTTAGTCACATGATAATTCCAGTTAGGCATATAACTAACTATACATTTATGCAAATAATAAGAAATTATAAGTCTATTCATTATTAAAAGTAAATTTTAATTATTTCAAGTTGTATGAAATACTAACGTTAATTTTTTATTAATTATGAAAACTTAAATAAGCACTTTCTAAAACTAAAATTTTCTGGTTGCATATATATATATATGTGTGTGTGTGTGTGTGTGTGTGTGTGTGTGTGTGTGTGTGTGTGTGTGTGTGTGTGTGTGTGTGTGTGTGTGTGTGTGTGTGTGTGTGTGTGTGTGTGTGTGTGTGTGTGTAAATGTTAGGAAATTCAAAATTGAATTGACTTCTTTTTCTCTGTTTTGATAAGAAGTTCCAATAAAAACAGTCGACATAATGCTAATATTCTTAAAATAATGCTGATGATGTGAATATTAATATTAATATGATTAATATAGTCAGGTCAAATAACTGTGATGAACTACAACTTATCACAAAAAATATGCTATATTATTTTTATTGTATTATTCTATTATTTTTATCATATAATTTTAAATTATTCCTGATGAATAATGATAAAATTTTCAAGGAGGTTATCTATTCTTTAGATTTGTGAAATTGGTTAAAGACAAAAACTGGAAATTCACTTGTAGTCCGAAACTTCGTTCTGTACATCAAAAGTCGCTGCATTGCTATTTCCCTCATTCCAATTGGACCATCTTATGAGTGATTCTTCAGCAATTTTAGTAATCCTAAATTTACGCTTTCGGGGATTTCAATTTATAATTGAAATTGCTCGATTTAAATCACTGTTTCGTATTATTCAACTCCATTGAAAATAACGTTATCGTAAATTTTCCACATAGGTAAGATGTAAGTAATTCGAAGAAGCGTTTTATAAATATGTACATATAAATGCCTTCTAATAGTTATTTTTCTGTAAAGCATTACAATTGTTTCATTCTGTAATCTATGCTGCAATTCAATTTCGGGCGTTAAAGTAGGTGTCTATGTATGGGAGGATTTTTTTGAAAAACGCTCGAAAATAGTTATACTTATAGATGTTTGCATTAAGAAAATTGAAAAATAATCTATGAAACCGAAATGTATCAATTAAATAGCGAAAGTGTTTTTAATTAGAAAACAAGTGCTTTTTTGGCTAAAAAAAGGTATAAAGAGGTTATAGTTTAGAGGTTTATCAAAAGATTTGCTTAAAAATTTGCAGATAGCTTAAGACATACATTATCTAGATCCTGAATTTTAAAAAATAAGTCTACCCACTCTTAAAATACTGAGACGCGACTGATATATGAAATTAAATGTTCATTTTTTTCACTTCTTGAAACACTAAGACATCTTCAAAATACTTCTAAACAAATAGATTACTTATCAGGATCTGCAGAATATATTGAGAAATTAATATATTAAATTTGAATAAAAAAACCCTATTGGATTTTAATTTATGAGAGTTTTTTATAAGAAATTTTATCAAAAATTAAAATTTGAGGAAATTACATCTAATGATGTAAAACAGCATTAAAAAGTTCGTAAGTGCAAATATAAAAAATCACTATAACTTACCAAAAATGGACACATAAACAAAATTTAACGGTTTTAGAAAGACACTTTCTCAAACCTTAATAATATTAAATAAAAAAATTCATAAATTCTCAAAAAAATTACTTTTTAAAGTACAGAACTTGATTTAGTCTAATTTCTGTAAAATTGATGAAAAGAAAAAGCCATTCAATGCCTCCCTAGATATCTGAAAAAAGTATATTTGAGCAAACGAACCGTAATCGTATCGTGAAAGAAAACTGTGTCAAACCTTATTAAATCAAGTAGAAAGATAAACCAATTTGTTTGCGAAGACTTGATTACAATACATCAACCGATATTAAAGCAACGAGGATGAGAAAAGGAAACTAAGTTTAGACTGAAAAAAATCATTCTTCAAGGTTCAAACTAATACCACCATTAAAAAAAATTAATGAATGCAGGTTGATGCGATAACGATTGCATTACTTATTCTAACAAAGTGGAAGAATGACACAAAAACTGTTTTGTTTCTCAGTAACTGCTTTATCTTGCTAAACACCTTTCACTCAATTATTTTTATAATTACGCGACAATATCGCATCCTACAGCATTCAACAAAAACTGAATTCAGAATAAAAGCGATTTTCCTTCATAAATACAGTTTATCTTTTTCAGTTTTCTAGAAATATTTATCTCAATAATTATGACGTTATTTAATTCAATCAAGAAACTATGATCAGCTTTAAACCGTTTGAAGGGGGATGACAAGTGGCTTCTATACAAATTCCACATCATAAAAGAAGAAAGGCGTAAAAGCACAGTAAAACTTTCCTCAGAATAAAGTAGCAATACATATACAAAAAAAATGTATTAGAATTTTATTAAAATCCCTCTTTAATGTAGAGGTTCTAAAGTACTTTCAACTAATGCAAATATATTTTCTTTTTTGACAAGATATCATACTAAAAACAAAAATAAATGTCCAAAATATAATGTTTTGTTTGTCAATTTCGTTTGGCTTCTTTGATGAATTCATCTGATATTTAGTTTCTTTGACAAATTCATTTGATAAAGTATATCAGCATCGATTTCATTTTCAAAATAGAAAACGCTGTACAAAATTACAATATTTAGGGAAGCTGTACTCATTGATTTTCGAATAGTATAGTAAGGAAGTAATAAGAAATGAAATTAATAGAAACAAATTGCGAAATTCTTTAAACTTGCAATAGGCTCTGTTACATTGTGATTGGGAATTTAAAGTTTTTATTTCGTAACATCCACCATAAGATCTGTAATTGCCTATTATATCTTTAAAACATTTGTCGACGTTCTTAAAAGGATGAATAATGTAGTGCGTTTAGCTAACACTTCGGTGACCAAAAACAGCATGCTTATTTGAGAGATATAGAAGGAGCTCAGTTCAACCCTTATTAGAAGTTATAAGAATTGCAATCAAAATGTCATATTTAAAGTACTGCAATTGATAGAAATAAATAGAAACTAAAGCACAAGAATTGTACAACACAAATACTTCCAGAATAAAATCATCTATAGAGTCTTCATTCAATAAAGGTGAAACATTTATGGCAATGATAGTTCATAGAAGCATTGGTTAAATTTCATAAATAGAGCTATATATGGCAAATTATGTTTGCTTTTATTTTATAAAGTTAAAATCATACTTGGTCATTTTGAAGCATATTTATCACTAACAAATAAATGTAACTTTTTAAAGACTGCTCTGAAAAAAAAATTAATTAATATGAAGTGAAAAAAAATGATAAACTATAGAAATTGTATTAATAATCTTGATAATAAAAACTAAGTGAAAAGGCGAAATCTAGTGCTTTAGAAATATTTAAATAGATTAGAGAGGCAGTGTTCCTTTAAACGTCTCACAAATCCAGCAACGGAGAATGAAAATAGTGTAAATGAATATGGTACTGGAATTCAATTAAAATATTTAATATCCAACAAATATTAACTGCAAAAGGAATATGGAACAAAGTAGCGAGTATTGCAGATCATACATAGCTTATCAAATAATTGTTGCTTATTAATGAACAAATATGACAATTTAAAGTCCAAATAATTCGATATGGATAACTTTCATTGAAAAATTGGGGAGGTGAAATATTTTGTTAAATTGAATGTAATTTATTTTGGATCTGCTGAACCTAAGATTTCTAAGTTAGTGAAAACATGGGAAGTGCGATTAAAGCTTTTGTACCGAAGCAAACACTATTTCCCTGCAAAAGTAGAATAATAGTAAAAATAAATTTTATCACATGAAGTAGCATTCATACTGTCTCTGACCATTTAGAGAGCTTATAATATATATAAGCATACTATCTGTATGAAAATGGCAGCATATTAATTCGTATATAATTTCTTTACCTATCGAAAATAAGATACAATACATAATTCAGCAAAAGTGTTCACTCATTATTAATAAAGATTTTCTCTGCTTTCACAGGGTTTCGGATTGTGACAATTTGTATTTTTTCCGCTTCACTTATAACTCCAATTAAATTATGTTCGAAAAATGAGTATATATATATATATATATATATATATATATATATATATATATATATATATATATATATATATGATATCGTTTAGAAAGAAGCAGAGGAATCTTATTGATATAGTGATTTAAATTAAAGAATAATCTGAGAAAAGAAAAATTAATAATATATTCCTTTTCGTTAAATAGAATAGGAAAAAATAATCATTACAACATTAACTCATTTATGAAACATTTAATATAGTTTTTTCAGAAATATTTAAATCGCATGAAGTAATTTCAAAATATTTGGAATAAAAATGTAGACATCAAACTATATTGCCATCATACAGAAAGTTATATTTTAATTAAAAAAAAAACACGATAAAGATTTTTTAATGGTTATGAATGTAATAGAAATTTCAAATTAGTTTACAATATTTTTGGGAAAAAAAATGTCAAATTATCTATGTATTAGAATTTTTGGTTAAACTGCGTTTCCTTCCTTTAAAAGTAAAGAAGGGATTGCCAAAAAATTAATTTAGCTGCTTCTGCTATAGCTATTATGTATAGTTTTACTTAATGTGACTGAAATAGAAAGTTTAAAATTTTCTTTTAAATTTGAATATATCGATATCTACAATTAATTATTAGTAATGTACATTACAAGATTACCTGTTATTTTACTTTTATTTCATAGAATTGTCACCAGTAGTGGAGTACATCTAAACACTTATCTTTAAAAAAATTCCAGTAGACGATATGACCATTATTGTTTTCACAGAGAAAGATATCTAAAAGATACTTTTCATCATATATTTCATTGGCAATATTGAACTTATTTTTTGAAAATATCACTATATATTTCATTAAGTGTTTTCAACTTAACTTTTAAAAAAATCCTCTTTTTTCCTTTCTTGCGAATGTAGAATCTCCTTTCAACTTTTATTTCTTTAATAAGCAAGCTTTTTTTAATATAATTCTTTTAATACAATTTCATTAGGAACTGTAGATAAATTTAGAATGATTCATAGAAGAGTTTACAAGTAAAATTAATATCACTATTCAAAATATTTAAATTTGAATTCAATAATAAATTTAAAAAGATTTTGGAATATTCTTAATAATATGTTGAAAAAATTTTTTTTGACAAAAAGCAAAAGTAAAACAAAAATTGAAAAAATTCAATTTTTATATAATCAGAATGCTTTTCTTTTGTTTTGAAAGCTATACTTTACCTTCTTCTATAGTTACATGGACCACACTCATGATTTTTATTTTGAAAATAGATTTTTTTTTATTAAAACATTTTTAGTTTTGCGATCATTTTTAAATTTTTAATGGACTATTTTAAGAATTTCTTATACTTCTTTTCTGATTTTAAATATTTAAAATTAAATTAATTTTAATTACAGTTAAAATATCACAATGTGGCTTAAATTAAGAAGTAAAATTCTTAACCTGATAACAAGCATAAGCGAATTGGCGTTACAAAACCGCATGCCAATCTTTATTTATAGAAAGCATCGTTAAGTTTACATTAATATTCAAAACCATCATATAAAATTCCGTTTCCAAGAATATTATCTTCTATCAATACAAAAGCAAAAGCAAAAACTATCATCTTATAGAATTTATGATTTCCAAGAATAATTATCTTAATTTGAAAAATATTTATTTAATATTTTACAAGAATTGTATATATTATGATTCACAATAGTGATATTCCTATTTAAAGAATAACTAAAAGATTTTTTTGAATATTCCAAATTTTCTTACTTTAATTAATCATATTTGCAAAATTATGAATGGCAAAGAAAAATCGTAAAATCAGGATATACTGAAAGTCATTCTAAGTAAATTGGAATTTTAATAACATTTATATGAGTTTTAACTTTAGTAAATATCAATAATTTTTATTTAAAGTCATAAACTTTACTAATTTTGTTTGAATATTGCTTGTTTTTTATTGATTAAAATATAATATTTCCCAATTTTTACTGCACTAATAAGACTGCTGTCAAAACCATTTTATTTTTTTTTCTATTTTTTCATCCTTGATATGTTTTAAAATGTATCCTTAATATGTTTTATATGTTTCATGGTTGCATGTTATGATACATTAAGACTAATATTTCTTAAATTTAATTTCTAAGTACTGTCACTTCCATGAATTATTAATTGAACTAATGCATTAAATAATAAATAATTAAGACCTTTAAAATTGTTAAAATGCATCATCGTCATCAATAACCAGAAACTGGGAAAAAAATTCAAGAAATCTTGCTGATAAGAAAATGAATGAAAAATGCATTTCCATATTCCAAAAAGAATTAATCGCATGAAACAATAGAAGAAAAAGCATGTATTTAAATATACTCTTATATTTTAATCACAAAGAAAATAGAAAAAAAAATTATTTATTCCTGATTTCGAAACATTTATTTAGTAGTTATTTTTGTATTACCCAAATCCTTCCAAACAGCACGCTTGAACGACACTTGTGATTTAAAGATTTGGTTACCGAAGAGTTGCGCAAATAACAAGAATTGAGATTTCAAGCTTATTTAAGTCTATAAAATATTTTGAAAATTCTTGCTGGAAAATAACAATTTCCAGCCGCATTCTCGAAAACACTTCTGAAAACCAGAAAATCGTTTCAAATATGTTTTCCAAAACTAAATCGCTATGTTCTGCGATAAAATAGATTTCCTGAGGGTACAGTTATTTCTATCACTCTTTTTTTGTTTTGAACATACAAATCTATCCTTTATATAGAGGAAATAAATAAAACTGAATTTTGTTTGAAGACACAAAATCTACTGCAGCTAAACAATTTATTTTTGACTAAAGTATTTTCCTTGTAAAATATTTAAAATCAAATGTAACCATTTAAAATCAAATAACCAAGTAAAGATGGTTGACAAAATTAGCGATATTTTTTTGTCCTTTTGAATTGAAATATAAATAAGATGTTGCTTGTAATGACATCCACATGGAAGCAGATTGTTAAGCAGTATCTATATTTATTTTGGAATGCCATGGTAAAAAGTAACGATTTAAATTGCAAATAAAATTGAAGCCTGGATATATGTGGAAGAAAAAAGTCATTACTATAAAAAATTATCATTATTTGCTAGAGCTGATATTATGAAAGCAGGCATTTTTCGTCAATGAAAATATCACAGTGCCTCAGCGCATCACGTTTCCAAAACATCTGTTCACCATTCGCATAAGAAATTTGAATTATAATGATAACAAGTTTTTTTTTCCTTGGACTGTATATAAATCAAATTCTATTTCGTGTAAAGACTATTGACAAAACGATTCATATTTTTCTTTCCGACTGAATTGAAAGATAAATAAGAAAGATGCTGCTTGTAATGACAGCCTGATGGAAGCAAACTATTAAGCCTCGTCTTTATTTTGGAATACCTTAGCAAAAAAGGAAAATTCAAATAAGATGAAGAATGAGGAAAACTTGGATATATGTGGAAGAAAGTAGATATTTATCAAATATTTTGTTGCCGCTATGATATAGCTGCCATTTTTAGTCAATGAAAACATTACAGTAACTAAACGCATCACGTTCCAGAAACACTGACATGCCCATAATCTGTTAACCATGCGCATAACAAATTTGATAGTAAAGGCCACTTGTTCATAAATTCCTTTTATTCAAAATCCATTTGACGAAGTGCGCTTCAGAAGTGGCTGATGTATCGATTTTCTTAAACATTTTTTAACCAATCTGAAATTTATGTATTGCTGTGTATGAAAAATATATCTGTATTTGTCCTGATTACATCTATGGAACTAATCAGGGCACATATTCACTCTTACGACTGCTGTTTAGTTTCATCATTTATATGAATAACAACACCAAATTGCATAACAACAGAACAAGTTGTATGCAATTTAACAGACATAGTAAGAGTAATCAGGAAGTAGTAATAAGAAACTCTTTAGAGTACTTACAGCAAAGGTTCACAGGACATGTATTGAAAAGCGATACGGAATTCGTAATTTGTAATTTAATGTAATGACATTTTTCTGTTATGGTAGATAGCATCGATTAAATATGTTTTATACATTTTATTTATTGTATCCTTTTGTTTTACTTATATCATTCAAAGAATACTCAGTAGTAGCTGCATTGAGCGTTTTTTGACCTCGTGTTTACTTGCATAATTAGCTTATTTCTGTATACCTGATCTATTCTGTTAAGGGTCTTTAAAACGCCAAGTGGAAATTAAAAATTAAAATGAAGAAAGTATTTAAATTTTTTTAAATCTGCTTTCTTACACACTAATTAATCACTTTTAAAACTGTTTTTATTAAACATGCTTTGAAATGTATAATTTTCTCTATTCAGTTTTTTTTTTTTTGGCTAATTTTTTTCTGTAATTAAGGAATGAACTGATCTAAACACTTAACCTTAACATATCGACAGACAGTTTTAGTAACACAAACATTTTTGAAAATTCCTCCATGAAAATATATATAAAATTTAGATTATGAAAAACAAGTATTTTTTTGAATGACGTATTTCAACATTCTCAAATCATAAATCAAATAAAAATGTAACTTTTTTTTTCAAATGCTTCATTAATTATTGCATAATGTACAAGAAATTTGAAATAAAAAGTATCTAAATAAAGAGAGAGTAAAAAAAAAGGACGAGCTTCGTAAACGCGATTTTAAATTTCAAAAAATTAGAAGAATTTAAGAATTTTTCCTGCTAGAGAAAAAAAAAACTATTTATCTTATTTGAAAGAAAGTTTTTTGGAAATAAAAGAACTGTTGGATTGTATAACTGTTTATAGTTTACACTGTAGAAAAAAGTCAATTTACTGACTGACAAATACCACTTTTCAAATGGGTAGCAACAATTTTCCGAAACCAAAAGCTTATAAAGTCATCAATCATTTTTTCAATTGGCAAAAAGAATAAAAACCATTATACAGCAACCATTATTAACATACAAGAAATATGAGAGAATAAGGAGACTATACCGATAAGTGCTTTTGTTTGAAAACTTCTTAACTCTTCTGTTTCGAAATTTGAATTATTGGTTTTGTATGAGCAAGTCTCTGCTATATTGAGGTCAGGTATTAAAACATTATTAGACAAATTATCATTTTTTTTTGCGATTCTCACTGATTATTTGTCATCAATAACGTATGATATTATTTTCCTAATTTCTCAGATTTCTTATTAATTTTTTTTTAAATAAAAATCTCTCCGAAAACTTATTTTTTGTGAACTGCATTTTAGAAGCTCGAAGTCAACTTAAATTTAGTTCTTAGTAACAGACAAATTCATGATCATTCTGTCATAAAATGTTTTCGTGTCTGTTATTTATCTAAAACTAAGCATTTAATTTTTTCCAATAAAATATCAGCTTAATCATCTTTTTGCTTCAGTATTTTTGAGCAACATTATCAGCCATCATGAAACGACTATAGTTACAGTTATCAAAAATTAATATTAACATTCGAAGGATAACCATAATTACTTTTTAAATACACGTATAATATTTTTATATAAATGTTGTAATGTAAAATTCTCCTTACCGTCAGCATTTATTATTATTTTTTAATTATTTGAGAAATAAATAAAATATAAATTCCGTCAAATAATTTTTAATCTTTTAATATATATATATAGTGAAATTCTAAATACAAAAAATATTACGAAGCTTTTACCTTCCTTCCTTTTCACACAAGTGAGTATTTAATAGTTTGTTTTTCTACATGTCTTTGTTTTCTATAAGGGCTTTTCCCTTTTATTTCAAAAGGTTCCGAATTTTTGCGTGCATTTCGTTTTAAGCTTTAAATGCTTTGAAAAAAGACATAAATATATGATAAAAATGTCTTTTCATAAATCATAAATACCAAGCTATATCAGAAAGGAGGAAATGGAAGGAATTCTATCTGGAAAACAAAGTTAACGTAAGTATACAACAATGATTTTCAGAAAAATATCTTCATTTGAAAGGCATATGATTAATATTCCTGATTCACCATGCCAATTAAAGTATTATTATTAATTTTTTTTACAAATATAGCTGCAATTAAATTAATACACAACGCATTTTTTATACCTTTGGAATGTTTAATTATTCGTACCTCACAGTCTTAAGGTCATAAAAAATAACTCTTATACTGAATGCCCAATAGTTTATTTTTCAATTAACTAACCTCTCTTAATTTATAATATTTTATACAAAGACATTTAATAAAACTTTAAAATATATATAATTTATCTGTTTTATGAATTGAGCACGAATCTAGTATATATACTAGTATATACATACTAGTATAATTGGAATAACGTGTACAATCTGTAAATATCTGAAAGCAGCGATTTATATTAAAATGAACTGAACAACGGTTTTTTAAAGGATCTCATTGTCTGAGGAATATTGCATTAATAACTTTATACAAGCTTGTGATTCTGTCGGCATTTGACTGGATTACATTTCAAATTAAACATATACTCACTGCAGTTAGTTCATACATAGACACAATAGGTCTGCCAGAGATTCAATCCATGGTTTTATTTCTGATTTATTGTTCCAATGTTTGAAAATTTTGCTTACAGCTTCATTGATATCGGTTAGCTTCACTGTTCACTAGCTACTGGATTATAAAAATAAATCTTTGAAATAGTTTATTTATAAACTCCATGACAGTGTGGATAAAAAATAATTGACCAAACATTCACCATTAAACCTTTCTCAAATGGATTCATACTTAACTTATTTATAAATTATTGGATTTGTTCCCTTATCTGCCTAGTTACCCTTGTATTAATTGAAATTTATATCTAATCTTGCATCGTTCTAGAGTATTAAAAAGAAGGGCACTTTTCAACACTTCTTATCTCATTTATATATATTACACTTTATTGATCTTGTCATTAATATTAAGATTACAACTGCAAATTTGAAGCATAATGACAATTTATTTTTCGAACATAGTGTGATATATAATAAGTATAAGATTAAATCGGAATCACACCTTCAAAGATCAAAAATGTCTTATTCATTTGATATAGAAACGGATTGGATACGAAATTGTTTGATTATAGAGTCAGCATGCTCGACAACTTATTGGAGTTTGCGTTTTCTTGTTATTCACTTGTTCTTTCTGGCAAGAAATTCTTTTTTCATGAATCACGTTACTTGATGCCTGTTAAGAAATTCATGCCTTAATTTCTGAAATACATGTTCCTTATTCGCTATGTCCCTCAAAGTTGTTCCTGCATCCTGGAACCCCTCAAATATTGCACTGATGGAAACAGACAGATTTTAAAAGTTCGATTTGAATAGGACTGGATGTGATGATCCGATTCATTGGACACTTAGATCATTTAGACAATCATGACTTGACTTGCGGAAACATGCTGAAAGAAAAATGCGTAAGATATCTTCTGAATAGAATGATTTTTAATTGCATGGTGGACAGATATCAATCAAAATTTCATAGATTTCATCCAGTTGCAAAGTCAAGACTATTTTGTCAGAATTTCGAGCAAATACTAAATTTTTTTTTTATTAATCTAAATAACATGGTTAAAAATCATTTATTACATCATCGCGTTTCAATTTTCCTCCTTTATTTTTGTTTTCTTACCTTTCCGTGATCATGAAGCACTGTCTTCAGATCTTCAATGGTATGTAATTCATATATATATACAAAAGTATTAGAATCAAGTTAATAGGAAAAACAAAAAGTCAAATAAAAATTAAACCAAAAAAATTATAAAAAATATAAAAAAAGAATTCGGCCTGAAGACTTTTTCAAGGGTCACCCTCAGGCAGGGATTCAAAGAAAGGGATTTTTTCTGTGAGGAAATACAGGCATTGTCTAATAATGATTCCTCGTGACCCGAAAATCCCCTGAAATTATGCTCAAGAGATATATAATTTTAACAGAAAGGAAATATAAAACAACAAATTAGAAGAAATTAACCACAACAAAGTAAAAATACAATAACAAAAAAAACAATAAAAACAAAAAATAGCACTAAAATTAAAAATTAAAAACGAAAAGGCCAGTACATACCGTCAACAGTCAAGGAAACTTTAAACTATCGATTGTGATTCCCTGTTTTTAAAAAACTAGCGGTAAATTATGTAAACAGATGTAGGCTCCCAGCGCCATCTATTGAGTGATCCAATATGCAAGGAAAGTTCTATTTTTATTTAAGCCAAAGGATTAATCCCAAACCATACCTTGTTTAATTAAAAAATTGACATTACAGTAATTTCTAGGAAATTCATTTTTAATAAGTCAATAATAAGTCAAATAAAAATTAAACCAAAAAAATTATAAAAAATATAAAAAAAGAATTCGGCCTGAAGACTTTTTCAAGGGTCACCCTCAGGCAGGGATTCAAAGAAAGGGATTTTTTCTGTGAGGAAATACAGGCATTGTCTAATAATGATTCCTCGTGACCCGAAAATCCCCTGAAATTATGCTCAAGAGATATATCATTTTAACAGAAAGGAAATATAAAACAACAAATTAGAAGAAATTAACCACAACAAAGTAAAAATACAATAACAAAAAAACAATAAAAACAAAAAATAGCACTAAAATTAAAAATTAAAAACGAAAAGGCCAGTACATACCGTCAACAGTCAAGGAAACTTTAAACTATCGATTGTGATTCCCTGTTTTTAAAAAACTTGCGGTAAATTATGTAAACAGATGTAGGCTCCCAGCGCCATCTATTGAGTGATCCAATATGCAAGGAAAGTTCTATTTTTATTTAAGCCAAAGGATTAATCCCAAACCATACCTTGTTTAATTAAAAAAATTGACATTACAGTAATTTCTAGGAAATTCATTTTTAATTAAATTTTTAAGGAGGTTGTTTGATGCTTCAATATAAGAATTTTTATTATTGCAAACCCTTTTGATCCTGTTAACTTGTGAGAAAATTAGATTTTTGAAAATTTTAGAGTTTAGATTGGAATGGTAGTTACATAGTTTTGTTATTTTAAATTTGAAATCATCCCTTTTATCGCATATACCCACTATTGTTTTATCATTAGCAATTTCGATTTTTAAATCCAGAAAGGTAGCCTCAAGTTGATTTTTATTTGTATCTTTTAGAATTAAATCTTTTGGATAGCAATTAGTAATAATATTAGTATTGTCGAAGTTAATCAAAAGTAGGTCATCAATATATCTCCACCCGTTTATTAAATTATATTTAATTATTTTTTTCTCATAGTAATGCAGGAAAATATTAGCTAAAGCACTTGAGAAAGCTGTTCCCATTGGAATGCCCTTGACTTGTTTATAAAAATTAATACCATTAAACACGTAATTTTCAGTAATATTAAAATTACATAACTGAAGTCAGTTATTTTTAGGAATGATATTTTCATTTAAATATTCGTCATATATAAAAGTGCAGACCTTTATTAATTTTTCATGAGATAGATTAGTGTATAAATTTTCGAAATCAAAAGTATTAAGTTTATTAATGTTGTTATCTTTAAGAAAATCCAATACTTCTTTGTTACTAGAAATAATAAAGTTGTCTTCATTTTTTATTTTGTCCAGGATAATTTTTAAGTATTTAAAGAAATGTTTACCCGTATAGTAATTATAACTGCCAGTGCTACAGGTTACGAATCTGAATTTAATGGATTTTTATGAAATTTAACTGTTGGGAATAAATAAGGATAGTTAAGAGAGCAAGTCTTAGTTTTGGTTTTTTTTGCGAAAGCTAGCATTCTTTTATCTAATTCCTTTTTCCCGGTGTTCTTTAACATATAAGTTGCATTAGAGTTATATTCATTAATTAAAAATTCTTTATAATAATATTTACAAATTAAACAGAAATTATTTGCTGATTTATCTATTACTGTAATAACAAATTTTTCTTTTAAATTTTTTTTTATTTCGTTTTTTAATGTTTTACTAAAATAAATCCCAACGTTCTTTAGATCTGTCAAAATCAGTATTCATATTTATTTTAATTTCCTTTAAAATTCTCACTTTCCGTTCCCCGAAACCTTCCGCAGGCCAATGGTATTTTCTAGATAATTTAGCAGTAAAAACATCCAAATCATTGCCAATAGAAATCAAAATTTTGTTATGGTTTATTTTTTCTCTTAATCTAAATTTTATTCCTCTTCCCATCAAATCTCTTAAAGAGTTGGATTCAATAATTTTTAAATTACCTGTAATAATATGACCTTTATCAATATCTATAAAATCTTCATATTTTTCTTTGTTACAGTAACAATCTGTTTTATTTATTTTATCTAAATTTTTACTATAGTAATTATAATCACAAATTTTTTTCTTTAAAGTTGAAGTGTAACTAAACGCTATTGATACAGTTGTATCAATAGCGTTTCAGGGGATTTTCGGGTCACGAGGAATCATTATTAGACAGATTTCTGTATTTCCTCACAGAAAAATCCCTTTCTTTGAATCCCTGCCTGAGGGTGACCCTTGAAAAAGTCTTCAGGCCGGATTCTTTTTTTTATGTTTTTTATAATTTTTTTGGTTCAATTTTTATTTGATTTTTTGATTTTCCTATTAACTTGATTCTAATACTTTTGTATCAATTCATCTGTGTTTTAGAATTAGCTGCAATTGCGCTCTCTAAATACTATGAAGTTCTTTTTTGGTTTTAGTTTAAATAGGTAATAAATTTTAGTTGCGATTTCGAAACTGTTTTGTTCCGTTTTCATTTTAGTTTCGTTTTCAAACTATTTCTTACTTTAGATTAGTTATATATATATATATATATATATATATATATATATATATATATATATATATATATATATATATATAGCCAATCTATATATATATGGGCTGACGGGGCCATACCCGTCAGTCCATTTTCAACTGACAGGATACGACAATACGCAGAATTGTCGAATATAGGCAACAGAAAATCCACTGGCAACGCACACTGTACCACTTCATCCTGAAAAGGTGACGGTGTGGTTTTACGACATCACTCATCCTACAGCCATATTTTTTCGAGTAGACGTGTGCTTCCAGTCCTGTTACCGCTATCGTCACTGGTCATCGCTATGCTTATCTTTTGCGCAACCACGTCATTCCAGCTCTGTAACCGCGTGGATGTGTGGATGGAATCATTTTTATGCAGGATGGCACTCCTCCGCACATTGCACATCCCGTGAAACAGCTGCTGAAGCGCCATTTCGGAAATGCTATAATTATCAGCCGTCATTTCCCTACAGCCTGGCCCTACCGATCACCTGAACCTACTCCATGTGACTTCTGGCTGTGGGGTTATCTGAAAGATGTTGTGTTCCATGCTCCAATTGCAAATTTAGCGGTATTAAAGGCATGCATTTCGCAACACATTCTGAACATCACCCCGGAGACACTGCGATCCGTTGTGGAACATGCTGTTTGTCGTTTTCAACTTGTTGCACACAATGGTGGACACCATATTGAACATGTTTTGCGTCAGTCTCGCGATATTTCCGAACTTCTTTGCTGAATGATTCTTATGCGGTATGTAGCCTCAAAACTCTTGAAACCGATTTTTCCCTTTCGATGTAATATGTACAGTCATGCAAATAAAACTGCTCAACAATTCTAATTTGTCAATGCGTTTTAATGTGTAAGTTAGCAGTTGTTTTACGAATCATTTCTCATTTCTCGTCGTGATTCTGCCGCTTACAGCGCCATCTGTTGCTAAAATTTGAAACTAAATTTTTTCTTCTGTCATACGCTTTACGCCTTCTTCAATAACATGCCGTTCAAATTTGACATCATTCTCATCAGTGGTTCTTTATTTATAGCGTTTTGAAACTCAAACTTTAATTATAATCACCCTGTATGTATATATATATATATATATATATATATATATATATATATATATATATATATATATATAGAGAGAGAGAGAGAGAGAGAGAGAGAGAGAAGTTTCGTGTAATAATAATGCATAATGTTCTCACATGATAACTTGAAATTCGCGATTGTAGATTTCATATTTTTATTTTTTAATAGTTTTTAAATAGTTTTTCCAGTTATCAATAGAAGATATTTTTCATTGTTACGAGTAGGGAAAAAATATCAAATAAATTCAGAATGGAATTATTTATTGTAATGATAAGGACATCTCAACTAATTGATAGTATAATTGTGTTTCTAAATTAACTTACCACATCTAAAAGGATATGAATAGGAGACTGAGAAGTAACAATTAGAAATAGAGGTATATTAAAGCAGAATAATTGGTTATTTTCAGTGATTTGTAAAATGTGCGAATACAAATGATATATGATCGTTAATTTCACTCTAAACATTTTTAGATGTCAAACATTATTTCATTGATGCGCTGAAGATTTATTTCCGGAATTGTTTGTATTCACTAAACACAACTTTATTTATTCATTCTTATCAAATGACAAGACTCATACATTTTAAATATAATTGCAGGATTTGAAGAACATTTTAAATTTCAAACACTATACAGTTTTTTCCTGCATTTTGTTTCGTTCAAATTTAATTCATTTCGAGGTCTCCATCTAATATTATTTTCAGATATTTTTATTAAGACATTCTCTATTCGTAACAAATGACAAATCTTAGTTTATTTGCAATTTTGTAAAGTTTCCAAAGAAATGAATCATCATCCACACTACATCTGTATGATAAGAACATGAAAGAAACAAATAGACAAATAATAGGAAATAGTTTAGAATTGACGTCATAAATATAGAATTTCATATAACTTTAAAGAGACAATACTTAAAAACATACTTGTAACACACATCTGGTGATGTAATATAAGTCTCATACAATGCAATAATCTTTTTCTTCCACCTCAGGAATTCAAGATTTTATGAAATAAAATCACCGCACGATGCCTTTTCAAAGTATATTAGAAATATTATATTTCTAAAAAAGTTTAAAATGAGGCCCAGAGTAAACATCTTGCTGAAAAATATAGAACTCATTGTTTTTTCGAATAGACAAAAATGAAATCTTCCTCCTCAACTACATGAGAAGATTGAATTCTTCACCGAGTTTCGTAATAGCGAATATGTCTCTTGCTCATCATTTGATATCAAATAATATTTTTTTTCCCTTGGAAGTTGCCTCGCACTTTTTCTGCATTTCGGGACAACAAATTATCTTTCTCTTCGCTTCAAGTGCTCTTCCTCTTTTTGTAGATTATTGATTGTTATAAACTATAGAAAGGAAATCTTACTTATTGCTTTTATATTTAGAACATGTGTGATCATTTTTAGTTATTGTTTGGTGGCTTTCTATAAGTGAATTTTATTTTAAATTTGGGACGTTTAACAGTAAATCAACTAACTTTTCAAAGCTCGAATTAAGCCATAAATGAAATACAGAGGATGTCAGTTTTAAAAACTGAAACGCATAAAAATGCTATCAAATTTCATATAATAAATAAATTTTTATAATGTAGAAAAAGAGCCAACATTCTACTCAACAGACTCTCTCTTTCCTCGAAATGACTACCCTCTGTTTTGTCTTTTAGATTTTTATAGTTTCCGTGACAGGACAAAGAAGCTTCTAGAAGGAAAAAAAATTGGAAATAGAGTCCTTATGGAGATATTACCAAGATTCTTGAATATTCCGATTCCTTCAATTTTGCGCCAAAATTAATAGATAAGAATCTGAATTGTCGTCAAGTGTGTTATTAAGGGCTGGGATCATTGACTTGGCCTACATCCAGCATACATTATGGCTATTTAAATAATTATTTTCCTTGACAGGACTCTAATTGCGAGGGGAAGCAAAATTGCAAATTCATAAGAATATATTCGCTACCAAATATCTCACGTTGTTTACTTGTATATGCTTATAACCCAAACTTTACTTTTATTTCTTTAACAGTAACCGATAAACGAAATTTTCTTCTGATTATTTTTTGTTTTTATTTTGAATTGAATTCGCTGCCTGTCTTTAGCTATAGAAATTTTTATTTGAAATTCGTTAAACAAACTTATTTTTATCAATACGATATCTTTTTCCAGAAAAAACATACATTTTGCATTTCGGTGTTAATTTACCTATTCTCAAAACATTTCATTCACCTTATTAATGTTCTATCCAACTTCCAAAATGCAAGTTAATTATGTGATATTGCAGTTAGACAATAACTTAAAATGATAACAAGTGCTAAATACAATTGCAGCATTTAAAGGATAAAAGTGGAAAACTAAACTTTGAGCCTTGATAGTATTTTTTCCTCGCCTTAAAACACATGACTATAATTCCATCGAAATTAATAGGTGTTTAATTTGAATATCGTTGACTCTGAATCGTATATATTTGTGTGCGTGTGTGTGATGAATGGCCAAATTAATATAACCAGCCCCCTCAATACAATGTTGCACTACATTTCGCCCATACTACATGGATTCATTTTGGCAGATTCTATGAGTAAACTGGTAGGTAGTATGAGGAATCTGAGACAATAACCAATGAGCTGCATTTTCCAGTTATTTGATGGAATTTAAGATTTGATGGTACTGGATCCAACTTGCACTACATTTCGCCCATACTACATGGATTCATTTTGGCAGATTCTATGAGTTATTGGTAGGTAGTATGAGGAATGTGAGACAATAACCAATGAGCTGCATTTTCCAGTTATTTGATGGAATTTAAGATTTGATGGTACTGGATCCAACTTGCACTACATTTTGCCCATACTACATGGATTCATTTTGGCAGATTCTATGAGTAAACTGGTAGGTAGTATGAGGAATCTGAGACAATAACCAATGAGCTGCATTTTCCAGTTATTTGATGGAATTTAAGATTTGATGGTACTGGATCCAACTTGCACTACATTTCGCCCATACTACATGGATTCATTTTGGCAGATTCTATGAGTTATTGGTAGGTAGTATGAGGAATCTGAGACAATAACCAATGAGCTGCATTTTCCAGTTATTTGATGGAATTTAAGATTTGATGGTACTGGATCCAACTTGCACTACATTTCGCCCATACTACATGGATTCATTTTGGCAGATTCTATGAGTAAACTGGTAGGTAGTATGAGGAATCTGAGACAATAACCAATGAGCTGCATTTTCCAGTTATTTGATGGAATTTAAGATTTGATGGTACTGGATCCAACTTGCACTACATTTCGCCCATACTACATGGATTCATTTTGGCAGATTCTATGAGTTATTGGTAGGTAGTATGAGGAATCTGAGACAATAACCAATGAGCTGCATTTTCCAGTTATTTGATGGAATTTAAGATTTGATGGTACTGGATCCAACTTGCACTACATTTCGCCCATACTACATGGATTCATTTTGGCAGATTCTATGAGTAAACTGGTAGGTAGTATGAGGAATCTGAGACAATAACCAATGAGCTGCATTTTCCAGTTATTTGATGGAATTTAAGATTTGATGGTACTGGATCCAACTTGCACTACATTTCGCCCATACTACATGGATTCATTTTGGCAGATTCTATGAGTTATTGGTAGGTAGTATGAGGAATCTTAGACAATAACCAATGAGCTGCATTTTCCAGTTATTTGATGGAATTTAAGATTTGATGGTACTGGATCCAACTTGCACTACATTTCGCCCATACTACATGGATTCATTTTGGCAGATTCTATGAGTTATTGGTAGGTAGTATGAGGAATCTGAGACAATAACCAATGAGCTGCATTTTCCAGTTATTTGATGGAATTTAAGATTTGATGGTACTGGATCCAACTATCTGATGGTCCATTCGATCTCATCACACAGATTTTGAACGAGATCTGGCGATTATGCAATCCAACTAATACGGGTAAAGTCCTTATCATGCTCTTCGAATCATCTTCTGGCAATGCCAGTTGTATGACAGTGATCATTCTCCTGCTGAAAGTATTCGTCCCTGGTACGGTATACTATTATTTACACAGCAGGATGTACTTTATCTATGATAAAACTTTAATACCCTTGCAAATTTGGATTTTGTGCTATAGTAATCTAATTATAGATACAATGACAATAAATCATCCATCAAAACATAATATTGCCTCAACCAGCTTAAACTGCTGTGGAAATGCAGATGTCGTCAATGCTTTCGCGCTATTTGCACCATACTTGCACTCTATCATCTGCACTCTGTAACAGTAAATGTGAGTCAGCGGATTACGTAACACTTTCTCTACAGTTCATTACAGTACAGTTCTCTACAGCCTAATCTTTGTGCTCCTTTGTGAAATGGAGACACCTATTCTTGTTCAAAGTAAGCAATAGAGGATTTCGAACAGAGCGCTGTCTTCCGTAGCCCATATGGGGTACTTTGCGTGAACTGTTCATTCAAATCGAATCAACCTTCGCTGTTGCTAATTGATTAAGATTCCCCACAGTTTGGAGTAATGCAGTTCTTTTGTTGGACTGGACAACTTTGATGAGTCTCCTTTCAGATTTTGCATTCAGTAGCACGTGATAACCAAGTGCACGACGTTGAGAACCGGTTTTCTACTTTGTAGTCCGCTGTCTGGTAACATTAATTACTGCTATTCTAGAACACTTCACAAATGTACCGTTGTGCTAATACTGGTTCCGGTGCTTCCAACCAATAATCTTGAGTACAAATTCAATAAAATCATGTTTTCTTGCTCATTTCTTTGCAAGAAACACAGTGCAACTGATGCTTCACTTGACCCGCATTTTTATACAGCTATCACGGCAACAACGTAAAGTTATGGCCGATCTGCATATAAGTAGTAATAATAATTTGGACGCTCAATGTATGTATGTATGTGGTCGTTTGTATGTGTTGAACATTTGTTGTGTTGATCAGAGTTTTTTTCATGATAAGGCTGTAAAAATAATCCCAACGATATTTGTTTTTACTTTTATTCTGTCTAATAGAAGATTTTAATAAATCATTTTAAATTAGTAAAAGTATTGAAACATTTCAATAAATTTAAATCTACAAATCTTAATTAGCTAAAAAAAATGTTGATGTCATAAAATATATTTCTATAATGAAATGAATAAAGTGCAATCAATGTGACAAAATTTATTTTCATGCAGAGGTTGTTTTTTTTTTTAAATTAGAGCTTCTTTACATGTAATTTTGATTCCAATGCTTATTCATCCAAAAATGCAACATGTGAAAGATTTCAAAGTATGAAATAAGATCTATAAATTATAACAACTGTTCTTCCTTTCCAGTTGTTTCCTTAAATTCTATTTTCTTTAGAGAATAAAACCATATAATCCTTTTTCTTCTTTCAACACAAACTTTCATTTTTTCCCTACTATTTCTAGAAAATGTAAGATAAATAAAAATGCCAAATCCCTGCTTTTTCTCAAACGCCTACAGGAAGAACTAAAACAAGTACGAAACAAAGCACCATAAAAAATCATATTGTTTCCATTCAAACAGAATGTGTTTTTCCCTTCTTCTTTAGTAATGTAACGACTGACCCTAAAATAAACCTACAGCAGAGAGTAATTCATTCAATGTTCGAATTCATGTTTTTCATTTTGGCAGAAAAAAATAAATTCGACAGTTTGAAAAAAAGACCACTAAATGTCTTTAACATGATATCAAAAAATGCATATTATACTAGATAAAAACGAGCAGACAGTATTTTTGTTGAAAAAACTTTTAAATATATAATTAAAATATTTTAAATTCATTTCCTATCATTATAAGTGAAATATTTTGAAGAAAAATTTTCAGATTAGACTTAGATATTATTATTTAAGATTGGATCTAATTTTATATCTAATGGTTTTAACTTATACAAGTAACAGACCTGCTTCAAATATCTTAAAATCAATTTCTAGGATAGGATGATAACAGAATATTACTCCGTCGCTAACTATATAAATAAATTAAATAATGATTCTTTAAATTGGTAATTACTCCAATATTATTTGTCCTATTTGCCATTTTCTGCCAAATTAAGAAAAATACGATGGATAGGAATAGGATGAAATAAGAAAACGAGTTGGAAAAAACTCAATTTAGATAGAGGACAATACATTTCTTAACGTGTATATCAGTAAACTGTTATACTAACTTGACAGAAAATGCAAGTGAGATGATGTTTGATTTTATTCGACTGTTTCTTTAATAGATTTACTTACAGGTGAAATAGTTTCTTTGTTAGAAGAGTATATATCAACTAAATAATTATTTCTGGTTATATTAAGGAAATAAAGTACAATATATGATCAATTAGGCTAGTTTTCATATTTCCATATATTAAAAATAAATAAATGAATAATTTTTTTTCTAACAACAGGCATTTAATTTTGGATAAGAGAAGAAATGCATTAAAGTTGGATTGTGAAATTATTACATTGATTTTTTAAAACCTTTTCTACAATAAAATGAATACAAAAATCATCTCAAAGCTTTCTGGATTAAATATTTTCTGATAACAGTTTAAAATATTACACAACATTATATATTTATAGAAATGCAAGAGAAAAATTTATGAGTTTTATATTAATTTGCTTGATTGATAGAAGATTATGTTTTTATTGCCAACCTTATATTATTATATCTATTTCTATTAAATAAAAAAAAATTACTATAATTATACAATGTATGAATCGCAAATTCAAACATTGTCTCCTTCGATATGTTTCGACGGTCAGAAGAGTACAATATAATAATATGGTATATCATTTTAATAGATAAAGATTCAGAGCAGTAATAAAAGAAAAATGACACAAAGGAAGAGCACAAAACTCAATATTTTAAAACCTTTTAAAATTAAAAGAAAAATCTTTCATCCTATTTCATAAATATAAAATTCATAATTTTATATTTCAAAAAGATATTGAGCTACGCTTTATTTTTTATATAATTTATATATTTATCAATATAAAAAATAATATCAAAATAATTGTATTACTTAAAAGAATTATTTCGATGTGACTGGCTCTATGAAATTTGAAAAAAAAAATATCTTTAATGATTTTTTTTTCTTTTGACATTTCTTCATAAATACTAAGAGATTGGTGGTCTGGTGATACGATCTCAACTGCAACAATCAGAAGTTAACAAGTTTGAGACCCGATACCACAATGCATTTGCATGTAAGTGGCTCTGATATACATTAAATCTGTCGGAACTAAACGTCCTCTGGTGTTCTGCAGAAGTCAAAAAGGCAGATATCAATGCAGGTATCGTCCTCATTATCTGATTGCGGAGAAACATCTCAAAATAACCTCTTCTTTCTTCTAAATAAGATTTCATGTAATAAAAAAATCATAAATATTATTTCTCCCCTGCAGATAAAATACAATCCTGATTAAAATCTATTTTCTTGTAAACTTTTAATCATCATTTATGGAGAAGTTTCTATCAGATTTACATCATTTGCTTTTGTTTTGTTTTATACAAAATTTCATAATTCAGCTTATTGAGAATAGAATGATAAGAAGAAAACCCAAAGTTTCATTTTTACATATATGAATAAAAGGAATTAATTAAAAATGTTTCAAAACATATTATTATTATTTTAATTCTAACCATTTCCAGCAATTCTTCACAACAAACTTCTTAATATTCGGGAATTCACATTTGGTTAGAAAGCGTAAAAAGGCCATATGAAAGTCCATGATATAGTGTTGAGTGATTTCCAATAAATCGATGTTGAAAAGCGTTAATTTATCCTAAAATGGATTCTTCGGCCTTATAAAATGGAACTGTTCAGGCAGAAAATTACCACATGCGATGAATCTCTTAGAATTAGCATAAATAAATCGCTCCCCTTTGGTTGATGCAAATGGAACGGCATTGTCCTCTATTTCAATTCTTTATGCTATTCAGTCTAGCTACTTTGCATATAATGATTCTTGCAAAATTTATTTTAAATAATATATGCTCATAAAATAGGTTCTATTTTACTTCTCACTTATTCCCAGTGTTCTTATAACTTATTGTTAGAACTAAATATTTTCTGATTCCCTTCGGAATATATATTATATATGTGTGTAAATTTGAATAACATTGAACTTTATTTATGTGTTTCAGTATCCATACTTATGCATATAAAATTGTGAATTTCCATTTTACATTAACGATTCTGATTTTAGACTTGCCTTAAAAATGGGTATAGTTTAGTTTTAGTTATAGTTTTACAATATGTAGGTATTAGTTATAGTTTTATAACATTTCAAAGTCTCCGATTTTGTCTTTCCGACATTTTTCCATCTATGTAAATCTTTTCTGAATAATCATAATATTTTTAATTGACATTTCATAAATAAGTAAATATTTAAATTAAAGTTCTTTAATTTAAAAAAAAAATCTGAAAATGAGATTTGAAATAAGTGACGATCTAAATCAATTAGTTTGATTTAAAATGCAAACCGAACTTTGGATATTATCAGTGATTAAGGCTTAATTTTGGCTCTCAGTGCTCAATTATATAAATTGACAAATCAGTAATATTTTTAAGTCTTTTAGAATACTTTTTTATCTCTTCATCAGAGAATAAAATATACAAATATTTAATATTGTTACCTTTTTCTAAAAGAGACATTACAAAAAAATTATAATTATTTCACTTTTTTCATTCTTTTATTTAAATACCAAGGTAATCATAAAGGAATCCAGGTTTATTTTTTCATGTATTAATATAGATTCCAGAAATGTATGTTTTCAGTAAAATTCATTGCATTGCATTACATTACATTACATTAAGAAGAAATTTACACTAATACATTGCATTATGTTGTTTACGAAGAAGTTCGCCTTCGGTCTGGCATAGGGGTAGCGCGTCTTCCCCGTGTCCTGGGCGTCCTGGGTTTGAGTCCCGGTACGGGCATGGCTGTTCTTCCTCCGTTCTATCTGTGAGATATGTGAATGTGCCCTCCTGTAAAAAGGGGTTGTGCAAGCGAATGAGATGTGTGAGTAGCTAAGACGTACTCTTGGCCCTAGTTGGCGTTGCTAAAAAAACAAGAGACGCTCCCTTGGCTTAAAATCGCTGACTTCGTCAGCGAGCTTGTGCATGGCAAGTGCCATTATAAACAACGACAACAACGAAGAAGTTCACGCTAATGCATTGCATTACGTTGTTTACAACAAAATTCTCGCTAATGCAATAATCTTTGCATGTGTTTCAAGGCAATATCTTGAACTATATTTTTTCCTTAAACAGCCATATGAAAATTCAAAGGATTAATCCAAACTTTGTTACAAGCAATAAAATTATTTAATATGGTATCTGTGATGTACCAAAAGTTGGTCTACCCACTGCTGTCCTGTGTAAACGGATTGTTCTTATCTGTAGTTACATCCATTCATTTCGATGGTGGATATAGACGCTTTTGAAATAGCATGTAATAGGAAGGCACGTACTGGGTTTATCAGAGACAAAATGTTTTGCGATTGTTTCTTGAAGATAGGGAAATTATTTTTTCTCAACCTCATCAATCCATTCGATTTAAAACTGACGAATCTTCTTATCTCTTCAAAAATATTAAAACATACATGTTTATTGAAAAAAAAAAATCAACCATCTCATATCTTATTTAAAAGAATCAAAATTATTCGGAAGTGTCAAATCATTCTGAGATTTCTCCTTCAGCATCACAATTTTTGCTTTTCTTCCTCAATAAATTTCTTGTGTGCGTGCGTCCATGTGTGTGTATATGGGGGGGGGAGGGTACTTAAAGTCAAACAGCACCAAATCTTTACTAATTACCAATATTCATTCGTCAAAGGTATCTTTCATGTAGATTGCATGATACATTCTTTAAAAACGCCAATTGTTAGTTTTATCATAGAATAATGAATATTATTGTTAAAGGGACAATGACGCGTTCTTAGATTGAAAACTGTTTTCTGTCAGATAATAAATTATATCAAATGCATGAAAAATGCATGTCTTTATTACTAAAAATGCATGCTACTGTTTGCCCTATGATGAAAATTGGTGCAGGTATAAAGAACAGATAGATTGATTTAGATTAAATTTACATTCAATGATAACTCAATTCTTTTTTTGGCAGAAGTGATGACAATCCAAATATTCTGGAGTTTGTCGTTCAGTACAATATAAAAGAGGAAAAGATAATTTCTGATTCTAGATCGATTTTAATGGCTCTTGATTCCGTTGGTGAAAAAATAATAATATTGGATATAAAAGCTGCTGAATTTGTTGTTGTCTGGACATTTCTGTATCAGAGCATATCAGAGGTATATTGGAAGTGAAAAAGTAGATACTCTAGACAAGGAAGCTTTAAACTTTGAAACCTAAGAAATATCCTTCCATGAGTACAAAATCCAACTCAAAAATGAGACTAAAAAAAACTAATAACTAAGGATTGGCAGGAGAGATGGAATTATTCCATCAGGAGGAGAAATATCTATCAACCTTTTAAAAATATTTCTGTTAACCGAATTGAGGGTGATTTTTATCTTAATCAAGTATACACTGTACAAGATGTATTTTTTGTACATAAAAACCGTTTCTTTGACGAAGGTTCGTCTTGTCAGTGTGGAACCGAAGAAGGCTCTATAAATCACGTAATCAAATCCTGTGCACTATGGCGAGAACACAGACTCAAATGGCAAGAAACTGGATGTCTCTTGACGTCGAAGAATTCTTAAAAATTCAAGTCATTAAATCTTCTATTAAGGACATTTTGTCAAAGTTCTTGTCTTTAGTTCTCTCCAAATGTAAAAAGTTAACACTCATTTAATGTATTTTTAATGTTTCACAAGTTAATATGTAATGTAAAATGATTTTTTTCTGAACCAATACATACATTGTTTGTAATTTGCAAATGTCTAATATCATCAAGTGTCATTATTCCTTCGTGCTAGGTGCGGTTGCTCTTCGGCTGCCCCATTAAATTTTCCCATGCCTATCTTATTTTTAGAAGAATGTCTAAGAACCTAAATTAAATCTGACTCGTAATTGTTATATCCTACAGATCTAAAAATATACAACTTTACAACTAACCTAGAAAATAGCCGATCTAGCAAATGAATATTTACTCTTAGAAAAATTTATTTTTATATTTTCTTAGCATTGTTATAAATAAATTAAACAAGGGTTAGAAAATAGCATTCTAAAAACAGAAAAAAATATTGCTTGTCTTCTTTTAGAGTGCTTTGAATAAAGGCCCTTACTTTCTATTATTTCCAATTACCCTTCCTAACCCTAACTTCTTTTCATTTTGAAGTACTCGACATACGATATATGAACGTTTATATATCAAGTTTAACTAACAGTTAACGGAATTTTGTGTTTCAAAAGTACTTTTTATTTCAGACAATTATTATTATATTAAATTCCAGGAGATGACAAATGTTACTTATGCTTTCTCAAAAAATGCATTCATTTCATTTATTAACATTTCTAAGCCTTTAGCGCGCAATTTTAAATATTCTTTAGCAATTTTAAGCAATTTCAAATACAGTGTACATCTTTATTTTTCCATTTATTCTTCATAACAGTCCTAATTTGGAATTTCTGCTGATGATTAACAGAAAACCTGAAGTGAAACTTACCGTTAATAATTATAGTATGATGAATTTTCCGAGTTGAAAAAATTATGCTTCTATTTCTGTCTCGATACCACTTAGACTAGTTATTACACTAGACATTAAAAGTATTTACATTTATTCCCAGGAAATGAACTAGGATGTAGGAATCCATTAGGAAGTGAGATACTGGATTCTGCATGCAGCAACCATACCTATATGTTTACTCTTCAGTTTTAAATTTCTAGATAACTGGTTTTGTTGACTTTAGGGAGATAACCGTTATTTGACTTTCGTTACATGTCTTTAAACTTTTAACAGCGCAATTAATATGGATTTAAGGCACCCTTCAAAGATTAAATATTTCAAGTTGGCTGCCCTGATGGATTGTAATATTAATTTTAAATGAGTTCGTGAATGTGTATGAATTTTAAATTGTCAGTCAAAGTAATTTTTGATGGACTTAAATGCATGAATTTAAATTGGCTTTCTTTCTGTGCTACAATATATTACAATTGACTTCAGTTATAATTATTAAGGTGATTAATTTATTGTGCGAATAAATGAATGGATTAATTTATTACCAAAGAGCCATGTGTTGTGCATTTCAGAGATAAAAGAAATCAATGAATTTGTTCTGAACAAAATTAATATAAGAGTAGAGAATAAGCATTAAATTCAGGAAATAATTTGAAAATTTGTATTTGTCAATAAACTTTTTATTATATTAAAAATAAAAGATTTTTCAATGCAAAGTTAGTTGAAAAATGTTTGAGGAAATGTATGTTTATATAAATTTTACGATTAAAATAATTTTAGAACTGTTTTTTTTATCATTGTTTTTTAAATGTAAAATAGGAAGCACTTCACAAATAGAAATTTTTATTAATGCATTTCCTTCTTTTGGTTGTTATGCTTATTTTAAAAAGTAGAGCAACAAATTCTAGCGGAGAAATGTTAATTATTCACTTTTATACTCTTAAACTGTCTATGAGATTTACAGTCCATGTGTTAATGTAACCCTTATTTGATAAAATATAAATAAATACAATTTTATTTTTATTAATTCACAGATAACATTAATTAAAGGTTTGTTTATTATAAGACATCTTATATTGATTTTTTTCAAAACATCTTAACTAATTTTGAAAAGAGTAAGTAACTTCAGTATTGTTTTCAGTGGTGTTAGGATTCTTGCTGTAAAGTTGATTCTACGCATATTTATCCAATGAAATTACATTTTTTCTATGTTTATGAGATCTCATGTTTCGTTATCGAGCATCTCATTTAAAAAACTTTTTTAGAATATTTTGAAGAAAAATTTTATTCTACTTTTAACTTTAATCAAAAAGCTCTTTTAAATTTCGATTTTTTTTTTTTTAGTTGGCTTCGTCATCTTTGTTCTTTTACTCATTCTTGCCGATAGCAGTTGCTTCAGAAAAAATTTATTACCAAGGATAGATAGGAAGTGTTTGGTGTTGTAGATGCTTATCAAAGTGTTTTTAAGAACATTCTCATTCTTACACAAAAATTCGAAAACTAATAAAAGTGTTCTCCCATTTTTTTTTGTTGCATACAATTTCCTTCTCCTCGCATGAAATTGCGGACCTTGAGAAAAGCTGCAAATGCTGTTGCATGACAATGGCGAATGATAATTTCCAAATATTGAACTTTAGTGATAAATCCTTAGCATAAAGTTAGTACACAAGTAATTGAATATTAAATTTGGATTTTGAATTACTTTCCAAGCGACTGAAAACAAAATTAGATATCAAACTACAACTGAGACTCAAGATGACATACAAAATTTTATTTGTTGAAGTTATTGCGGTTTTGAATTATTGCATTCATATGCTTTGAAAGTACTGACCAACAGATGGCAAATCTTATGACGGAAGTGGTTCAAATTTTGATAAGAATCTATATTTTAGACGATAAATCTTTGAAGCAAATTTTATTTACCTAGTTCTTTAAATTTTATCACGTTGATTATACTCACACAGCTGGACAGGTGTACTTCCTCTGAATGCATTTTACTTAAAATTTGAATATAGATCTATTAATAGGGTGTAACGTCCATATACAAAATTGTATCAATCTTGTGGACTTCGTATACTAGGCGATACCAAGAAAACGGAAATAACTTTTATTGAACCGCTCTTATTGCTCTTTCTAACTTTTATTGTTCAGATGGGAAATAATGAATGTTGAATGCATTTTTTTTTAATTTAAGCTCTAGATATAAACACAACGAACAAGTATAACAACTCAACGAACAAGTAGTACGAACAAGTATAACAAAAGACTTACAAACGTAAGTCAGTAATCAAAACGACAGTGGGGAGAAACTTCAAATGGAAAAAATGCTGGCACAAATGCAAATCAAACAGATAAAAAACAAGAACATATAAATAAATAATAGGAAATAATACGAAGAGCAAGTACAATTTATACAACGAATTCAGAATTTAAGAAATTTAGATTATAAAATTGGAAAGTAAGTTTTGGTAACATCATAAAATTAAGAAATTTAAAATTCAAAAACATGATGCATAAAATTATATATTTAAAATATATGCAAACAAACCCACAGAAATTTAATCTAATTAATACTACATATATATAAATATATAAATATATATATATATATATATATATATATATATATATATATATATATATATATATATATATATATATATATATATATATATATATATATATATATATATATATATATATATGTGTGTGTGTGTGTGTGTGTGTACAAAATTATGTAAAAGGTGATTCGTTCTGAACAAAGAATCGAAAGGACAAGACCATGTTGTATTTTTCTTTAGAAGAAACTTAATAAGTGTACGACTTTCGGAAGTGAATTCGGTACATTCAAGCACCAATTGCTTAGAATCATGAACTATATCACTGTAGTAAGAACTCATGTCCGTGGGTAGGAAATTGAAGCGTTCCAAATAAGCTTAAACTTCCCATGCCAATCAGAAACCGAGTAAGCTTAAAATTAGGTTCAAAGTGGTTAGCTTTTAAACGTTTCTGTACGGAAGGAAAAAAAATCCTTGGTGAATTGAGCTTCTTTCTATGTTTAATTTAAGGTGTTCCACTCAGCTATAACATTATACTTGGATACATATTTAAAGTATGGATTTCGGGATAACCAAAGGACTCAATTTTGTTGTCGCTTTGACAAACCAATCCGCACATTCATTGCCATAAATTCTTGTATGACCTCGAACAAAAGAAAAGCTTTAAAAGGATTGATTAACTTGTATTTTAACAATTATTTGATTTTGGGAATCAGTTTTCAATCTGAATAAATAGTTTTAAACGGTTAGAGATAGAAAGTGTCAAATAAGTACAAAAAAATCCTATTAATTGTTTAAATTTCTGTCACTTTATCATAATCTCTCTCTCTCTCTCTCTCTCTCTCTCTATATATATATATATATATATATATATATATATATATATATATAATATATATATATATATATATATATATATATATATATATATATATATATATATATATATATATATATATATATACATATATATATACATATACATATATATATGTATGTATGTATATATATATCCAAAAAGGTTCAAATATTTCTGTTTCTTACTATAAAACTACTTTAATCAATTCAAATACTTAAATGAAGAAAACTATGTATGAAAAATGAAATTTAGTTAGAGTTTTCTTACACGAATAAGAGTACTGAACCAATGCGATGTCTATATGCCAAGCTTCCATATTCAAAATAAGCTGCTGTGCAGCCTTTTTTGATTTATTCAAATTGTGTTGTAAAATTCGAAACGATGAAAGAAAATACTGTACATATTGAGTCTAAAGTGCAATATCCATCTTCATAAATTTATAATATTTACAATAGCTGGAATGAGGTTTATGATTCACATCAACTTTTTTTATTTTGTCCTCTTCTGTTCTTCTTGAACCTTGTGCAGTTCACGCAAACCTGAGTTCAAAAATTGCATTCGCTACTTTTGTGTTCTTTAGCACATTTGAAATATCACAAGCCATTTTCACAACCAGCAGTCTTATGATGATAGCCTAGGCACTTCAAGCAGCTGCTAATGGAGAGGAAATACTCGATTTTGCAAACGTTCCAGTTGTCACATAGGAAATTCATTTTCAGACCCACTTTTCGACAGGCTGAATCGAATTCTAAACCCAAATGGATGGAATTTTCAAATCTTCTAACAGTAAACCGAATTTTTATTCCCTCCCATTATTGAGTTTTTTCTTCCAAATCAGGATTCTGCTCTTTCAAAAGTTAAAAAACTTCCAGGCTACCAATTTATTTGGGAAGATCTTTTTTTAAGTAGATATGCATTTCACCGCTTCAGAGAAGATATTTGCAAAGCATTAGTATTTTTTAAACTGCATTCAAAAATCTTTCTTCGCCATTCTTTGAGACCCATTGTTGTCTATTGAATAAATTTCATTCTCAAAGATAAGTGGCGCCACTCTATCAACTTATGTAGATTTGTTAACCGAAGCTGTGATGCCAGAACAAATATCATCAATTTCTGCATCAGCACATGGATTCGAGATTTTTGAAAAATTAAACTTCTACCCAAGGAAGTTCTTACATTGTAAATATTCCACAAGATCGAAATGATGTATTAATATCAATGGCCGCCATGTTGAATATTTTTCTTTTAATAGATTTCACGAGGAAAATCTGAATTGGAACTGTCAAGAAATTATAACATTTCTCAAATAACCCATTAGATGTTTTCATAGTTATATTTTAAAAGTCGTCAAATGTGCATGATTCTCGGAAACTCTTAATAAAATCTATATATTGGTATAATATTATATAACATATTTAGCGACGAATAATTCCTTATATTTATTATAAAGTGTAACTCCATATTGATAACATTAAAATTGACCGGAGAAAAGCATAAATAATGGTAACTGCGAAACAATCAAATACTATGGAGACATATGTCGGTTGAAAATGAACGAAAAAATGTTAATTTAAATTCAAAAAATTTTCAAACAATTTTTTTTTTTACCTTAATCCTTTATTGATGGGACATCTTTTAGTCGGAATAGGATTTTTTTTAAAGTAGGAAGGAATGTGTTGAGACTATTTCTTGATAGTATATGTTCAATAAGCCTAATTCCCCATTAAGTAGCACATTTTTAAAAAAATGAAAAACATTTCAAAAATACATAATTTTTCCAGAGTTCAATCGGTTTTCAATTTTTTTCACAGGATTGAAGATAATTTTCTTGAATACATTGTTGCATATTATTTCAAGATATTTATTACTTCCTTTTAATATTATTCATATTATATATAAAGATCACAATATTTCAAAATATTTTTATGTCCAATACAATGTTGGGCACATTTCAATGCAAATCGTAATGTAATGAAATTAATCCAAAATCAGAGATTACTGTGTTCAGTATATATGTAAAAAAAATACCTTCTCAATTTTGAATGCCCGATACAATAACAAAAATCTTTGTTCGTTTTCGGATCTCGAGACTAGAACTATACGACACTTGCACTTCTGAAAGGGGTGATACGCAGAAAGATGAGCAGTAGTTACGCGTTCTAGTTACGCCAATAATCTACGTTTGTAAGTTAATCATTTCATTCTTCCTTCTTTCCTCTCACTTCATTTTTAGACGCAATAAACTCTTCATGACGCATGCACAAAAACATTGAATGTTTCAGAACCCGTTAATAAATAATAAAATAATCAGAAAGGCGAAAACAAGAGCAAATCATCCATAGCGTTTGGGAGTACAGTTCAAATTAAAAAAAGAAACAGAAGATATTTTTATGGAAAGGAAGTCATAAGAAATGTCATAAGAAGATATAAAGCACCAATATTACGGAAAAAAAAGAATGATGAAGAGCAAAGGAAATCAAAAACATGAATTTGTACCCTGAATTAAGAATTTATTTTGTTCTTAGTGATACTAAACCCTGTGTCAGCCGTGGGGATTCTTCCACTTGTTAAGGACTCTTGACATTTCTTTCCGTAAGACAAATAATTTTAGAAGGATTTGAAGAAGATTTATTTTTAGGCTATCAACTGACTTGACTGACGGTAATTGTAAGTGACGTTATGTTTTATGGCAAGATTTCTATCTAAGATATACGAATCAGAAGGCATTGATTTTGATTTGGATTCAGATAAAAATTTTGCGATTTGCCTTTTCTTGATTACAAAATAAGTTTCTGAATTATATGTCTATTCTTAGATGCATTTTTCTATATAAACTTTTTGATACTTTCATTAGAAGTGTAATTTATTGTTATATATTGAGAATATTTCCAGTAGAATTCTATTTTAATAAGTAATTTGTGACTATAACTCAAGTATTCATTGAAAAAAATCAGAAAATATTAAATCTAAAGTGTGGCAAAATCTTAAACGAGACGAAATTATGGTTTTTAGGAATATATTTCGCTAGTTTGTTATATTAGATTTTAATTTTTTGTAATAAATGTGGACATTTTTCTTGCAATTTGTGAGAAGTTGTAAAGAAGCCGTTTTGCAAGCCAAATAATCATAAACAGGAAAGGAATTTTCTAGAGACAATCGAAGAAAGATGGATTATTCCTTGAATTCATGCGCATTATTCTTTTATGGTAGAACTTTCTTGTCTCATAAGAAAGAAACTACCCTTAAAAGACAAAAAATATCAACGAAGAAGCTTCGTTGAATTATCATAAATTCATTGTTCTCCTTTGAGCCATATTGTCAATACAATGCCTCTCTATTTCAATTCTTTTCAGAAGTCCCCCTTTTCTACACATTTATTGATTCGAATAAAATGTACTTCTATTGAAATTTCAATGCAATTTTATTCGCATAAATTTCATTTTACTCCTCATACATTTTCCTTTATATTCAGAAAGACATGCCCGTTCCAGTTTAATATTTAACGTAGGTATTGCATAAAAGCTTTTATAGACTTCGGTATTTCTCCAAGAAGTACAATTTAAATCACAAGGAAATAAAATTATAATAGGTACTTTGATTATATATTGAATTATAGTAAGTGTTTTGATAATACATTTGAAATATTTAGAATGTCAGCATTACTATTCGAGTATATGCTTTCGTAAGGGCCCAAAATGCTATGCTATATGCACTAATCCTCATGCTTCAAAGATTCTTATTTTTAATCAGGAGGGAAGGTTCTATTCACTATTTGACAATACTTCATTTTACGATGCAGCTTACGGTAATATCAAAATTTTTCTAATATTCTAACATTGGTCAAACCTTTTACTTCAGTTTCATAATTATCTGAAAATTCTGTAAAATAATTTTAATTATTACTTAGATTACATTCCAAATTATTTACTGAATCCATTCATAAAAACCATTTCATTCAAATTAAAATGATTTAGCTTTGTCCGGAAGTTATTAATAACCCCATAATTTTAAAATACGCCGTCTAAATCATTATTCAAATTGACTACTAATAGCAATTTGATATTACTTTGACATGATTTTTACATCCTAAATGAAAATTTATGAACTTGGCCTAATGCACTTCATTGTGACTTGCCCGAATCTCCCATAATCTACAATGTTTTAGTGCACAAAAATATTAAATGATAAAATAAATGCAAATAATGAATGAGATTGTACATAGTAGGTTAGAATGTTGAGCAGCGACATCACCCCCTGGGGAGAGAAATGGTTAGGCTTGGAAAAAGTCTGTAAATTTTACATGTCGTCTTGAACGAGTACTAACACTGGATTGTTGGGGATCAGGCTTTGGAACAAGTGCTATTGGACCTGGAATATCATCAGAAAGGATGTAAGCTGGCTTGATGCACTTCACACTGATTCAGACTTTCTTTGTACCAACGCGCAGCACGGAGACTTTTCCAAGACACTGTAAAATACGATAAAGACCTGAGTAAGGAGGTTGAGTCATCGAAGAGAGTCAACCTCCTCGAAGAGAGTCATCACGTGCAGATCACTATTGTATACAGTTGGATAGAATGTAGTGCGGCCACAAGATAAAGAGATAAGAAAAGAATCCAATGAATGAATCCTCATATTAATTGAAAAATTTCCATATGTAGGAGACTGAAGTTAGTGGCGTATCATTCAATTCATAAATTCTATTGTTATAACAGCAATTCATGTTGAATATGTATCGATATATAATTTAAGGCACATGAATGACAAATATTAATACACATTGCATTACTAAACTAAACTATTCATCAATAAAATTCGATAATAAATAATTTTTATTCAATTTACTCGTTATTTTAAAAATTTAGTTCATTAAGTAGTAAACAACATTGATTGAATATCTATAATATATTCTGTACTATATACCTACAACCAATCTAATAATTTTCAACTAATCTGGTCATGTCCTTATTTATTATCTTTTGAAGAGTTGCAGGTGGTGAAACTCTCAGTGCTTCACTTTATTTTTTCGTCTATCTTGAGAAGAATTTGTCATTTATTGGATTAAAATTTGATAACAAAAGCACCTATTCTGTTCATAAATGTTACTTTATATAATATTTATGCTGAATATTTCCTGCCTTTACATTATATCCAGCTCCTTTATTATTTTACACTTAAAATTCTATAAATCCGCTTATTTTTTAATTTCATTAATTGTAGTCTAATACTAAACCAAAGAAAACTTTTTTTTCGAGGTACTAAAATCTTATTCTGGTCTCATACTCAAGAATGTCTTTTAGAATCTATAGATTCTACTCTAAGAAAAACTTTGGAATCAGAATCCAAGATTTTTGTTTTATTCTTTGTCAATAATTACTTTGAAATCATCGCATGCTTCATTAGCCAAGAAAAACAACAATTTGTAATAATTATTTATCTGCCATTTATTTTTTAGGTAAAATTCTTAAATTTCTAGTTGTAGAAATTAATGTCAGTTGCTAATCTGGTTCCCAAAACACTGATGTTATTCTTAATGTTTTATTGAATATATTTCATGAAATATAAAGAGTTTTTATATTATTGAGACCATAAATATGATTTTTTTTAATTTTTAGCTAGCCATTAGAACAAGCATTATGACTTCAAAATTAAAAGTGTCACAAAGAGTAACGAAATAAGCGTCCATTGATAATATATGATGTCAAACTCAGGATTGTGACATATAAATATTATTTAATATTTTAGGTAAGTTAGCAGTAAAAGTATTAAAGGTTGTATAAAGACGAAAAAAAGTCTTTCAAGAAAAAATATATTTTCTGTCTTCATTGATTTATTTTTCTTGTATTGTATTTCAAAACACTTAGTATAACAGCCCTCCCAAGAGAAAGCAATTGCTCAAGAGATTCATAACTAGTATCATTTTTGTCCCTATTTTGTGATATATATATATATATATATATATTTGAGATATGTTCAAGAATCATGAGAAAGCAATTGTTAAATGTTTACAGTTTGTGATTATAGTGACAAAACTTCGAAAATGTCTAATGACAAGACTAACTTTTTTTAAATGCTATTTTCATTTTGAAAAACCGTCAATACATTTGAATGCACTCGACAAACTAAGATATGAGAAACCAACTGCGTCACTCATCAGAATACAACTTTATTTTTTACAGACGTAAATATCACATTGAGTCTTTGGCTCTGAACCCAAGCTATTGACTCTCAAGTTCAAGCTACGCAGATTTTCTGTTTGGCCCTAAGACAACATAATAACTAATATCGCCATACTAAATGAAATAAAAGTCAATGTGGAATGTGTGAAGCGCATCTTACTTTTTTGCATTCTGAACAACAATTTGCTGTCAGTGAAATAATGGGGAGGGGATTGTAAGATTTTATAAGTTGAACGGATATTTAGTTTTGTTAGGAAATTTCGGCATTAAGGTTCTAAATTCCAAATTATTTTTTCTCCCGTACTTTATTGAAAAATGATGCAATGCATTTTGAACCTGCTATTGTGCGTCATTAGTATGAGTAAATCACTTCACTTGACATTAAACATTTAACTTTTTAATCGGTATCGTATCTGACATTTATTTAATATGGCAACTGTAGCTAATATACAAATTTAAGAATTAAGACATGATATAAATACATGTCATTATGTTTGTAAGATGGTTCGGTTCGGTACTGGTATCAGGTCCTGTAATGACCTTTCATGTATTTATAAGTTTTCCCCGTCATATCTGTAAATAGTTCATCATGTGTTCAATTTTATTTCCTCTTAATAAATTGTGTTTAAATTAAACCTTTCCTTTCGTCGGATCCATTCTTTGGAGACTTTTTATTTGTCATCATTTCCACTGCAGTACTCTAATATCAAACGGCTGAATTCCCAGCCGTTTTATTAGATATCATTGTGTCAAGTTTGTTAACAGCAGTTTGGTGTTAAATGGATATATAACACCAAATGTATAACAACAAACATTTTCTGCCATTTCATTTTTTTTTCTGGTTCCACGCCAATAGATTTCTGACTTCGAGGATACCTAAAATTCATTACAAGGGATTTAATCTGCAAACTGAATCTAATCTTCAAACTTCCGCTGAACATCAGGTTCAAAAGTTTTCCTTTGCCAGGCACTTGGATACCAGTGTCATCCACCAATTGCAGCGTGCAAGATGTCATCGAACGAGAAGGAGGACACGTGGAAAACTTGTGAAATGCGATATTTTGTTTTGATTTTATTTGTTTCTCTGTCCTTATTATTTTTTTTTTCATTTCGCTCCTTAATCTACATTTGTACCAGCTGTTTTCATGCAACCGTTATTAATCTTATTTTCGTTAAGGAGATAACCTTCCAATAAAAATGATATATGTTGGTATTTGAAATTTTGCTTCCATGGCTGTAATTTCTTGAGTTATCTGTTGTTTTTTTCATATAATTCTTGAAAAAATAATTATTCGTCTATCTGAGAGAAATTACAATTCTTTACGAGCAATATTCTGTGGTATTCTTGCTGGGTTTTTTTCTCTCATTTTCTTCTTGGTATTTTCTTTCATGGTTTTTTCTGTATATATAAGTAAAGATATTATTGTATATATATCTGTTTATTGTAGATATTATTATCTATATATAGCATTATATTATTGTATAAAAGATATATCTTTATTATTTTTATTATTCCAAATCTTAGAATTCTTTAAAAAAATAAAACAATCTACGGTAGAATGCAGTTATTTCAAAACCATATTTGATCGTGTAATTTATAAAAAAACATGATAAAATATAAAATTAAATTAAAGAAAATTTTAATATCCTTCTTGTAAATATTACATATGAAATATGCTATAATATAATCACACTTAATATCTCTGAAATTATTTTAATCTTAAAGAGACGAAAAATATTTTTGAAAGAGCAAATTCAGTGTTATTATCTTAGAGCTTAATTGAATCAAAATGGTATTTGGTACTTAATTAAAGGCTGTGATTCGTATTACTAATTCTAATTACATAGTAAATCACTCATTTTGAACAATCAGATAAAGATTTAATAAATGCATTCCGAATGTAAATATAAGAAAGGATTATTCCCATAATAAAGCTTATGGATATCGTGGGGATTTTTAATTGGATATCTCCCATTAATGCAGATAAATTGGAAATGAATGTGAAATTTGCTGTGAGAAAATTATCCCGGCAATATTCCATTAAAAGGATAGCCGATCTGAGGGCAATATAAAATATTTCAGACCATTAAACTATTTACTTGAACAAATATTTAAACGATCATTCTTTGAATAAATGGGAAATAAAAACTTGAAAGTTAATTTGGTGCAAATTAAAACATTAAATTTAAATACCCTATTGTAGATCCAGCTACGATGATTATAGGATAATTATTGCTACATATCTTCAAATCAGAATATGTAAAGCCTTTCACATAAAGTAAAATAAATTTTGTGAATAATATTCAAATCTGGAGTCTTTAAAATTTATAACAATACATTAAAAAGAACTCAGAAGTGTTTTCAAATTTTCAATAGCATTTCAAGGCAATAAAAAAAACTAAACTTTAGATATTGTTAACAGGTAATTTTATGAAATTATTTTCCGACTTGTAAAACAATGTCTGATAAGTAAATATATTTGCTTATCTGACAACTTCCTATTCTAGATTATATTTTACCCTCATGTCCATAAATTAAGGATAATGCAAGTTCAGGAAAAGAAAGAGCCAGAAGCAAAACAAATGTGACTTATTTGTATATCCTATTTATTAAACCAAAGGTAAAGAGCAAAAAAGATGCTATATATTTGATATCATTAACAAAAATTGCGATTTCTTTGCTCCCTGGAGTAAATAAATAAAAAAAAAACTATTTACAAAAACCAATATTACATGGTTGGTATGATGGTCAATACATAGTATAGTCTATAGTATCTCCCAGACGATGCAATATTGTCCGTACAACACCTAGGCATGCTGAGTATCAAATTATCGATCTGATCTTAGAGAATATTACAACACTCATCAAGCAATGCTCTCCAAAGTTCCCTTAGACATGTAGGAGGTGGTTGACGGGCTGCAACTTGTTGGCAAAGCATGTCCCACACATAATCTACTGGATTTAAGTCTGGTGAGAATGTTGGCCATTCCATACGGGTGATATCCTCCGATCGAAGACATTCGTTTACGATGTTTGCACAATGAGGACGGATGAACACGAATTCTGTGGCCATGGCGCTTCGAAACAAACGTACATGCTGTTCCAGAATGATGTCCCGATAGATTTGACCTTTCATGGTTCCAATTTGAACATGAAGGTCAGTTTTGGAACCCAGAATAATTCTTCCCCAAACGAGCAATCCTGTAACGGTATCGTTCAATGATGTTTTCTTGGTGGTAACGGGTACCTGGCGCTCTCCATATGAAAGTCCGGTAAGAATCAGACTGCAAGCTAAACCTGGACACGTTGGAAAACATCACACAATCCCACCATTGCAGTATCGACAATGCATGCTCTCTACTTCAGGCTAACCGCAGGCGACAGTGAGTTGCAGTAAGTGGAACACATCTGACAGGCCTACAAGCATATATACCAATCTGCTTTAAACTTCTGTACACGGTCTGAATTGACACTATCCTACCAGTGGATGAAGAGAGCTAATGAGACAGGTCTGATCCTGTGTTTTTTTTTTTTTTTTTTTTTGGCAGTAACTGCCAAATACCAGTCCTCATTCGGCGTTGTAACTCAGGGGCGACCTGTGCTGTAACATCTACTCACATTACCATCATCTTGGAATCGTTGCCAAAGGCTGGAGATGACATTCTGAGCAATTCCAAGTTCCTTGGATACTTCCAGCTGGGTACGCCCACATTCCAGACGGCCGATAATTCTACCAAGTAAAAAATCATCCAAAATGCGTTCCTTGTGTCATAACTATACGTTTATTACTCTGAAAGTCTTATAAAGCGCTTGCGAACAATTTTACTTCTTTGCCTGTATTCGTTATACATCACTCTCGTCATTGTGACGTACTATCGGTGTCATCTGGTGTCTTTCTGCAATTTGCATATGATTTTTGAAGATGTATGTAGTCATTTTATGGGTGATATATAAATTCGATTTCCGTGTGACTCTGAATTATCCTTAATTTATGGACATGAGTGTAAATAGAAATCCATTATGAAATATTAGTAGAAAACGATAAATAAACATAAATAATGAAATATTTTTAATTAAAAATGTATATCTCTCATTCTAAAGCGTTAAAACTTGTAACAAAATATTATTTTCATTACAAGTTTTTATAATCATGCGTAGGTATATAAAATGCGATTTGTAATATATTCTGCATTGTTTACTTCACAGTTTTGCACTCCCAAATAAATTTTATGCTGATTTTCCGAGAAAATAGATAAATAGAAATGAGAACTATTTGATTTTTTAAAAGTCTTTATTGGAAATTCACGATGACATAGCCAAGTTCAATTCAGTTCAAATCTCAGGAGAGCCACCTCAATCCTTTGACTTTAACTACATTAAAGTGAGTAGTCATACATATTCAGGAAGGTGGAAAAAAATAAACAGTTTACAGCAAATTAAAAGGTCGAAGTTAAAAGTAAATTTAACTTAACTTGAATAACAACGAACACAGTAAACATTATAAAAGATTAAAATAGATAAAATTAAAAATAATACCATCTATTCAGGTAAAAAATACTTCAAAAACGTTAAGAAGAAACATTAACATGGTAAATACTTTTGGTAATACATGGTAAATACCATACTTTTGTGTACAATATATTGTGATTCAAATATTTTTAAATTAATAGTTTTTAGATTTAATACTTTATACAAGAAAGTTTGCACCATAAAAAATGATAATATAGTTTTTTTTCAATGATTTTGCAATTTAATCAATTAGAAAGGTGTAACGAATTCCAAACATCAAATTATTTTCCATTATGGCAATAAAAGTGTTTCACATAATTTTATCAACAGTTTCTAAAAAGCAGTAAGTGTAAAATATTTTTAGATAATTTTTGATTTGGGAAAATTAACTAATTTACTGGAAATAATAAAATGCAGCAAACATCTTTATTTTGGTCCCTTGGTCTTATGGCAGGTTTGAAAGATAAAATATGCCCAGAGGTAATATTATTGCATGAAAATACCGGGTGCTGCATAAATTCGTGCAAACTTCAAAAAATCATAATAGAAAAAGTAATGCTCAAAAAGAATTGCGTTTTGAGGGAATATGTTCAGAGAGCCTTTGGATTTCGTTATTTCCGTTAAACTTACTTTTTTTATTATGATTTTTTGAAGTTCGCACGAATTTATGCCGCACCCGGTATTTATTTATGACTTGATGAAGCTAATAAAAATTGCTGCTTGTTTACTAGAAAGATCATCTAATTAAAATATATGATTAATAAAGTAAAAAGAAGTAAAACACATTCAAAGTGCTTATAGGACATGATAGGACATGATGGACGTATCTATACATTTTTTTAAATTTCAATTTCCAAATTTTATCATAAAAATAGCAAGAACTATTTGATCAACATAATTTTCCAAAGTGATTACTTTAGAAATAGAAATATCCTGTTAGGTATTATCCAGAGAAGTAAGTTAAACCTGGTGTACTTTTGGCTGTAATTTTGGCTGTACTTCCACAGAAAGTAACAGTAAAATATATTACTATTAAAAGAATTCATCAAAGCTATTCTTATATTTTTGTAATCTGGCTAACAAAATCAAAAATCATTGTAACAAAAAATCAGCAATTGTTAATAACAGAAAAATTATTTTTATAAAGCGCCATTCAAACATATCATTCGATGCATTCGAAAAGTTTAGGTGATAACAAAAGATACATTTTTTGGACTAGTGTCTGGAAGTCATACCTCCGAAAGTTGAAAATATATTTGGAGCACAAATTATTCAACGTCTTCTTATCATTGATAGAAATTCATGCAAATTTTAAACAAATCTTATAATTTCCCAATATATGGCTTGATACCATACTAAGATAGAATGAAGATTTCAAGTTAATCAAGTCAATTATCAACAATTCTTCGTGGTAATTTAAAAATATGGTGATCCACTCGATTCCGATATTGAAATCTTTCTTTCATCCATAAAACACCCATTAGTTCCTTCATTCATATCATTACATCCAGTAAGTTCCATTTTTACTAAAATAATTGATAATTTCAGATTCCTAATACAAATTTTTTCACAGTAATAATGAGAGGTACACATACTTTTATGCTAAAATGCATTGGTAATTTTTCATGAAAATAGGACATGAAGGCTTTTGTAAATGTAATAACCAATAATTTCAAGCAAACAGTTATACATTTCCACTATGATTATAAATTATTTGCTTTCCATATTTAACAACCAATTGTTAAAAATTGGAAGCCATATTTTATGCAGTAATATTTCATGCAAGTCAAATAATTTTGTAAAAAAAAAAAGAAAAGATGATCAACTGTGGTGCTAAATATGTTTAAGTAATCCTTGTTTACCATTAAAATGTAAAGATTTCAAAAAGAAAAACCAATTTTGTGACAAAAGTTTTGCTATAAAATTTTTCTATCATCTAACATATTATGCTGAAATTTAAAGAAACTTTTGAACCATAAATCCATTATAAAGATACTGAAAGCTTACGCAATAAGATATTTCATAAGTTTTACTCAAACCCCATTATATATTATAAATGGGAATACAATTCTTTGTTAAAGAAGTATTCAACAAAGAACTTATTTCCCATTATCTGATATCAAATCCCACTACGATTCACATCATTTTCGTTAATTTAAACATGCTTTATATTTGCAGTGTTATTATAAAACTTTGCATTTTAAGAGTTTCTTTATTTAGAATAACCCTCCTTATTTCTGCCAAAAGCATATTTTCTCACATTCAGTTCCATTTCTGGAACTCTTCATTGATTTTTAAGAATATTAGTCAGCACAAACATTGACTTTCGGATGGAATTCTAATTTTTGTTAAGAGGTTTAAATTTCTGAAATTGCCTCCGTCGTTTCGTTTTCTTTGCTGTTTGTTGAAGCAGCAAAATAGGTTGACTGCACAAGACTTTTTTTTCCACATGTGACATTTTTTTCCACATGATTTAATCTTCGACGATTCTATTATTTCGGATAACGTTGCAGTACTTGAACTCTCTTTAATGAAAATTATTGATTTGGATTTTTTTTATAGAATTAATATCTGGAACACCTCAGAAAGAAAGAATTTTGGGGAATTTTAAAATCAGATAGGATATTTATAATATGTATGTAATGCGTGAGATTGTAAAATACGTATGTTGTGAATTTCAATAAAATTTAGTTTAAACTCTTTATTATGGAAAGGTAACGTATTTTTTTCTATCCCAGATCGTTTTGTCACTTCTCATTGGAGGAAATCACGTAAAAAAAAATCGTGTTTTAACCATTCTACGCTTCGCATTATGTCCACAAGGTGTCTTTTCATCGATGATGCTCTACATATTTGTAAATCATTTTATTCACTATCTAGTTCTGCTTTCGAGATAAGAATGTTATCTGGGCAGTTTCCCACTAAGTGACGTCATAGGCGGTGTCATTCGGTAGCGCATGGCTACCTTTATATATCTAGACACTACTTTCACGCAGCGTTCATACGAAGCCAACTATTGTGCTTAATAGAACGGCACGCCTACTTCAAGAAGATCCTGTGACCGCAATGGGACAATGGCAAAGAGTTGTCCCGGTGAGAAACCATTTCGAGATAATAATTCTATCTCGACAGTTTCCCACCAGGTGGCGTCATAGGCGATGTCCTTCAGTAGCGCATGGCTACTTTACTACATTTAGACATCATTTTTAAGTAGCGTTCACACGAGGCCAAATATTACGCGCAATAAAAGGACAATCCTATTTCAGGAAGATCATGTGACCGCAATGAGACAAAGACAAATAGTTGTACCAATGAGACAACCATTTGTTATTGTCTAGTTGGGGTCACGTGATGTTTCCGAGGTAGGTGTGACTTTCCATTGAGTGCAATAGTTGGTCTCGTGTGAACGCTGCTTTATGAATATAACAGCAGGAAGCAGCAGCGTTCCGAAATTAGGAGGATGGCAAGGGACTTTAATGGGCATATTATGTTGATGAATCGAAAGTGCTATCAAAATTCTACGGGATCTCCATGCTACTAATATGTTATTATAGCTGTTCTACTTTTTACGGTATAAGAAAAACAGATTTTTTAAAAAAGGAAGTTAAACATGGAGCTTTTCCATATATATTAAATTATCGAAAAAGAAATACTGTAATTGCATTTGAACAAATGTATTAAATTTGATTAAATAAAACTAAATCTGATTTCAACAGATTTAGCAACAAAAAGTTTCTGTTACAGATTTTGCGTGACGTTTTAAACTATGTCGTAATTCGTCTGCAAAACCTTTACTTACGATGAAATAAAAATGCAGCGTATACCATATAATAGCAATAATTAGGTTGGCGTTTTAATAAAAATTATTTATTCATAATTGTAAACTCTCATACGTGTATTTACATTTAATCCGGTGATATTATTCCCAGGTGTGTTTACTTTTATTCAATTAGAGTGTGCATAACATATGATTCGCCCTTTAATACAAAGGAGCCCATCACAGAAAATCAACGTAGTTAATTAGCACAGACTTTTAATAATACCGATTTGGTTTGGAAATTCCGTGTTAGTAGACATGAAATTTCGCAATGGAGTACTAAACATTTCATGACGCATAATGATTTTCAAATTATATACCCTTCTTCGTCATTTAGAGACGATACACTACTTTAATATTATCAAAATAATTATTAATTAATGGGTTATAATTAAAGATTCCACCCACGTGGCGTCACCTGATATCAAATTTCACGAAATATTGGCATTTTCATATCATAGCATTCATAACAATGAATTATAAATTAAAAGTGATTAAAAGGGTAGAAATCAATTAAAATTTTAAGAAAATTGCTTTTTAGTACACTAATGAAAGCAGTGCTGAATATAATTATAAACTATACAATCTATAGCTCAGGATCCCTACTTTTTCAATTGCCTCAAAAACATTTTGAGTTAGCAAGTGCACATATTGTTACAAAATTTCCGGGGTTCGTTTGGATAATGGGAGTTATATGGTGTGGAGAACGCTTAATCACCAGGCGGCAGTAGAAAATAAAACAATGACGTTTATTTACACGAAGACACACAGGACAGCACAAAGACGACAACTATATACAGCACAGAAGACGATTATCTTCAGCCGAGACGTGCAGCATACAACAGCATACACAGCAGCATACAACAGTATACACAGCAGCATACAACAGTAGCTCGACTCTGTCGCTGCTCCGCTAGTCCCTGGAAGACGAGTTCTTCACCGTCGATTCCGACTACTCTTCAGTCTGTCGCTTCCCACTACAACTCTCCGATCTGGTTCACGACGACCCGGCAGCTGCGGCTTCTTCCTTTTATAGGTCTCAGGAGGCGGGGCTAGAAGCCTCTCAACCAATCAGGAACGTTCGAGGCGTAACTCGGTTCCTACTGAACGGATCGGGAAAATTCTCAATTTCTCGAATTTCTCGAATATACTGTTTCGGGTATAATCGATTTTGGCACCAAAGTCGCCATATTCGTCGCCAAGTCGCCAAATAGTTTGTCGGCAAGCTCCGGGACCTCCGATGGAACCAACTATGCTGGGAAGCCGCATCACAGATTCGTAACAATATGTATTACTTTACTACTTAAATAAATTATGGAGGACACAATACCTCAAAAGGATTAAAGTTTCGTAAAAACTAAATATTTTACATAAAATAAAATATTTTTTGAAAAAAATTTCAAATTTATTTTAAGAGAGTAGTTTTGTCTTTATTCCTTCAGACTAACCTTAATTCCTTATATTTAAAAATATATCTAAATAGTGCACAATCTTAAAAAATATCGATAAAATAATTTTCTTTTCATGCGCAGAAGCTGCTCTATTTGTTCGCATTGAAGATAATACTTGGGTAAAGGATATGTAATGAAACCGCTGTATAAAAAACTTATTCGCCATAGTTACTTTGTATAGTAATAGAGAATGGGTCGATCTCTCGGTCATTTATCATCCTCACAGTAGCCTGCGCATTCGAGATAAAAGAGCTGTCCACTCGATTGGTCACTTTTCTTCCTTTGCTAATATGGATGCCTCTTTGTTAAGGTTTAAAGTAACCTGATTTTCGCGTCATTAATTGTGACTTCAGTGGAGATTATCAGCTTAAGAGCTGCTTTATATATTTTTCCACGTAAGATGTTGATAGAAGGATTTATGAAATGAAGACATTAGTGGTTTTAATGATTCTCTAAAAGATTACATGAAAATACTTTATAGCATTTATTAATTTGATATCTTTAAAACATTTCTCGATATTCTGAATGGCGTGCAACGTCGTGAAGTTATTGTAATAATATCTTAAGCATTTTATACTTATACGAGTTATTTTAATGTTTTTTTAGTTCTAAATATAGATAAAACAATGTAATCGTCGAAAATTTCAAATAAGCTGTTTAATGATTCTCTGTTTCAGAAATATCATAATTCTACTAATTTATTTTTAATTTGATGGTACCTATCGTTCAGCAAACATGATAATTCAGAAATTAACGAATTAGGAAAAATCAATTCTGTATATGAATTAAACCCAAATTGTAAATATGTATCAAATTTACGATGATATCCAATAATGGATTTGCCACATTGATAAATATTGGTATATGTTTTTATTACCAAAGCAGTAGGTGTGTAAGAAAATACGGTACAATCCACTTTACATTTAATCTTATTATATTTATTGATGTATATAAAAAGTGGAAACAAAAGAACATTAAAAAATAAAATTTGGCACACGGTGTTGACCATTTTGTTGTAATATAACTTTTAATTTTGAGTCAAAATTAGTGAAAGGGGCCTGGTTCAAACATTTTATTCTATTTCCTTCACTGCAAAAGTAATAAAACATAAATCATTTCATATTGTGGAAGTAAAGGAATATGTTGGTTATGAAACATTCCTGTTCATTTAAATAAATAATTACATCATAATTTAAATACTACATTATCATTGAAATAAATCTTGTCATCAGTCAAAGATGTTTTAATTTCCATAAAATTATAATAGGGTTTTTTTTATGCATTGTGGTATTTATTTTCTCAAGAAATAAAAAAGGCAGAAATATGATTCGACTTTTGGTAATATTCTAAAAGACAAAACTTTATAGTCAAGTGCACTTCCCAATGATTCTTCAAACCTTAATAAAATGAAACTATAAAGGAGAAAGTAAAGTTTTTGTGAAATTTGCAGGGTTAAATCAAGCATTTAATTTAAGCCTGAAAATTACGTGTAATATTATAAATTTCTTCTATATTTGAAGTTATAAAATTAAAATAGGGTAGTTTTTCAATATTGTTGTTCAATATTGTTTCAATGTTGCTGTTCAATATTGTTTCAATATTGTTGTTCAATCTGTTGTTGTGTTGCGACTTATGGCACTTCACAAGTCCGCTGACAGTTATCTGTCAGAGAAGTAAGTCAAGTGAGCGTCTCTTATTTTTTCAAGTAATGCCAATTAGGGCCAAGTGTGCGACTTAGCTACTTCATGCGTCTCATTCGCTTGCACAACCACTTTTTACAAGGGAGGGGCACATTCACATACCGTACATATAGAACACAGAAGAAGAACAACCATGACCGAACCCGCCTTATCTTGCAAATTACAATATAGACTCAAATGTTTGAGCAAGACTGGCATAAAACTCCGTTTTAGATAGAATATCTGTTTTTAGTATTGTTAAATTTTGCTTTGAAAGGTAGAAGATACCTGCATGATTAATCATCTTATGAAAAAATGAAAAAGCTGCGAATTTATCTCAAAAATTAAATTTGCCTTTAAAAATTATTAAGAAACTTTAAAATATATCGGAATTCAGGAAAAAAACATTACACAACAAATAAAATGATACGATTAAAAATACATTTTTTACATTTTTAATCGTGTTAAATAATTTTTTAGCTATAATATTTTTGGAAGTCATTGAAGTAAATGGAAAAAAAGTTGTTTAATTAAAATTTTAAAAGAAATTGCTCCGAAATGCACATTTTACCTAAAATGTTTATTTGCACGCAGTTTGTTAACTCTAGATCAAATGATATGACTTGAAGACCACCAATATCTACACGCTTTCGCCTTTGTTAAAAACAGGCCTTTAAATTTTGTTATTTGAGACCTTTTATCCTCTATACTTATGAAGAGTTCTTAGTATTTATATTTTAAACTTATTAGAGATGGTTGAAACATAAAAGATATGCATATTTTTTTCCTTACAAAAATTATTTGAGTATATACGTTTGTTTTCATCCTCTTTGCAAAAAAATACAAATCATAAGACAAAAAAAATTGCAGCTGGTTATTCTGTAGCTGGATTTTCTATTATATCAAATTATTTTTTTTGAAAGTTTTGTGATTATCTTGGGTTTACTTATTAGAAGTCTCTGTTGAAAGACAAGTTATTCGCTTTTTTTATTAATTTATTACTTTTTACTTACTTATCTTGATTGCATCATTAACCTCAAAAAGAAAAGAAAAAAGTTTGCGAAATGTTTCATTTTCTGAGATCTTCAATGAGGATTTTGAAGTAAAACCTATCATTTATTTCTATTTTATTTTAAATTTATCAGATAATTCGAAATTATGATGAAATGAGTCACTGAAAAATCGATCCCTTATTTCTATTTTATTCCAAAGTTATCAGATAATTTGAAATTAAGATGAAATGAGTCACTGAAGTATGCCTTAATCTATATTTCTTGATTAAAATATTTATTTCGTTATTTGGGATTTAATGTTAAGTATCTTCCTAGGGAATGGCTCGATTGTGAAAAACTCAAGAAAATTCTTAATTTAAGAAATTTGTCGATTGATAGGTCTTTTTATTATTTATGGAGTAATTGTAGTCTGGTAATGAGTGAGATTACTTCACTTCCGTCTACATTGATGTCAGTATAACTTGGGGTATGGTAAAAAAAAATCAGTTAGAATATCCGGCAACAAATGCCATATAGAAAATTTGTGGCATTCATAATGGCTACAAATTATAATGGCAACAAATGCCATATAGAAAAAATTGTGCACCTGAAAATAAAATAAAAATCAAGAATTTTGTTTCCTCAAGCATTTATGAGAATTGAAAGTTCAGAAAGTCCTTTCATGAAGGGAAGGAAAATAACAGCCTATTTTAAGACTATTTACTGATTGACAGTTGCCTCAAGCCGTGTTCACCATCATGTACGATTATGCATACGTCATCCATTCACAAAACTCTATACTTTTCTTGGGCAATATTTTTCCGACTTCATGTCTGACTTTCCCTCATGACTTCTTACTTTTCCTGTTGGATTATCAATAAAACAAATCCTTCCTGAATAATGCGCAAACTGTATGTGCTTCCATATTCTATTTAAAAGGCGATATAAGTACGAATAAAAAATTGATTATTGCCAGAAGAAATCCTAAGATTTCCCCATTAAGTTTATTGTAAAAGATTTCAATAATACTTCTTCTGTTATATATATTATGGTGAAATTACATTACTATTAACTTAGAATAATATGCGAAATCAGAAGTTAATTATAATGGGTTAATGGGTAATTAATGGGTTCAACCGTAAGTTAATTCTAAATGATTTCAGCAGTTAAGGCGTTGAAATTATACTATAATAAAAAAGGATAATATGCGATATCAAAAGTCAATCGTTTAAGTCACCGCTTAACAAGCATCACCAAATTTATGAATTTTACAAGAAAAAAGCAAAACTGAATATTTCGTAACAATAAAAAATACAGGAAGTTTTTTTCCTTACATTTGATATGAATATAAGATCATAAATGATGCAATGGTGTGAAAAAAAATCCAACATAGTGGTTAATATCCAAAGAAATTTCAGTTTTACTTCCTTTTTAAATACTTCTTCCAGTCTTTGATCAGTAATGATAGATGTTTGCATTTATTAAGCAATGAAATGCTATTAAATTGAATTCTAGTTGTAAGGTTTTTTTATTAACTTAATTAACGATTTCATTAACTAAAACTTTTTATCACGAAGAAATATTTGTACACAGAGTAATCAGACTAATACAGACTTTTTCGACTACTCTAAAATTGTGGCTTTAATTGACTGCTAATTTTTAGAAGACCTGCTTAGTAAAAGATTTGAAACTAAATATTTTATTAATTAAGATTCACAAATTGAAAATCAAACTCGTGAATAACTTAAAATGCCCCATAATTTTAATAGACAATTTTTTTTATCTAAAATCACTTATAATTCAATTAAAAATTTTTAAAATAATGAAAATGAAATGCACCTAATATAAAATTCATTTGTGTTTTTTTTTGTTTATAATATGAGTAAAAAGTAGTCGGTGCCTACTTTTAATGATGTGAAAAATCTAATTGTTCAATCGACAAAGTTAAAACTCTTTACAAGTTCTATGTTAATTAAGTTTACATACGATCTCTCTGAATGCGCTAGCTGGAATACCTCTGCTCTCAAAGTTTCACCTCAAGCACATTTCCTGAATTGAAATATTCAAACATTTTCACACTGCTGTCTAAAATTTTTAATCATACTGTTCATGTATATATTTAAATTTTTATCAGGAAAGATTTAGTACTCCTGCCGAAATTAAAAAGAATATGCACTTAAAACATAAAATCGTACACATAAAGATAATCGTAACATTAAACATAAACATTTATTTTATATTATTCTCAATTTGCTTTAAATTCTACTTTATCCTCAATATCATGTTATTCATATCCTATGAATCCAAATTATATTAATTTTACATCCTTTTCAGGTAGGGGATCGAAAAAAATCAACCTTTTTAAGCAGGAAAGAAAGAGAGAGAACTGATTGTAATTGGATTTTTTTTTTACCTATTTGGTTTTTAAATGTTATTTTTTATAAAATACAGCTTTTAGTTTATAACTGTTTACTAATTTCATATTGAAGATATCTTTCTTTTCACTACTAGTGCTATTTTGCATTAAATGTCGGTAACAAAAAAAGTATTTCAGCTAGATAAGTTGGGGCCCGAGTCACACATCTTCCATACAAGCGCCATTCCTTAGATTTCAATAATATTGACACCTTTTCGTCTGTTTTGGAGTGCAAAACTTACAGTGAAATACACCAACATCATCTTTTATAGCCTTTCAAGATTTATCTACAAGAAATAATTCAATATTTCTTTTAACAGCTTATATGCTTTGTATATATTAGTGCTTAGACACATTCAAATCATTTGACTTTTCAAGTGGACCTTACAACTTGTCAAAAAAATGATTTGTATTGTTTAACTTATTTTTTTTTTTACATTGAACTTTTGTTGCTGTTTCTTATGGCACTGGTCATAGATAAGCCCGCTGACAAAGTCAGCTATTTTAAGCCGAGATGTAAGCATCTTTTTTTTTGTCCAGTGGCGCCATCTTGGGCCAAGAGTGGGACTTAGCTACTCATGCATCACAACCCTTTATATTGAGAGGATTTCATTCATACATTTCATTCACTCATCTACTGACCGTAATTTAGATCTGAATCAGAGGACGAGGTATCAGAGGTATTATCTCGACTTGGAGGGCTTGGTGACCACAACAGATTTATACGTGCACCAGCCACCTTAAGCACGTGGGGTCTTCGATCGGTGGGGGTCGAAATCACTACCCAAGGGATGCTAGCCCATCTCTCTACCAACCAAGCTTTCCTGGTCCCATATTGAGTTTTTATTTGGTCTATTAACATCCACTTAGGAAATTAACATTGAATTGAGGCTTGAAATTTTTACGAAATTTCAAAAAATAGTTAACAAACAAGCAAACATTTAATAAAAAGATACGGTGATGTTATTTAGATAGATTTTAGACACAGTTTTATTTAGACAGATGCTTGCATATCTACTTTTATTTATTCAACTAAGCATCAATAATATTTTAAGAAATGACTACTGCATTACATATTTTTCCCTTAATGGTTTAAAATGTCTCTCCTTCTGAATTCAATTTCTCATTTCTTTTTATTCCTCCTACATCCTCTTCTCACTCTCTCGTTTCTTTTGTTTCATCACCTCTCACTATTTTTAATGACATTTAAATTCAATGACTGCTCTACTACTTGAAACTTAAAAAAAATATTAATATCTCAGTAGCACTTGAAACTTCATAATAACTTCTATCGAAAATATATCATCAAATTTCAGAGATACAGATTTGTTACTAGGTGCAACAATTTTTCAGAAAGACTTGAAAAGAGAATATGTTAAGCTTTATGGTATTCATATATACTCGTATTTTATAAGGTGAATAATTATTCAAGTGAGCTGTTTATATCCTGGATGCACTAAACTCTTTACAATATTTGGAGATTTTGAACCGTTGCTTTATCGCAAATATTATTGCACTAAGATTGGTTTGAACAATACTTTTACAGGGAGTCTTTATTATATTTAACTAAAAAATTTACCTGTTAGTCTGATATTCTAATTTCTTTGACATGATATAAATTCAGTTGTATGTTGCATATTTATTAATAAATTATTTGCCACTGATTTTAATATTTTTTTTTCTACGTATTCAATATTATCAGCTACTTTACAGCAAAAGTACATAATATATTGCTGAGCATTGTTTGAAATAACAAATTAATTTTCAAACGGTGTAACAGTTATTTTTTGCAGCTTTTAGACAATGATAGAAATAACAAATGAAGCTTTTGTATCGTATTGAATAATTAATCTTTGAATAGATTAAACAAGTTCATAAAGTGTAATATATTCTTCTCACTCAGCAATAACATTAATTTTTTTTAACATTTTACAACTTCCAAATGAAATTAATCTACCACTCTTCCTTCATCTAACACATTTAAAATGGAAACAAATGATACAAATAATTGAGCATTATTTGAATAGAAGTTTTATGTTCATATATCGTATTTACTTTGTTGACGTTACGTTTTTTACTTTAAATTTTAATTTGCTTTTTGCTATGTACTTTTTTCTCTGTTAAAGTAATTTAGTTAAGCACTGAGTAGACACTTTTATTGCAAATACAGTATATGCATCTCACTTTACTATTTCAATTTTAGTTTATTTGTAACTTTTTATATATGTATATGAAATGAAATATTTCGCGTACTTTATCTGTCTCATATCCAGCACAGAGCCAAATATTGAATAAAATTGAACTGATATTTGACCTTATAACAGAAGTTCAGAACTTTATACAACTTTTAGAAACCGTTGCGCAATAAAACTCCTTAAAGTTTTGCTTGATATTCACAGAGAAGTTATTTTCAAAACAACGATCTCTTTCTACTTTCTATACATTTCGAACAACAAGGAAACTACTTTTGAACTATTTTCAAAAAAAATTGAAAGTGTTACATTTTTCGAAAAATTTTGAAATGTAATCTAGTGAAAATAGTATGCAATAATAGTTTGTAATCTATAGAAAAATGTAATATCTACAAAATGTAATATTGTAAATATTGCATTTTTCTAAAAAGGTTGAAATGGAATCTAGAGAAAATAGTTTGTTTCAAAAATATAGGTATCTTTGTTTCATAAATAGATAAAAATGAAAAATGAAGTTTAAAAAATCATTAAAAATATCTGCTTTAAATCAACAACGAATCCTTGACATTTTAATTCTTATTGCAAACTAACTTTTTTCTCTGAATTGCTCTTTTATATTGCAATGCCTGTAAAAAATAAGTTAATAAAGGAATTTTTCACGATCTAATTATATACAAATTTTGATGTGAGACTTTTAATCCACTCATTCTTTTATTGCTTTCTAAAAGAATTTTACAATGAGTTTAGCAAACTCCGAGCTTAAATTCGTATGTGTATTATATTAATTATAATCCATTCTTATAAAAGTTTTCAAGCTATTCTCTCTTATCCATGTGTTTAAAATAGTACAAGTACTAAAACATTTTGAAAACATTATTTTTATTATTTCTTTTACATTTGCAGTTATTTTAAGTTTAATCTGTAAATTATTTTTTAGGATAGTTTAAATTTTGAAATATTTTCCAATATATGAAGAGATTCTCAGAAAATCATTGTAAACTATATCTTTAAAAAAAACTATAAAAAATATTCAAAATAGACTAAGAACTGTAGATTAGATTAAATAATCTGCGATTTGTTTCTACTTTTCTACTTTCTATTTTCTAGATTAATCATACATTTTCTGAAAATGATGATCAAATAATTAATGATATTAAAGTACATATATATAATGTCATTAAATATTTGGTGGCAAAAGTCAGTTACGATATTTAAAAAGTTATGCTTTTTTTTCGAAAACCACGTTGCAACCAAGAATTGATTAAAACATATTTTTAAAAATAGGTGCAAGGATTATGCTATAATATCATTATATATAAAAAAATACACTTCGTAAGGTAATCAATTGATGAAAGGCAATCACTAAATTATTTCAACAGTTTTTTTTTATCAATTGTTTTCCAAAATCAATTTCGAGAATGCATATCCTTGAAAGTATCTCTTGCAACGACAAGTTTTGTTTTTAATTTTTTTCCCTTCTGTTGCTTTTTTGAATTCAAGGAAGAATAATAAAAATTTCAATTCGTAACTTTTTCTCTTAGGACGTCTTCACAAATTTGTAGCGAGTACGAAGAAACAATGAAAGGCTGTCAGGCTCACATCGTGGCTGTATGGTGGCTGCGGTAAGGCTGTAGTTCTTATCTGGGCCAGGAAGGGAGGTCACAACGAAGGCGGAGTAAGATGGAGCAATGTCGTGGTGAAGTTCCCAACGTTTGGATACAATCTTCTTTACTTTGCAAATGTTGAGTCTATGGTGATTAATCTGACACTCAAACGATGGTTGGAATCCAGAATATATTTTACTTGTGCCACAAATTTGTCCAAATCTCTTTTGAAGAACATTCAGATCTCTCCATGTCTCCAATGGTCTTAGACCCATTCTTGAACTCATTGAATCACCAGAAACTCTGGACTTGATCATATAATTTTTCTAAGCCTCGTAATCCAAGACAAGCATCTCGACAATATCGAGATGAAAGTAAAATTTAATCGTGTATCGCCACTTCAGCAAATGATCTATTTTTTACTTTTCCTTGATTTTACACTAAATGTTAAATAGCTTTTCTGCCACTACATATTTTTCAAAGCGTCCGAGCTTGCATGCGATTGAAAACTGATGCGTTACTTAGCTTAGAACCCCCATTGCAAATGCTGCCTCCAGGAGGCTCTTCACTGGCGACCATTGAGCCAGACATTCCCATTATTTTACAAAAAAAAAAAAAAAAACTGTGTACTATTAGCTTCAGGATAATTGTAAAATAACAAAACACTTTTAAAACTTTGAGCAAATCTATTAAATTCATTTAATTATTGAGACCAAATGTCTTACTACACTTGACAGCAAACTTTTTAATTTTGCTTTTTTATTGTTATGAATTAATTTAGTTTTTGAGCAACAAGCAATCTAAAATAAGACACATAAAATGGTATGAAGGTATTCAAAGTACAAAGGCTGTTTTCGCATTATGCTATCATAAATGAACGATTTTTATATAATTTAAATCAAGTTATTGTGTAGAATTAAACGATATTTTTATTGTTCTTGTTATTCATTATCATTCAGTAATTTAATACAAAAATAATACTAATGTAAAATTAACAATGATAATTTGTTAACACTGATAATACCATAAATATCCCACATTGTTTCACAATCTATTAGTTCTTTCTTTTTTTTATTAATTTATGATATTTTTAATTGCCTCCCCCCCCTTGGGGGTACTCCAAAAATTAGAACGAATCCTTCCAGTGCAATATCTGGTTCTCGATTCCACGGTGTTTAAAGTAAGATATGATGTTCAACTCGATAACAGAATGTACCTCGTACTGGAGAAGTTATATGGTGCCCAGTGGTGAGTCTTAGAACTCAACCATAATTCCCACCTGACGCTGTCATTACGACTGTCATTTAGTTACTATTAATGGTACAGTAGAGCAGGATAGATCGACTTTGTAGTTAGGGTTACTTTATTCGAAACACAAACTGAACACAATTTTTAAGAATCTCGATCCTTAAACAAAAAATTGAAACTAAAAAACATTCAAGAACAGCTGATCATCGCTCAACGTTCAAAGAAACATTTTACTCTATTATAACACTTAACTGTATACATCAACAAAATGCTGAAAAATTTGCAATTTACTGTCGTTATATTTTCAGTTCAAGCAATAGATATAAACTTACAGCCTTAATAAAAAAATCAATAAAATCATCACTCTTTATTATCTAAAATCAACCCTGAGCAAATATTTATAAATGACTTCAATGGATTTTTTTTTCTGAATTTATATTCTGGAAAGAGATATATGAAATTTCTCAAAATTTGAAAAGTCACAAGAATCTTTCGAAAAATATAACTTGAAAATGTCTAATTACTGTACCGAAAAGTTCCTTTTATAATTTTAAAAAATCAAGGGAATATCAAACTTGTGTCTTTGTAAATTTTGTTAAACTGTTACGAACATTAAATTCTGTAGTCAATTATATCCGCGAAATTAAATTAGATATTCCCAATTATATATATATTTACTTAAATAATATATATTTATATAATTTACCTGTTTTAATAATATAAATTTATATGCCTGTATTCCAATACAATTTAAATTTACATATGCATTTCAAGAAAGATCGTTACGCAGTAACTAATAGCAAGCAATAATTTCGTCGAATTTCTATACTCAAAAGGGAAAGTGAGGAAGTAAAATGAAATGTGATCGAATGGAATTGTTCTTAACTGCCTTTTGAAGTGTATTTTATTTGAATCTACACTCATAGCATCCTGATGGAAATGCCATTAATGAACAGAAATTGAGGACACTGCGCTGTCCTTTCAGTGCTAGATAATGTAATCCTAACCGTAATGATATATTTATGCTAATTCTAAAAGGCTTAATGGCAATTGTTCACATTATCTCTTCAACATGGAGGGATAATGTCAAGTGGAGTGAAAGAATTTAGAATAAATCAATGTTGTTCGTTTTTTCTCATCAATTTATCACCAAAACTGTATCCTTATTACATGGCATTTACATATAATTTAACTAAGTAAGAAATTCATACACTAGTGTACTCATCGCCAAGCTTAATAAATTACATCATTAATTATCTTAAATTTAATCATCATTTATATAAAGTTACTTAAATGTCAAAATAATAGTATCAAAACTAATTTTTTGTTATAAATTTTTATCTCCCACATCAGATGTCTAGAATGATAACGAAAATATAAATGCAATTGACATCTAATGTAATTATTGATACTTACTGAATTAATGCATGAAAAGGACAGGTTTAAATTAATAAAAAATCTATCATTATTTTACATGTTTAGTGCATGTTATATGAAACTTACCTTTAGTTCTGTCGTGAAGTTATTATCTAATTTTTCCATAAATAACTTTTACAAAGATTTGAAATCTGTTTGAATTTCTTCATATCTCACCATAATAAATTCTGAATACAAAGCAGACACTTTTCAGAATCCTGAAATTTATTTTTCCAATGTCATTTTTTCTAAAATTGACAAAACACACACACATTTTTTTCCTAAAATTTCCATTTTGAAAATAAGTTCTCTCACTGCTTTACAATACTTATACTATATATTCGACAAAATCTCTCTACAGAATTATATTAGAATTATTTGATAATTACAATATTTTTGTTCGTGTATTCCGCACTCTAGAACTAAATTTGCTATCATATGTTGCTTTTAACATTTCAGTTGTTTTACTATCAATAACACCATATTTCAAATTGAAATTTCATACCTGAATTGAAAACTATTTATTTTTCTTTACGTTTAAAATTCCATCTGGAATTGAATAGTAAGGTATAACCACAGAAAAAAATTTAATTTGTAAAAAATATAAAGTGGAAAATAGTTAATAGCACTGATGGATGTTTTTCTTTCCAGTGTGCATGTAAAACTGTAAAAATTAGCGAAGATAGAGTAATTTTTTTTTTTTTTTTTTGCTTTGGAAATTAATATTATTTTCTTAATGTTTATTCTATTAAGTAATACACTTCTTATAAATAGTATTTTTTATAATCAAAAAAATAATAATTTCCGAATACACATTTTCTATAATATAGACAAAAATACAAGAAATTTCTTCAGCATGCAATTTTTAGTTCTTGATAAATTTCACTCTCCAACTTGTTGATGAATTAATATTTCCTGTATATATATATATATATATATATAATAGAAGTTTATTTCTTGCTACCTAAAATTCTTACCTTCCTTTATTTTCTTTGTGTGTGATAATACAGAACTAAGTTCCTAATTTAGAATGCCATTTGTTAACAGAAAAGAATGGCCAAAGAAGAGAAACAAAAATTTAAGAAAGCATCAACAATTATTTCAAATATTATATATATATATTTTGTATACTTTAAAAATATCGTTAATTAAAAAAAATCTTAAAAAATATTTGTTTGTATGGTGATAAAATGGTGAAAAAAAGTGTTTGTGTGGTGATAAAATGATGATCCTGTGGATGACATCCTTTTCATGCATCCTTCATAGAAATTTTACGATATTCTTCGAAAACTAATTAAAAATGCTCCATCCGATATGTTCTTAAATAAATATTAGCAGTATAAACACATAAATAATTCTAATTATACCTTTTGCAGATTTATTTTCCTCCATTAGTGGTAGCAGAAATAACTTCATGGTTATCTTTCAAATATTTCAACAAACAAATTGAGAAGTTAACTCATTTTATGTTTCATTTTCCTTTCTAAAAAACATTATAATGTTTATTTTTATATTAAAAGATTTTTCCTGGATATTCACAAAACAGCAGCTTGCACTCTTGTGAAAAAGTTATTTTCTAAAACTTCAGGAAATAATTTTATTTGCTCTGCAATACATTTTTCAAATAGATATTTACTTTAAGGTTTCTTCCTTACTACAAGTTTTAAACTATTTGTATCCTAGCTGTTCCTATGATTTAGTTTGCCATGCGCATTTTTATTCGATTGTAACATCTTGTAAATATGTCAGATTCAAATTTATTCTAGATGCCTGATGTATTTGCTTAAGGTGTTCCAAAAAATAAACAGTTTGAGAATTTCAAAAAAAAAAACAAGAAAAAAAAATCCAGACACATTTTAGAAATATCTTTATTTGATGCAAATCGACAAGAAATACTCAAATTATCCTTTACAAATTACTTGGCACTCAATACCAGCCTGACGGCTGCTTTAAGTCCGCTATCACAGGGAAAATGCAAAGTAAGCCATTACGTTGCTCCTGGGCTAAATGTATAGTTATTGACCTTCATTTTTAACCTTTCTCAACCATATGAAGATGAAGTATGAATATTGAAATATGAAGTTGCGGATTCATTTAATCATTCAAGCAGTGTTTCATTCTGCCACTTCAGAAAAGAATGGTTTGACTAGAAAAATCGATCCTGTGGCTCCTAGAACAAGGGGTAGAATCATATTCAACACATAATAATACAATCAGAAATGAATAAAGTGAATATAATTACATAAAAAGAAAACTGTTGTGAAACTCGGTACGGTGAGAAATCAGAATGCATGATGAGACAGATAACGACGTTTTATTTTAGGAGAAGCCACAAACACAGTCTAAGTGTATATTATATACAAAGACATTGCTTCCAAAAATCTAACGATGCGAACAGTGAATTGTTATTAAACAAACATAATAGCACTCAGAATGCAGCTAGAAAGCTCACTCTGCGATCAACCGTCACAGGTGAAAATTCTTAACTCTTATTTGCTTAAGTTCTTTCTCGTACTTATATCAATTTCTGCATTTAATTTTCTTGAGGGGATGTTGAATCTCGAGTTCTAATGAAGATATCATCCCAAATCTTTAATTTCTAGAAACCATCAGTTTTGATTCCAAAATCATTATATTTATTGTCAACGTAGAGGAGTTCTTTGCCCTGCATCCACCCAACGTTCAGTAATATATTTGCAAAGCTCTCATTAATTTAATTATTATGAAATTAAGTACGCATGGTAACAATATTACACATTCATGACAATATTGCGCTCTAATAATGAATACCTTCTAGTGTTTGATGATAAAAGGAATGCAATTAATTCTGCTATATACCTTTAATATAATACCTTTATATAATACCTGCTATATACCTATGGCTACCTTCTAGAAAGAAATAAAATAATGGTTTGCCTTTAAATATATGTTAGTCATCTTTTAAGGGACAAGTAACCATTTTAGTACATAAATATATTCTTCTGATCGAATGTTCATCTAGAGAGCATATAGAAAAAAACGCTGAATTGTTCGGATTAATGTTGTGTCGACCCGTGCTCACTAATTTCTAATTTCTTTACATAAGTTATTATTTAAAAAATAAAGTACCAACAAAATGTGATAATTTTTTTTAATTGAAAAAAGAAAGAAATATGTTTGTAGCTCTATCTACTCTTCATTTTTCAGAACCTAGAAAGTAAACGTAATTTGCTATCTATTATAATGACGCCATACTGGAGTCAGAAAGTATATATAAGCATAGAAAGGTTTCTTCTTCAGTTTGCAAATGAATTGTCTCTGAAATGTTTAAGAGGAGATGTTTATTTGAATCCATATACTTGTCTTCAAACATCTAATCGCTTAATTAATATTCTTTTATAGTTCCATTCAAATATTAATCTTTTAAAATTACTTCACATGTAAATTTACAATATATAACATGAATTAATCTAATGTCAAAGAAATTTATAATAACTTTTAAATCTCGACTGTTATTTCATTTAATATAAATTTTATGATTTCTTTTTAAAAAATGCGCTATTATTGTCTTTTGTAACAGAAAAAATAGGGACAGTGAAATTTTATTAGTTTGTTTTTTTGTGGTTATTGTCGTTTTCTTGCCATTTACCGTACGCAGTACAATATCTTGATTAGCTCTTTTATAAATTTTAATTATATAATTATGGATTATTTGCATATTACATTGAAAATTATATCATTATGGGTTATTTGCATATTATATTAAAAATTATATCATTATGGGTTATTTGCATATTACATTAAAAACCTTAGATTTATTCCATTTTGCATAAAGTAGAAACTGAACATGACATTCGGTCAAATTCGGGTAGTATAATTTGGAACTGTTCTAGTTTTAATCAATAAACATTATTTGTAAAAGAAAAATGTGTGAGGAGAAGAGGGGTATTCTGATGAATAGGGCAATAATATTAAACTGGGAGGAACACAAGAAACGTAATATTATTTTTTAAGAAAAATTGTGATACAATTTATTTATTATTCAATAATGACGGAAAAAAGACCGGAAAATCTCCGGAAAAAAGACAAAAAAGACATACTTAAAATTTTTACATAAAAGTCATAATAATTTTTGTAAGAAAAATAAAATAAAAAAGAAAACAGTTATTAAATATTAAACAGCTATTAATTCTCATATATTTTAAATTTCTATTCAGATCTATGTACATTTTTATTTAGGAAAGGTACATAAATGTGAATATAAAATCAACTGATATGTTAATCATACAAAATCCATTTCTGTCTTATTTTTATTATTAATTATCAATATTTTGCGAAAGTTACTTCATTAAGAAACGCCTCTCTAACGCATTCATTTGAGATTTATTCTTAATTAGAAATAAGAGGTTAGAAAACTAAATCAATTTAAGGGAGAGAAATTTCTCCATTTTTTTTTCACTGATTTTCCCAATAGAACTACATAAAATCTCCGGTTTTAGTATTTACTATTTTTTTCCGTGCACGTACTGAAATCACTTATTAAGGCATTGGGCAAAAAAAACATATTTTAATTGCAAAAACGATTAAATTTAGGCTGTTGGGTGGGAATTAATATTTTTTTTCAAAAAATAAAATGGAATATTATGGTTTTCAATTTAGTACATCCTCTGTGCATTAACGTCGGGGAAAAAAAAAATAATGGACCGAATGTTTTACAGAATCTAAATCCTAAGATCCAGATATAACTGAATGAAAAAAATAATTAGAAAGCAAAATTTTTCCGAAAATTAAATGATTATCATTATTGAGTTACTTTTATAAATATATTTTATATGCAGAATTAAATAACTAGTACATTTTAAAAGCTACAAACTACTACAACATTTATGACATAAATATATTCATAAATTTTTATTTTTGATGTTTTAATTGAAAAACTTCTTTCTGTATAAACTTATGTTTTCTGTTATTATATTTTTTTTTTTGCTTTATTGATATCTTCATAAAATTAAACATATCAAAGACCTTAGAAATATTTTATTTTTTAAGGATATAAACAAATGATTCAGTAGTAATATAATATAAAATTTATTTCTTTTCGTTTTTACTTTTTTTTGAAAACTATCAATTAAATTGTTTTTGTAACTGCAATATATGCAAAATACAAATTTGTCATAAAAATATTTATCTTTGTTTACGTACTTTCACTGGCTTGAAGTTAATTTTTATTATCTTCATTACGTAATAATCGTAAATACAATTTTAGATTAATTTCCAATTAATTAGCAGAAAACAAAAAAAACATTAATTGCAGTAAGTATCATTTATTAACTTTTATATTTCACATTTTATTAAAAATGCCAACATAATTGCAAAACACCAATCAGTAACAAAATAAATATGACTGTTGAAATGAGATATTTCATTAATTATCTAAAAAAATTATCAGTTAATTAATAGATAAAATTCTTTGTCCACTACTTTTTTCTATAGTCTTTTTCATCTCCGATTGTTCAAGGTCAAATCCCCCAACATTTCAAAAATACTTTCGCTAATTGAAATGCTCCATTATATCTACAGTTACGATCAAAGTTCCCTTTTATGAGTGGCCTATAAGGAATTTATTCGCTTCGACTCAGAAAAAAAAAATATTCCGCTACTCTGATATTCTTCTACGTAAACTCTGTGATTTTGCCACTCAAATATTTACAGAAAGGAAGTCTACTTTTTGTTAAGAGGTTTAGTTTTCTTAATTAATTTATTTCAGTGCATTTTCTTTAATATTTCTTGAAGCGCGATATTACAGTCACTGAAATATCGCGCTAAAATTGCTGTATATATTTGCTGTATTTGCACTGAATGTATATTGTACTGATAACATTATATCGCAAATATTTCCCCGCTTGATATAATCTTTTTTTAATACTTTAGGTTTGGGAAACTTTATGTTAAGTCATTTCATTGTTTTTGATTATTATGGGGTAAATAAAAGTTTGGAATCAAAACTTAAAATGCTAAAGAAATAAAAAAAAAATTAAATATTAACTAATCTGGTTTTAGTATTTAGTTTCATGTTAAAAACAAGTAAAAAACCTTTTTTTAGATACTTTAGGTTTGGTAAACTTTATGTTAAGTCATTTCATTGTTTTTGATTATTACGGGGTAAATAAAAGTTTGGAATCAAAACTTAAAATGCTACAGAAATAAAAATATTTAAATATTAACTAATCTGGTTTTAGTATTTAGTTTTATGTTAAAAACAAATAAAAATATTTTTGATACGAGTCTGATAAATATTTATGATATATTTTGATATGTATTTCAAACAAATTTAATGGAATAAATTTTATAGAAAGGATATAATTTTGTGCATTGTATACACTTGTGTCTGTATTGCATTTGAAAGAACGTCACAAATTAAATACAGAAATATTTATTTATTTATTTATAAGCATTTAATCTTCCATATGTATGTATTTATTCATATTTTTTATATTACTTAAAAATATATATTTAAATCGGCATTAAAAGTGTTGTCAGTGACACGAATTAGAAAAAATAAATAAATAGATCGGGGATTATTATTTTATAAAAAACCAAAAAATGAATGCACAAAAATAGATAGTGGAGAAAAAATATAAATGAGTTAGATTTAATTCACAACTGATTAAAACTCTTTTCTCAAGATTTAAAGAATTTATTATAATGGGATTCAAACAAGGATTTCTATAAGAATAAAAATAAAAAGTTTTATAAAAATGTTTTTTTTTATTTAGAATAGGAGCGAAGATGAAATTCTATCAAAAGTAATAAATTCTTTAAAATAAAATCCTGAAAGCAATAGGAACAGTTTAAATGATCTAAAACATGAGAATATTAATCTCATTCGTAATATATTTTAATACAATGAATATATAATAAGTTTTTTTATGTTATTCATCTAGTATTAATTTTCCCATAATAAAATTTTCAGAACCTCATGCTTTTTACGGATTTATTTAAATCTTCATATTAGTAATAAAAATATTTTTTTGCTTTTAGTACATTTATTTTTGTATTCGAAAGAATTAATTTTTTGCTTATTTTGATTTTTAATATATTTTGCAAATAATATTATAAGAATTATGAACCTTTAAATCAAATTAAATGTTACATATAGCTCGCATATGAAATAAAATCCTAATTAATATCAATCAATTAAATCAGAATTAATTTCCCAAAATAATAAATTATTGTATTAACACTAGTAACATACAATTGTATAGATTATCAAAACTCAAGCTTATCTGGAAGTAAGTAAAAAAGTCAATCACAAATTTATAAACATAAAACAAGCGAAAAAAGGAAAAAAGAAAGAAAAACGAATTTAAGAATAAAGAGTGATAAACAATTTTGAATCCATTCTTTTCTTAATATATTTCTCTATGTATATATGTATAGAAACAACATTGTTTTCCAGTAGGCTTATGATTAAGAAAAGACTAACGAAATTAGAATAAGAAAATTTCTAATTTATAATAACGCTACTATTGTGTGATTCCTATTTTCGACAAATTTTGAGAATTTAGAATACTAAGACAAATTTATATTTTGTTTAACTATTTATTGACTGTAGGATATCAATATAGAATGTCTTTAGATAGACATCATCAGATTTGGCATTAAAATAAAAAAATAAAAAATTCTAAATTACTAAAGGGCAACAAGCAGTTAAAAATAAATATAAAGTTTAAAAAAAAATTCTTACTAATAAAAATATCTATAAAATTTTATGTAAATTTATAAAGCTATTTTTTGATAAAAATTCGAAAATATTTCCGCAAATAAAAGATTAATTAATTTAATTAATTATCAAATACAATCAAATTAATTACAATAAACCTAATAATTAATTAGGACATATATAAATTCTATGTTTCAAAAAATTCATCTATCAAATTTTGAAATTTTGATATTTTTATTTGAATAATTAAATATATAATTAATAAAAGTATAAATTAGTAACAATAAAACAAACTGCAATGTAATAAATTCAATTGACTATTAGACATTTCAGATGGAGGCGATGTATGTTTATGAAGGAAATTAGATTTCGTGACCTGATTTTCTATATTTCGGAAATTGTTTCCAGAGATGCGCTCGGTCTATTTCCTATGTTTATCCATAATAGTTAAACACTTTCAATCTCTAACATAACGATACTTAATGTTTTAATAATATATTTGGTGTGTGTTTAAAACAATTCATGGATCAAATTGTGAAATTTTGATATTTTATATTTGAATAATTAAATATATAATTAATAAAAGTATAAATTAGTAACAATAAAAACAGAATGTAATATAGTAAATGCAATACACTTTTCAGATAGAGAAGATGTACGTTTATAGAGAAAATTATATTTCGTAAAACCTGATTTTCTAAATTTCGAAAACTGTTTCCAGAGATGCGCCTCATTCGTTTCCTATGTGTATCCATAATAGTTAAACCCTTTCAAGCTCCAACATAGCGATAGTTAAAGTTTTGGTAATATCTCTATGTAATATAATCAAAGGACAACTTTATTCTAATATTTTGTGCATATGACACAAAACTGTATTCTGTAACAGGAAATAATCCATTAATCCTAAATATGAAGCGCTAAACATAGGACGTATTACCTGAATTGAGATAAATGAATGAATCTATTACATTTACCGCTGGGAGATTTATAATAGTTAGAGAAACAAATTATTTATCTGATTGGTTCATGAACTTTGACTCTAAAAGAAATTTTTTCATCACTCACAGTTTAAATATGTTAATGCAAAAAAAGCATTAATTTCAACCAAATTTCAAATGCTATTTTTTTTATTTAAATCAATTTAATCCATCAAATATATAATCAGGAAGCAAAATTTGTAATCTAAGATTCGATATTTGCAATTGTTACAATTTTATCCTAAAAGATATGTTGATTGTTATGTTTGGTTTTAAATATTTATCATATAAACTATTTACTTGACTTCTGTTTTACAGGATAGACATTTATTTTAAGATAAAAGGCTAATTTAACAGATAGATTTATTTAGAAAAATCCAGAAATATTCCGGAAATCTTATTCTTACTAAAAATGTCATTTTCACTGAAACTTCTATTATCAGATACATTATTTTGAAATCTGTGAAACATTTATGAGCAAAATAATGTCTTGCAGGTTTAGTTATTGTAGAATCGCCAATGGTAAAATCATTATCATTTTTCTTTTCATTTTTGAAGGAAAAAAATGATTTAAAGTTAGATATTTGTCTTAAAGCATTAAACAAGTAAAAAATAAAGAGAACTATTTTTGAAAAAAAATTATTTTGAATTATTTTCAAGATAAAGTAAACTACCAATATATATAATTCATAAATTATATTTTTAGGATATCTAAGAGAAATTTTATAATTGCATACTGAAATAAATATTTGAATTTTTATTCAAACATATTACATTAAAAATATCTCTTATTAATTTCAAATTCATCTGGAAATATTTTCCAAAAATTCTGAAATATCCTTATAATGCAATTCTAAAAGACTACAGGAAACCGCGGTGACCTGGTGGTAAAGTCTCGGCCTCAGAACCGGAAGGTTTCAGGTTCGAGGTCAGATTCGACCGAAGAACTATCGTGTAAGCGGATCTGGTGCGCGTTAAACCGTCCACGCCAAACGTCCTTCCACTGGTGTGGTGTGAAAAGGGGAGTGCCAGCTCAGGTGTCGTTCTCGTTATCTGACAAAGGTTCAAAATTACTAGGTCCGTCCCAAAATAGCCCTAGTGGTGCTTTAAAACAGGACGTTATTATAACTAAACTAAACTAAATAACCACAGAGCAGTTATTTTGATGAATTTCAAAGCATTGTTTTTAACGCATCATAAAAACAATAAGTACCAAAATTTATTTGAAAAACAATTTTTATAGAAAATGAATCGAATAAAATAAATGAGTAATAATAAATAAACAATGTATGCTTAAAAAATATATTTATTGCAACTTTTCTAAGTACCTTAAGAGTGCAGAAGTTGTCGAATAATTTATAAGTCTTCTAGTAAACAATGAGAAAACATTTTTGGGAAGTGTTTGTGTCTGATCTATTTTGTGCTAAGTCTGAAATAAAAAGTTAGTTTCAGAAAGATAATGCAATTTTCAGAAACTATTTTGTCAAAAGCTCTCTTATACAATTTTTAGTATTTGTATAAAGAAAATATATTAGACAACTCTGAAGACATGTTCAGCATTTTGAATAAGATTAAGAAAGTGTCATAGTTAAAAAATAACCAATTCATATTTATATAGTTTAATTATTTCTTTAACCCTTATGATAGTTTTAAGAGTTTTAATTTTAGATATTAAATAATAATAGATAGTATTCTTTTACGCGAAAATCGTTATATGGTCCATTTCAAAATCAATTTAGCTTTATTAGTTTCTTAATGATAAAGTTTTGACGGGTTTTTTTTTAATATTTTTTTTATATATTTGCTATTTAATTTTCATTTAAATATTAATTTTAACAAACAAAAGTAAATTAAAATACCTCAAGTTAATTTCAAAAAATAAAATCTCCAAATGTCAAAGGGACAAATATTTTATAAACGCTTCTCCAAGACTCCACATTAGTACAATTAATAATAAAATAAAAGGAATTCAAAGGTACCTAAAACACGATGAGCATCAAACAGTAATAAGGCAGGTAAAGTTTGATTGCTCTCTCAATTTGCAAAAATACAACAATCCAAAATAAGATTCTATACTAAGGAAATTGATAATGAAAAAAAATATATATATGAATACATTGATTTGATTATTGATCCCTGTCTCTAGAAAAGAATAGGTGAAACGTTTTACGGAACACCAATGAAGGATTTAGAATCAGATATAAAAGCTCATAAACAAATATGGAGTAATAATCATAGCAATCTAGAGCAGCAGATTGAAGCAGTATCAAATGCCCATTAAAACAGGAACGTTTATCTGCTGAATACCTAAGCAGTCCACCAATTTTCATATATTCAAACAATACAAAATTGGTCATAGTTTCAATCTTGGAATCGTTGAAAACATACTATTTCCAGCACTTGATACATACAGAGGCCTCAAATTTATCAATTTAATAATCATTTTTATCCATTACAAGAGATTTAAAATAGCATACGAAGCATATTCCAAATTACTCCATCTCATAAAGTAAGATGGGCAATACCAGTGCTGTCAAGAATTTGGCTTCACCTTTGCATTGAACATCATTACTCAAAAATGAACTAAACTTGATGGGTGGTGTCTAATGTATAGTTTTAATATCAAGATTGTAAATGATTATCCAATCTTGAACAAAATATTCTTTACGCATGTTTGCTCTCTAGACAATACGCATGTTTGCTTCTTCGACATCTAGTTATGGGAATGCAGTAATTAAAAAACCAACAGTTTTTCAATGTGAACTTAAGCCAATATTCGTATGAACATATTTGGAAGAAATTCCAATTTTTTAATTTGGATGGGTTAAAAGAAAATATCCAAAATGCGCATTCAATTGTGTTTATTATAAAACAACATAGAGAAAGTTCGTTAACGTGGAAATACACGAGCAAATTTATGAAAGAATGCTTGCTCTAATTTTATATATATATATATATATATATATATATATATATATATATATATATATATATATATATATATATATTAATTCGTTATTTAGGTGAATATTTTTAGAATCAGAAGCACAAACTAATATGTTTCTTATTTTAAATATATCTATGATAATTTAATATGTAAGCTACTATAACCATATTCATTTATGTATTTTGATTTTAAATTCAAAGAGCTCAAAAGTATTCCTTCATTACCTTTTGAGTGATAATATAAGAGGCATAACTTACATGTGTTGGTACTTAATGAGCAGATTCAAAAGAAAATACAAATTAACTCGGTAAATTCATGATTGTCACTATTATGAAATATTAAATTTAAAGGCATTAAATATGGATGCAATATTTTTGATTTCTTCTAAAAATAAAACTAAAAAATTAAAATAATTTGATAGAATATTTTAAGCTTTTAAAAAGCCTGAACATTTATCGAACATTAAAATATATACATTCTGTTCTTTAAAAAAATTAGCATATTAATATCTCCAGAAAAAAATTACTTTAATACGTACTTAGAAAAAGTAAAAGCGAAAGTTTAGTTTAGAGCAGTTTATAATTAACATTTTTGTAAGATTAAAATAATCTTTTCTCAAAAAAATTATATAAACACAAGAAATTATATCTCATAATAATACTAATTTTAGGTGATAGTGAACAAAGGTTATCTTATGAACGAAAAGAAATAAAATTAAGTTTACTATAACTTTAAAATTTCAATGAAAATTTGATAAAAAAAATTACGAAAATTCAATATTTAGCACTTTAATTTAGACTACTGAATCGCAGAAAGGAAAACAATAAAATCTGCATAAAAATTTTTAAAAGAATAATACTGAGTTTTAAGAATAGTTTTGAAATTAGATGAAATTATTTATTGATTTAAATTCTAGACAAGTAAACTTAAATTAAGATATAAAAGATTAACTTCCTAAACTATAATATCAGAGCTAAGAATATAAAAGTAAATTAGTAGCAATAAAAAACGTTATTATCTATTTCAATAATTTTATAAAATAATTCCTTTACATGCAGATTTTAAATATTATATTCAATCATTATTTGCTAAATTTCCAAAGGAATTTTATATCTTAACTAGCTTTAATTATAATTATTTTATTTTTTCTACAAACCACATCTAACAGAAATATAGTTTCAGAACAATTTAAAATTCTTTTCTCTGCAGCTGTCTTGAGAATTTCCTCATTGTACCTCAAATTATGAATGAAATTAGAGTTAAATTACTTTAAGCTCTCATAAGCCAACACATTTAATTCCTTTTACCCTAAATATGAAAAGAAGAATTCTTTTAACGTGCTTAAATGAAACATAAAAATGTATTCCATTAGGGAGAAAACAACAAGAACTATAATATCTTAAATTCTGAGAAAAATAATGCGATATTTCTCATCATATTTATATTAAAAAAATATTTGTAATAAACTTACAAAAAATTATTTTAATGTTTTTAATAGACATTTCATATCAATTAAACGGGGAAGATTAATAAAGATACCTTAAAATATGTTTATTTAAAGCATTCCTTTCTTAAACATTGAACTGTGAAAAAAATATGAAGCATGAGAGAACAGTATAAAATATTCATCTTGAATCTATGACAAAATTCCTAATCTTCTAAATTAAGAATACTAACATTATAATTCGAATTTTACGACCTTTAAAGGATTATTTTCTTCACCCACTTAGCATGGATTGTGGCGAAAATTTCTATAATTTATTTTGAATTGTTTTTATTTTTATTTAAATTGAATTATTTTTATTAGAATGTAAAGAAAAAATTGCTATAAATCAATATTTTCAAATAATTAAATTTGTTGTGATAATTTCTGAAGCTTGCAGAGTTCAATTTTGATTGGGAAACTTCACTGACTCACTTTGGTTTCAGAAACATTCTAACTTGGGACTTTAAAATTATTAATTAAAATGCATCTTATAATTCACCATAAATTTATTAATAATTTTAAATGATATGAGAAAAATGAAATTACAGATTTTATAGGAAATCATTTTTAAATAATTAAGTTACATCTTGTTCATCCAGTTCTGTAACTTTTAAAAAATATAGTGAAACCTAGACTTTTGAGCATCAGATAATCTTCGGACAATTTCATCTGCTTTTGCAGTAGTAATTAATGACTATCGAAAAAAGAACAAAAAATGTTATAGGAGACAATTAATTGTTGAATTATAAAGTGGATTTATTTTTCTGAAAACATGATTTAGAAAATCACACAAAAAATAGATGAGAAATTAAGTATGGTAAGTTTTAATTAGATTAGAAAAACACTGCTCAAATGTTTTGGTCCAGTAATTTTTTTTTTGTTCCATTGAATTAGCAGAATTTTCCAACCCATATGTAGCAGCATTGCAAGACTTCTCAAAAATATATATAGAATTAAATCTAGAAATAACTCCATTTAAATTTTTACTACAGTCTTCTAAAAATATAGCTATTTTCATTTCAAAGAATGTAGAATATAAGAGATACTATTTCTTCCTTTTAGATTAAAATTTTTGCGGTAATAAATTTTGCATTCATTTTAAGTACTAAGCATTTCTAATAAAATGAGAATTTTTGAAATCATTTATTTTGCTTTTAAAAGAATTTCGAACGTTCCTGCCCTCTTCATCTAATGTGGAATACATTGATGAATTAAAAAATATTTTCATAAATCCTATCCAAACTCCATAAAATAAACATTGCAAAAAAATTTGAATATATAAACATTACTACATTATATATAAAAATTACTACATTATATAAATATTCCCCATGCTTTCTTCTACTACATCATCCTAATAATCTACTTAGGATAATGTAGAGGGCGAATCTAATTAGGATCTACAGAATATATATACAAGAAGAGATTGGAAAAAGTTATGTGATAGGAAATATGTTGATATCAAAATGCGCAAACCTTAACCGACTACGTATATAAAAATTGCTATTTACATAAAAATTTAGAATATTTTGTCTCTTTACACATATTAATCTTTATTCGGAAATTTAAAACTATTTCCTATTAATACTATCTCACCAATATTTTAAAAATCACTAAAACCGATTTAAAACTATTTCCACAATATTTTAAAAATCACTAAAACCGATTTAAAAGTATTTCCTATTAATACTATTTCCACAATATTTTAAAAATCACTAAAACCGATTATTCAACAAAGATTGATTCCTTATGGAAGCAGCACTGCAATTGTGTGCCCCTTTAAACGGAAATTTGAAAATTAATAGAAATATTTAATAATAAAAGTTATAATATGATAACTTTTGAGAAAGTTAAAGAAAAAAAAACACCAGAATTTTAATTTTATTTTGCATACCTCAGTAGTTGCTAAGGAAATTTCTACTTCTTTCCATCAATCTATACTAAAGTAAAGAGTACGTAGAATGCTATCCAGAGCTAGCCATTCTCAAGTGTTTACTCTTTGGTTTAAAATTCATGGGTGTCTGGTCTGTTGACTCTTAGGAAGACGATAGTTATTTGACTTTACGTACCGACTCTAAACTTTTAAAAGCGCAATTAATGTGGGTTTAAAATTCTCTTAAAAGATTAAACATTTTACGTAAATCTATATGAAGTGCTGCAATATGAATTGGAACTACGAATAATTTCCCTTCAAATCAATTTCACTTCAATAAGGAAATTTCAAATTATAAAAATCGAAATTAAGTTTATTTCACGTTGAAGACAATATATTTGCTGTTCTAGAAGACATTATATAATATAAAAAGTCAGCAAAGATAGCAAAGATTTTTATTACTTAATAAAAAAATCTAGAAGATAGGCTGTTTTTATATTTTCATATTCCGAAGGGAAGCATTATGAGCATGTCAGAATTTGTATCGGCTTACCTTTAATTAAACAAGGAAGAAACGAAAGTCCTTAAACACAGATTTCGAGATTTATGCAATATTTTTCATGATAAATTATAGATCAGAAGCTTTATATTGTTTATTGCTAAAGGAAGTTATTTATATTTTTAATTATTAATCAAACCATGAAAAATAGGTAATTCACAAAATAGATAAGAGTTTTTTAGTGTTAAAACTTTTCAAATGCTATTTAGTAATTTTATCTTCGGAAAAGTCGAAAATTATTTAAATAAAACAATTAACAATACAATTATTTTATTTGCGAATTTAGAGTAAATACATTATTTCTTTACTTTACTCGACTTTAAAATGCAATAGCAAATTAGAATCTTTTTGAACGAATCTTATGTAAATATTTTCTAGTTTTAAAACTTGTCATTAATTGTTCTTAACATTTTTCAATTAATCATAATTGTCATCTGTCAAATTTATTAAAATTGAAAAGATCAAAACCATTTTAATTTTACGTTTGTCTACTCTGCTGCTATAAATGATTAACACAATTAGACTAAGTTATTTTGATGCATTAATTTTCGTTTAGTTTTCATATTACCCACGATCTTATAATCTTAATTATTGATTTGACGGATGTTGGATTTATATTGATTTGACGGATGTCGGATAGTGGTAGATTTTCTACTTTTAATTCTGTTGTTCGAATAACGATATAACTTCTTTTTTATTTTTATCATATCTCTACTGAGACTAAAGAAGAGTGTGTGTGTGTGTGTGTGTGTGTGTGTGTGTGTGTGTGTGTGTGTGTGTGTGTGTGTGTGTGTGTGTGTGTGTGTGTGTGCCGGTGTCGGAGTCAGTGGGTGGGTGTGTACTTGCGAGGTGGATTATACGCCACGATTATAATGCAGGCGGAAATATATGTCAACGATTTTTTGGAAATTTTAAATAGAATTTTAATTAAAAATTTAAGTTGAATTTTAAAGATTTAAACTCCGAGAATATTATTGCAAAAAGTAATTTTTACTATATTTTAAAATCTGCAAAATTGTTTTTTATTGATATTAATTTTATCACATTTCCCAGAATTTCGTTATTTTTTTTAAAAAATTTGTCTAATTTCCGGAAATAGATTACAATGATACTTTGAAATTCAAACCATTTTTCTTTGTGTTATTAAATTTTAAATCGCGTGACTTTCCTATTGATGAGAGCTAAACAAGAAAGATCCTGCTTAACACCTTTATAATTTATTAGATGAATATGTCGAAATTTAGAAGATACTTAGCTTTTAATAGCATTGTGATGTTATAGGACTGATCTCTACTAAAAAGCTTTATTTACAAAATAAGCAGAAGTTCAATTGATTTACTGATCAATTAAAATATATATTTAATATCTGTTAGTATGGTGAAATTATCGACATGAAGTTATATCTTAATTATTTATCTGAAATCAAATAATCTGAAGCAACTAGTACAATTATATTTTGGTAACTTGTGTTTTCTAATTTTGAATATTTAAGGAATTTGCATGGAATAAATTTATTCTTAAGGGATTAAAATAACTGGCATATTTCAAATTTTCTATTCTTTGCAAGTCCTATTTGTATTCTTAATTTTATTTTTTTAAATTGATAACATTCCCACATTTATCCAAGGTTTTTAATCAGCCTTTCAATTTTTTTAACAATATTTGTTATATTTTTTCGATACAAAATAAACACAATTTATACACAGCTCATAGATTTATGTAAACATGATTTATGCATTTCTATATAAAATATAATTTAATATTCATAATTTTTAACGGCATCATTCATTTTTAAATGTTTTACAGCTCATAATTCTGAAATTTAAATACCAATCAAAGAAAGGCAGGAAAACAATGTAAAATTTTATATAAGAAATATAAAATTCTATTCTTTTACTGATACGAAAAATAAACGTACATTTATTTCTCTGTTTATATTTTATATTTCTTTTAGCGCGTATAAAAAGGAAAACCTTTCAGGCATCTTGAAAACAGAAGAAATTATTCTTAAGTACCCGATTTTCTCGCCAATAGAAAAGCTCGAGTTTGTATTGTGTAAACCCATTCCTTTCTCTTCTTCTGCTCAATCATTCCGGTAGGAATTCTTTCACACAAAAAAAAATGAAAATGAAACGAAAAACGAATTGCTTGGAAACGGTAGAAAGATGAAAAAGTGTTCTTTTTTATGATGAGCTTTACTCTATCTTTATCTTCAGAACTATCTCTTATATAAGTGTCTGCTTAAAAAAAGGAGCAGAGAAAGGAAAAATTCTACTCAACCCATGTTCTACCTTTAAGTGTAAATAAAAAAAGATTGAGAGAAAACAATTGTTCGTAAGAGAGAACTTAGGAAATAAAGACTTCTCTGTATGGAATTGCATTTCTGGATCTAATTGAGCTGAGAAAATAAATCAGAAGAGAATTGTCAAAAATTTATTTTTTATCAAGCTATTTCGGTTGAAAGCCTCGATGATACTTCAAGAAGATATTAAAATGGTGTATAGAAAAGTAAAAGAAAATATTCCCAATTTTTTTTTATACAAACCCCTCTAGCATCGGTTTAAAGTTAAACGCTATTTTTAAAAAACAGAAAATTCTGACTTAAGAATTTATCCAGTATTTACTATCATTTTTAGAGGCTTCAAAACGAACTCATTGTATATAATCACTGCTTACACGACAGCATAAAATGATGCAGAATTAATATGTTTTGTTTAATTGCGTTGGTATCATTTCGAATTTCTTTTCCTTTTCATCCTTTGGTCCTCAAATATTACACTAAAAACGAATAAAGAATTATATTATTATATTTTATTACCATTATTTTTAAACGAACTATCTTATAATATTCATTTCTTAATCAAATTATTCAATTGTCATTTAAGTGATAACAAATTATTATATTTCTACTATTTTTGCAAATCTTTAGATAATTAACATTTAGATTGTTTTTGATGCCAAAGTATTCTAAAAATTAATTTTATATGAAGATATAGATCAGTACTCTCCTATATTACAATTGCGATAGTTAAAATTTTTTTATCACGATTAAATTACGATATCTAATGCCAGGCAATTTATTAGAAATAGTAGCTTTATGCAATCCTGCTCAAGAATATTTGGCATGTTTACTAATTTTGTGTATCTTGGTGCATGATTTTTAACAAGAGTCTTAGAAATAATTTTCTTCCTATTAACAATTACTTACTACGCAAAATTGTTAAGATGATTTCGAAATGTAATACAATAACAAATATATAGAAACTGTTGAAATTATAGATTTCAAAACTCAATAGAAAGCTTTCACATGGAATAGATAAGGAAAATATGAATATTTATTCACATAAATTCACATCTAAGGTATTCATACATTTTTTTTCTTATTTTAAGCAAACAAATTTTACTTCAATTCATTTCATTGTCCATCATTTTCTAAAAATATTGTATCTGCTTTTATTAAGAAATTAGAAGTTTAGAAATCCCTAAAAGGGATTAATCGACACCAATCAAAGAATAAATGTTTTCTCATTTGCTATGTTCTGTTTTAACAATTCTTTGATCTATAAAGATATTTGTCTGCAGAAATATTTGCTTTTAGAACGAATTTTATTTTTGTTAAGAGGCTTATTTTTTCTGGGTGATTTAATTCGTTTTATTTCCTTTATTATTTGCTGGGCATTGTAATAATGCCACTGAACAAAAATGGTTTGATTTTCTCCAAGATTTAACTGGCTTTGATACCATTTGTACTGAATGATTACAGTAATACAAATAGTTTCAGTGCAGTTTTTTTTCTTTTGTATAATTCTGTTAATTCTGAAAAATGATAATGGTTTAATATTTTTATCATTATGCTTTTCATAAATATGAGAAAAAAAACTTTATCTGCCTTTTTGCATCAAGGAAATGAAACAAAATGAAATGACATATTCAAAAAATTCTATTTAATGTTTATAAATTAAAAATAAGTATTATATCCTTTTATTTGAATATCAATCTTTCAAAGCAACATTTTAAATTTTTTTTTTTTGAAATTACAAATATTTTATTTAAAAAAATTGGAAGCATAACAGAAATAATTTTAAATATCAGACATAATTAAATTATTTTGTATTTGAAGTATTTTAGATTTGATTAAAAAACGGGGAATGTAAGCATATTCTTACTATATAAATAATTACCAAAATTCAGAAATACTTTCCACGACTTTAAATTAGGATTATTACAGAGATACTCTTTAAATTTAAAATGGTTTAAAATTTAAATTTGTGTAATAGTATTTTTGGACGTTGTCAGGAAAAAACGCTAAAATTCACTTTAATTTTTAATTAATTAAAATATTAAATGCATCTCTATGAGATATACATTCTCATCCTGAAAACGATCATTTAAAACTTTCCTTTAATTACAGATTTAAAATTAAAAATTAATTAAATCGTTGCGCGAATTTGACACGTCATTATAGGCGAAAAGGTTAGTCACTGTATCATCTAATACATGCTTATCCTTGTGATTGCATTAAGAGTTGGATTTTATTTTATCAGATTTCTGTCTAAAATCATTCCAAAATTATTATAATATGTAAACAAAAGTTCTATGATTGCAGTGAACTCATCTTCATTTTAATATATCCAAAAAATTATTTTTTTAAAAATATTTACTATCACATATCAGGAAAATCTCAAAAATACATGATAATTTTTTATAGAAATATCACCTAAAATTAATATTATTGCTCAAAAATTTATAAAACAAGGTTTAACATATGCCTAATGGTTATATATATCATATTAGAAAATTTGATGTATGTGTAATGTAAGAGATTTTTTCTAAGCGTACCTCAATTTGGAAAAAAGATGTTTTGAGAAATCAGCAAAAAACCTTATATTTACATGTAAATTAAAATATTTTCATTTTTAAAACTTTCCTGGCCCATACTCATCTTGCTGTAGCATTTCTTGAGCTTCAGATAAGCTTTTTTATGTCTTTTAAGTGTTCTGGCTTCTTTACTAACGTTTTCGTGCATAATTTCAGCTTCTTTAATGCGTAAAATGTCGATTTTTTTCAAGGCCTCACATGTATTTCTTCCAAGTGCAATACCCAAGTGTTTAAGGACTTCAATTCGACTAGAAACACCATCATTAAAACACAGTACAGCATCCATAACTCCTATCTTCAAAGTATTAATCCCTACAAATGTGTTTTTGGGAATTCTTTCCCATATGCAATTGTTGAAACTCTCATTGGGATTTTGAGTTTATCCATGGAGACATTTAGACAGAAGATTTTTGTCAGTTAACTCCCTGAAAACCTTCCTAATAGCCAGCAAAACAGATTCTGGAAGAGAATGCTTATGAACATACTTATCACCAGTTATTAAACTTCTGTTATATCCGCACCAACTGTCAGAGCCCAAAGGACACAAACCGTGTTGGGGCTTGGCATTGGTTGAAAGCTTGTGGAAATATATTGCCCAAATTGATTTGGACATTTCAGTCACTGACTTGAAGCATTCCTTCTTATTGCTAGTCCATACTATTTCTGAATTAGCAGTAGCAATTAAAGTATTTCTGCATCTGTAAGTCGACCACGTCCTGCAATTTTCTTTCCATCTGCTCACTTAGTTGATTTGAGCTTATTTTTTAAGGTTTTAACCTTGCTCCCATTCTTTTCTGGACATGACCAACGCACTCCAACTTCTCGACCATTATTTCCTCCCCATACACTTTAGAATCACTAATTTTTTTGGTATCCTTTAGAATCACCATCCCCTAGATATTTCACATAGCGAACATTTCTCGTAGATCTCGAACATTATCATTTAATGACACAGCACTTTCAACAGCTTTCATCATTGATTTGGAACAAACCTTTTCAAGTGCAGTAGACAAGGAATTGTTGAAGCTTTCAAATTTTGCAGGTGGTGGAGGCAGATTCATTACTGCACAAAATGCACTAGCAGCAGTTTTACCCTTTCCAATACATCTAAATGCATATACTAAACGAGTATTTATATCATACCCAGTCTTAGATATATTGGAAGTCATTGCACTAGTGGAATAACCACATGATTTGCAAATATAATGTAAAGAAGTAACAAGTCCTTTGCGACTGTTTACTTCGTCAAGAACATCAAAGCAATTTGAACTATTACACTGCTTACATTTTGAAATTGCATTCAAAAGTGTTCTCAAAATATTTATGTCTACTATGACATTTGTATTTTGTTCATAGCATAAATCCCCGCTATTCTCCACATTTTCCAAAAATGTGGAGAATAGCGGTGGGGAATGGAAAAATTCAAATCTAGATTGACAGTCTTTCAAATTTATTGGCAATACAAGATACCTTGATACTTCATCAATTTATCCAAGATCCTTCTGCAAAACTCTGACGTCCTGTAACGGTTCCCATGTTGGTTATCGGGATAATGAAGAAGCTGAAAAATCTCGCGAAAGTAGCGGTCATGCAAGGTGCTTCTGTTGTATTTATAAGCCTCAGTGTCATACTAAAGTGTCTCTGCAGGAAATATTTTTAAGGAAATAGCAACAACCTTGTGACAGTGGTTTATAAAGTCATCAAAACAGTTAAATTGAAACCACTCTGCTGAGCTCATGAAAAAATACTTTTTATCACATGATATGGCCCATTAATCTGTTCTTCTCAACCGTTTCTATTTATCAGGTGATAACTTTAGCTCTTGAAGAGAAATTGTTGATCCATCCACTATACGACATCTTACCCTTTGATTCATTCATGGCATCTTAAAAATCTTCGTCTACTTGTGAAAGTTTTCTGCATAAAAGAGTTCTTAGTAATTCAGCATCTCAAAAACAAAAATCAAAAACATGATCAAATTCTTAATTGATAATGGAAAATTGCTCAAATTAGAATAATCGTATCAATTTTTCTGTAATGTTTTAATGCTTTCCTATTTTATGCATAGTACATCCTTAATCCTCTTCTGTTTCCTCATTTTTATGTAATTGCCTCATCTTCTCACTTCTATTACACATTACCATGTTCATAAAATCAGTGTTCTTGAACTCCAGACATTATTCATTATATTATGTGTATATGTATTTATGTATAATGTACATGTATTCGTGTATAATGTAGATGTATTCATGTATAATGTAGATGTATTCATGTATAATGTACAAGTATTTATGTACAATGTATATATATTCATTTATAATGTATATGAATTTATGTATATATGTATAATGTGTATGTGTAGTGTATATGTATTTATGTATAATGTATATGTATAGTATATATGTATAGTATATATGTATTTATGCATAATGTATATGTATAGCGTATATGTATTTATGTATAAATCATATTATTGCCATTTGTATGTCTCTTTTATATCTCTTTCCAACTGATTATAGAGTAATTTTTCTTTCTTTTTTTTCTCTGTTTATAAAGTCTACCTACATCTATATAAAACAAAAAAGGACACATGAGATAGAAACAGAGCTATGGTAATGGCTTTATAAATATGACTGCAGCATGAAAAAGAGAGCTGTAAATAGCGTATTAAAAATTTGGGAATAACCAGTAAGAAAACAAGAGACAAAAGGAAAAAAAATGTTTTATTCTTTTAAATGTTTCATCAACGTGGTTTCACATTTGAAGATATTTTACAAGCAAAAGATTACAGACATTCGATTATCTTCTAGTTTTGAAAATACGATGATAAATAGATTAAAGATACAAAGAATTGATTCGTAACTGGAGACTTGAATTTCCTCACACGTAGTGAGGACTCCATTTTTTTTTTTTTTTTTTTTTTTTTGTTTTTTGTAAATAGCATTGGAATTCATTTTGGAAACACAATATATTCTGGAAATCATTTAGTTACCAAAAATATAAATGTTGGAACGATGTTATAAGAAAACCTTAAAAAAAAATCTTTTAATGAGTATTACTTAATGAGCATTTAGATATTACACAATTACACTAATGTTAAAGCTGTTGGAATTTAACAAAAAAAAAAAAAAAAAAAAAAAAAAAAACATGAAGAATGCAAAATTTAAAAATATAATTTTAAGAATATTTCTTTATTCTTTTCGCTTTACTCAAATCAAAGGAAGTTTCAGTCAATGATACCATTATTAACAACAAAAACTTTGAAGAAGAAGAATTCGGTTATATGCACGTGTCCATGCTTAGACTTTTGCCAACATACCGCTGAAAGAACAACTGAGGAGATGATTGTATTCAAGTACAAAGTACCATGTGATTACCAGAGCTAATGAATAACGAGGAGACATTTTGACTCCCATCTCCAGTTACGGGTTAAGAATCTTCAGAAATTACAGCGAAAATCCAAATCTTACAAAACATTTTCATCTCCTTAGGAAGATACACAATTGAGTAATCGGTGCAACATGGCAGAAAATTTGAATTTTACCATAATCAAAAATCTTAAACCGGCAAAATTTGTGAATCATCTCCAATATCAAAACTATTAAGAATCCAAAAATTATTTTAATGTCATATCAATATATTTTACACAACTCCATTTTACATCTTGTTTCTCGCAAAACTATAACAAAATATCTAGTAATATGTAACTTTCAAAATATATACAGAAGAAATATATTTCATAAAAATATCAGTCGCTTTCGGCGATCAGCTGTTTCTTCTGTGATATATTTAATTTCACTTAAATTGTTTCATGTAATTAAATTTTATGCCCACGCTTCCATTAAATCTTCCGACATTTGAATAACGTTGCTTTTAATAATCTTATATATCTTATGTTTATTGTGTACATGGATTTTCATAATATTTTTAATAGCGGTTTCCCATACTGTTATTAAAAAATAAATACGCAGTACATCTATCTCTTTAATCTCACAACCTCGTAGTTTTATTTTTTTATTCATCTTGTAAATTACACGATTATTAAACAGAACTTTTTTCGACAAAGTAAAAGAAAATCACGCGCTGAAACATTTAACGAGACAATAAAAACTGTTTGAATTTTAGGCATTTATATATTATTATATATCTATTATTGGAAATTAGGTAGAAAAAAGCATTTAAAAAAAACTGTCAAAATTTAGAAGATATTTGCATTATTATCAAAAGACAATTTTTGAAAATTTTGAAATGTTTTAAAATTTATTATTGGGCTACAATAATACAGCTACATTGTTATTGCAGAAAAACTCTAAAATTCGGTTTAATTTTTGATTAATAAAAAATTCTAAATGAAATTTTTTTAAAATAATGTGTATTAACTCATATTTATGCCAAATTTGGCAGCAGCAGGTTAAACAGTCTGGCTTGTAATGAGTTAACATATACACACAGAGATGCACATACATTCTTCTTTATTGTTAGTTTAGTTTTCCGCCAAGACTACAATGTATTATCAAATTATTGCAGCAAATTGTTATTTGATATATTCGTGCGTATGCAAAGAGCAATGCTTAAATATGTGATGCAATGACGAATAAACAGGGCGTCCCTTAATTTTTTCGGCATAATTCTTTAAAAATATGTTTTCGCATATCCCTAGCAAACACAGATTCGGTCTTAAGCAAGACTGTGATCCAGGTTTCAGATTTTTATTTTCATAGTTCGCGTATGAGCTCGTGGCCTAATTTATAGTATAGATGGTCGATTGAAAGCAAAATTTGATACACAACTTATTTAAGTTATATATATATATATATATATGAATTAAATACATTTTGTTACTTTATTAAAATATTCATTTAAGTAATATCTCTTTATATTCACATTTTTATTAATAAAAAATATATGCTTCAAAAATTGGAAAACTAACTCCTCAGGCTGAAAGAATCATCTGAAATATTTGAAGCTTCAGGTGTATTTCTAAGAAAAATCGACGAAATAGTATGCCTCCTTTTTTTCGGCATGTTGACTCAATAATTGTCGTCTGCAAGGCGTCTGCATTGAGTTTTATATCAACTTCCTGTATTTCGGAACGATGAAAGGGTTATTTCAGACTTCCTGAAGAAAGGCTTGGATGATGGTTTTTGGAAAGATTTTCAGAACAAAAAACATTTGAGGATGTTACAACATCCTCAAAGATGTTTATAACAGGTCCGTTTAAAAATTAAATTCTTCATCAATAGTTATGGAAGTACTTGAATTTTTGAAATATTTGATGTTTCATTATGATACTATTAGAAAATTGTATTACATTTTATAATTTAGAAGGTGTAAAAAATTATTTAGAATGTATATAAGGTTATATTTTTCACAATTTATTTCTAATTTCCGAAAAATAATGAACAATTCTCAGTTTGTTTTTATAACCAAAATTATTTATTACTTCTTCAGATTCCACTGTCGGCGAAAAGAGATTTTCTTTTCCGATCTGACCGAAACTCAACTATTACAATTTTCAAGACAAGTATTGACTTGCGATAAGCGATGGCCGCATATTATTTTCAATAACAAAAAGATGATACCAGAAAGCATCTGTAGGCAAGAAGCAGATTTAGAATACTTTGTATAGAGAAGCAATTATTTTTTTCTCAAAATTTCGTTGGTGCTAAAAAGGGTAAAGTAAAGACAATTTGATTCAATTAAAATATCTTTGAATTTAAATAAATAGAAATAAAAAGTAGTAGGAAAACAAGTTACACGGTATAAATGTTATGAGGAATTTTAGAATCATTAAAAGAGGAAAATTAAGAATGTTAATCGATGAAAAGGAACTTAAGAATCGTTGAAAACTATTTCAAATTACAAACTTAAATTTCATTTTTAAAACAAAACGAAACAAACTACAAACAAAATAAACTACTTTCATTAAAGGCAGGAATGGAGGTATTTTATATCACCGTTTAGATTATATAAAATTGGGAAGGAACTCATGAACTACAAGGGAAGTAAGTTTAAATTTAGAGATCCAAAAGTAATATATGCTTGTTCTGTCGCCATACTGTGAAATTTTACTGCGAGTTCAGGAAGTAGAGTGAGAAGATATAAAAAATAAGGCTAATAATGAGAATAGCAAGATTTCTCAAAGATACTGGTAAATATAGAATCTGAATACTTCACAGAATTTTAATAAAATCGTTCTTTTTTTAGTGTAATTTGTAACATTGTCTAAACACGAAATAAAAGATTTGTTTTTATGCAGGGTAAATTTTGGTGCAATGGAGGATAGTAATTATAGACTAGTAGATAATAGTAGATTTTTGAAACTCATTTTGAGCAAATATTTCATCGTTATATAAGTATTTACAAAATAAAATACATTCGCATAAATTTGAAGTGCAACGTCCCTTGTATGTACAGTCTTCAACTCTGCAACTGTCTGGAACTTAGAAAATTGATCTTACAAGTCCTTCTATAATGACTTGACATGCGAAATTATTCTTCGATTATTACCCTAAAACGGCTTAAACATAGAAAATAGTTTCTTAGATATTGTTCTTAGACAGGGCCTGATGAAGAAATATATATATATATATGATTTTACTTTTAACAATAAGAATCGTTTTATAAATACTCAGATGCCGTATAAGGGCTTAGTGCAATATCATGAACACTTCACTGACCATTTGGAAGAAGGACTTATAAGTTCTGTTGGCGCTTTCTGTAGTTGAAAGGATATTAGTTTGTTGTTTTATCATGCCTGATCAACATGATCAAAAGACTAGACGCAGCAGAAATTTTAATTTTATTTCGTGATTCAGAGTTGGGAATGCATTTTTCAAAAATGTGTAATTTTAAATTTTAGTAAAGTTAATATCTTGAAAATGAAAATGCCTTTCCCAAACGTACGCAAATAGGATACTGAAACCAGAATTGACTTCTTACAAGGGCAGGACACTGAATTTGGTCTCAAATTTTTAAAACAAATATAAGAGATATAACTAGTTTATTTTTCAATGAAAGTAGTGCAAAAGTTCTAAATTTATCTGAGAGATTCATTCATAATCAAATTGATATGCTGAGAATAGCCTTATCTATTCTCATGGAATTACAATCTGATTTGAATCTCAAATTTATCTTTGCAATACATTAATGAAAATTAACGTCAAGTTTACGTTTTTGACAAAAAAAGTCTATTATGGTCGACATTAAGGTCAATTTCAGGAAATCACAGCATTTTATAATTCGACTAAAATAGTTTTGTAAATATGTGACCAGTGTTTCTATATGAAAACGTTTTGAAACATATATTATAACTGAACATTAACTAAATATCTTTATACGAACATTTTTATATATAGTTATTTCTTTAAAATTTAAACAAATACTTTTTCGTAAGAAAACGTTTTGAAGTGGATTACTTGTTATAATATTAGCAATGGTCATTTTGAATTTTTTTTTCATTTAAAGGCAAGTAAGTTTATTGTAATTTGAAATTACACGTGAAACTGTTCTCGACCAATTGAGAAAGTGAATTTTTCAAGAATTTTAAGATTTTAGTTTTCAACCAAGATCGTATTTAATTTGATATTATAAATAGTTTGTATTCAAATAATGCTACTTAGCTTATCTTGTGTTTTAAAACACAATGACTGTTAATCTTTAAAAATACTCCTCAGTTAATGTATTTCACTGTTATTTTCTTTTATTTATCTACTCGGCACTTCCTATTTTTTTCCTCATCAAAATGTTTATTTAATTGAAGTTGGTGTTTTTATTCTCTTTAATTTAATTTTACTACTTTTTTTGTCAAAGAATTACCGATAACGTCTGGCTAGTTTATTTTTTTATTAGAATCTATTTTGTATGCACTTTTAAGGATTTTGGTAAATGTAGTTTTTTTATTGGATTTTTTTTATGCTCTTTGAAGGATTTGCAAACCATATAATTTAGTTTTTGTCTGTTTCTGGCATTGTTTTCGCATAAATAATATAAGAATAGTTTGGTTGATTTGTTAAAGTGTGTCTAGGAACGAAAATATTGTCATGAACTTCCAATTAGGGTTTCTTTTAATTACTTTTCTCGAAAATTATTTACTTTTTTTTTTTGGTTTGAGTTGTTTCAAACAATTGTGAAACTTAAAAAATCGAATACAAAAATGTTTTTTCAGTCCTTTTTTTTTCTTGTTTTTCGGTTTGTAAAAATAAAAATTTATTTTTATTATAAATGTTATCTTATATAAGTAAAAACTGTTTTTATTGCCTTACTTGTAAATAGATACACTAAACTGTAATTTTAACTTTTGTCAAGTTGCAAAAAAAAAAAAAAAATCTTATCGCTTCCTATAATTGATATTATTTATTTATTTAAATAATGGTTTTGTTAATCAGAGCACAAAACATACTAAACTTCTCATTGATTAGCCACCTTTAGCGAAATTGGTTCTCCGTGATAAATGGTTCCTGGAAGTTTTAGTGGCTTCAGCAGTAAAATATTTTTAAACTTCAAATTTTCATAGACACACAATTTACATTATTCCATTTTATCTTCTTCTTATGATATTAGTTCTTATTCATTTAATTTTTGAAGATTGATACTATTTATTTTCTCTTCCACTGCTGCACCTTGCGAAATGAAATAAAAATGCATGAAATTATTTCAAATGCAGTTTTTAGTTCCTAATAACCATCATAATTTTCCCTCATCATACATTCGCCAAATTATAATTTAAACAAAATTTTAAACGAAGCGTTGGTGTCTAGTTATTCGAAAGTTTGTTAATATCCTGAATGCGATGAAACACTTTTTAGCGATAAAAAAAAAGAATATTACATTTTCCTTAAATGGTGAATTATTAATTATTAAAATTTATTTCTAAATACTTTAAACAAAAAGCAATGAGACACATAAAGACGTCTATTGATATTGTCATAAATAAAAGGCAATTTGAAGAAAATAAATAAATTTCAAACCAAAAAATATCAGAAATGGATATATAATAAAAATAATAAATAAATATTATTTAAGGAAATCAATGAAAACAAATTTAACGAAATAAATAACAAGAAATTTAAAAATAAAGAAAATAGATTGAATATTCAAATAATTGATAAAGATTGAATATTCAAGGGAACTGGGACGTTTTTACATTCAAAAAATCGATTTTTCAATTTTAGCCCTAAAAAATAGAGTAAATTCTGCTGATTCCGGCAATGTGTAACATGTGAAGTTTTGAAATATAGAAAGCTCATAAATTAAATTTTAAAAAATGTAAACAAAGGTGCCACGCCCCTTTTTAAAGGGACTGCATTTGATAACAACGCAAAAAATGCAATTATTTTGGGTTTTTTTAAACCTTTTTTTTAAATTTTAACATTTCCATGAAGGATACGAATTACTCAACAAAGTAACTTCGAAGTTTACAAGCTGCGTGAACTTCTATTTTGTTTACATCGTACTTGTTCTTTTGTTTTGGCTTTCGTTTGTTTTTGATATTCTTACGTTGCTTCGCCTTTATTGTTTTCATCAAATTACATTCATATTTCTAGTTGTTTTTCAAATAACATAAGTAATAAGGATGTCTAGACGTAAGCAGTTTGGAAAGCGGAAATTACACCCTAATCAGTTTTCTGAAAATAAACAGAATGTGATGCCTACTGATTGCGAATTGTTGAATGTAAGTGCGTCGAAAAGAAAATTGAATAGCAGTGAAAATTTAACTCAAATAATAATTGTTTTGAATTCGGCCTTAAATACTTTATTGGAGTTTTCCAGTTTTCCTCTCCACCCAAGAACTATAACGTCATTTTTAAATCTGTACTAGGAACATTTCAGTTTCCAGTTCCCAGTTTCCCTCAAAGCATTATATTGAGACTTGGTTCTTCAGGTTTAAGCCATTTTTGATTGCCCACTGTTTTGATCATCCATCATTATTTTTCACTACTTTGATCATCCATCATTATTTTCCACTGTTTTGATTATTCATCATTATTTTCCACTGCTGTGATCATTCATCATTATTTTCCACTGTTTTGATCAATAATCATCATTATTACTAGATGATTCGATTTTCCACTGTTTTGATCAATAATCATCATTATTACTAGATGATTCGATTTTCCACTGTTTTGATCAATAAGCATCATTATTACTAGATGATTCGATTTTCCACTGTTTTGATCAATAATCATCATTATTACTAGATGATTCGATTTTCCACTGTTTTGATCATTCATCATTGCTCAAGAGTGGATGCTATTATTTGAATTTTTTTGTTTTGTTTTTGACTCGTCTTGACCAGCTGGAGTTTGTTCTTCTAATTCTTGAGCATATATTTCAAAACACTGGTAGATTTATATTTATTTGTTTAGGCTGTTTGAGTTTAATCTGAAGGCTAAATTATCCTAAAACCATCCTGAACCTAGAGGATTCGATTTATTTAATTATCAGTTAATTTTACGGATATTTTGTAGGTCTTAGAGTTTATCAAAAACCATAGATAATTTCAAAACTGAATTTTAATATGTAATTATTTAAGTCACGTTGATTTTAAAACACTGACTTTTTTTAATATTTTTTTTCTGTCTTTCAAAGCAGAAATGTTGTAAATACTAATTCGTAACTTTTATGAGTAAATAATTTAAGGATACAGAAAACAAACAAAGAAATTTTTTAATTCTATGGAAAAAGGAATATCTTAGTTCTCCAATTCCGAGAAAAGAAATTTCCATCACAGCATAAAAGAAACCCTTTGAAATGACTTTTTATACCTTTACTATAAAATTTTTTAATTCCAACGAAAGCAAATTTAGTCTAATTGGAAGTCCAAAAGTAATTACTTTTAAAAAAATCCGCTAATTAATGCAATTCTCCCCTTTTATTCTCAATTAAAGAACATTTTGCAACAAAATAGTATTTCATTTTAAATTTATTTGAAACAAAATTCTGCTGAAAATAATAATATAATACATCTGTTTGTGGATATAAAAACATACTTCACAACGCAACAATCTAATATCTAGAATCTCTTATTACATTCATAATTTAGAAAGAATAAGTTTTTTAAGATTCGGATTAAAAATTATGCCTAAAGATATTTCAACAAAAGAAGTGTGTTTGTCTTATTTTTTAGAAGGTCAATAAGTTAAAAGAAAAAAAAAATAATCTTTCCGAAAATGTGTTGCGAATTAATGAAATTCTTTAAAAAAAATATACTACTACATGTGTTTTTTATGTAAGTGGAATTTTTCGAAAGTAGTTTTATTTCTGCTTACAACAACATAAAAGCTGATGTATTGAAACAACCATGCATTTTAATTATCCGCAATTCAGAATCGGTATATACGCAATATATGATTTCAAAAAATAACGTAAGTGAAATAAAATGAATTTATCTACACATTTATAACATATTATTAAATTATTATTGATGGCCACAAAATTCTTATTTATTGATTTCAACATAAGCAAATTTAGTAATTATTCATATCATTTCATGAAACTGTTATTGTTTAATCCTTAATAATTGTGTCCACTCATCATAATAATATCAAATTATCACTTCTCAAATTTATAAAATGAAGTTCTTCTATATGGGGAAAAACAATTCAGCTTATATAAAAATTAGCTGAAAAAATCTGGTTTCGATACCAAGCATCCCATTTGTCCACCCAAAATCTGGGCTTCTGCCAATCAGGTTTTCTTCCAAAATTGTGACAACTTAGAAAAATATTGTTTCTACGATTTTAATGAATAGATGTCATTATAACAATGAAATTCGATTGTAGTGTTCCGTCAGTTATTTTATAAAGTGGTTATTTCTTACATGTTTAAAGTTGAAAACTTAATATTCTACTAATTATCTCTGCAGTTTACATGACGATTCAAAAAGAGATATTAGGTAAAATAAAAAGATGTAATTTGTTGTAAATTACTCATATACGTTGGTTTTCAATGACTTTATGTTGTCACGAAATTCGACACCATTACGAAAATTCTCCCATTATCGAGAGTATCAATAACATCAAGTTATACGTAAGATATTAAATTAGATCATCTGGTTGCCAAAGGCGGCTAGTATTTCAATATGCTTAACTTTCTAATTATTGTTCCATTCTAAGAATCGAAACGAATTCCTTAACAGAGAAAAGCTATTCTTCCCTCATTTTGTTGAAACAAAGGAAGTTAAATAACTATGACTACGAGCTCTGTGATCTCCTGAGTATATGCAAATTACTTTTAACAAGAATAAGCATGCATGACACGAGAATCATTATAACTTTTGAGAAATGTAGTTTCTAATCACTCCAGGCTGCGAAGTGACGAATTATTCAAAGTAGAGGAATTCTTCTGCCTCATAAAAGACAATTCCGTGAGAATAAAAGTAACGGCTACGATGAAACCTCATTGAATTAACATAAACACATCATTCCGGCCAGTATTATGTCTCTGGCACAGAGATGCCCACGCATTTCTCTCCATCTCAATTACTTTAAGGTGTTTTCGTCTGGCTGCTGTGCATTTATTGATTGAAATGAAATGCGCTCCAACTGACGGTTAAGAGAAATTTCATTGCATTTGAAATCTACTAAATTCCCCTTAGGTGTAGAGATGAAATGCAATAGCAGTTTTCAGTTGGAATTAATTATTACGTAACCACTCTTTCAAGAAATATGAAGCAAATCAGAGGAGTCGATAAATTTCCATGGATATTTTGGAAATCATTTTAAACATTTATTCTGTTTCATTATTTTGAATTCCTTTTTTAAAAATGCTTGAATAATAAAAAAACGCAATATCCCTTCACGGTCAAGGAGTATTTTGAAATGAGATGCATATTTTAATTAGAATAATCTTTCACACATGGAATAGGATAATAGTGGCATATTTCAACCTAGTCGGAGACTTGTTGCTTCGAAATTAATTTATTTTTCTCTGAAGGATTCTTTGAAGCTTAATGATTATTTATTTAACAAAAAACCTAAACAAGATCATCATTCAAAAGATATTTTATCAGCAAATATTTCTTGAACGTTTTTTTTAAGGATTATAAACTTTTATATTTTATTTTAAAGCAATGCACAACCTATAAGTAAGTGGCAATCAAACATAATTAGAAATTTCAGAAAATTATTACATTAAAATTTTCTCAATTATTTTTTTTTATTTAGCTGTTTATGAGAATGACATTTTCATTGTCAAAATTTTATATGAAAAAAAATGTATCATATTTTTTGGACGATAATTATGAGGGTTCATTGAAAAGCAAAAAATGCAAACGCTCATTTGTATATCATGCATTTTTTCTTAAACATCTATTATATATTATATATAAGCACATTCTTTAAATTTTTTGTATAGTTGATGTTTTTGGCCGAAGTATATATTACATCAAACTAAAAAGAATAAAATCTGTATTTCAAACCACATCTTGTTTACTAAGCCACAATTCTATTTCATATATAGTATTACTAATTTATATCGTTACTTCCCCACACAATTAGTTTTATAGTAAGAAAGAGAATTTTACTGATATTTTAATTTCTGCTTAATGGATGCCGGTTATATAACCTTGGACTTAGTAAAACTTGGTAGCTATTTGCCGACTTCAAGAATTTCCGATGAAGGATACCGAATATTCAAAAATTTTGAGGATATATCCATTAAAACTCGACTTCTGACATTTGCTATAGAGCATTCGATACTCTGACATAGGAGTATAATTAAAAGACACATAGGCCAGAGTGATGTAGTCGAATCAAGAAAAGGCAGTAAGTGATCAAAGTGCTTAGAATGTCAATCCCCAAGGATTTTTCTCTGAGAATTCATTGAGGATTCGTGCTGTTGCAGTTGTGTAATAGCAAATTACTGTATGTATGCTTCTGTTTACTGTAAGAGTTGTTTTATTAGAAACATATTTAGTATATAAATTGCAAGCAACAATAAAGGGGGGGGATAAAAATAAGCGGTGGCATGGAAGATACCAAAAGGTTACCGTTTCCTCAGACAAGGCAAAGCATATATTTATTTATTGAATATATCTAGCATAATTATTTTCCTTTAAAAAGCAAATATGAATAAAATTAACTCTCCACTCATAAAAAATCATAGACTTGAAAATATAATGCTTGTATGTAAAAGGATAAACCAGAAATGAACTTATGCTTGTAGGCAAGAAAACATTCATAAAAAATAATATTCTTCAAACAATAAACAAAATTAAAAAAAAAAATTATCATTTTATTATGGTTTCGAATATTGCCCGTAGATTTTCTCTCATAATTAACAATTAAAAATCATCTGCCCCCAAATGGATATTATGAGCATTTATAAATTAAGAAGTTCCAAAATTGAAATTGGAATCTTTTTCAGAAAATCAGCTTCCTTTTAGAATTATGCCCAAAACTTGTTAGATTCAAACATATATACATTTTCTTGTAAAGATATAAATGTCAGTTATCAATTGCGTCGAAACTCATTTGCTTTTTATTTCTACTGATTCACTAAAATACATCTTATTCACATGATTCATTGAATTTAGATTAGCGTTATTCTATTAATCGAACAGATTAATGAGACTAGTAAAAATGAATTTTATGTGAGTGAATTCCCAATTAGAGCTTTCAGAAGTCTGGTTATATTAAGAAAAACCTTTTCATTTCATTGATATATTTTATGAATTAAACTGCAAGGAGCATCCCTTAATGGCCGATATTTGATTTGCCATTCAATGAGGCCAATTTGTATTTAGATAAATGAGTTTTGAAATCCGTACTGGCACTATTTGGAAACAATCGTGACTTGCCTTTCAAATTAATATCGAACTCATACTCTTAAAAATTCTTAAATTTACCCTAATATGCATTATCCATGAGGTGTTTGAAGCTACTTTCAGTAAATATTTAATTAGAATTTAATATTTATTGAAAATAAATGATATTAATAACCAGCATATGATCTGAAAGCAAATTTTCAATTAATATATTTGGAAAGGGCTGTCTTTGGCAAATTATTACCAGATATCTGACTGAAAAATTTATAAAAAGGAATTAACATTTCTGATTTTTTTCTATCAAAAAAGTTTCTTAAAAAATTATTTTAAGCTATATTTTCGATGTGCTTAAGATCGAAAATCAAATGAGCTTTGTAATTAAAAGTCCTTTTATTATAAAGGTAGTGAAAATATATGAAGTCAATGCAAGAAGAGAATTCCTTATTGAATTTTATTATATAATACGTAATTGAAGATAACTGAAGAATTAACAACTGGAACAAAAATGTTTAGTTTTTATTACATGGTTCGTTATCAACATAGGCATGAATCATCCAAGGCAAGTTATGTTATTGTTTCATTTATAAAATACTCAAACAAAGACTGAACTAAAAAGTTAGTGATTAAACAAAATAACTCCAGAATAAAACGAAGCTATATTTACTGTTACTGATAACAATGTTATTGAGTTTTTGTTTAGTTATCATAATCTTCCATTTCACCTCCATTATTATTCATGTGCAACTTAAAGAATGATGTGGCATGATTTGAAATAATGAAAATTAGAAGAAAGTCATAGATTTCATCCTCTGATTTTATTCTTATCCAATGATATTTTTTAAAAATAAAGATGATGTTCTTTTTGAAGGAGTTTTTCGCACTCGTGAGGGATTTTCCCAGTTTTCTATGAACAGAAATACGAATGTAGAGAGATTTCTACAGAAAATTCTCCGTGAATACAATTTACTGCTATATAATGGAGTAGCTTCACGCACAAATTAGGTGTTAAAAATTAATTTGACCAAGTGAATATGTCTCTCTTTCCCTTATATCATGTGTATATAACTTTCTGCATGCGAATCTTAAACTGGCTAATCTGACCCTACTGGAAGACACACAGAAAAATCTGAATGACCGGACCGCTGCAACAGACGGGAACTGCGGTTGTGTCATAAGGACCATCACCGGCCACTGTACAACCCTTCTCTTGAGAAGACGGTACCGCCATCGATAGGCGGAACCATATTCGTATATTTTTCAGCAAACACCAGGATAGAGAAAACCAATCACCATGAAGGAAGCTTCTTATCCGCAATTACGAGGTGCCCCCCGAGAATGTTTTCTATATGGGAAAATGCGCTAGAACAAGTGAGATTATATCTATCAATACTTCTGTTTGCTTTATTTAAGCAGTTGAAAGATAAATGTTTTACAATAAGCAATATTTTAACTTATATTCATTTCTTTAAAAAATTATTCCTTAAAACTTTAAGAAGTAAATAATGGGAATTTTATTGAAATAATGGGAATGAAATAATGATTAAATTGTTTTGGAATGTTTTGAGATATTCACATGTTTTAAAAAATGTTTAAGAAATACTTCGTAAAAGGCATTTCTTGATAAAGAATTCTATGAGAACAAGAGGATTGCGTTTAGAATCTTTAACCAGATTACTTCAATGCTAGAAACACATGAGGGGAAAAAATCCGCTTCAAAAAAAAAAAAAAATGGTGATAGTTCAATAAAAACGTGGGCTTTTTTAATCCATCGATCATTTTCAATTGCTGTCAAGAAAGCCGAGAAAGTTTGAGGAAAAAAACAATCATTTTTTTAAAGCTTAAAAGGAAAAAAATATAGAATATTTTTGTGCATTGCTAGAATTCTTATTTAAAGAAATCTCTGCCTTTTTACTGTACCAACCAGACATAGTGTTTTTAGAAAGACCTATTAAGAAGAAATTGAATTTTAGGAAATTAGAAAGTTAAGTTGGCTAAACCGAGGGTAGCTACATTTGAGGATTATTATTTTAGAATGCTTTTATTATATTAAAGACAAATTTCTAACTACCACATTATTTGTTATCTTATCTAATATAAACATATCATCTTGAAAATTTTTACATAAATCTCATTTTTTTTTTCAAATTTGGCATGCAATTTGGCATGTCTTTTGAAAATTATCAAAATTAACTCTCGTCGCTGTTGCGAAATTGTTTCAAATAATATCTCAAAAGTAAAAGAAATAGAAATTGTAAAAGAAGCATAATATCATTCAATAATCTACCATTCGAAATGTATATTTTTGGAAATTAAATAGTTTTCTGGCAATAAAAAAAGTTTTGTATTAAAAATAAGATTTTTGTGAAAAATTAATTGGTTTTTGTGAAGTAAACATGGCATAATTCATATAGATCAATTTAGGAAATTTTAGAAATTTTACATAAGATTTTAAAACATTTTTCAAACTGTGGTATCATTTTTTATAAATTTTTTTGTCAGAATTTGATATTTGTTCAACAGATGAATGTAAGAAATAACATCCAAAATAAACACGTATGCATTTATCTTGATTTGTGCATGTAAAATCTTCATTTCATATGCGAGAAAAATTAAGCGAAATATCTAACTTTATAAAAAATTTCTGGCAATTGTATCCCTTAATTTATAATGGCTACTGTACACTCCCAAGTACCTGAGCTAATATAGCGGAAGAGATGGCCGGATAGGTAGGAATTCTACGACCTCATTTCTTTGCCCAACAATACCAGAAGATGCAAGTTTTTATACCAAATCTCACCGTTATAATATGTATTTTATGTATTTTCTGATTGAGTATTAAGCCCTCCATTTATCTCAATCTGCGTTGCAGCCGTTGCAGGTAACATGTTGAGTTAAAATAGAAGACCCTGCGCTGATAGTTTATAAATGTTTATATACTCCACTACACATTTCAAGAATTTATAAGATAAAAAGTAAGTTTAAAGGATATAAACTGATCACATTTTAACATAAATTCTGTAATACGTAGCTTAAATATTGGAAACATAAACAAAACATTAATGTAAATCATATGCCTAATTCTTGAGAAAATTGATACAAACTGATTTTATTTTTCACTGATAAATGACACACAGTTATGAAAAGGTAACTCTAAAATAAGACTCAAGTGCAGTTTTTAGTTTTTTAAAAACCAGACCGGATTGTCGTCAAACGGATAATCAAGATGGCACTCTATTTTTTTCATTGTTCCCAATGTTATCAAATCTCAGGTTGAAAGCAAAATAAAGATGTTTTCAATCTCTATAAATGTTTATTTTGGTTCTTTATAAAGCTTTCTGCCTATTAGTCTTATTGGGTAATCTCCTTAATGAGTGATCGTTGAATTCTTTGGAATTACGCAATATATTAGTTTGGATATATTATTATATATACTGATGACTCACCATTAAAAGATAATTAATGTCAGTATTTGGCATATAAAAACCCATTTATCATATGCATATAAAAAACCATTTTCTGAAGGATAATAATCGGCCATAGTGGATGATCACATGATTCAAACGAATTCTCGTCGTTAGTGAATAACTCTTGTTATGTTTGGGAATCAAAAACAGATGAAAGCATTGACCAATCTATATGCATGAAACTTAAATAGAGTGAATACAAAGACTTCTTTTTAAAAAATTGTGGAGTAAATATTCAATATCCTAAAATTACTTTACTTCAATCTTATTTTAATTAATCGTATTCAAATCCCTTCACTTGAATATTTTACTTGTGAAGTCGCTATACATAAAAAATATTCCTGAAGTTACTTCCTTAGATAAATCTTCAAACAGATAGTGATGATTAAGAAAAATCATATCTAGTTAAATTTCCAAATGTGCAGACGAATCAAAATAAATACTCAACTGGAATAGCTTTTTATCAATATTTGTTGAATCTTTTTTTTTATTTGTAAGTACTGAAAGATAACAATAAAAATTAAGTATATTGAGTATATTGCAATCAAAATAGTGAAAAGAATTGAGTATATTGCAATCAAAATAGTGAATAGAAGTGAATATATTGCAGTCAAAATAAAAAAAATGTATGTGGCATGAAGTTTGCACTCAAAAATTGTAAAATCTCGAGACATTTAAAACAATTCCTACCATTTCAAAGAATAATAACCTCATTTTGTATTTTGGAATTGTGAACACAACAATTAAATAGGGGAAAGGACATGAGGCTCTAAATTATCTTAAAATGTATTTTAACCCTTAAATGGGGAGATGCGGTATCTCAAACCGCTAAGGATGGACTTTCGGTCACCCGTATTATATTTTTAGCTGAATCGAATGGATTGACACTGTAGCTTCTTGTTTCGTGACCTTCGCTAAACTTGCACTTTTTCAACCGGTTTCAATGGATGCTTTTTTTAAATATTTCAGTAACTTCTTTGAAAGATGTCTGTCAGATCGCAGCTCCGTTTTAGTGTTACAGTGTTATACAAGGCTTTACAAATGGTTCTACAACTTGGTCCTCGAAATATCATCCAATCTACTGATCCTCGTTATGAAGCTGATCTCCAGAGACTTTTAAATGAAGCAGAAATTGATTTTAGTGATGAGGATAATTATACAGATGATTTTTTCAATGAAAGTTGGCATTCGACTGATGCTGACATGTATATTCAAATGTAATTAATTTTTCTAAAAATAATGTATTTTGAAAATTTCTAAAATATATTAATATACCAAGAGAAATATTTACAGGCTTAATATTTACAGTACTTAATCTGTATGTTTAAAATGCCCTCGAAAAACGTTCTACGAATGTTTATAAGTTTCTGTGTAGAAATGTTGCCGCAAAAAAAAGGACAATTTTACCCATTGTAATTTTTTTTCATATAATTGTTGAATTTTCTATTATATTTTTTCCTATGCATCTTTGTTTACTGGAAAAATAAATGATTTAAAAAGTAATGTGTATTTTCCTGAGTAATATTTGTTGTAACTTGTAATTTAAGAAGAATATGTATGTTGAAACGCAATTACCTTTTTCAAAGATAATATATTTTAAAAAATTTCTAAAACATAATTTTTTTCAAGAAAAATATCTGTAGGCTGATTTTCACACTAATACATTCATTAGAAAATTTAATTTGAGTGTAAATAAAATAGTCTCGTAGACCACACCTCCCCAGTTTAGGGTTGATAACCAAAAGAATGGTTAGTAAAAGGTGATAATGGATTATTATTGATATACGGTGGATGAATAATAAAAGCACAAAAAGAAAATGTGCTTTTATCATTCTGTCTTCAATGAAACCTATAGGACTTTGATAATTTGAATTATCAAAGCTCACAGGTGCTATTTCTTAAGCGCAATAAAGAAAGTCTAGAGATTCCTGTCTAGACTTAATTTGAAAGAGCAAATTTGTTTCGACCTAAGCTTATTGATACAAGCCAATACAAATTGTCAGTAAAAGCAACTTTGTTAAATTTGGTTGCAGTTTGTGCTAAAATAAATAAATAATATACAATTAATATTTTGAAAATTAGAAGAAATATTTTTGAAAATTAAATAAATTTAATAAAAGCGATTTTTAGAATCAAACTCGAATAACTTTTATGAATTTTTAGTCTTTAATTTTAATTTATTAAAAATACCAGCCTTCAGATCGGCCAATTATTGCGATTGCTTAGCTTTATGTTTCAAAGAATCAAATTCGGCATTTTTTGTATTGTTTGAACATAAAATCTTAAAATTTTTAATTCTTAGTATTTCACGGAAATATAAACATAGACAAAAATAATCTTTTTTTTTTTTTTAATGAGCAAGAAAAAAATTGGAAAAGTTTGGTTTGCCCATTTGAAAGGTTAAAGAATTGTATTCAATTTTTATCAGATTTTTTATTAGATGATGTAGTCTGACATTAAAAGTTAAATTATTCTATTAAATCAGAAGTAAATTTTAAAATTCTTAAAATATTGTACACAATTAGAAAGGTACGGAATTTACAATACCTGTTAAATCTGGAAAGCAGTGGAAAGTTTATTTCAAATTTTTTTTTCCAACTTGAGAGATTTAAAGTGCATTAAATTTGCAATTTTTGAAGTATTATGGCATTTTGAGAAAATGTCCCTTGAAAAGCAAAATTTACGAAGAAAAATTTATTAAATAAACCATATAATTATAAAAGGGACATTGCTAAATGTACTGAAAAATTATTAACTTACAATACACTATCAAGTATCTGGTCTAATGTGGTGGAAGGGTCGGCTGGTAAACAAAAAGGCCGGATAGGCCGGTGTTCTATGAACTCTTTTCTTTGACCACTATTACCAGAAGAGAAAGTTTTCATACAAAAACTCACTGTTATAATACATATTTTCCCACTTCTTATTGAGTACTAAGCCCTTCATATCTCAAACCACGTAGAATATGAACGCGGCCGCGGCTCGGTGAATCATAGAAACAGTTGCCGGTAACGTGTGGATTTAAAATATAAGGTTCTGTACTGGAACTTTATATATGTTTATACACTGCTCTGCACATTTGAAAAATTTATTACGAATACTTTATGTTCTGTTCAGATATAATTAGAAACAGTGACAACAACTGAGGTCTGTTACACAGTGACGAAACAATAAATAACAAACAGAACGCTGTTCTTTTCCTGTCACAACGTGAATTTTGCACACGACATGCATTTGGAGGATTGTAGCAATGCCTGAATGATATTGCCAATGTCTTGCCTTCCTCATTTAATTACGATAAAATTATATCTGAACAGAACATAAAGTATTCGTAATAAATTTTTCAAACGTGCAGAGCAGTGTATAAACATATATAAAGTTCCAGTACAGAACCTTATATTTTAAATCCACACGTTACCGGTAACTGTTTCTATGATTCACCGAGCCGCGGCCGCGTTCATATTCTACGTGGTTTGAGATATGAAGGGCTTAGTACTCAATAAGAAGTGGGAAAATATGTATTATAACAGTGAGTTTTTGTATGAAATGGATAGCACAGAAGCTGGATAGTCGCGAACCGAATACTCGGGAGCGTACTGTATTTACAAGACATAGAAGACTAATTGATTGAAAAAAAAATATTTTTTGCTATTTTCTAAGACTTTTAATTCGAAAAAGAATTTTAATTTTGAAGATTTTAATTGACACTTGCCTGAATTTTAAAATAATATTTTGCTTATTATTATTATGCTATTTATTGTCACTGCTTTAATGATAGTAATACTTGTCTTCAAAAGTCTCAATTTCTTGGAATTTTCGGGTCACGACAGGTCACTACTTGGAAGAAAGTCAGACTCCTCCAGAAAAAAAATCCCTGGTTTAAATTTCTGCATGAGGGTGGCCTTTGATTAAGTCTTTAAGACGGATTCTTCATTTTCTTCTTTTTTTTATTCAATTTAATTTACTTTTTCTTTTAAACTTAATATTATTTATTTCTAGTTTGCATTTAGAAAAAACTAATAAATATTAAAGGATAATTAAAAGTCATAGTAAAAAATGAAACGGAAAGTTACTCATTTGGAAATATAATGAAAAATGCAAATTATATTCTTTTATTTTCCTTTGAGTATAGTAGAAAAAATAATAAAATATTTTTATAGAATTTCTGCAAGAAACAACAATTTCAGTTTGTGAGTAAATAGAGATTTTTTAATAAGATTAAAGTAATTTTTAAATCAAAAAAGATATTGTATTCAAAATATATTAATTTCATATTTCAGAATATTTTGAAAGAAAATTGAACGCGCAGTAATTTTTAAATATTATATTAAGATACTATTCAATAATAAATTCTAACTAAATATTAAATCCCCAATGTAAAATCATACAGAAAGTAGTAAAAATTCAGTTGTTCAATCATTAAGTCAATTATATCAAGCATTTTGTGATTAATTTAAAATAATATAAATAATTAATAGATTGTTGACATATTTAAAAATTGTCTTTTCATTTGCGTTGTATCATTGAATTAAAAAATATAATTAATGAATCTATAAAATAATTATATAAATTGTGTAAATGAATCTAGGAAACTATATAACTTAAATTTTATATAAAAATTTAAAACACATCATTAATAAAATGTTGCTTCTTTTTTCGGAAACGTGTTTAAATAATTTATTTAAAAAATCTAAATTCTCACTAAGCAAAATATCAGAAATTATGAAGTTTGAAGAAATAAGTTAACAAATCTTGAAGAATCTGCTTAACAAAAATTATTTACATTTTGTTACTTATTCCCTGTTTAAAAAATTACTTACATTTTTTTTTATTTATTCCCTCATTAAAATATTACTTACATTTGTTATTTATTCCCTTATTTTATTCACAGCCAAATTTATTGATATTGAAAGCATTACATTTTTCTTTCCGACTGTAAGCATTGCTAAGATTTGAAAATGCTAAAATACCTTTTATTTTCTTTTAGTCAAGTTGTCAAGGAAAAAGAAATAAATGTCTTGAGCTACTAGGGCTTAACTTAATTTATCTCTGACTCACTTCACAAGAGCAATAAAAATGAAAATACTCTTGAGACTGCTATAAAGCAGAAGACTTTTAAATTGCTCTGCATTTGCATTCCAGCTAAAAGCGTTTAGTGAGCAAAATTATGTTGCATTAAAATTAAAAGAATCAATCTTAAATCTAATTTCTTTAATGCTTTTGAAAAATCATTTTTACAAATCCCATCTGAATATGAACCTTTTTGTTATCAAGAAAAATCTGCTGGAGTGAAAAATTCCAAGGTTCTTTCATTTAAAAACAAATTTTAAAATATCATTCTCAGCAATAATAATTTTTTATTTATTTTATTAATACTATTATATATTCTAAATGTTTGTAAATTTTATCCTAATCAAATGAGAGAAACAAACTTCTGAACTTTTCTGTCACAAAGCCGTTAATGGGCACATGACTTGGATAAAATGCGGAAAACTCTTAATTCCGCACTTTAACAGAGAAAATCAGTTAATCTGCAGATTAGCTAGGTAATCTGCATAATAACAGCTTTCGAGCTTTAACTGTAAAATTCCACAACTTTGACTTTTGATATTCGTTATCATATATCAGCAATGAACGCTCCTTGTTGCTACTGGACATCCTTAGGAGTCTAACTATTTTCTATTTATTTCTCCTATGATATCATCATTATATAACACTATAATTAGGAAATTCAAATCATTCGTAGATAATTGCTTTTTCTTTGATATATCTTGTAAATTGTTCACTACTTGTGCAAGCATTCTTAGTTGTAAATGAAAAATACATTATCTACCAATAAGTATTTGGAAACCCAAACAAATGAGAATATCTATGATCCTGATTTACGCCACTCCTTCTATGTCGTATATCATATATAGGAAAACTCCTTAAGGGACATATCTAGTGAGTTAAACATTCCAAAATCGGTAATTACATTTGTGATTAAGAAATGGAAGGTGAGTGGTGATTGTAGGAATATGCTTCGACCTTACAGATGGATGAAATTAAGAGATAGAGACTTACGAGTGCTATCCAAAGAAATTTATAAAAGCCGCACTAAACTGATGGTCCACATACTCCAGAAGTTCTAACAAGCATCCGGAACTGTTATTTTGATAAATATCATCCGCAAGGAAGCACACTTATTTGGTTTCCATGGTCGTTCTGTCGACCATAAGCCTTTCATTACAAATTCCAATCGCGTTGTTCGGTTGAAGTGGTGCAAGGCACTTCGAAATTTTACCGTAGATAAGTAGAAATAGGTTCTGTGTAATTAATCAAAGTTCAGTCTGCCAGTCGGTTGGCAGAGACTGGGTTTGGCGTATGCATGTCTAACGCCTTTTGCCAGAATGCATGGTGCCTATGGTAAAATTGGCGGGGGGGGGGTAATTATGGCCTGGGATATGGACAGGGAATCTTCATCACAATTAATGGTAAACTCAACACCGACTCCAACTCCACTATTCTAGGCAACGATGCTTCCTACGGTGAAGTAATTTTATGGGTTGAGTCGTTGTTCTTTGCAGGATGGCAATGCCAATCATCATGTTGCGAGGTCCACCATGGATTGGTATGCTGACACTGGTGTGAACAGACTTGCATTGCTCTCCCAGAGTCCAAATTAGAATCCTATAAAAAACCTCTGGGGTGAGAAGGATCACCGAATTAAGAGGTGCAGGAATTGTCCAAAATTGGTAAAAGAATTTACATATTTTCTCCAAGCCGAGTGAAAGATACCACTGTTCATCATCCAAATACTTGAGGAAAGCATCCCCCGGAGAGTTAAGACAGTAATTGTCTCAGGTGAAGGCTCTACCAACTACTGAATATGAATAAATTGTGTTTCTCTTATCACTGGTGTCTAAATATTTATTGGCAGATGGTGTATTTTAAAAAGTGTAAACTCACTGAACTGTTTTTAGCAATTAAAAAATATCATTTCATGCAGGTGCAATCAGAAGAAACCCGTTATAAATCTTTGTATACCTTGACATTTTAATTTCTACTAAAATTAAAAATAGAAGTAAATGAAAAAGAATTATAATAAATAAATGAATGAATAAATAGCAGATAAAAATAAATAAGAAGAAATAATTAGAATAGAATAAAAAGGAAATTAATTAAGATATTTTATATCTTAATGTAGAATGTTGTTTAGTGATGATGATAAAAGAATTCAGAAATCAAATATATGGGGTTTATATATGACAATATATGACAGAGCGACATTTGGAATGAGATACCAATCAATATAAGATATATAAAATCCTTCTGTTAAATACTGTTAAAATATTTCTGAATATATTATTTTTTTAAAAAATTGATAATATTATAACTTAAACCAAAAGCAGTTTTTAAAGAATTTAAAGGTACTGCTATTTCGAAAAACGCTAGTAATCGAGCGAGAGAAACTTCATGTTATTTCCACACAAATTACATACCACACAGGGAACTAATTTCAGAACTCCTTACACAAAGGATGAAAAATTGAAGAATATATATTTAACTTCAGTACATAATGGTTTTATTCAATAAAAATGCTATTACTTATTTTTTCATGATCAAATTGCAATATTAAAATTCATAAATGAAAATATTATCTTTCATTTTAGAACTAACTTTCATTTCCTGTTCCTTACCACCCTTTCAATAGTTTCTCGTCACTATGCTACTTAACAATTTCTCGTCAGTGTTTGTGATATAATTTGAGTTAAAAAATCTATATGTTGGGATTTTTATTTCCTCTCACATAAATATTTATATTTTATGTGAGATTTCAATAGCTTGTATTAATTTTAACTGCCTATGAAAATTCTAATTAAGAATCATAATTTCAATAAAATATATTATCTTCATGATTTATTGCGCATTGAATTATCTTTTTTAGGATCATCCAATTACTTATGCTTCATTATTAACATTTTTGATCGTTTAACAATTATTTCTACTACTAATAAAGATGATTGTTTGTTTATGTGTGTGTGTATTTGCGCTCTACAGACCAGATTGTTTGACCTATAGCTATCATATTATGCACACAGTTTAAAATTCAAAAATCACTTTAAAAAGCTTCAGTATCACAAATTTTGTTTTATTTTTTACAGAAATTAAATAATAATAAATGTCTTAAATAGGACGTGTTATTTAATTTCGAAGTTAAACAAATTCGTATATTAAGGGGTTAGATTTTACCATTTTCTCTATTGATGATAATTCGTCTGCTCTGTAGCTTAAAGTAACAGGAAAGTTTGCGATTTCAATGAAGGTTGAAATAATTCTTCCACAAAATTCATTTTATTTTCTGAACTGGAGATTAGTATGTAACTAATGAAACTATGTAAACAAATTTGAATTATTTTCAAGTAATATTAGACTTAATTTTTCTCAGCGTTTTATCCATTTATTTGGATTTTCCTTTGGAACAGAAATATTTTAAAGCTCGCATGCTTTAAATTCCTCTACCGCAACTAGGTAAGAAATACAAAAAAGAGATAAATTTTAGAAAATATAGAATTCTACTTATTTACTGATAAGATAGATAAGCAAATATTTTTTTCTGTATTTCTGAGATTATATATTTGTTAATTAATTCTTAATTATATTAATTAATTAATTATTACTAATTCGTATTGCGAAAGCCAATTCCTTTCTTTTTTTCAGCTTAAGGTTTTCGTTGTGAATTCTTTCACACTAAATATAAAGCAAAAAACGAATTGCATGGGATTGAAAAAAATTTGATAAATCGGATTTTTTATCGTGTGTTTTTTTCTTACTTTACTCTCATAGATGTGGTAACTTTTCTCATTATCTCCTTTATAAATGACACATATTATGCTTTGCAATGACATATAAAAACAGAGATAAGGAGCTTTTATTCAAACCATATTTTATGGTTAAGTAAAGATGGAAAAAATGTGCGAAAACAATTAAGAGAGAACTAGAAAGAAACCAACTTCAATGTATAGAATCCCACTTCCAGTTGTAATTGAGCTGAGAAGCCAAATCATCAGCTAAGAAGTTCCGAAAATTAAAATTTTGATCTTTTACCTTAACATAGAATGGATGAGGAAATAATACTCGAAGTGGCAAAAAAAGCGAATAATTTCTAGAAAAATAATAACAATTTGTCATATTTTTTAATATAAATATCTTTCTTACAAACGCGAAATTCAGTAACTAGTATATTTTGCCAAGAGAAATTTGAGATTTTCCAATTTATTCTAACTTTTTCTGCCATAACATTATATAACATAGATGTTTTTAGTGAAAAAAAGGTCAATCGGTATGGCCACCATTTCTGCAACATCATCAATATCTAGACATGGATATTTTTGTCTAATTTTGTTAACATCAAAAAACTGAAAATATGGATATTGTTTTTAAAATGTTTTAGTTTATTTATTTTAAATAGAACTACTCTATAACACCACATATGTACAGGAGGAGTTTCTAAAAAGAAACAAATTACACGAATAAAATTCAATTTTGCATAACGCATGGTCTTCCTGAAAATATGAGTAACTGACTGACAAGAATAATAAATTTTTGTTATATTGACGTCCGGATTTTGAAGCTACAACAGTACTATCTTGAAACGGGTTTCGTAATTTTGAACGGCGATAAAATGAAGTGGATGACGCTTGGGCTGGTACCCTCTTCACACCCACTTCCCACTCCACACCATTGGGAGGACAATTGGTCACAACGTATTTAATGTAAATCCAACACACTTGCTCGTCGGTTCTTCGAAAGAATCGAATCTGGTACCTTGAATCTCCCGAAGACGGGACTTTACCACCAGGCCATCTTAAATACCAAGAATATTAACAAGAAATACTAAGATTAGTTACAAATTAGCCATCACTAACTCGTGTACCAATTCTTCCAGCAGAAAATATTCTTTAGCATGTAGCCTCCTCAATATACACCTATTCCTCTTTCTTCCAGGAAGAAGAAAAAAGGCTTACTTATCCAATATCTTCTGATCCTCATATTTGAGGTATACCACCTCGGAGGGATAAGCGCATTAAGTTACTCAAGTTTTATTTTAAAGCAATACTCCTTTTAAGGTAAATAAAAATACTAAAATACAAATCAAAAAAGTATTAATAAATTCAAAGAATGGAAATCAAAATATTATTGAAAGAAAAATAAAATCGAAACTCAGTTTAAAATAATTATAAAAGGTCACATTTAATGATTCCTTAATAATCTGTTATTAAAAGAAACAATTTTCCGCATAATTTTATTTTCTACGAATTAATTTCACAAAATAATAATTACAAGAAAGCTAGCATTTATTTTTAAGATATTTCCAAGTCACTGAATAATTGATCATCACAGGTTATTATCGTTACTAAAATATTCTTTAAAATTTATTTTAATATGGAAACATTTATCATTATTATCAAGACTTAATTATTTGAATGTAATGCATGCTATCATTACATAAACAAAAAAAAAGTTATTGCATTTAAATTCAGAAATTCAAAGAAGTTATAATCTAAGAATATTTGAATTATACAAAACAATTAGTCTTGTGACTTATGACACTTTACAAGCCCGCTGACAGTTACCCGCCCGTTATTTCAGCCGAGTGAGCGTTTCTTGTTTTTCAGTAACGCAAAGGCCAAGAGTACGACTTAGATACTCACGCGTCACAACCTTTTTCACGGGGAGGACTTCATTCAAGCCTTCCATTCACTCATCCACCGATCGTAATTTCGACCTGAATCAGAGAACGATCCCCTCTGAGCCAGTACCCCCGTTTGTATTGCTCTCGATTTTTAGAACTTTGTGGTCACGACCTGAGTTATACCTGAGCCAGTCACCACACAGAGAGAGAGAGCCTTCGGTCGTCGGGATTCGAACTCACAACCTAAGGAATGCGAGTCCAACACCCTACCAACTAGGTTACTCTGCTACTACTACTAGGTATGAATCGTCATGTAAGGTAGTAAAAAAGCATTCATAATAATATCTTTCTGTTGATACCCACGTATAAAGCTATAATGGTAGGAAAATTTTAAAATAGCAAATAATTTCAAGCATATGGGGACTAATATAATTACAGGCCTTAAAAGTCGATGAAAATGTATCACATTTAATAAAAAATATGATTCCTTAATTAACAAGATTCAAATGTAAGAAATTCTTAATTATTTTCCTATTATAAATTATTTCATTACGCTTCATTTCACTTATGTTTCATTTCACCGGAAATATTCTATCTACATTTATTGCGAAATCAGAAGTTTCAACACGCATTCATTGACTTCAATTCAATAACTCTTTCAACTGTTGTTTACAGTTTTCGAAATTCATCGATATAAAATGATTATATTTGCCAAAGCAAATATTTGTCTTTAGGACGAATTGCATTTTCGTTAAGAGGTTTGGCATTCCTGATTTTATCTCACTTCATTTCCTTTATTATTCCTCGGGAAGCCGCAATAATATCAATAAACAAAAGGGTTTAATTTTCTACGTGATTTAACAACCACTGATACAATGTGTTCCGAACGATCACAGTAGTGCAAATACTTTTAGTGAAACGTTTTATATAATTACATTCTTATGGCTTACCAAATAAAGTATGTTTTGGGAATTAACTTTATTTTTATATTGCCTTTTATAAATACAGAATTAAATAGTTGAAATTACAAGACAAGATAAAATATGATAGAACAATAATTTTATGTCATAAGAATAAATTTAAAATAAAAATTGTACTTTTTTATATATAAATACAGTATCACACACTGTAGTGTATAAACACACAGTTTATACACTAATGCATAAAATTTCCTAAAATAATTGAGAAAAAAGTTAAAAAATTTTTTTTGAAGGTATGAAGAAAAAGAACTACTTCAATTATTATCTTACATTATGGTATCAGTTACGATATTATGATAGTTTTACTTTTCAAGGTTTATTATCATGTGAGAACATGATATTGTTTTGGTTTAGAGTTTTGAAGTCTCTAAATGCATGGGCAGAAAATTGGTGATTTATCACTTTTCAGGCATCAATTTTTCGCTTTTAGGATTATTGAAAAACTAGCCGCCTTTGGCAACTAGCCGGTTCGCCAATTTTAATGTTCTTTTAAATTTTAATAATTAAATATTTTACGCAATTCCAACTTTAATAGATTCTTCATCAAAATATTTTTAAACTTCAAATTTTGATATGTAATATGTATCTCTCGAAGTTTCTGTTACCTCTCGTAGAATTTATGCTTTAAATTAAAGTGGAAAGAATTAATCTGCAATTAATATAATAATATGTTTTACTGAAACAAGGCATTTTTTTAATAATATGATTACTGACAATAGAGTCACTGAGCGTTTAAATTTTATGGGCACTAAAGAATATCTTTCTTAATTTATGTAATATCTCAAGAATTTGTCAACAAAATTTTCTCAGATTCATCATGAACAGATCGATTAATTAACAATGTTTAATTTTAAATGCATCAAGAAAATAAAATGAATCGTTTAAAATAATCGGTCGAAATTAGGTTTAAAAAACTACTTAAAAACGATGTACTTAAAACTATAAGCATACACAAAAAAATATATATATATAACTAACATAAATACAATTTAATTACAAAAGCATGCAACTAACCTAAAAATAATTTAAATCATTGAAAACAGGTTAAAAAATTACTTAAAAAATGATGTACTTAAAACTATAAGCATATACAAAAAATATATAACTGACATAAATACAATTTAATTACAAAAGCATGCAACTAACCTAAAAATAATTTAAATCATCCGTTGATAATGGTTGTCATGTCAACAATCAGAACACAATGCGCATGCGTGAGTTTTCAACCCCAGTTACGGTAACGCAAATGCGTGAATTTTTCTACGCCAGTTGGGGTAACGCTATACAGATTAGACATTTTTAATTTCCTTTATTCTGTGTTATTTTAATTCAAAAATACTTCAGAATGAATCTGAAAGATGGATTAATTAACAATGTTTAATTTTAAATGCATAAAACATTAAGAAAATAAACAGAATCGTTTGAAATAATCGGCCGAAAAATGTTAACCCTAGCCTCATTACTGTTGGGGAAAAATTTGAAGCCTTACTCGTTTGGCGGTGGGGAAAATGGAAGGGTTTTTTTTGGCGGGAAAGTTAGTTTTTGATTAATAATTAAAATTCGAATTCAAAAAAAGGGACCCCAGGTGTACATTCCCGACCTCTAAGGTATACATGTACCAAATTTGGTAGATGTAGGTCAAATGACCTGGCCTGTTGAGCGCCAACACACACACACATTGAGCTTTATTTATAAGTATAGAGTATAGATGATAAAGGAGGTTGTCACATTTAGCGACTTATCTCCAAAATATGTCATACGTTTTCGAGATCGAATAATTTTCAGTAACAAAACAAAACAACATCGATTTTCTAAAAGTTAACTATTGCGCACTATAATAGTCATGCAATCATTCCAAACCAGTTTAAACCGAGTTTTCGAGAGAAAAAAAAATATGGCTTTGAGAAAGCGCCTTGCAGTTCGAACGATTGCGAGATGGAAAAAGAAACCATGGTTTTTTAAATGTCGGCACATTCGTAGATTTCGTGATTCTTTGAAATCGGTTTAAACTGATTTTTCACAAAAAAAAAATTTGACTTCGAGAAAAAAACAATTTTAGAACTCGATTGATTTTGAGATGGTCGAAACCCATCGCTTTTCTAAATGTTGGTGATTGCGAAATATGAGTCCTGTGAGAACATGATGTCATTTTTCTGTCGGATTGATACCATATAACTTAAAAAAATGTTTTCCCATGATAACTTGAAATTTGTGACAGCAGATTTCAATTTTTTTTATTTAATATTTCAAATGTTAAAAATTCAAAAAAAAATATATATATATATGAATATTACCTAAATTACGAACATTTTTAAAACATATTAATACTTTTTTTAGTAGTTGTAAGTTTGTTTGTAATAAACGTTAAGCCCTCTAATGATAGGCTTTTAGGAGATATGGATTTATTAATCACTGAAAATTAATCTATTCTTTAAAGAAAGGATATTTTAAAACTTACAGATTAAATAAAATAACCTGAAAAGCTCTTAAATGACTAGAATTTATCTGTTAATAGAAAGATTCATATTCAGACGTGATTTGCAAAGATGGCTATTCAAAAGCATTGAATACGCTTGATTTAAAATTCTTTTAATCTTAATGCGCCATAATTTTCCTAATTTTGCTGTCTAAAATCTTTTGGATGAAATGCAAATTCTGAGCAATTTAAAAGTTTTCTGCTTCACAGCTGCCTCAAGAGTATTTTCATTTTAATTGCGCTCTTGAAGTGAGTCAGAGATAAATTAATTTAAGCCCTCATAGCTTAAGACTTTTATTTCCTTTTCCATGACAATCTGACTGAGGGAGAAAGAAAAATTATTTTAATATTTTGCGTCTTAAAAATGCAAGCTTTAGGAGAGAAAAATGTAGCACTTTCAATAACAATAAATCTGGTTGACAGTGAAACGAAGGAATAAGTAACAAAATGGAAATACATTTTTGCACTTGACTTTCATAATGCTTCTGAGACTCTTTAAGGTTTAATAGCTTTTCCCTTTACATAGATATTAAAACTTTATATAGTATGATTTTCATATTGTCTGTAAATTATTTAAAAGATTATTTTTGTTACAAAAAAAGTAAAATATAACTAAGAATATTTTTTTAATTTATACATTCAATTATGTATTTTGCAAACATAACCTTATTTATAACACAAATGGAAGAGGCCACCTTTAAACATACCAATAAACTAAGATTTATTTTGATTATTAAAAATTTATTCTGAAATTATTGCAAGGTTCTAGCTATAATTGGCATAATAATTGGACAGTAAGGCTGCAAGTTTATTTTGTCACCTCAAGACATAGTTGGATACTCAATGTAGCAATCAGATTAATTTCTTTTTTAGATGAAAATATTGCTCAAAAACCTATGAAATATTAGACACAATAAAGAGATTTGTTTCAGCGAATAAAATTTAAATAGTTATAAATTCCGCCCTCAAGCGAGTGACTTATTTCAATAATTACAAATTTAGCATACGTTTGTGATAATCATCTCCAATCATAAGGTTCTATAGTTGATCTCAGGGCGTTAGGGCAAATGCAACAAAAATATCGTGAAAAGTTGTCTCGACGATGAAGAAAAGTTTTTGGATTATCGCGACTTACCAGGCGTTTCAAATGCTCTCAAAATCAAAAGTCACATAAATTATTCTCAGGGAATCGAGACCGCACACACAAAGGAATTGAGGTTTCTTTTGGTTTAACTGGTTAATGTGTCGAGTAACTCTATCTTGCATGAAAAATTTTCTTCACATGCTTTGATGTGCTTTCAGATAAGAATAGATTTATTCTATAACAATGATACATATCCTTGCTTTACTATTAAGCATCTTACTTGACTGTAGTACTTAATTCCTCAAAGAAATACGGAATAAACATAAATGATGCAGTAAGCTCACACCAAACCGCTACTTTTGGTGAAAGCAGATTCTCTCGTCTCCAAATTACGCAGTTTTCAAGTATTCAGTGAACCGTTCACATAGAGGTGCTCTTCACTTACCCTGAAGATAATTCAAGGCCCTTTTGGATCAAAACTGAAGTGAGAACCGGAATCTCAAAGTGTAATTCTGCTTAAATTGAAGTTTGTACAGATAATATTGGTGGATAACATATATGGTCTTCTGGAAAATTGAATGAGGCATCTCTAATTTTCAGAAGACGTTGTAAGTCGGAAGCTTTGTTACCTTCCACATGAAGAGCAACATTCTCAATTGCTTCTGCTGTAAAAAACTTTCTTTCTCTTTCAAAACAAAAATGAAAAAAAACCTATTATTTCTGGATACAAATTTGGTTAATATTAATCGGAGATTTTTATCAGTTAATAGGTATTTTTGAATCCTATTTAAAGTCCAATACTTCGGTAGAGCACTTACTGCGAACTATCGTTTAGCGAAATAAATTTAATTTCCAAAGTTCGACTTGAAAAATGTGAACACAATCTAATTAGAAGTAGCGAGCACACTGGAAACGAATTCTCTGCAAAAGTTTCCAAATTTTGTCGCATGATGTGGAAAAAATGCGTTTTTATTTCCTCTTCTAGGTTAGTTAAATCTTTTGTATTAAAATTAGTTATCTAATAAGTTTTCGATTAATTACCATTATTGAAAGATGTATCGTATGCTTGCATCGAAAGATATTGCACTGTATTTTTTTCTCTTGTTAAATGTCAAATTGACTGTGTTTTTTTCTTGTTTTTTTTTTAGTTTCAGTTAAAAGTAGTGAGTTCGAATAGTTCAGTAGCAGTTTCTATCAAAAGTGTAAGGAAGAGGGTTTTAAATCTTTTAAATAAAGTTTAGAATTCATTTGAGAGTATTTTATAATTGAATGAGTATGAGTTGTTGTGATATAGCGCTCATATGGTTAAAAAGGTGAAGAAATCTAAATAAAAAACGAATAGAATTATTCATTGAAAAATGTCCTTTGATGATGAAATTTTAAACTAATATCTTTATTTGCTCAAACTATTTCACATCCCTCTATTATGTCCAACACAAAATTTTATAAGTTTTTGAACAATAACGTGATTTGTAGATAACTTTAAATGGGAATCGTTTAAATATAATAGTACTGTTTTTAACTTATGAGATCTGGATATAATGCTGAATATATATATAGTTATGTTAGAGAACAATATTTTCAATGGCAGAAATTTAAATTATTCTCTAATGTACATATGTATATTTTGTAAAAACTATTCTAACGTTTAATTAGTTTTGATGCTACCAAATTAAAATTTCGTTATCTTGGAAATTGCTTTTTATTATAATAGGCATTATTAAAAAATCTATCCAACAGGAATTTAGCAGTTAAAATAGCAGGAATTTTCCCAAATAAAAATTTGACCAACGCATGGAAAATTTTTTGACTCTTTCGTCGATGATGTTTTTCTATCAATCAAAGTTTCTCATATTTCTTGACAGCAATTGAAAATGTTAGATAGCTTAGAAAGCCCAATATTTTATTGAATTTCCGTAAGAGATTTCTTCTGCCTCATGTGATGTTCATAAATAATGCATATAATCTGATCAGAGTTTTTAAACATAACAATCTTGTTTTTGTAGAATCATTTTTAAATAAATATGATTTGTGAAATTTATCAAAAATTTTAAAGAACATGAATCACTTGAATTGGCCCAATACTATTTGTGTTTGATTTTCATTATTTCAATGAAGCTTCTATTTACTACCTTTTGAATTTAATTTTTTTTAATCTAAATACAATGTAAAAAATTGAATGTTCTATAATATTATTACAGAAAAAATTCCATCTGGTGGATATGCAGAGGAAAAGTACAGCAGGTTCTACAATTCAAATTTTGTTAGAAGAATACAACTTTATTTAGAAGCCAGAATAGTCCATTTTCAATACTTCAATTAATATATTATCTGATCATTATTTAATTAAATGAAAATCCATACATCTATTATATTTTTTATTTTGCCCTTTTAATAGTAATTTGTAATATATACACATTATCTCTGAAATTTTGAGCAGAAGGCTTTCTTAAATAACAGTCAGGGATAAATTAAAAGTAGCCCCAGTCAATAAGTTTGATTTTTAGTATTTGAAAAATTACAAAGACCGTAAAAGAACCTTCGTGTCCTTATAGATGGGTATAAGGGAAACATTTCACTGATGGATACTTTTTCGCTAAGAGAGCAGTCTAAAAATTTTTTAATATTTTGTTTTCAGCCTCTACAGAAGCCAAAGTCTTTTCGAATCTTTAGATACTTTGTTTGATAAAACTTTAGAATTGGAAGTACATGTTTAATTGTAATAGTCAAAGAAATAAACAATTCCAATTTGTGACCGCTTGTAAAAGAGTAAATTGCATTCTTAGAGAAATTTCCTGGGAAATTGTTCTTTCTGAGAAACACTCTTGCAACGATTTCGATAGAATTGAGTAATTCATACTAAAACACACATCACCTATCCAGTTTTACGTATATTGCTATTAAGAGTAATGTCTAAGAATGGAATCCGTGACATTAATCCTTCTGAATCATATTTTTTTCAATATTAAAATGCCAACCAATGAGTTTTTTTGTCCATTCAGCCACTTTTCCAATAAAAATAAGCAGCCACATCAATAACAATAAATATTATTTTTCTTTTAAAGAAATGTGTCATTTTGTCTCTCCTAATTCCCTCTTATTTTAGTCTTTGATTATTTTGTAAATCAAAAATAAACATATCAGGTTTTTCTCTTTCTGCTCAAAAATTCGAGTGATTCAAATATATAATAAATGAGTCACGTAATGAAAATTAAAAATAATTGGTCCCATTTATTTATTTATTGAGCTTCTTCAATGTTATTTTACACTTACCTTCTGTTATGAATTCTTTCTGTTGCTTGATTTTCATATATTTTCACGTCCTTTATAATAAGAGGATTTTTGATAACACAGATAATTTGTTTTTTGATCCTGAGCGCATCAAAAATATCTTTCATAAGTAATTTGTTTCAGAAACTTAACTGACAAACAAAAAAATCAGTATTTTTTTTTCTTTTTTTTTCTTTCTCTCACCCTCTTTTTATTTTCTGATACTAGGTTGGTATTAATATTGCCCAATGCAAAGTAATTTCAATTGATATTTTATAAATATAAATTACCGAAAATTTAATCATACATTGTCTATAATTAGTGCATGTATTAATCAGTGTAATTATTCTATTTCAACCGAGTTTCAATTTGCTTGATAGTATAAAACAAACAAATTTTTATTATGCAATTCACTATAAAAAATAAAACATGTTTTGATCAACTAAAGACCGTATAACATATTTTCGTGATGTTCAGATTTTATAAATATTCGAGGTAGTTTTAAAGAGTAAATTTATATTGACTTTCTATAAATAGTTTTTCATATGAAAGTTTCTTCTTTCGCTTATTTTTATATCTGACATATTTTTCAGATTGGCTTCTCCAGAACATTTCGATATATTTTCGTTTCTTCTATTGCTTTTGCTAAAACAATTTATTAAAAGATTTTTGTTAAAACAGAGCTCATTAAATTTTGTTCTAATTAAATATATTCATAACATTTATTTTTTGATGAAAACTAAATTTAAATCACATCGGTTATCAAAGTGATTTCAAACATCACTTAGATAATGATTCTCAATGATAATTCCAATATGTTATGATGAATTTGTAAATTTTACAAATAAATTTTTGATATTAATTGCAAATGTATTTCATCATTATTTCAAAATAGCTAAAATAATTTGTCAATACGGATTTCAACTTTCACTTTTTTATCCCATAATTGTCTCCAGGAAAATTTAGAATTATATATTAATCATTAAGTGAAAATCCTTTCAGTTAAATTCAGGACAAAGACAAATTAAATGAAATTCATTTCATTTATAAAATTAAATCAGTAAATGCTGGGGAAAATAAGAAATTCTAAAAACTTTTGAAGAGAAGATTTCCAATAAAATGAATTTCGCTTAGTATCTTATTACATTGTTATAGTGATACTTTAATAATACTAAATGAATCATTGATTTAGGCTTGATACTTTTAAAGCGATTAACAATAAAAAATTAATTACTTTTTGCTGTCTACAGCAAGGCTTTATGAAATAGAATTGTGGCTATGACCACAGTTTGTAAAATTCTATGACATTGGGTTAATGACACTTTACTTAGTCTTAAAATAAGCTTCGACGATTAAGTAATCTATATAAAAAGTTTAGTCATGGGACAATAAATGATTTTCAATGTATGTATTGTCAATTAATATGAAGAATGAAAGCTGAATTTTTACGTTTCAAGAAGTTTTTGTAATTGAATTCCAAAAATAAATATAAAGCCCTTTTAGATATTGTTACGATTTTTAATCTTGCTTTCCAGAGCAGTTAGTTGCAATGTAAGAAAGGCAGTTTTACGTACAGCTCTATTCGATGCTTACTGGATGTCGGATCACTAAACTCCAAGCTTGGCGATTAATTTGGCGACGAGTTTGAGGACTTTGATAACAAAATGGGTGATGCTAGAATGTTCAACAAGTTTGGTGATAGGACTAATAGGAGGAGAATTATATTGATCCTTCCAGATCTTTCTGTACCCTATCTCGGAAGCTATAAAAGCCTTGTAGACCAAGCCAAATGCAGTCGTATGGTTGGTTGGATCATTTCAGGGAAGCGTAAGCGTTGAGTGGTGCTCAAGTAATTAGAGTCTTGGAGACAAGTATTGAAGCAACATCGATTCTGCTGAGTAGCCAGTAGTACAGTAGTGAATCGACAGTTGAGTACAGCTAAAGCGAGGATGCAGTGAAGAATAACAGGTGTTCGGGGAGTGCATCGTGAAGAGCGTGTGCAATCTCTCTTCCTGTTCTATCTGAACGTTTCGTGCGTTGTAATTGTTTTTAGCTACCAATTATTACTTGCGGGCTGTTGTTTGTTGCAAATGCTGCTGTATATTTCTTGAATACGAGTGTATGAGTTGCATACGAGTATTGCTTGTATGCGTGTCGTTGAGTCTGTGCATTCGTGTCTACGTGTTAATAAATGTCGTAATTTGTTATTGAGGTCGGTTGAATGTGTCACCATACACCCATTACAGTAAACCCGTTGAATTTACAAAATGTTGTGAAGAAGTTTTCCTTAACAACATAAATCTTTTGCAACATGCCATTCTCATAAGACAACTAATATAATAAAATTTTTTGAAACATTTTTTTATATTATCTTTTTAAGAATTTGACTTATATATAATTACTTCTTATTAATAATAACTGCATTACATTGAAAGAAAGTGTAAGCAATTTAGAGTCTTAAAACTAATTTTCAAGAAATCATTGCTGATAAAATATCTTTCGAATAAATATCATTTTCCATTTCTTGGTAAATACAGAATCATTTAAGACAACAAGGAGTTTTTCGCTTTCAGAATAAACAAAGAGATTTTCCACAATTAATTTAGATCCAAAGTAACAAGCCTCTGACTCAGTTTAAATATACCACGACTATTCTATTTTATGTTATGAAAAATTATTTTAATCATTCTTCTCATTTTAAAATGCTCCTTCACCGTGAAAGAATACTCCGCTCTTTTATTATTAGAGCATTTTCAGAACTAAAATACAAAATTATAAAAGCAAATAAGTGTTTAAAATAATTTCTATACTCTGGGTGGATATTCCAAGTCTATTTCATTTGCTTCATATTTCTTAAAAGACTAGCTAATGAATATTTAATTCAAACTGAAAACTGCAATTGCATTTCATCTCTACTCCTAACGGGAATTTAGTAGACTTCAAATGCAATGAAATTTCTCTTAACCGTCAGTTGGAGCGTATTTCATTTGAATCAATAAATGCACAGCAGCCAGACGAAAACACCTTAAAGTAATTGAGATAGAGGGCAATTCGAGGGCATCTCTGTGCCAGAGACATAATACTGGCCGGAATGATGTGTTTATGTTAATTCAATGAGGTTTCATCGTAGCCGTTACTTTTATTCTCACGGAATCGTCTTTTATGAGGCAGAAGAATTCCTCTACTTTGAATAATTCGTCACTTCGCAGCCTGAAGTGAATAGAAACTACCTTTCTCGATGCTATAATGATTCTCGTGTCATGCATGCTTATTCTCGTTAAAAGTAATCTGCATATACTAAGGACATCACTAGGCCCGTAGTCATGGTTACTTAACTTGCTTCGAATCAACAAAATAAATGAAGAACCACTTCGTTTCAGTTATTAGAATGAAATACCAATTTGAAATTTCAACACATAATAATAAAAGCCATCTTCGTTTAGTTTCAGGTTCATTACTTATATATATATATATAAGTAATGAACCTGATATAGTGTGTGTGTGTGTGTGTGTGTGTGTGTGTGTGTGTGTGTGTGTGTGTGTGTGTGTGTGTGTTGTGTGTGTGTGTGTGTTGTGTGTGTGTGTGTGTGTGTGTGTTGTGTGTGTGTGTGTGTGTGTGTGTGTGTGTGTGTGTGTGTGTGTGTGTGTGTGTGTGTGTGTGTGTGTGTGTGTGTGTGTGTGTGTGTGTGTGTGTGTATGTGTGTGTAAACTCCATAGATAATTATTATAATATTTAGATAAGAATAATAAAAAAAAATCCCTCAATTAAATAATTAAATATTTTAAATCAGTAGAAATGGTTGAATTTTACAATAATGAAATCAAGTATTGAAAATTTCTCGTAAAATATTTTTTTTTAATTTATCAAAATTTAGAAAATTTCTTGAAAATTCAAAATAATGTTTTCGTGAATTATTGATAATAAGCTAAAAAAATCTCATTTTAAAGAATTAAAATTTTAAAAAAAGTATTTCAATTATTTTCTTGCCAAATACATCTGTTCCAGATTTGGCTCATTTTTGGAGGAATAATTTCTCTTCTAAATTGTCAATACGCAAACAAAAATTCTTCTTTATTAAATGCAGATGTAGTAACATTTATCCGATATAGGGTATGGTTTATGGGTTAAATTTCACCATCTCTAGTAGCATAAAATGAGTGAAATAATGAGTGACTTATATTGTGCTTTAAATGTATGTAAGATATTTGAAAATATATTTCAAGGGCAGCTTTTGAATAATGCGAAAATTAAAAATACAAGATTTTTTTCAATTCAGTCTAAAATGAAAAAAGAAATATACAAATATAAACTTTTTATCGAAAGAGCTGATATATTTACATATAGATAGTAAGTTACAAGTATTTACGCTTAAGCCTTTCTAGATAAATATATATATATTGCATCAACGCATTTCCCTACATAAGTAATTCTTAAATTCAAGTAATTTTCAATTTTATTGTTTCAACTCGATAGCTATTTAATGTAAATATCTTAATATTATGTCTGAAACTGAATTCCATGCACCTCGGATAAAATTTTGCAAAACAAGCTCGTTGACAGAAATTAAGAAATTATTAAGGAAAATTAAAAAATTATTAGGGAAATCTCTCTTGAATCAATGAATTTATTAATTAAATGAAGCATTTAAATTCATTAATTTAATGAAGCATTTAACTGCAAAACAAATGAATTTCAAACTATTTACTTTTATGCTTCTCGGATAATTTTTATATTCTTTACATGACTTTTGTTGAATTATAAAAGTGATTATATTAAAATTAAAATTAGAGTTTCACAATTTGATATTATACTTCGCATGTATCATTTTAAAAAATGATACTGAATGAATTTTACAAAATGTCCATTCTTTTAAATACAAGTGCATTTCTTTCAAATATTATTATCGCCAAAGTGTAATCATCCAGGCAGGGACACTGTGAATTCCGGGATGAGATTTCGTTGCATACGGAAGCAGGATCGATATCTCTGAAGCTAAATAATAATCACAGGACGTTGATGATGAAACCAAAACAGATGTTAATGGTAAACGTCGTTTACAGTGGTGTCACACTCACAAAACCTGGTCCTTTGATAAGTGGGAGAAAGTAATATGCTCTGACGAATCGTGTTTCACACTTTTCCATACAACAGGACGGGTGCACGTTTGTAGGATACCTGCACAAGTGTAATATCATGTTTGTATCCTTCTAACTGTCAAGCATGGAGGTGGATCTGTTATGATATGGGCAGCCCTGTCGTGGTGTTTTGCTGTGCCAACTGTAACCCTGAAAAGAAGGATCACTAGGGAGAAGTGTAGAGAAATTTTTTCTGACTAGGTCTATACTATGATACAAACTTTGTTTCCTGAAAGAGATGGAATTTTCCAGAATGATAATGCACCTATCCATGCCGCGGCACCTGTCCAATCATGGTTTGATGAACATGAGGATGAAGTTAAAATCTGCCTTGGCCCGCACAGTCACCCGACCCCAAAATAATTGAACCGTTATGGTCTACTGAATACAGAGTCGATATCCTCATCCGGCATCTCTTCCAGAACTTTCACAGTATCTCCAGAAGAATGGTACAATATTCCTCTAAACACTATTCAACACTTGTATGAATCGATTCCTTGGCGAAACCAAGCTATATTACATGCCAAAGGCGGTCCTACACCACATTGTTAAAGGATTCTTTATAAATCTAAGGTGTTTCCATTATTTTAATAACTACCTGTACAAGTCACATTTACCTTAAATACTACAGATTTATTAATAAAGTTCAGAATAGCATTTTTCTTGCACTTATCTTCCTAAAAAATACCATGTTTCCCTTTATTAAATTTTTTACAGATGCGTGCAAAAAATTACATTATTGTGGGTTTAGTTTGCAGTAAGAGTTAACTTAATCTTTTAATTTGAGCTCTTGTAACATGATGGTAACATGCTGATAAAAGCTATTTTTCCATGATCCCCTAACGTGCTCGTACAGATTAAATTTCTTTTTAATTTTGTGTGAAATACATTGTTTGAAAATATGTTTAAAATATTTTTAATTGATTAAAAATAGAAATTTAATTTATATTTTAAAAAATTCGTGTCATTGAAAAGATAGTTGTTTGAATTTTCAGATGATGTAAAAATTATTTTTCTTCTTCAATATTTTGGATGTTAGTTATCACGGTAAAAGGTCAAAATTCCGTTTAATTTTTCATTAATTAAAATTCTAATTGAAATTTCAAAAAAACCTGCACCGAGGTGCACATTTCCACGCTCCAAATGCAAAATATGCAATATTAAATTAATAATATGAAAACATAAGAAAGATTAAACTATGTATCTAGCCAAATACATAGTAGCTAGTACTGTAATCTAGCCAAACACTGTAAAAATAAAGTACAGTACACTCCCAGATATCAGCTTCATGACTATCCGCTCCGTCCTATCCAGCCTAGTTTTTCAAAACCTAAAGACTGTAAATTTTGACTCTTATCTTAGGGTTACATTTTCATATCTGCGTATCATTTATCAGCGAAAAATAAAATCTGTTTGAGTCAATTTTCTTAAGAATTAGACCTACGATTTACGTTAAGGTTTTGTTTCTGTTGCGTGCATTTAAGTTAGGCATTAAATAATTTATGTTAAAATGCAAATAGTTTATATTCTTTCACTTACTTTTTTGCTAATAAATTCTTGTGCAGTATATAAACATGTATAAACTATCAGTACGGAGTCTTTTATTTTAACTCGACCCATAACTGGCAACGGATTCTATGATTCACGGGACCGTGAACGCGTTCTCATTCTACGTGACATGAGATAAGTGGAGAGTTTAGTACTCAATAAGAAGTGAAAAAATACACATTAAAATAGTGAGTTTTGGTATAAAAACTTGGTCTTCTGGTATTGGTTGGCTAAGAAATGGGTTCATATAACTCCGGCCTATCTGGCCTTTTTGTTTTCCAGTCTGCCCTTCTGCCATATTACGCCTGATACTCGAGAGTGTACTGTAAAATCAAAACTGATAAAAGAAATTAATTGAAATATAAACATGCAAAACGCCAACATGCGTAACACAGAAATCGTTCTTGGTGTCTGTAATTTTAAGGCAATAGTTAAATGTAAACAAAACACTACAGGAAAGTTTTAGATTATTTCATTGAATATATTTTATAGCTGCACTTAAGGCAATGTTTGTGAATTAATAACATTGGAATATATTATTAGAAATACTCCGAGTAAATCTCACCAAAAGTTCTCTTGCTCAGAGAAAAGAAAATGGAAAATAAATCAACAAATAATTTTTAAACCAAATTTAATCAGGCACAAAACTAGGTTTAACCATTACCAGAGAAATCATAATGACTTTTCTACGAAAATTACGACTAATTTTCTAAAACTATTAATCTCACGAATTTGATTTTCGCATTATCTTAAAACTGAAAAAAATCACATTTTTAAATAAACCAATTTTATTTCCATACATTTCTTTCCTTCATTTTTCATATATAGTTTTTTAATTTCTTTAGTTTCGACTTGAAACAATATTACGATGAAATCTGAACTCACTAGAAAAAAGTTAAAATATGTTACAATAAGGATGCAATAATTTGTCAAAAGTAACATTTTCTTTCTGTACTTTTTCAAGTTCTTTAATGCCAACCAAAATGCAGCCGAGAAGAAAGATGATCCCTTCTTTCCCTGAAGGTTATGTTATGGTAATCCAGACATGTTCAAAGAATTTTTCTCTTTATCCGACAAGAAGCCAAGAAAAATGGGACAAATTTTCTGAATTATGAAGACTTATATCAATTTTTCTCTGATTTACTCCAGAACTCTGAATATAATGAGGTAATTTTGAAGTAGAATTTTTTTTAATTGCTTTAAAACTAACATTCTTTTAAGTATATATTATATGCTAATTAAAAATAAGTAACATAAAACACCAAGGAAAATTCTCGTTAATGAATTAACATGAAAAATAACATAAATCTTTCTTGTTTTCTTTAATTAGTAAATTCAAAAAATGATAGGATAAAGAATTTTAAATAATAGTTTAAAAACTAGTAATTGAGAAGAAATTGGTAGAATCAATTTCAATAAGGAATTAATGTAAAAATGATTTCTTAGTCGTAAATGGGAAATTGACTTTATAAATTTTAAGGGATATTAAACCAATTATATTTTCTAATTTGAATCACTGTTGAAAAAATGTTTGGACCTTAAGTGTTTGTTTATCTGATATGAATATTTTATTTAATTTATTTTCAAAACATCTGGCATCAATAAACATATTTCTTTTTATTTTATTGAAAAGTTACAAACTTGTTTCAAAATTAAATAGCGATACCAAATCTATATCTTATTAACAACACTAATATAATTTTATGTTTACTACTTAATATAAAGAAGATCTAATTTTTTAATAAGGGACAGATTAGATAATATTAAATTAGGCATGTTTTACATTTGGATATTGAATGCATTTTTAAGTTCGGATGAAGAAAGCTCGTTTTGTTATCACATTATAGTATCAACTATCGATACTTTCCAAGGGAAATTACTCAAACGGAAATGAAATACCTGGAGTTTCCAGGGACAGAAATGGAAGCTTCACTAACCGTTTTGTGCGTAGTATAGTTAATTTCTGCATATGTTTAAATGGAACAAAGAAATTGATTATATGATGCAGCTTAAAAGGACGGTAAAAAAATTCTTAAATGAATGTGATATCAAAACTCTCCTCTAGAAAATCAGTCAAAAAAACCTGCAGCCGCATGTCAAATGAGAAAAATGACGGCGCATACTATATATAATGCGTGAGTGCTTAACCTTGTTTCCTTACAAAATTCAAACACAGCAACCGATTCATGCCGTATCCTTAGAGAAAAGGATATGCTAGCGAATGAATTGCTGGGCATGATTGACGGTAGCAGTAATTGATGTGAACTCTATATGTTTTTCAGATGAAGCACATTTCTATCTCGTTGGATTCGACAGTAAGCAAAATTGGTAACTATGAAGAACAGAGCACCCTCACGTGTGTGTTCCAAAATCATTCTGTTCTCAAAAAGTAACTGTTTCGGGAACAGTTTAAAGTAAAAGGGTAATTGGATCCTTTTTCCTACATGATGGAATTATTTCAAAAAGATGGAATCAATGTATATATATTTGTGTGTGTGTGTGTGTGTGTGTGTGTGTGTGTGTGTGTGTGTGTGTGTGTGTGTGTGTGTGTGTGTGTGTGTGTGTGTGTGTGTGTGTGTGTGCTTTATCCTGCGATAAATTTGTAAAGCATAGTCATCTTCACCTCAAAGAGCAGAAATTGGATAGCTGATCTTTGTGCTTATCTGAAAGAATCCGTTAAGCATGGGACTGCGAAAATAACTCTTCAGAAATGAGAGTATTGCAGCAATTTTTACCCTTGCAATTGGGAATACCATCACGCCATCTATCGGTTAACATATTGACTCAATGTGATTTGATACAACGCCATTATAACTAAAGTCTCTTTATCATTTGGGTACATCTTATTTTATATATTTCTCGAAATACTATAGAGCAATATCAAGTTCCAACACAACGAAACATTTCTCTTTGCTTTTCCACATTCAAAGTACAATGTGTTATGCATCTTCAAAAATATCTTGTAATCGCAATGAATAATATTAATCATTAACCTAACTATATTATATATTTAAAAAGGCAGTTAGACATACAAATTTTCACCTTATTTTTTTAATTTACTATTTTTATCTGGACAATTCCTCATTTTACAGTCTCAAAGAAAGTATTTCATTTGCAAAGTAAAATACTATTAACATATCTGAAGTAATTGTTAACATTTTTGCCAGGATATTTTTCCTTTTTTCTCGTCTTTGTAACAACACATAGTTGAGTTATCCAAATACAGATTTATCATTCGATCCTGATCTTTCGAGAACAAAAATCTTGAAAGATTTCTATGCAGTAATTCAAATCGTGTTTACAACAGAAAACACCAAGAACTTTACATCATTGTCCCAAAGGAAGAACATAGCAGAAATAAAATACCACGATGCAAACAATATTATTCTAAACTTTAGCTGAACCGCATTTTATCCGAATGAATGAATGTATAAGTGACAAAAGAAAATACCTAGAAAAAATATAAAGTTCAATGTACCAGAGACAAGACACTGGCCTGTAATGATGTGTTTATGTTAATTCAACGAGGTGCCTCGGAGTTGCTGCTTTTTTATTAGCATATTTCTCCTTTATAGGGTAATGGATCTATTAGAATAATGCTTCACTTTGTAAGTCGAGAGTTAAAAAAGTGCTCTTCACAATGTCCGCATGTGTTTCTGAATAATGTAACCATCATACACCACGGGAAGTCAGCTTTCATAACCACGGTTATTTAAATTGTTTCTTTTGAAAAGAATAATAGATTCTGTTTAGAATAAATAGTAATCTATAATATTTTTTAAATATAATATTTTTTTCTCGTAATTTTGAATGAGTACAAAAAGTTCTGTTAAATGATCAAATGAAAATTTGGATATCAGAAGTCGTCTAATAGGGGACATTTTTCTTTGTTTCTGACAGAATTACTATTACTATTTCTGAGATAAAATGAAAGAAATTAATGATGCTTTACATCTGAATAGAAGTATTCATGCAAAACATCTAACTCCGTCCTGTCTTATATTGTCCATTGATATCACGTCATCTTTCTCAATGTATAACACAGCAGATTTCAAATTAAATAAATTGCTGCGGAATATTTCACTTTTATCATGCGAACAAAATTTGGCACTACTATTTGATTCTACCAGAACTTATAGAATAATAAAGAATTTTAAATTCTGAAGGTTTTTGAATTTTAGCAAGAAATCTTTTTAATTTCGGTTCATTGATATTTAGGTTTAGAGTAAATATATTGTTTCATGGTCGCATATGTTACTGGCGGTGTGCTATTATTGTTTTGAATAAAAAATAGGTGTTTACATTTGCTTAGAACAACTTTAGAGCGTTTAATTAATGTTTAAAATCAAAGGTTCTAATTGATAGTTTTAATTCGGAACACGAAGTCTGCAATGTGATTTCCGTGACAGAAAGCTTTTTTGTTAAATTTCCTGGTTGTTCTTTTCCATTCCTCTTCTATTATTACCTTCTAGAATTCATGAATTGTGGTTGATTTGTACTTAGAAAGAACTCTTTTCAACAGTCCAAAACCACAATGTTCCATAGGAGAAGCGTGAAAGGACTTTGTAAGAGTAGTCTGAAAAGGCATATGTGCAATATCTGAATGAAATATATGTATATTTCCAAGGAATGCAGTAGTACTTTTCTACATATAATTTGAAGTTTACTTGTAAAAAAAATATTGGGATAAATTTTATTGGAATAAAGAAATAGAATTTCTTCTGCATATATCGGACAAGAAATGTTCTTTTGTTAGTAAACTGAATTGCTTTTACCATTTTTCCCTGCATTTTCTATACGATTGTATATTTTTTTCTCTTTGTTTTCGATAGTAAATAGACCTATTTTAGTTGAAGTCACTTAGATAAACAAATGCTTAACCATAAGTAAGACTGTATTTCAAATATTAAATCTCATTTTAAATTGTTTTCGTGTGGGATTCTACAAGGCTTTTCTGAGTTGAGCACCATGCCTCGACAAAAACAATTATTATAATTTTTAGCCTTTTTAAATTATAAATTTTATTTTGTTATTTTAGTAATCTCCTTTTGATGATAAGTTGATTCACCAGGAATATTGCTAACATTCAATTCCAATTAAAGTGTTTAGATAGATTTGCATATCCATATTTCCGCCAAATTATCCGACATTAAAGTCATGTTATTTTAATTATCTTGCATACGCTCTTTTCTTTGTGTACACGAACTTTTCTAATAGAGATCTATCTCATGGCATCATAGTGCTATTAAATACCTAAACGCCTGGATATTCTATATTCTAATTTTCGTAGTATTGTGACGTCACTTTTTTTATTTGTCTTTTAAACTATACTGTTATTAAACAGAATCCTTCATCTTTAGCTTTCAACAATGGAAGAAAATCTAGCGATTAAATGTTTAATAAAACAATGAAAATTATTTGAATTTCAGGTTAGTAATGTAATGTCGGAAATTAGGCAAAACATTATATTTTAAAAATCGCCAACATTCATGTAAAATCAGCATAACTATTAAATTGTTAATAGAAAAAAAAATATTCAAATTTTAATATGATGTAAAATTCTTTCTTGTACAATAATATTTTCTGAAATTGTTGCATAAAAACGGCAAAATGCAATTTTGCCGTTAATTTTTAATTAATTAATTTTTTTAATTAAGCTTAGCTTAATTTTTAATTAATTAAAAATCCGATTAAAATTTCTAAAAATTGATAGATGTACACAATTCCGTCCTCCAAGATATACGTGTGATAAATTTCGCAGCTGTAGGTCCAACGATCTAGTCTGTAGAGTGTCAACACATAGACACACATATTCATCTTTATTATTAGTTGAGACTTATTGTTGTTACATATGTAATTAAAGATTGCAATTGATTTCTGCGTCTGCTAATTTTCTTTTGTCGCCTGTGATTTCAACTTAGAAATATTTGAAACAGTACATATCTATTTCAGGCATTTATATAGAGACTTCTCCATATTTATAAATAATTGTTGACGGTTTTACGCTTTTCGATTAATAGCGTTGCTTATTTTGCACTTATTTGCAAATGTATTTCGCAACATTTGGGATCTAAGGAATAGTAGTATTTTGCTTCGAGAAGCATTAAAACATATCCTTCAATCTACAATTTGTTTACATGCGAAATTTTGTAAGGAAAAAGAAATTTAAAAGTAGCAGACGATATATTTCATTTAAAATAATAAGCTATTGTACAAAATTTTTAGCCCCAAATATTTGCTTTTTTTTAATTCTTTATAGAAATCATTCTAAAATTTTTAAATATTCTTTTTATACAGTAAAAACCTCCAAATTCAGAAATAAAAGTGTTTATTTGTTTTTATGATAAAGAAAAGACTTGCTATGAAGTTTCTAATGACAGTATATGAACAAAATTTTCAGTTATTCACTCTGATTTTCATAAAATTAGCTTTCATTTTTTTGGAGTATTTCCTTAATGAATTTAAACAAATAGATTTCAAAATTTAGCAAATTCTCACAAAAATTCGAACAAATGAATAATTGATTTTTTTATAATCACAATTTAACTGATAGAATATATATATGAATATATGAAAAGATTAGAAAGTTTACCTACCACATTGAACAGATTTTCTGAATAGTTTGAAACTAGAACCATGTTTCTAAGCCTTACCAAGGAAATGGGAAAGCTCTCTTATTTCTGGACGCTCTGCCGATTCAATTATTGTCGTCTCCAGACGCCTGAGATTGAGTGTTATACCAACTTCCTGTGCTTCGGAGGGATGAAAGATGGTTATTGCAGATGTCCCGGCGAAATACTTGGTCAATGGTTCTTAAAAAAATCTTCAGAATAAAAGGCACTAGAGATTATGAAACCTTAGAGATGTCTAGGATAGGTTCATAAGAAAAGAAAATTAATTGTCATTAATGATGAGAGCATTTTATTTTTTAAAATACTTAACCACTCTTTACATCATTATTAGTAGTTTTTTTTGAGAATCTTGTAATTATCTAAAGGCAATAATAAAATTCTACAATTTTTAATTCAACCTTTATTCTTCACAATGTGTGCCTTATTTTTTAAAATTAATTATAAAATATTATTAATTTGTAATTGCATATTTCTAATTTCATCTAAACAAAGCTCTTTTCTGAGCAAACCAAAACTCAACGATCAAAATTTTTAAAAAAATTTCTGAGAAAAAGTACTAAAAATGCATCTCTTTGTTCTAAGTAATTTTAGGATAATTAGCATGGAGAAGAAATTTTTTTCTAAAAATTTCCTTCACATGGTAGATCTTTAAATAATGTCTTTTATCTTGTATCATCTTAAATGTCTTTAATTTAAGATAATACAATTTTTTTGTATTCAAAAGAAAAATAATAAATACTGGCGCATAGGTCCGAATAAGTAGGCACTATAAGAGTTTCACGGCCTACATATATACTATGTTCGAAGGTTCGTCATATGTTGGCGTTATAATACTATGGCTATACGTAGTCGTAACTGACTATCTTTGGGATGCTATTATTCTTAAGCATAGGTGGAGAGATGAATCGATGAAATATCATGATACTCATAACAGATTAATGAATGCCAACAAAATTCATTTCAGATTAATAATACTCAAATTATCAACCTGATTTTGCAAAATTCCTATTAAGAATTCGAATGATTTAACAAAATAAATGAGCTGAAAATAGATATGATTTTTTCTGCTGCTGAATGAACACCCAATATTGAAAAGTAGCAGTTCAAAAGCAATACAAGAAATCAAAATTGTTAGCATTATAAGTTATAATGAGTGAACAAAAAAACTGAATAATTATTTCTACGTTGTTATGTTATTTTTATTTTTATTAACTTACTGCTTTTACATAGGTACAAAGAATATTTTCCATCGTAATCGATTTATTTTTGCAATAATGAAATGCTCTTAAAATGCAATGTGTCCCATGGAGCCAAACATGGCATCGTAGCTGAGCTCTCTGAAACCAATTCTAGCCAGGCCGATCGGTTGGTTATATTGATCATCCTCCATTGAATCAACCGAATGTCAGGATGGTTAAATAATGCCTTATTGAGTCCAGTTGAAAGCCAGGGATTCGCCTTCGTCTCCAAAGTTTTCACAGGAGTACTTCCAACTATTCCCAACTCATGATCGACACTCGAGAATTGTCCTCCGCTCTGAACACAGGATCTTCTGAAGAGCTCATCAGCCTTTGCTGGAAGGGTTCCTCTGCGACGAAGTAACTTGTCGGATACGCAGGAGATTCCTCGGCTCCTGTTTGCATGACAAACTTTGGAAAATCCACAGCAAAACCGAATTCTCGGAGGAAATCGAGGCCGTGACTACCGGGATCAGCGATTCCAGCCACGTAGTCTTCATCCGTACTACTCTGTGAGGAGCGACTAAGAGGCTTGCAAAGAAGCTGGCTCTTTAATCTCTGTGACGAATTCACTCCAAATAGGATCGCATTAACTCCTGCATCCATAGGTATCGAGCACGGCTCGCCACTTTTCATTCAAGATGGGCATTCAAAGAAAGTCCATCTTCTTCATCCCCAAGCGCCTGCACTTTCGATTCCACTTCTGGGACTCATTCGGAGAAGACTGTTTCAGCTCCGCAATTATTTGACATTCTCCCTGTTCGTGCCTCTTCTTATTAAACTTCTGTTAATCCACAGGATCGCTAAGCTCCTTTTCGGTGACACAGGTCGCCATTCGATTTTCAGCCTTTTCTTCTCCAATGCTCTCGCCGTTTCCTTCAATTTCTTCTGTGTTATCTTGAACGTCTCCGATTTTATTAACTTGATCTTCTAAAGCTTCTTTCATCGACTGAAAGGTCTTTCTGTAATTCACTCTGACGGCTATCATTTCTTCCAAAAGTTTCTTTTGTCCGGCTTTCAGTACTTCATGTCCGGCTTTCATTGCTTCCGAAAATGCTTTCATTTCTTGCAAAAGTTTCTCTAGCCCGGCTTTCATTTCTTCTTCCATTATTCTGGTATTTCGTCCGCACCATACACTGTTGAACATTACCCCACTCCTAACACCAAATGTTATGGATTTCCGGGTTCGTTTAGATTGTGGTAGTGATATGGTGTGGAGAACTCACAATCAGCAGGCCTCAGTAGAAAACAATGATGTTAATTTACACGAAGACAGGACAGAACACAGACGACAAATATTTACAGCCGAGACGAACACAGTACAGCAGCACACTACAGACGACAGTAGCCCATAGGTAGTAATCGTCCACAGCACACGAAACGGCTGGACACAATCCAGCAGGAGAGGGGATCCTCGGAACTTTGCTCTACGGTCTCTCCAATGGCTAAATTTCTCGCTGTCTTCTTTTTGCTTTAGCTGCCGACTCACTATTTCCCCAACTCCGATTACTCACACGATTTCTTGATTCGACGACGACACGGCTTGAGAGTACCTGTATTTTATAGTTCCGGGAGGCGGGGATAGAAAATTCCAGACCAATCAGGGCGTATCTGGGTGTATCTCGGTTCCTAGTGGACAGATCGTGAAAATTCCCCAACTTTCCAGTATTATCCCTTTAGTCGTCAAATTCGTCGCCAAGTCGCAAAATGGTCGCCAAGCTCTGAGGTCATTGACGCGGCACCCGCTCAGCACGCACAGGACAGATCTTACAACGGTTTTTCCCACGATGACACTTTTCGTGCCGGGAAGCAAAATTACAGATTTGTAACAATATACAGTTATCAAATTTGGAGCATATGTACTTTGATTATTTCTCTGCAAATTTTTTGAGTTTATTTATGTTTTATTTATCTGTATACTGCTCTCAATTATTTTATTTATATATTCATTATTACATATCATTTTTATTGCATTAAATGATTCGTCTATTTTTATTGTATTGATAGATTTCCTCTATTCTTATTTTTCGCATATCAAAAGACTATCCTAGACCTTAAATTTTATGATGAAAATCCACAACCTGATTGTAAAATTCAGAACTGATGAACTGCAACGAGTCGATGGGAGTTGTATGGCTTTAGATTGCTAAAATTTCTGTTTCCATATAATATGCATTACTGATAATAATAACAAATCATAAGTGGATTTCAATTTCGGAGACAATTTATGATGTCAAAGTTAATTAGTGCTACACATAATACTAATAATTTATGTGCCACGTTATGAATGATTATTCCAAATTCAAAAAGTAATTCTCAAATGTGTAGTTGATTCATAAATCATTTGAACATGGCTTTAGTGTACACAAATTTATGAGTTTTTGCACAATCAAATGGTTTTTGAACAATTTGGAAAATTTCTTCTCTTTGTACAGAATCATATTTATAAAATTTCCAGTAAAAAAAATAACAGTCGGAAAATAGCATCCAGTTATTCCTTTATTTTGGAAAATAAATTGTTTTAACAGAATATCAAAAACCGGTGATATAAAATGTAATTAACAGCGAGTTTCCCTAAAGTTCTTTTTAAACATGTTACTCTATTATACTTTATACTCAGTAATTTACTACATATATTAACATTCATTCACAAATATAAATGTTCTCATGTAGATAAATAATTTGCACTATTAGTCACTCTATTAATGAGGGATTGCCGAATTCCGGTGATTAACATTAAGTAATTTTCTTCAGTAAAACGATTTGATCTGAATTCTTTTAATTGACCGAGGACCTATTTTATTCTTATGAATCTCAGTAAAGCTCAGCCATTGGCCGAAAACTTTGAAAACCACATGATTTTGAAGAAATAAGTTTTCATACATTGGATTCAATTGTCAAGTTGAATTAAAATTCTCGGTTTAAAATTTACAGAAAAAGAAGGAAAAAGTGTTTTTCTATTTGTGGAATATTCTTTTAAAAGATCTCTATTATTGAATTAACAAACAATTTTTTTCAGAAAGCATCATTCTGAAACCGCATAATAAAGAAAATGCGGTTATATGTAAATAATGGCATTTATATAAATAATTCGAAACATAATAGTTTGGCATAAACTTTTTCTTCCAATCTTTTGTTTAGAGACTTAAAATATCTTCATATCATTTGCCAGATAGCTTCCTTTGTCTCACTGGGAATCGATTTATTCAATAAAGCAGTTGCTCAAGGCTTTGTAAATCGCACATTTCACATGATAATTTGGGCCTACATTTTTTCTTTGTACAGAAATTTTGTATTTTTTCTTTGTAAAGAAAAAAGGCAAAACACCAAAAGAAGAATTAAGTTTTTTAGAAATTAATTTCCTTTATTCATCTTGATTTTAATTAATTAGAAAGCCTCAAGTTCTAAAATAAATACTCCTTTCCGAAATTAAGATTGATTTTTAGTCATTTTGTATTCATCATTTTTCAATCGAAAAGAATTGAATGTTAAATTCTCTTATATCATAGCGCGAGATATTTTCTAATGGATTGCTGTGTAGAATCCATGGAACTGTTATTGAAAAGTAACTAAAACTTTTCAAAAGAAAGCAAGAGCAATTGTCCTGTATCAGGACACAGATTGCATTTTCAAATAAGAGGTTAATGCCACCGGTGTCTTGGCGTAGGAGGTAGCGAGTTTTTCCCATGATCCCATTGTCCCATTTCCCATTTTCCCATTTCCCATTTCCAATTGTCCTGTATCAGGACACAGATTGCATTTTCAAATAAGAGGTTAATGCCACCGGTGTCTTGGCGTAGGAGGTAGCGAGTTTTTCCCATGATCTAGGCGTCCCGGGCTCGAGTCCCGTCTCGGATATGGTTGTTCTCTGTCTGTGAGGTGTGTGAATGTACCCTCTGTAAAAAGGGATTGTGCAAGTGAATGTGACCCATGAAGCAGCCAAGTCGTTTTATTGGCCCTAGTTGGCGCTGCTGAAAAAAAGAGAGACGCTCTCTCGGCTTAAATCACTGACAGATAACTATCAGCGGGCTTCTAAAGTGCCATAAGTCACAACAACTAATTAATGACTAATGCCAAAATATCTAAAATAAGTCAATAATTGCTTGCCTGTAATCATCTTAAAGGTTTCTATTCTTTTAGACAAAAAGGAGGGGGGGGGGTCTATTCGTTTAGTCGAATGAATGGTACTTCAGTCGACATGGCTGCATACCGGGCATAAATTCTTAACGAGCATTTGTTGCAAGTAAAATCTCACATGCACTCCTTTGCAAATCAGTTTTATCTATCTGACAGACACTTGTAGGAGGTACAAATTTTATTTTTCATGGTCAAAATCCTTTTGGTGCAATGCATCCTATCCACATTTAATGTTAGTGAGTCTACTTCCTTAATCAATAATTTCTCAACAGTCTGTACGAAACGTTTCTGATAAATTGGTAATTCCATAAGGGTTCCAGTTTCATTTCCAGCCAACCAGAGCGTCATTGCTTACATTTATTAGAGGAAATTTCTCACTCTGTGATAGTCTGATGAATTGTACCGATAGATTTCTCACAATATCATTCTTGCCAAAAAGGCGTATTTGCATGCAAAATTGAAGCTTTAAACGCGCCATAATACAAAATCATCTACAAAGTCCCTCAAATAACTTAGAAATGTTTGGCAAACGGGCACCAACTTTCGTCTTGAGTTTTGGAACATTATTTATCTTTAACTTAATCTGCAGAATATGTGATTATTTGCTCGAACTGAAACCAATATTAACGGCAGCATTTAATGTTAACAATGGCAGTTTAAAGTAAAAATTTGTGTTAAAATTTTCAATTTCTTTATTAATTTATAATTTTAACAAATTGTTTGGTATGACAGAGTTGATTGAGACTATGAATTTTTCCTGCATAACAGTTACAAAATTAGATCAGAGATTGTAAAACTTAATTTAACGATAGTTTTAAACATAACCGGAATTTAATATGCTAGTGAAGAAGTTAGAGAGTTTTTTCTAAAGAATTCTGACATAAACTTTGTTGTTAAATGTACTATAAAATAGCGATTCATTTTCTTTTCATTATTAACTGATAATAAACTGAGCTTCTTTATGAAAACGAAATCAGATGTTGATGTGAGAGCTTCAGACGAAAATAACGTGTCTTCAGTAAGATAGGATTTAAGTAAAAAATTTGCACGAACGATTTGAAGGTTAGAAGTGGTCAGGAATTAAAGATTCGAAGAAATCCAAAGTTAGAACAAAATAAAAAGCAGTAGAAATGCCAGCCGGCGGCTGAGTAAGAAATACGTTAGAAACACTTTGTTGGAGCTTAGTGAGAATAAATAAAAGCATAAAAAAAGTTTAATTTGCCATTTTATAATTAACATTATTCAACTTAATATAAAAGCACTATTTCGGATATTAAAATACCAAGAGAAACTTTATTCTAATAAACAATAAGATTCTGTACTGAAGCTAATAAAGCAATGTCTAAATTTGACAAATAATAGTGATATATCGTTTTAGGTAATTTGTACTCGTAATTACTCATGTAAATTGGTTAAATTTGCAGCCAAGTGTCTTAGTCGGTCTTTAATTACAAATTATTTTGTTTCTTCAATGAGACATTTTGATCACATTAAATGTTAGAATTACAATGAAGATGATCTTGGGGAAACTTCTAAAAATTCTACAAGCTTACGTTTAATTCCATGTATTAAATGACATGTCAGACTTGAATATGGAATAACAAAATTTTTGACAAATGAATTTGTTTTTAATTTCAAAAGGCAATTAATCATAATCACCAAAAGCATTTGAGACACTTAAATATAAAGGAGATCTTTCCATCTGTTTTTTTTTTGAAGTAGCAATAACTATCTAAAATGTGAATTTTATGTAAGAGATTAAATAAATTTTCCAATCGAAGGATTTAAAGAAATGCTGTCAAATCGATCAATTAAAGGAGCATTAAAATCACAAGCAACGGATCCTTAATCTTCGGTTTTGAAATGAAGTAATAATAAATATCGAAAATGGGAATTTTATACGAGGTATTAAATAAATTCGCAGTTAAAAGGATTAAAGAAAGAGAAGTGCAATAATATCGGATCAATTGACAAACGTTAAAATTACAAGCAACGGGTGATCATTCAAGAATCTTTTCATATAATCTCTTTTAACAGCAGTCGTGGTTAAATAAATTATAAGGTCATATTTTCAAGGATTTTGATGTTCCAGATATCTGTTATCTCTGTAATTGAATTTCAACTTAAGAGAAGTATTTAATGGGAACACTGATTTCTTTGTGTCAATTTTTGGTCTCTTAGCATACTTTTTTTTTTAATTATAACATTTTTGCGATTTACCATACCACTTTGTGCACATCGCACTCTTTCCTTTGCCTATATTTTGGAATCTGTGCTAAATCCCATATTCATAATCTATGGAATATTTTGCCTAAAAATAAGTGAGGGGTGTTGAAATTTCAATATAATTTTTCTTTATTTAAATTCCTAAACTAATTCAAAAAATTTAACTGCAGAATTAATTTTATTTGCACAGTTGCACATTTCCGATACTTAATAATACTTTACCATAACTTAAATGGTTTGGTGTTAATCATATGAACAATTTAACTTTATAACAAAACAGATAATTGCAAAAAAATAACTATTAGCATGTCGGAACCCCATGTGCTAAACCTATTTCAGAAAATCCAACGCAGGTTATTGAAATTTGCAATTCGCTAGGTATTCAGACTATAAATTTAAACCATTTTTAAATGATTTGTGCTTTACTTTTTAATTTCTTACATCCTTCAGAAAAGAATTATTTTAATTATTTACTGTTGATGTAGGAACTGTAATTTACTAGCTACTGAATCTTTTTTATTATAATATTGCTGTCCTTAACTCTAAAATATTCACATTCTATTTTTTTCATAGAAGCTATAACAAACGCTGTTTAAATACTTTTAATTTAGACGGTTTCTTTATAATTTTATTAATGGCATTTCTCATCAAATTTTACGCATTTACAATTAGAATCACATTCTTTTATTGCTCTTACCATTTTGAATTCATAAATTTTTCTGCATATCCAAAACATTAATGGCGAGTAGAAAATATTAACAATAACCTAGGTTATATCAATTTGCTTTATTAAACTATAAATTTTCACTAATAACATCATACAGTTGAAGCATATATCGGCATCGATATATATATATATATATATATATATATATATATATTAGTTTCATTAGCTGCCAATATAATAAAATCAACACTAATCTACGAGGATTCATCTTACATTGTATTACAAGACAGTGGACATAACCAACATGCTATACGAACCTTTTTGGGTGTATACATTTTTGAAAAAAAAAAGCTCTTGGAAACAGTATAAAATGGTTATGAAAGTAAAATGCTAGGAATAAGATTGCAAATTACAACAATTTTTTTATAAAAAAAAATCATTTATTTGCTTTTATATCATTAACAAAAATGGTAATCACGCTCTTTATTTGATGTATTTGACTTCTTTTAGCGATGTTAATTAAAAAAAAACCTTATACTAAAAAACGAAATCAGGTGACAAAAACTCAAGCAATTCGACATTCTTCGTCATTCTCCAGTTCAATTACATTGGAACACACAATTCCTTATTTAAAAGTTGTTTTTTTTATCAAATTAATCATCTAAGCAGTTGTTTTTCGTCCTTACTTTTTAAAATTTAAGTTCACAGGAATTCTTATCTTTCTCTGTTTTTTTTTTTTTCTTTAAAACATTCACCCAGAAGTGAGAAAATTTTAAAAGCAAAGAGAACAGAAAGCACTCCCTATAGAAAGCACATTTTTTTTTTCATTCTTATTAATATTTTTCTGTTTAAGCTTTTCATTTGATTCCTTTTTTTTTCATTTAATATTTTTAGGCTGAAAAAGATGAATAAAATAAATATGTAAAGGAATAAAATAAATATGTGTATAAACATAGCCTGATTTTTTTACAGGTCTGTTGAATGATACAAATAAATATTTAGAACAGTAAGAGAATTATTTTTTTTTAAGTTAAGAAAGTTAAAAGAAATTCAATTTCATCCAGATTTCTTAAAAAGATATTCGTATAAGCTCAAGGAAATTTGATAAACTCGTAACATTTTCATAAGTTAAACCAATTACTTCCAAGAAATTCACTTACAATTTTTTTATATAGCCTGTGCTAGAATAGATCCAAAATATTTTGAAATACAGAATAAATCTATGTCTAGACACACTTTATAAATTGATTTAACATCATATTGATTGATACTTCGAAGGATTTCTTCGAATCTTCTAAGAATGATTATTTTTTTATCCACGCTGTCAACTCCGCACCTTCTCGGATTAAATCTGATTGACCGGATCACCACATCCGCAACTCTGGCGAGAACTATGGTTGAGTTCTAAGGGCTTGAGCTCTTCCCGGCACCGGGAAACCCTTCTGGTGAAAATCACGTCCAGTCATCGATGGGCATCCAACATTTCTGTACCCACCAAAAAGGCAAGAACCAACCACCATATCGAAGCTGCACATCTTCATTTTTAAGATGCCCCCGGTGGTGGTGGTGGGTATTTTTTTCATAATGCACAAATGCTGGGAAGCCCAAAAGGATGAAAAGCAGAAACAGGACTGGATCACCCAAAACTGAGTTGCAGTTTCATATTTTGGATGATATGAACAAAAGTTTATTTATTAGTAAGATTACTGAAACTGCACATCTATTTATTCAACTTCTTTTAAAATCCATTTGCCATTTCTAGAATAAAATGAATAATCTTGTCATTCGCAAAGGTCCATATTTTGTCTCATTGTTGTCTTTGAAGTTTGTTTTTCCGAGCTATATTGCGAATTTTTATAAACTAATTATACTTACTATTACATAATAGTTGCCTCAAGCAATCAGCTGCTTTTCCAAGAATGTTGATTATATTAGTTACTAGATAAATCTTTCAGATATAACTCCATATCCATTATTTCGCCAAATTGCTTGAAATTAAAGCCATTTTATTTTAATTGTCTTACATATACAAATAAATTATTTATATAAACAAGGAACAGTTAAAGTAATGTCTGGCAATTTTACGTAATCATAGAAGTGTAACACTTCGGAATTTAAATATTTTTTTTTAACTTTACTTACTGAATTTTTGAATTCTAAAGGTTATTTTTTCATCAAATAATTCAAAATATTTTTAAATATATCTTCTCTTCTTAATATTAAAATCTTACTCAATAGTTAATAGAAATGATACATGCTTACTTGTCTCTGAGAAAGAAAAACATTTGAAGAGACTTTTAGAGAATAAATCTTCTCAGATCAAGAAAAAAATTTTATTTAAGCAAATTTAAACCTATAATTTCAATGTTTATAAGCAAAAGTGGGTGAGTTTCTTCTTACAAAGTCGCAATGTTTAATGTTTTTTTCACTTGAATAAGTTACAAATATATGATAAACGATATATATATATATATATATCTTGTTTGGCAAATATATTACTTATTTAAATATCCAAAAGCAATAATTTTAGCTAATTAATAAATAAATTCCTCTTTACTTGTAGATTATGTTGATTTCAATTCAAAAGAAATTCGTAAAATTTATCACATTCACCAAGCCATGGTTTGCGAGCCATTTTAGAAACTTTATTCAGGGAAATTCTTAAATCCTATCATTGCATTCGTTTTAAAATCATATTATTATTATTATTATTTATAAGAAAAAGAAAATAGCAGTGGTACATTTCCAATGCCAAAATAAATATTCAAAAAAGCTTTATTCGTTTCTAATTTGCAACAGATCTTTTTCAAGAAACCTTAATCTTTTTTTACATGTCAAGTATTCGCTTTAGGACCCACAAGGCGGAAATTGTTTGCAAGAGGATTACGAACAGAAAACATCAAAAAGATCATGGATCTGACTGGAGGATCAGTGCACCGACTTCACTCGGAGTTTTAAATGAATCGTGATTAAGAGAAATAATTAAGATAGTTTTTTTTTCTTCTTTCCGGGGATTTCTTTGGGTATACTTTTTCTAAAGAACATTTTTTTATCCTCCTTTAATTAAATGCATAGGATTTCCAAAGCTTATGTTGAAATTGCCGATGAAAAAATAATAGAGAGACTGAACAGGTTAATTTGTATATTTGTTTGAATACTATTTTTAGCTAGAATGTATCTCATACCTCAGCTGTATTTTGGAATTAGAATTACGAATTCATACAAATTAGCACTTTTCGAAATTACAGGAACATGCAGACAAAAACTTTCCTTTAACAAGGAAGGCCTAATTTTGTAAAGTGGAAACTCAACTACTTTTTTTGTCGTTCAAAAATAGGGTTAAGTATTTATAAAACTCTAAGAGGCATTTTATTATTAATTCGATATAACGAGATAAGAGAAATTTCTTTCTTTACCTCTCAATGTAGCTTTTTACAAAGAAAAGGAGAAATATCTTTTCTTTTTTATAAAAATCAAAATCTGTCCTCTCTTTTAAGATTATGCTATCCGGCGGCATCCCATTGGTGGCATGCAATGTAAGATTAAGAACTAATGTAAGATTTCTATTATTGTCCTTTCCTTATGAGCGTGAGTTTACCCATTAGGCACGAAATGATATCGAGAGAGTAGATGAATATGCAAAAAAGACTACACAGGAAGACCAAGTTCTCAACCTGGACCAACACAGGAAGACAGCGATTCTCAACCTGTGGGGCAGGGGGCACCGTGAATATCCAAGAGAAAATATTATTTTAAAAAAATTGATTAACTGACTGAGAGGAATGCACACATACACATAGAAAGCAAAATACATTTCGACGTATTTAATAACTTATTGAAGTAAAACAACTTACTAAATCAAAGCTTACTTAATCAAAACATACTAAATTAAAAACAAATTTAATAATTATTAGTGACTTCCTTGGGCCTATCTTGCAGAACAAAGTTTTTTGAAGGTAGGCTTAGTATTAGAAATAACCACTCTCAGTTCTGTTTCTATATTTTGTTTTCAAAGAAGCCACGGTCAAAAGAAAAAAAGCATTAACTTTATCACTCGTATTCAACATATGTGTATTTGCTCCTTGCAGTTGAAGATTCAAGTTATTTAATTTCTCGAATATGGCCACCAAATACCTCAATTTCATCACAAATAAACTATTGCGAAAATTATCGTCCTCCTGTTTGTTTTCTTCTTTAAGGAAATGGGGATTTCTTCTCTTAATTCATAAACACGTTGCAAAAATTTCCCACGTGATGACCATCTTGCCTCGCAATAAAATAGTTACGATGAATGTACTGAACCCATATCTTTACAAAGTGCGGAAAAGATTCTCGATTTCAGGGGTCTCATTTTTATATAATTTACTACGGTTACAACCTTAGTTAACACAATATTTAAACCAGGACTCATTTCTTTCAAAGCCAAAGTTACTCTGTGGATCATGCAATGTGTGCACTAAGGTGATTTTTGTTTTAAAAGTGCATGTATATCTTGGAATCTTTCGGACATTGAACGAGCACCATCGGTGCATATTCCGACGCAATTTTTCCATTATATGTCTGCCTCATTCATAAAATCATTTAAAATAGCAAATAATGCGTGCGCTGATGTTTTAATTTCTATTGATTTGCAGAAAAGTAGTTCTTCTACTACTGACATATTATCACAAATTCGAACATAGGCAATTAAATGAGCATCTGTATTACTATCTGTTGCTTCATCAAGCTGTAATGAAAACAATTTGCCACACAACTTCGAGAAAAGCTGACACTGTAAATCTTCAGCTATATCGCCAATTCGACGGGCAACAATATCATTAGAAAGATGTGTGGACTGCAATTGTTTTGAAAAATTATCTACAAACAACATCCACATTATCTCCAAACACATCCTGGCAAAATAAGCTCTTCACCAATGGTATGAGGTTTTTTACATCTGGCTATTTTATATGAACTTTGTAAGATGCAATTAAAGCTTTTTTTATTCACAAACAAAGTTTCTTTAAAAAATGATTTTTGCTTGTTATATGATTTTAATTTTAATTCGAAGAATTCTCTGGGTTTGTTGACGTACTCACTATGAAGCGTTTACAAATGTCGTTTAAGTTTATTAGGTTTCATGCTGTCTACGGCCAACATTTTTGAGCAAATGATACACAAGGGCCTTTCTTCTTCATTTTCTTCAGTACTGGTAAATCCAAAATTTAAGTATTCTTGAGAATATTTCCTTGATTTTATTTTCGGAACCACACTTGTCTGTGTACTTTTCGATGCTTGACTATCGTCTAATGCTTTCTTACTTCCGCTTAAAAATTTATTCATTAGTCTGCATAAATCTGCTGCCATAAATATTTTATATGGTGAATTGCAATTAACACGAAAACATATATAACATACAAATTCACGATAGATTCAATAGCGATAATAGGATCGATTCGAATGAGATTGGCCGCAATCAAAACTTGTGTTATCGAATATTTTCCTTCTTCTTATGAGAAAACATTTGCTCCGCGCATGCTCGAGACGGCATCGGTCGTGTGTATTCCCTTCCACAAACATTCCTATTTTTTTCACTTTTGTTTTGTCATGCTTCTGTTTTATTTCTTTTATTATTCTTAAAAATGTATTCCCAGTTTCTAAATTCAGCTCACCCCGTCTAGGTTAACTTTCATTGACGAATTTTTCTACTTTCATATTCTTTTAACGTTTTCTCCCTGTTTGGCTTTCATTTCAAATATAATATATTTAAATTTTCTCCGCTTTCATTCGCTTCATCTGTTCACCATCCGCTTGTCCAAAATGCAAGATGTGGTTTCTCGCCAACATTGGCGTTAAAAACAGAATACAAAATACTCAATATACATTATTGTTGTATACATTTTATCGTAACCGGGGGGGGGGGGGCGCGATGAAAATTATGATTGAAAACTGGGTCACGAATACTGAAAGGTTGAGAAACGCTGGCCTAGTAGAGAAAAGATAGATTTACTATCAGAGGGAAACGAAATCCAATTGAAGTATATCTTTTGGAGAGTTACATTATATTAAGGAGTGTATGAGACAAACCCAGCTTTCGTGTTTCCTTACAAACTCTCAACTATTTTTTATGTCTTTTAACTGTGACTATTTTGGAAAATAGGGGGATGACGGTCTTCGTCCCCTTTTCCCTAATTTTTTCAAGAAGTAGACCAAAATAAAAATGGGACCAGCAACATTAAAATATTTTATTTAAAATTACTTTTTCAGCATTTGTTAATTTAGCGAAATTTGTTGTCATACAAAATGAATTATTTATAATAATGATATTAGAGACAATTTTTATTTATTTATTTATTTATATACTTTTCATCATGTTGTTTTGGTATGGAGGTTTTTGAATCCTCAAAATGGAGGGACAGAAAATTGATGATTTATCGCTTTTCAGGCATCAAATTTTCGTTTTTATGGTTATTAGAAAATAATAAAAACGGTTGTCACCTTTGACGACTTATCGGCAACAAGAAGTTGCAACTTGTCGCATATGTCCGCCATTAAACGATTCCCCTGTATGGCCACTTCGTAAGAAGTTATCAGCCGAAGAGGCACAGAGAAGAAAATGGGATATATATATATATATATATATATATATATATATATATATATATATATATATATATATATATCAATATATATATATATATTTCAATATATCATCATCTCAATATATATATATAAAGAGAGAGAGATGAAGAAAACCATGTAAATATCGACCATTTCATAATCTAATAGCCACGTGATTACCTAAAACTGGTTTTTCACTAACAAAATATTCTGGCCTCGTGAGAAAAAAAATTAAAAATTAATTTCAAGATGGTCAGAAATCATCGCTTTTCTAAATGTTGGTGATTGTGAAATATGAGTCATAAGAGATCGTGATGTATGATTGATACCACGTGATTTAAAAAAATAATATTCTCACATGATAACTTGAAAATTGCAACAGAAGATTTCATTTTTTTTTTCTTGCCTTAAAGCATTTAATATGATGGGAGATGAAATTACGCATAGCTCTCACATTCCCTAGAATATCAAGAGATTCTTATTCACTGCATACTGTTTGTAATCGCATTTAATTTGATAACCAAAGTTGTTGCTGTAAGTTTTTATCTTAGTTTATCTAGTATTTTAACACTCAATGACTGTAAATCTGCCAAAATACTCTATATCAAACGTTTTTTTGTGTAGCGGTTTCTTTTGTTTCCTCTTTTGTATTTTTTTGCTCGTTAAAATCCTTGCTTAAGTGAAGTCGGTGGGCTTAATCTCGTTTCCTTCAGTTTTGTAAGCTTTCTTTGTCTAAGAATTTCCGGCAACGTCTGGGAATTTCAGTTTTTTTTAATCTCCTTTTTTTATGCTCTTTAAAGGATTTGCTATCAATAGAATTTCTATCATTGTTTCGGCATGGGTATTCTAAAACCAGTTTCTTTGATTCACTAATGTATCGCTAGAAACAAATATTTTGCAATGAGCTGCCTATTGTTGTTTTTTCTTTTAGTTTTTCTTACAGTGAAAATTTGTCTTCTTATTTGATTTAAATTGCTTCTAACTCTTCGTAAATCCTAAAATCGCAAGTTAAGGAACTGCAGTTAAATTTTTTTTTCTAACTAAGTTTTATATCATAAAAGTAAAAAAAAAATTATTATAATTACTTTTTAAACATAAATACAATTTTATTTTAATAAACTTTTTTTTAGTTTATTACACTTGTAAAACGTAAAACAAATCAAATTTGTCAAAATCTTAATCTGTCAAAATGTAAAAATATCCTATTAGTATTCTTCAGTTATATTTTTTACTTGTATAAAGTTTCCGTTGTTAAGAATACAAATTTTAAGGAATTTAATTTAATTGGTGGGGTTTGCTTCACCGGAAAAATTAGTTATGTTTAATTTAAATTAAATTGCTTATAAATCATTTGATGCCCATGATTATTTTAACAAAAAAAGGAATTTGTTTCATGAAGCTGTATCTCAAAACTACAATTTTTTTTTATTCAAGGTAATCTATTTCAAATTGCATATTGCCTTTTATAAAAATAATTTAATTCTCTTATTCCAATATAAATTCTGCATATCTTAAGAGCAATCCTTCTTCCATCGTACCATATTTTTGAAACAATATATTTTTTTTAAACAGTGGTACCTATTATTGAAAATTAGGCCAAAAATATTTTTAAAAATAATCAAAATTCAGGAAAAGATTCCACGAAAGCTAAATTAGTATTATGAACATGAAGTATTTATACCAATTCTTAATATTTCTTTAAAAAAACAATTTTACCTTAGGAGAAAAGTTACAAATGCTTTATTCAAAGTTAGCGCTATCGTTAACTGTGCATTTTCCCATCTGTTCTTCCTAGAAATATTATTCACATTTTGAGAATATCCAGTTAGTAAGCCATTTTTTGACATCTCCGCAATTGTTGATGGTTAAGTGTGTAAGACATCCATGCAAACAAGTAATGGTCTGAAGAGACCAAATCTGATGAACAAGGCATGTAGGGCAAGAGTTCCCAGACATATACATAAATGATGACTTCTAACGTCCAGCACTATGTGGGATGAGATATTGCTCTTCTGCAAAAGTATTTTGCTGAGTCTTCAGCATCTTGCTAGTGGAACTAAATGCTTTAATAAACACTGTATAAACAAATGATTCATAATCTTGATATGTACAAAAATCTATCAAAGACTTTTGGTACATCCTAAATCCAATGTCAAGACATTTACATTGTTGGAGTGTCTGAGTTAACAAAGAGTCAGAATCCAAGAAAAACAACCTTCAGAAGAAGTACCAAACAGGTTGAAACCGTAACAGTTTGCAGACATTTTGTTGAGAATGGATCCTGATAATAAAAATGTAAGAGTTAGCAAAATTCCAATTCCTATTTTTTTACTAAAAAAAAATTAAATATTATTTTCTTGCAAATGCAAATGGAAGTAATGCAGGCTCATAAAATAAATTCGAGTAGCTGTTAGAGCAAGATATTTAAAACTACATGATAGAGGCATATCCTACTTCTTCTGGAGAGTTATTAGTGTCATCTTGTCTTATTAACATTGAATTTCGTCGAAAACCAATAGATGACCATCCTATAACCAATATATATACCAAACGAACTAACCGTTACATAAAACGCAAGAAGTGCTGAAGCAGAAAACAGGTGGAGCTCCTTTCATATCAGAAGAAAGCTCTTTCACATCACTAGCAAGTCTATCGCTAGAAATAAATCCCTCTACTCCAACAGAAAGATGAGGATCATGTTACAGGAGATAAAATTATTTCTAGATGCTAAAGATCGGAAAGTTGACAAATCTTAATCTAATCGTGAATTTTATTTTAATAGATTTACCGATAAAAATGATTTGTAAACCGAAGCCTCAAATGGCAACCTAGGGACAGAGAACATTCTCATACCTTAATAAAAACAGCATAAACTCAGAAAAATAAACGAAGGAGAAAAGCTTCCTGACACATGCCTTTGAACTGAAAGAAAAACGACTCATACTTTATAAAGCTTTCCGAATCCTTTTCAAATATATACTGGCTTCAATATGACAACAACTCACACACATGCAACCACAATATTTCAATAAAGGGCTTCACACATTTTATATTTCTAGGAAGTACAATAGTTATAATGACTATTCATTAGAGTGCTTATGAAATCAAATGCATTATGCGCAAGTTTATAGACCAATTGTTATTCTATAAAAATTACAGAATAATAAATACATAAAGATATTACATTCTTTTTTATTTTCATTTATTTTATAAGGCAAATATTTATGGTGTAATATGTTTGAGTAGCATGGCTATTCGCTTACTACTTCTGATTCCATTAAAAGTAGTCTCCATAAATATTTCTGACCCCATGTGACGGTACACCGTAGCAAACGTTGCAGATTATCGCCAAATTCCCCCGCCAGGTAGCACAATAAAAGATCTCGTCAGGTAGTGCACAGGTCAGTTAGTGCAGCCATTTCACTAAGCCCAGACTTACTATTACGACTATTGCTATTGTCGCTATGAAATTAGACAAGGGACTCAAAATTTTAATTGGAATCCTGGGCTTGTGCAAAATTAGCCCTTAACTGGGGAGGTGAAATTTTAGGACTTAACTGGGGAGGTGCGGTCTACAAGACCGCACCTAATTTACACTCAAATTAAATTTTCTAATGAATGTATTAATATGAAAAACTGCCAATGTATTGCGCAGATATTTTTCTTGATATATAGATATGTTTTAGAAATTTTTCGAAATATATTATCATTGAAAAAAGTAAATCCATTGGAACATACATTTTCTTCTCAAATTACATGTTACAATAAATAATAATCTTGAAAAGGTATATTACTTTTTACTTTTTTAAATCATATTTATTTTTACAGTATATGAAGGTATATAGAAGACAATATAATGTAAAATTCAACATTTATATGAAAAATAAAAAAATGACAGTGGGTAAAATTGACCCTTTTTTTATCGGCTAGTGTGACTTTCATAGCACGGTTTTCTAGGGCATTTCAAACATACAGGTAAAGAACTAGTATAAAAATCAACCTATAAATTCTGTATATATATCTCTTGGCATATTAATATATTTTATAAATTTTTCAAAATACATTATGACTAGAAAAATTAATTATGTTTGAACATACATATCAAAATCAGTTGAATCCGAACTTGAATCGAAAAAACTCTTCTGTATAATTATTCTTATCACTAAAATCACTTTATGCTTCATTTAAAAGTGTCTGGAGCCCTTCTTCATAATATGATCAGTAAACTGGATGATATTTCGGGTCCCAAGTATTAGCGCCCTCTGCTAAGCCTTGTTTATGACTGGGACACTAACAGGGAGATGCGGTCTTAGAGACCGCTCTCGAAGAGATAACTGAATTATTTTAAAAAGCATCTGCTGAAATCGGTTGAAAAAGTGCACGTGTATTCAAGGTCACAAAACAGGAAGCTACAGGGTCAATCCATTCATTTCAGCTAAAAATAGAATAGGGGTGACAGAAAATCCATCGCTAGCCGTCTCACAGACCGCACGTCCCCAGTTAAGGGTTAAAGAAAGAGTGTGTTATTTTAAAATTTCTAGAAACAAATCAATTAGGACTTCAAATGAAGAATTACTGAAAGCATGTAGGCTGTTATGCTAACAGATCCGTTAGGTATGACTTAAAAAAATCACATCTTTTCATTTTGACATGTAGTAGAATGTATTTCTCAACTCTGTTTAATCTGAAGTGCATGTTTTGTAACGGATTTCTAAAGAAAATAAAAGAAGAAAATATACCCGATCAAGAATAACAACGACAACAGCTGTTCCAGACAGCCTGGAAAACATTTGTTTTGAAACAAAGCGGGAATAATAAAAGGATAAGGGTTTTAAAGCCATCGATCAATTTCAATCGCTGTCGTGAAAAGAACAGAATTTTGTAAGCAAAAATAATTTTTCATCATTTATAATTCATAACATCATTTCTTTTTTTAACCCTACTTTGAAAGGATACAGATTATATTTACATAAAGACATTTTAGCCTTTCAACAGGTAAATTTAAAATAGACATCTTCCATTATAATGTCATTCTTCATAGAGAAAAGAAAATTTCGAAATTTTCAAGTAATGATATTCAATCCCATTCAAGTTTCATAACACAAAGGCTAAAAGTTCTATCCCGATTGTGACGAAAGTACGTCATGAATCATAGACAACATAAATCGAAAAAAAAATATAAATAACGGAACTTGAAGTCATTCTAAAAAAATAGAAAGCGAGACAATTAAATTAGAAAGATTTGCTACAGATTATTTTAATAGTCTGTTTAAAATAATAAATGAAAACCAATTAACTAGCTCCCCAAACCCAACCACTGATCTTATTTCACAAATTTTATTTCATGTGAAAGCTTACGACCTCTAGAACATTACTAATGGTTGCCTGCCCTAAACCACTCTCAATTTTCGAGAGGAATCGAAAGGGCACTACTTCACTGTATACTCAAAATTGGAAATCCGTTTGTTTGTATGAAGGTTTTAACCCTATACTGTTCCACATCCTTTGAACGAATTCTGACGAAATCTGATTCCAAAGTTCTTTAACATTTAGAAGGATTTATTTCTCTACTAAAAAGTTTCTGAGGCTCTGTAAAGAAAGTTAAATGGTGGTTGAGAAATTTTATTTTTATTTACGCCATAAATTCTAGCGAAATCATTGCGTATAATTTATTTTTGTACCATTCTAATTTTTTAAAATATATATATATCTTCATAGGGACAAATTTTATTTCTAAACTGCTGCTTCTGTAATTTTATCCAACCAATGTTTAGATTTCTATTAAAATAGATAATTAAAATAGAATTCGGTTTAAAATTAAATAAATAATTACTTTTAAAATATTTTCAAAATTTATATTTTACATGCGAGTTGTCATTCCCAACATTAACATCGTACTTTAACTCAGTAAATGTAATTAACATGCCTTCTCTTTTATGGAATTCTCTTTATGGAACTCTCTTTTATGGAATTTCATGGAATTCTCTTTTAATAACAAATTTTAAAAATGCCTCAAGCATTTTACTACAATTAAGCTACAATCAAGCATTTACTTGTTACAACCCTTCTCTTATCGAATTCATTCTATTAATTCCGCTTTTATGGCCAATTCTTTAGCGGTCCATCAAGCCATAGATGTACTAGCGGTTTCAGGCAAATATATATATATATATATTGATTGATTGAATGATTGACTGATTTTCTCCGTCCCTCAAGCCTTGAAAAGTTTATCTTTCAAATCACGAAGAACTTTTTTTTTATGGAATAACAAAAGAATCTTAATGAAAGCAACGATAAACCAAAAGATCGCATTGGTTACATCTTCAAGATATTCAATATTTCTTTGAATAGAAAGATGAATACTCTCACAAAAACGATCATGGAATCGTACTTGTAGTTTGAAATGATTGCAAATGAAAATTTTATCACATTAAACATTAAAAAAAATCCTTCAAAATGTGTACCAAAATTATCAAAATAAATCTCTTATCTTTTATTTATTATGACTTAAAAATAAAAAATGGTGTAATAATTAACCTAAGAATTGTTCCGCATCGAAAATTCTTTCAAAGGTTTGCTCTTGTGTTTGTATATTGCCATATATTAGCCAAAGGAATGAGAGATGCCCGAGACATAAAATATATAACACCATTAGCAGAACCAATATACACGGCGAGGCAAAAGTTTAGACAAATTAGAAATTCATATAAATAACAAAATACATTTATTCATTTTTCCTATCATTCTTCTGTGTTATTTGATAAATACACATTCTTGTAAGAAAAAGTTGAATTGAGCATACTGTGAGTTATTAAGAATTGAAAGATGCATTTAAGCTTGTCTCAAAACTGAGAAACATGATATTAAATTAAGTTAAACAGGATTCTTAAACCGTAATACTCTTCCATTATTTTTAATTAGTTTATAAATGCGAGTTTCTCTTGAAGAAATTAAATTTTGCTTGGTTTGGAATATGACTTTGTATCAGCGCATCCTCAAGATCCTTTTAAATTCATTTACAATAAAATTGTGTCCACCATTACTACAAACATTGAGGCACATGATGCTCCAAAAGAGTTTCCATTGAGTCTGAGCCACTTGCTGGCCAATCCAGACCTTATATATTGTGAGAATTAAAGAAGCCTTTTGTGTTGCTTGCAATCTGAATCGAAGCAATGTCTTTCTAAAATTCCCGAAGAGTTCTACATAGAAGTTCAGTAAATGTTAGACGAATGTCTTAGCATGTTGTTTTGATGCTTGGACACAGCTGGGAAAATGCAAAAAGATTTATTGTAGCAAAAGGTAGTCTAAGCCCTCACCGAGTCATCACCGGTGTCTGTGTCTAAAATAACACTGATGTTCCTTGCACAAAACACGACAATATTATTCCAGTAATAATTGTGTTGCTTGCAATCTGAATTATATTCATGTAATGGACCATCCAGATTTCATACATGAATTAATGCATACTATTTTCAGTTAAAAAGAAATGTTTTAATAATATTCCCAAGATATTTGAAAAATAACTGAAATAGAATGTCAAATGCAATAATTGTAGCTTCAGTTTTAAAAAAATTTCGAAAAGTGAGCAACATTTAAAAAGTTCTCAAAACTCAAAAAAACAGATCTATAAAAAAACTCATTATAGATTATTAATGAAAGTGAAATTTACTTGCTCTTTTTAATAGCGCAAAAAAAGGGTTTTTTTTGTTTTGTTTTTTTTTTTGTTTTTTGTTTTTTGAAATCATGCTATGGGCAATTATATGGAGAATAGCATTCAAAACCATACAAAGTACTCAATGATTACTTTTATTAAAAATAAATTTTAAAAAATAATTAAAACAAAACATCACTAATAGAAAAGTTTTTTTAAACCTTTTTTTTATTAAATAGTTTAGTCTCTTTTTAAATTCTTTTGTAAAATTATGTTTAATTTATATTGCGATTTCGAATATCATATCATTCATTCAAACATCTTGACTGAAAATTAACTTTCCTTTCCTTATATCATCCCTTAGAAAGTAATAAAAATAATAATTGGCTCTCACAAATATAAATTTATTAAAATTTTCAAGCAAATACAAAATTTTTTTCATTTAAACATTAAAATTTATGGTCTGTTTTTGATTTTATGGATAACAACCAAGGTGAAAGTTGTTAACTTTTGTTCTATTCAATACGTTATTTTTCGCTCTCATCCAACTAGAAAACTACCCTGTTTATAAAATTCCACAATATTGCCAACATGTTTGGTAATTTGAAATGTGAAATATAATCCATTTGAATAAAATCATATGTGATAAACACTTACGAAATCACCTGCATAAAAAATTTCATAAAAGCTGTGGCAGTAAATCTCACAGAATAAAGTCGTAAATTTGAACATAGTCCACAAGCACCAACAGTTACCTGTTTTTTAGGACGCTTTCCACAGTTTTCCTTCGTAAACATCAAACAGTAGGCTCGGATGCTTTCAAGTGTCCTATGTTTATGACTTTTTATATTTATATATATATATTTTTATTGCACATATGGTATGTAAAGAAACTGCGTCATAAAAACACAATCATGAAATTTCATACAATTCATGCACCCTATTTGGTTTCGCTACTCAATTACATTTCGAACAATTTCTAGAATAGTTTCTAGAAGGTCTGTCCCCCTCTTTTCAAGTCAATTTTATCTTTCTGACTTTGCCATAAAACATAGGTTCTATAAAATTATTATCCGTCTGCTCCTTCTTATTTTCTGTCATGCATTACTTAGGAATATCCTGCTTTAAAAACAAATGAAATATAAGGCAAAGAATTCTGGAAAAAAAGTCCTTTTTTTACTTGTTGTTTCACTTGTTTACTTGTTTTTCAGTTCTTCGTGAATAAACTTTGTGTCTTTCACTGCAAAACAACTGATGGCAAAAACCTGACTAGAAAAAGGGGAAAGGATAAATAAGATTTACTTCATCAAAAGCGGTAGGTAAATTACTGAGACATTAATCTTTAAATATCTGTTTCCTTATTTCCACTTTTAACTTTATTATTATTATAATTCAACGTTATACATATAAAATTTGTAGCTAAGTTATAACTTACAGATACATTTCAACGAATTGTAGATACTAAAGAAAAAACCTTTCTTCATTCAGACAAGTTGTCAAGCAAAAGAAAGCCATTATTTGATTTATAAAAGTTAAAATCACTTTATTCCTGACTTACTTCATAAGTATATCACAAAGAAGTAACTTCTAAGACATTTACACAGCAGAAGCATTTTAAAGCATACTTTTTATTACAAATGCATTTAATATTTGAGCCTTAATTTGAATCTTACTTTGATAGTTGAACTTTACTTTGATATTTTCTATAAAAACTCACATTTAAAAATATTGTTAGTGTTTATAAATAATCTTTGTTTCTTTTTCAGGTGAATAACATGATTAGAAACTAATTTTAGAATTAGTACTTATTTGCATTGCTGCTCATTAGTATTGATTATATCAAGACTAACTATAGGATCATTGAGAAAAATACCGTAAGCAAGGAAATGGCATTACCTTTCGGTTTTCCTCATATGACCTTGCTTTTCAGTTCTTTCCCCTCAATAGTAACTATAGCGAAAACTAGTTAGATAATCTTGATTTAAGCTGTTTCATAAAAATATAGATTATATTTCCATATTTTTATATAATTAATATATAATTATTTCTCAAGATATTTTGTTTCAGTTATTATAATTACAATATCTTCTTATTCTTCTTAAAATTTGAGCGGGAGAAAATTTTACAACCACCAGGAAAATAAATGGAGAGTGAAACTTTCAAGACAACTTATTATATATTCATTTGCTTCATCAGTTTTATTTTTCCACCAATCACATTTAAGTGATATACCGATATCTTGAAACATTATTATTATTTTTAATAGCAAAACATTTCAAAGAATATCAGCTTTTGTTAACATTATTATTTATATACAACATTTTTTGTTTGTTTTTTATGAAACATAACTCTCTAATTAAAAAATTTTCATACCCAGAAAATTTCAAATGTACTTTGTCAGTAAAATTACATTGAAACTATTCTATTCTTAAAAATGAGCTACTTTACTGGCGCACTTTATGAACAATTGTTTTTTTCTCTTTATTCAACCATCAAATTTGAGATCAATAGAAATTTTCATCTAACCATTTTTCATTTTTTTTTAACTTTATAAAGGCATTTAAAACTAAAAAAGTTCCAAAAGCAAAGTGAGCATAAAGCATACCATGAAAAGAGCGCAGTTTCTTTTATTTTTGTGGAGTAGTTTTTATTTAATTATTTTATTTGATCCTTTTTATTTTACCATTTATGCTGAAAAAATTGAATTGAAAAATAGAAAGCAATTGATTTCTTCAATATAAATAAAAACACTCCTTCGAGCAAAATATCAAGTACTTTCGAAAAATACCATTTTCTCTGAAAAATGTTCAAAAATAAAATTTCTCAATTTATATATAAAAAAAAAATTGTTCATTTATATGCGTGAAAAGAAATTTGGAACGATATAAACATAGAAATAAATATGCTTTTATTGATATTATCAATGATATAATAAAACAAAAATATACATTAATTTAATCTTGATTTTTTTCACGCGATAATTATTTAAAATAGGATATATTTCTAAAGACAAATTTTTCATGGATATATTATCTATCATTCATCCTGATTCATAAAGTGAAAAACTATTTCAATTTAATATTAAATTTGTCGGAACAGTCTCATATAATACAAGAATTTTCGATAACAACATGACATTTTACATTTTTATGTTAAAACAAATAACTTTGAAGAAATGTGCTTATAATTTTGGTAGAATCGCCACTAGAAGAGATTTAAAATATATCCATAAATTAATCACATTGAATAATCACTGAAATTTTGATTAATTATTTTAAATCGCCTTATCTCGTGCATGGATGAAATGCATTCAATATTGACAACAAGTTACCTCTGACGTCCAGCTGGTATTTATACGAGTATTTGATTTCAGATGAATAGTTTAGATATAACTTCATGTCCTGTAATTCTGCCAATTGTTGGCATTAACGCTGTGTAATTTTAATTGTCTTATTTAAGTTCTATTATGAACATTTGTAGTGGAAATCCCATTATATCATAGCACTATTAATAATGTAAGCATCAAGATATCTATCTTTTAAAATTCGCGATATTGTAAATTAACGTTTTTATTTGTTTCTTAAATTATACAGATATTAAACAGAAGCTCTTTACAGATATTAAACAGAAGCTCTTTACAGATATTAAACAGAATCTCTTTCTTCTTTAGCTTTCAATAATAGAACAAAATCTCGCTGTTAAATATTTGATGAAATAATGAAAACCATTTCTAATTTCAGGCTAATTGTGTAATATAGTGTTGGAATAAGTATGATAGTTACTTGGAAAAAACACTCAGCAGTGCTTTATACGATTCCTAAATTGGTATCACTAAAAAGACAATTTTTAATTTATTAAAGTTGTAAAATTCATTTTTGTGTAATTATATTACTAGAAGTTTTCATTAAAAAAACATAAATCAGTTTATTGTTCGATTAATTTAAATTTTATTTGAACTTTGAAATAAATCTCTCTGTAATTCTCTTCAAATAAAACTCATTTCTTTCTGGTGAACACCATTTTATTTTCATGCACATTTTTTTGTACCCGTTCAGGTAGACTGTTACAGATTAGGACACCTCTCACAATTGGGTGCCACTTCTAGGTCACAGAAGCGTTCTTACATACTAAAGGTTAAGATACAAAAAGAATTAACAAAAACTTCTTACTCGACAGATACGCCATCTATCGGCGTGAAGCTGTAACACTCTCCAAGGTTCACATTTTCTCCTTCAGTGTATATATGAGCCAAATTTGACAGCTCTAGACCGAACGGGCTGACCTATATAGCTCTAACATACATATATAGACACACACATTCATCCTTAATATTTATAGAAATAAATCAAAAATACTTGAAATACACATGAAATGAATGGGAAACGATTATTGAGGAGGATCTCTTATTGCTGTCTCATGAACCAAGTTGTTTCTTTAAAATTTGATTTATCAAGTTCTAAAAAGTATATATATAAAATGCTATTCTGTTTGTCCTAGTTCTTTTAGCTTTACGCATATATATTTAAATTATTGCAATTAATATTTTTAAAATAGTTACTGCTTAAAAATTAATGAGAAAGTATTTTAAATTATGCCTTTTTTACGCCATGAGCTTATTAATTCGAAATTATTTTTTATTTTATCATGTATGTATAATAATCAAGCCCATAGAAGCCTTTCTTAAAGTCGTGCTTATATTAATGTAACGAAAAGTGAAAATTTTAATTACATGCCCTATTTTTTTATTTTTTATTTCAAATATTTATTCCTTATAATAAATATTGTAGGATCCTAAAATTAGTTTTCCATAAATTCACTACTAGAGGCGCCACCAATATGGGATCAAAATTGAACTAAACTAATCGATTAAATGATTATTCTGAATTACTGAATGGTTACTGAAATATTAAAATGTTATATTATGATCAAAAATAAATTTCTTAAAAATTTTAGAAACTTAATACTTTAGAAAAACATTTAGTTAGTTAATATTTAATGACTTCAACTACTTATTCAAATAATTTATGAAAGTTGACAGGCAAATTTTATACATACAACATACTTATGACATAATTTAGCAAAAAAATAAGAAAAAAAATTGGAAGCACTTCAAAACTTCCCATGAAGGCTTATGAAGTGAGGAAAAATTAATATCCTTTAAAAATAAATAAATAATATAGAGAAAACATCAGGAATAGATGAAACAATTTGATAACATCTCATCTATATAAATCCGAAATAAATACAATTGAATAAAAATGTTTAAGTACTATGATTTTGACTGTAGTAAATTTGTGTGCAGCGAAATCAATTATTTTCAAACAGAGAAAAACTCATATCTATGAATGGTAGCAAAATCAGCTGCACTGTAAATAAAATATGCATTTAATGAGTATATGTTTATCGTTCGAATTCAATCATTTCTGAATCAGTAAATTTTACAGAAAATCGCTATTTATTGCTCAACACGCTAAATTATTTATTTAATACTATAAATGTATTATAACTAAGCGGAAATAATATAATTAAATTCACATTATATAGAATTATTTCTCCCATCTTCCAGAAGTATAATTTCTCAATGAAAACACTACATGGGTGTGCAAATTAAGTTTAATTAAAAATATTTATTTCACATTATTCCGTCAAAGTACAGGGTGGTAATAATTAAAGTGAAAGTGTTTGAAGGACTGTAAAAGAAAAACTTCTTGGAGTATGTTGAAGAAATTTGATATATATTTGGTATATTTCTTATATAATGATTATATTTACAACATGGGGAAATAAATTACACAATAAAAAAAATAGTTCAACTTTTTACCATAGGTAGCGTTTTTAATGACAATATTTTATACATTGTAATTGTAACATTTTTCTTTGTTAAAATATGAATGCGTAATGAATTAGAATATTTTTTTCAATATGGGATCCTTTAAGTTCCTATCAAATGCTGTAGACGCAAGACAGCGTAATCCACAGTAGCACCTAATATTTCTTGCTGAATTTCTAGGTCATGTCTAGTAATGCTGCTTTTTAAAGCAGAAACATAGTTAGGTTTGTCCTTGTAGAAGCGATCTTTTAAATAACCCCACAGCCAGAAATCGTAAGGATTCAAATCAGGTGAACGAGATGGCCACGTATTTTGGAAACCTCTGCTAACTACACGATTCTCACTAAAAGTTCGGTGAAGCAGTTGTGTAACACAATGATCAATGTGAGTTGGTGCCTCATCTTGCATGAATATTGTTGAATCAAGGTAGTTTCTTTCTTGAAAAGCAGGAATCACATTTTTTTCTAAAATTTGAGTGTAAATAGTGCCTGTTATGGTTCACCGAACTAGCCCTGTTGGTGTAAGATTTTCGGAAAAAAATGGATCAATAATAAAGTCAGCAGTCATACCAAACCGTAACAAACGTTGAATGCAAGGGTTACCCCAAAACAGTCTGCGGGTTGGATGAGCTCCATATCCTAAAGTTATGGGTGTTGACTTGTCCAGATAAAGTAAAATAAGCTTCATCAGTCCACAAACTATTTCTAATTCATGATTCTTCTTCATCAATTTCGACAAGAATGAATTTGGCAAAATCAATTCTTTGTTGTGGATCGTCTGGTTGCAAGTGCTGCAAAATTTTAATTTTATACAGATAGCGTCTTAAAATGTAAAGCAAGACTTTGTGTATGGTCGCCCATGGTTCTGATAAAGTCCTTGCTACACTTCTAGCGCTTACAGATCTCTGATCGACTAACCCTGAATCAATTGCTTCCCTAATCTCCACAACTTCCTGATTCACAGATCTTCTTCCTCTAGTTATTGGTAGCACTCCGAGTTCTCCTGTAGTTTCAAGTTTATTAATCACTTTCTTTAAGCCATACACAGAAATGGGTCCTTTTCTCAAAACTTTAAGACGGCGATAGTCTTTCAAAGCAGCACTATAATTGCTATTCTTTTGGAAATAACATTTTAATAATAACACGTTCTACCTTTGACAAAGCCATGGCTATAGCTTAAAGATACATGATTTTTATCATCATAATGATTTTAAAATTGAAGTGGTATTCATTTTGACATAATACATATAAAAAATGTTTTAATAATCTACAGCGTCATCTATTGCAAATAACTGAGCTAAAAAAATTTTTTATTGTGTAATTCCTTTCCCCATGTTCTTCAATATACTCCAAGTAGTTTTTCTTTTGCAGTCCTTCAAACACTTGTACTTTAATTATAACCACCTTGTACAATATAACGTAGAAATTTAAAAAAATAATGATAGTACATTTCATGCGCATACATGTACATAATTCAAAATAATTATAGTACATCACTTTCTTAAGTTTCTGATTTCATTATATTTTCATAGCCATAGAAGAATTATGATTTTTTTTCCATATATCAACCATAATAATCCAGCAATTAGGTATTTATTTCGTTTTAAATCATAACAAAAACTTATAGCATCAAGAATTTTATCATATCAAAAGTCTAAATCTAATCATCTGCTCTTTTATAACTCTCAGTGAGTCTCTTGTTAACTCTCCGTTCAGATAATTGTACAGGACTCTTCTCAAATACAACAACTTCTTTCAATACTTCACTAATGATGCCAAAATCAGGTTACATTAAACCTTAACAACAGCGTTCTTCCATCTCATATTTCTGAGGAACCTGAGTGACCAATCGAGTGGAATCTTCTTTTTATCTCCGGGGCACCGCAAGAATGATGAATGACCATAAGCGATCAGCCTGTCGTCTATCTCTTTACTAAGGGATTGTTCCGCGAAAAGTTTTTCTTGGATAGTCTTATTCCGGCTCAATGACATGGGATTTAGGTACAACACCGGAAAATAGAATGATTTCTGTAAATATGAAAGGGAATTTTCTTTGAAGATATATAAGGTGTCGAATAATCATGGATAATTGATCAATCTGTGATGTTAGAAATAGACATATATTTTCAATTGATAAAAGAATTAGATTTTATGTTGTTTAAGTCAATAAATGGGCAGATGAAAATGAGATTTTAAATTTTATACATATTTCCGGATCCTATTATTTATATATAGCAAAATACTCTTTAGGCACTATCATTTTAAGTAAAATTGACTAATCAATGCATGAAATTTTCAATTTCGTTCTATTAAACTGATAATCAACATACCAATTTGAGGATTGAAAAATCGTCTCTTAAGTCCTTGAAATGATCTGAAATCATGTTGATATTCAAAGTTTCATATCTAGATCTATTTCGGTCGTAATGAAGAGCAATGTTTTTTGTTGTTTAAAATATTAATATGTCAAAAATACTTTGCTAAATTAATAAGACATATAAACTGCATAAATATTTAGATTTCTAAATTTTTCAGCAATAAGTTAAGCTGCATAAAATGTAATTATTTGTTTAATTTTAAACAATTTCCGATTGGAAATACATACCTATCTACAACGAGCTAGAAACTAGACGTTGGGATACTATTATAGTGTTTCTAATACTAACTCTCTAATATGAACTGTTTTAACCATTTCTTCCAGGTTAAGAATCTGGTATTCTATCTTGTTATCTAGCCTGCAATTAATACCTGTTCATGAGCAACAATTAGCAATCACGATTCTTAATATCCATCTTTACTCTACAGGAAAATGCATAACTATATCTGCCTGCATGCCTTTGCACTTTATAGGCCGTGCCGTTTTTACATTTTCAGCTACCAAATTTGGTCCATATATAATTTGAAGGATAAAATTGAATATTTCGAAGTTATTTTTTAAAATTTTAATTAATTAAAAATTAAATTAAATGTTGTATTTTTCAGCGGTAACTTCCGAAAATATTTCAATGATTTTTATCATCCCCAATCATACAAAAATGACTTTTATATCATCTTAGTGTTCAAGATATTATCATTTCAATAACACTTTGTTTGTCGTATTGTATACTTTTTAATTGTAATCAATTTTTAAAAAAATATTTCAAGTGTATTTTACAACAATAGATTTCATTTTAAAGTGAAACTAAAATTGTTTTCATTTTTATTTCTAATATTCATCCCAGCTATATTATTTTTCATTATTGATGATAATATATATAGCTAATATATATAATATATATAGCTATATAGATAATATATATATAGATGATAATATATATATATTCGAATCTTCATTGAAAGATATGAAGATTCGACTTTTTTTTGTGATTTTCTGTGCTTTTAGGTTTCAATGGAAAGTAATTTTTAAATAAAATTTTTGGAGCTTCTTTGTGTTTACAATTAAGATTTAACTTTAAAATCAAGTAATGTTGAAATTTTTTTTAAGTACATCCATTTTTAAATAGTACTATTCTTTCCTCTAATACAACAGAATTATAAACATGCAAGCAAAATTATTAGGACATGAGTATCACAATCAATATAACAGTGTAAAGCTTCTATAACAGAATGAGTTAAATTTCTATTAAAAAGTGAAGTTTAAAGTGTATTGCTGAGGAAACCATTAAAACATAGTATTACATAAAATTTTTAATTGAAATTTTTAGGACCGTTCATTCTGGTGAATCCATTATTTACCAAGAACCAATAAAAAATAAACATTCCTAAGTATCAATTACATTTTCTAATGAATTACTTTTCCCTATTTTCTCTGCGTTACTTATTGTCTTGGAAAGCGTGTACTTAAATTAGATTAATTTTTAATTTCAAAAGCTACACAATTAAATCTTAAATAATAAGAAATTTCCTAATCTGTTGATTTAATTAAAAAAAATTAAGAAAGCTTTCCAAGGATTCCGATGGATGCATCGTCTCAAAGACCTGATTTGGATATATGCATATATATTTCAGAGGAAAATAGAAACAAAATAAGCTGCATATAAATAATCAGTAGAAGGGATATATCTAAACTTTCTAGTATATTCTCTAATAATTGTTCTTGGTTATTATTGTATACATGCCCTTGGCAAAAGATAGTAGAACAAACAGAAAGAAGAACAAATTGTAAGATAATATAACAAATAGAAAGAAGAAAAAATTGTAAGATAATATAACAAATAGAAAGAAGAACAAATTGTAAGATAATATAACAAATAAAAAGATAGTAGAACAAATTGTAAGATAATATAACAAATAAAAAGATAGTAGAACAAATTTTCATCTTTCAAGCCCAAAGCGTTTTTAAGTTATTGCTTTTACAGATAGATAAACAAACAGACATAATTCCAAACATTTTCGGACTCATGGAGATCTGAAACTTCAAAATCCGTTAAAACCTGGGATTCGAATTTCTTAATGGTTACAATCGTTCTATTTGTTTACATCGTATATGAAAATGCAAAATACGTATCACCTCAATAAAAATATTTTATTTTACATCTATTTCCCAAAGAATTCTATATTGAATGTTTGAACAATGTGGTGAATAAATAACGTATAAGGACTTTAAATGACTGCTTTTAGACTCGCATTGCTTTTAGGTCCGACTTTAATACTGGAGGAATGGAAAGGTGCACATTTAGAGAAAAATCTTACTTTGTGATTACTAATTTTCGGAAATTATTAAATAGTTTTTTTTCTATAAAGATGATAGTGATCGAAAAATGAATTCAAATTTGATTTTCACAACTTTTTCCCTGAAAATTCACTGTTCTAATTATTACCAGAGAAAATTAAAACAATAATTTTAAAATATAACTTATTCTGCCCACGAATTTCGGTAGTTAGAAAAATATTTGCAATCATTTTCAGATGAATATTTTTTTAATACCAAGTAAAATGTTTCTAAAAACAATTTAAGTATCAAACTGAAAATGTCACCAGGAATTTTATTCCGCATAGCACGTATTTAGAAGTGTTGAAAAATGTCGGTGAAAAGGAAAAATAATTAAAAACTTTTTTCCTAAATGTAAGTTTACAAAACAATTTACTCCTGTCTTGTTTAAGTCACCTCAACTTTTAATAGATCATTTAAAAAGCCATAACTTTCCTCTTTAAATTGTTTTCTTCAAATATTGACATTTTATTAAACATAAATAAAACAGATGCTACAACTTTCCTATTGTCAATCCATCCGATATCTGGAAGTAAAAATAGTGGAATGCTTTCAATATCCGATCAAAAAATTTTAAATCAACAAACTTGCTGCTACGCCAGGATTGACCTCAATTAAAAATGTTTATTCTCCCCTTTATTTGAGTTCTAATCATCATTATTCAATCTGCTTGATTTTAAATATTTTATGAAAGCACATCACCTTTATCGTTATAAGTCCTAGATTCCTTCTTTCAAAAACCAATCACATAACAATGTCAATAACATTAGATCTAACATATCGCACCAAAACCATGAGTCAATGATTCCTGATAATGGAACAATTTGACCTCTTTTGTTATTCAAACTAATCTTAGATCTTCTAATTTTGTTTGATTTGATTTCAATTTATGGAGCTAAATCCTCATTAGAATAGTGTCACAAAGATGTAAATAACTAAGCCATTAGTTTAAACAAACAGTTAGATTTATTAGAACGAAGCAACTCATAACAGCATTAGACTGAGAACTTATCCATCACTGATGGAGCTCAGCTTTTATGTATAGAGAAAGCTCGAGAAAAATCCAATTTGAATAATTAAGGAAGATCTAGAATCTTCCAGATCTTAAATAACAAAATTAATAAATAATCAATAATAAAATTCTAAATAAAAGAATTATAGTCTTTGGATAAAACATTTCGACTGCGTTAGAACCACGGACAAACCGATCAGAAACTAGATACTCTGCCTATTAAGCCGCGGCGATTCCTGTTTTTCCTGATTTTTGAGGCATTATTTTCAGGATAAACTTACTTGCATTATGTTTCATTTAAAGGAAAAGCTTTAATACTATGCCCTGACCAGAAGGAAGAATTCTTTTCAAAAGCGCATATCGCTCCACCAATTTTTAAATAATACTAGTAAGGAGCCCTATAACTCACAATCTTCCTTTTCCTATTCATGTATTCATGTTCTTTTTTTTAACTATAAAGCATCATTTTATTTGTATGGCCTCTATAAAATCTTATTTCTAATATCCTAAATGCGATAGGCCATACAAAATAGAATACTTTTTTAAAGGTTACAGAAACCAATTTAAAAAATGACGCATTACTCTCTTGTATCATGCTGAAAGATATCAAAACTATATCATTCTAGAAATTTCTTTTTACGCAATAAAATAAGTGCTATTGTATAATGATTCTCCTTGTAATCGCAGTTATTGTATGACTACTCCATTAAAGAAAAGACTATATTCTACCTTGAAAATAATAGTTCCTTTTCTTCACTCTTATACATGAATTTCCATATAAATTACAAAAGAAGTTATTCTCCTCGGAGCTTTAATAAGTAGTAAAAAAAGAATTTTCCCTTCTGTTCAGGGAATAAATCGATTCTTAAAATCGTTGAGATTCCAAAGAAAAATGCAAAATTTAATGGGTACTACTTATGTTGCTGTTCTTGGTTATTCTCAATATAAAAATAATACCCCCAAAAGATGTGATTTAGGACAAATAATGTATTAATATGACATCACAGCACTCATTATATTTAGAACTTTAATCCATAGTTTCTAATTGTCGATAAAATTTTGCATGAAACTACCATTAAAATATGTGGGGTTCATGATAAACGAGATAGTGGTAAGCACTTCGCTTATTAAAGGGACCCATTTAACACATTTTTTTCTGAAATTAGGTCTATATATAATAGAAATACAATGAAAAAACTTTTATTGTGTTATCTATCCGTTTATTTTCAAAATCCTATTATAAAATAACATTTGATAGTAGAATACTTTTTATATACCAATTTTTTAATTGTGTCTTTGCCAAATTAAGTTATTTTGCCATACGACAAGAAGTGAAACATTATTTCATTTACATATTAAGAAATGAGTGGAGTTTTATTAAGGAAAAAATAAATGAATATTTCAGACAACTTTCATTGCTGAAAAGTCCAAATTCTTACTCTACAGCACTAATGTTTCAAAACAACCATATTCATGAATATTCTTAATAGAAAACTAATTCATATATTTAATTTTTATTTTATTTTAAAAGCAATTAAAAAATTTGGAATTGTTAAAAGCTTGTTTAATATTTTTGGTTTTTCAGTTTCATATTCATTTTATATATACCTTACTCTCATATTTCAATATGAGATTTTCAAATATTACTATTAAGTGATGAATTCCATCACTTAATAGTAATATTTGAAAATATATAAGGTCTTTTGTAACTAGTGCCATAAGCTAACAATATAAAGGTAACGTCACACTTGAAGGTATAAATTTAAATTCAAGACATAGGCTTATGAGATAAAAATATGTAGTATGCAAGTTAAGCGAATATACAGAGTTGACTCTGTATAGACAGATTCTTTCATGATAATAAGAAAGTAATCTAATATGCTCTATTGTAAAATAATTTTGAAAATCTTGATTTCTAACTTAATATACTTATAAAAAAAGGTTACATTTCACAAATTGCAATTCCTTATATATCATTTTAAATACTGATTTCAATACAAGAAAAAACACAAATATTTGCAATATAAAAAAATTTAAACAGCCGTAATTATCAAGATACATTAGATACTGATTATTGGATTTAGTTATTAATACAAGTATGATACTTTTATTTTTTTTACAGCTTAACATCAAAGTTGCATTGAGTTGAAGAGAGTTTTAAGCTATTTCTTCGTTATTACATGATGCCAGGAAACAACTATAGTCTCAATTAGTTGTCTTTTATTTGATGGGCGCCTCATTCGTACAAGAGTTTTCAAATGGTGCCATAAGTTCTGAATAGGATTGAGGACACTATTGTTCTCTGGCCATGAGAACAATCTAATGCTTTAGGTCCTAAACCACTCGTTCGATATCTTTGCTATGTGGAAAGGGGCAGAATCCTACTGAGAAACAAATGAAATGTTGTTGGGAAGGAAAGAGATCCCTGATGAAAGTTATAAGTTTTAGTTCTAAATTGATATCAACACATTTTCTTGTATTTAGTATCCCGTGTATTATATAAAAACGACCAATACCTTCTTTTGACATGCATCACCAAATAATAACACTATTTGGGTTCTTCACAGTTGCCTGAATACAGTCAGAACGAAGTTCTTAGCCTATTCTATGTCTTACATATTTTCGCCCATCACTACTGAATAACAATATCTTAATTTCTTCACTCCTTACAATTTTTGACCATTGATCATCAACCCAATTAATATGTTTCTTTGCCTTCTGTTTATTATTATTATTATTATTATTTGCCCTAATGTAAATTGAGATAAGACTCTTTTGTGGAAATCTACCTCTTAGTCCAACATCAGATTTATTCTTCTGTCATCAACAAATGTAGGGCATATTTTTTTCGCCCTTTTGCTGCTTTTTTATTTATTTAATTTATCTCCTGATATCGTAAGCAAAACTTTTAGACTCCAAATGTAGTCAATGAACAACCCACCAGTTTTGCAATTTCAACATAGGAAATATCACATTTTTGAAACATAATAATCTGAGTTCTCTTTCTAAGTGTCCAATCTGCTGTTTTATTTGGTAGGATACTTCTTGAGTAAATATTAAAAATATTTATAAAAATTCATACTAAAAATTAAAAAGTCTAGCAAAAATTTCTACTTGTAATTAGATCACATAAATAAACAGCCTTCCTTCTACAGAATTAGGCAAGAATCTGGACAAGCAAGCTAATCACCAAAGGCGCCATTCTTTATCAAAAACAATTATGAGTTGAAAATATTTATAACTGGATGTAGATATTTCAACCTATGCCTAGAGTATAAGAGAAATATTTATAATTCTTGTAATACTTGTCATCAGACAAAAAAAATGTAAGCTTGCAACTTTTGTGAAATCTGCTTTCGAAATGTATTTTATTGATATTAAATTAGTTTTTTTTCTGATATTTTTGACTAAATGTTCACTAAAACAAAAAACATTTTCATAATCATATTTCACATTTTTATGTCTAGATAACTAACAGAATTACCGTCTGCAAAATCTACATCTTGCAGCAAATATCTTTAACCCTACCTCAAACAGATATTTATTAATTCCCAAATTAAAACATATGTTTATGCCATGTGATCTTTTACATTCTCAATATCAATTTAAGCTTATTAAAAACTTTTTATAATAATAAAATTTCTTGATTTTTATGCATCTATTTCATCTTTATAAGTTTTGATTTCAAATCTTTTAAAAAATTTATATTCCCTTTTTACTAAAAGCAGAAAAATCCGCTCACTTCTGAATAAAATCCTTTCAAACTGTTGTCTTCTCTTCATATGTTTTGAATTTTGCAATTTTTTTTAGAAAAGAAATAGGCTGCTAAGGATTGAGATTATTTACATAAAATGAAGCAGTTAAGCTCCTTACAAAATAATCTTGTACATTTTTCAATTACTTGAGATTAAGAATAATATGCAGTGTTATTATAATTTATATTTAATTTAATGATTGATTGAAGACTTGTGTATATTTTTTGTTCTTATTTTAATCCACATAAATGTCATAGGTTGTGCATGATATTTATAATTTTTGTTCTTGATTAAGATTATTTGTTTTTAACATTAGGAGAGCGGCGTTTTCTATATACCTATACAGACTACTGGTGTACATTTCAGCCACTTTTTTTTTAAATGACGAAATACTACATTTTTTATATAATCTGTTTACCAAACATGTTTTTATTATATATTTAATTATTAGGTATAGTTTCATCCTATTTTCTTTTTCAAAATAATTCTATAATTCTTGAGAGTTTTCTTGAATGCAATGTAGTCCTTTCTAAGTTTTATTGTTTTGTGTAATTACCAACATTATTTACCAATATAATGTTGATAATTGAAATGGTAATTATCAACATTATGTAATTACTATTTCATATTATCAACGAGACTCTTCACTTCATAAAGTTTTGGCTAACTTAAAGATATAAAAGAACTTTTAGCTTGTAAATTTCTTCTAATATTACGAAATAGCTATTCCAAATTTCATATCACATGATATCCAACGTTTCATTAGTAGTATTATGGTATTATTCATCAGTGATATTAATGATATTATATTTGTATCATTTCTTAAATTTGGAAATTCATTGAATAAATATTTGAATAAAACATAAAGTTGTTATCTAAAATATAATCCGGAAAATCATCCGGTTTTAGCAGCCTTTAGTATATTAAGTTTTCTTTCCTCTGAATGGTTGATCATCAACCGTTATGTATTGACTGCTTTTTAATAAGTCAAGTAATTTTTAATAAATTCACTACTGGTCAAAAGTATTGACCAGTGGTGATTTCACCTTTCACCTTTTTCAAGAATAAGCCCCCAAAAGTATTTTTTTTTCATTTAAAGTGATATTTTCTAGTATAAATGTGGTTAAGAAGTTTCAAGCTATTGTGTTATCCATTGTGAAGCAATCGTCTTCAACGATTGCGCCATCCCAGTAGTTTATTATAAAATCGTACTGACTGCGAAGGATTTCATTTCGTTAGTTGTGCTGTCGAAATGCGATCCCTGTACAGTGCTTTTCAATTTAAACTGTTCATTTCTTTTCAAAATGTGTGAATTAATTCGTGAGAAGTCCCAGGCTGTTATTTTAATGCATCAAGAAAAAGTTTCAAATGTTAGGATTGCTCATCGGTGCGACTGAATTGAGTCGACCTCATAAAGAGATTTTAAACCGAAGGAACCGTAGATAAAAAGCTTAGAATGGGTCCCCCGAGGTTATCTTCTAAATGTGCTGATACTACATTGCCAAGATTAAGCCGTAAAAACAGATTTTCACACTATGTTACACTTACAAGAGGATTCCACGTCTGTCATTGACAGTCTCAGAACAGTTCGCAGGAGGCACTGTGAACCTGGTTACAATGCACATCTAGAAAAAACCAGTACTGGCAAAAGCAATGCGGAAAAAATGATTGAAGTGAATAAAGGTGCACAAAAAATTGGAGTATTTCGGAATGGAAACAAGTTATATTCAGCTACGAAAGTCGCTTTTCTTTAATGTCTGACAAGCCTGACCACGTTTTTCATAAAACAAAGGAGACCATGAGGCCAAAATGCCTTATCGTGCATCAAAACACTCAAAAGGCGTAATGCTGTGGGAGCGTATGTCATATCAGTCAATTGGACAACTTCATTTTGCACAGGGAACCATGAATAGTGGCAAGTATGTTGATGTGCTGAACAAAAAATTGCTTCAGAGTGCTCTTGACATGTTCCCAAGGCAGAAATGGATGTTTAAGCAAGATCTAGCACCCTGCAATGCAACGAAAAGTGTAAGACAAGCTTTATAATTAATTTTAAATTTCATTTCAGCTTAGTTCTGACCACTATATCGAGACATTCATTATTTTAGGTTAAGGCTGCATTTGCAAAATATGGTATTAATGTTCTCGCATGGACAGGAAACTCGCCAGATTTAAATCTCATTGAGAATTTATAGAGTATAATGTGAAAGAAAATAACTGAGAATCATCCCAGAACAAAACGAGAACGTCAGGAATCAATAATTAAAGTTTCGCACCAAGAAATACCGAAAGAAGTGTTGGAAAACTTGTGGATTCCATGCCTAACAGAGTGGCTGCTGTGATCAAAGTCAGAGGTGTCCCAACCAAATATTATATGAATTTCAGTTAACGTGAACTCTTTTATTATCTTTTCTTATCATAAGAACTTGAATTTTTTTCACTTCATTTCATTCCGGGGAACCAAATTGGATTCCTATATAGTTAACCTGTGCATTTTGTTTGTATTTTATTCTTTTTGAAATTAAATAATTTGCAAGTTCTTTGATAGTCTTATGAGTCATTATTTTATTAATCGAATTTAAGCCCCAAAGTCTCTTGCCACAAATTAGAAATACTTAAAGAAATAGTTCATCTAAAAATCTATATCAGTGCGAATCCTTTTACTGCTTCTTATTTCAGCTCATTTTGAAAGAGAGAAATATTCTTCGCTCTCTTCCAACATTCTACTTTTCTTCTGCTACTATTTTCCGATATTCTTCATTCTCCCTAATTATCTACTTGTTTCATGCGAGGAACTTAGAATCGGGTATCGATGTTTATCAATAAATTTTCTTCGTTTTCTAATTCAAAGAAGAAATCGCTTTGTGAATTTTCTGTTAATAAAACAGCATTCATCTAAACAAAATTTACTAAATGTTATGATAATTCATCTTGAGATAAATAAGATTTTAGACACGAACAAGTTCACATAAATTCCGCAACACTTCTAAGATTTCTTTTAGCAAGGAGTCTTTGTGATATCACTAGAGAAAATGTGAATCACATAGATGAAGAAATGAGCTACAAAACGAAAATCTTGTAAAGAAATTAATATTGTTCATTCAACAGCGCTTTCAAGCATAAAAGGGCCGCGGTGGCCTGGTGGTAAGGTCTCGACTCGGAGCTGGAGGGTTTCAGGTTCGAGACCCTATTCCACCGAAAAACCGTCGCGTAAGGGGGTCTGTTCCACGTTAAATCCGTCATGACCAAACGTCCTCCCGCTGGTGTGGAGAGGGGGGTGCCAGCTCAGGTGTCGTCCTCGTCATCTGACCGCAGTTCAAAATTACGAGGTCCGTCCCAAAATAGCCCTGGTGTTGCTTCAAACGGGACGTTAATATAACTAAACTAAACTAAACTTCAAGCATAAAAAGAATTATTGGTAACTAGCAGACGCAAATTACTATCACTTCTATTTATATTCCTCTTACAATCAATAATATTCAAGTGAAAGTAAGATAAAAAAGAACGTACAGTTAAATTTCAAATGGAATGGAAAGAACATCATAGATTGCAATGTTTGTAACATGGTTAAATTGATTGCAACACAACTTTCTATACATGTCAATAAAACTCATTTTTACAATGTCAATGAGCATAAAAAATCATTTTTGTTCTACACATTCTTCTATCCGTACAAATAATAAAGATAAATTAATTAGTGTGTGTGTGTGTGTGTTGGCGCTTTACAGATACGATCGTTTGACTACAGCTATCAAATTCGGCACATGTATACCTTGTAAGCTAATGTGCATCTCGGAACGATTTTTTTTAACATTTAATTAGAATTTTTATTAATTAAAAATTAAGCTCAATTTTGGCTTTTTACGGCGAACATTTTGGAAATGTTATCGCATAAAAAGTAAATTTTACACCATTTTAAAATTTATGAAACTGTCTTCTTTACGATACCAATTTAATAAATGAGAAATTTTGCTGAAGTTTGGCAATTTTTACGATTTTTTTTTCCTTTTATTTCCAACAATAGAATATAGCCATAACGTTCAAACGTTTTCCTTGTATAGTTTACGAAACGGTTAAAAACTGAAGTTACAGTAACGCGAAATTTATAAGGTAGATAAGGTACAAACATTTTTTTAACAGAGTGTGCTGGCATGACACTGGTTTCCATTAGAAATTTCCTGTACAAAATGAGAGGAGCATTGATTAATAAGGAATAATTAAAATAATACATTTTTAATGTCTGGCAATCAGAGTTATATCTAAACGATTTAAATAAAATTAAAGATAACTAATATCTTCGATTAACCAGCTGGTCGCTAAAAGATCTAGTTATGATTAATAAGAAAAAAATCAATGAACAAAGGAAATCGAAGAATAATCAAGAAAAATAGGAAATATATTTGAAAAAATGGAATTATAAATAAAATATTTGAAATTCTTTTACGGTTACAGAAATTCTTTCAGATGTTAATGAAGTAAAGAGTTTTTAATTAAATTTAGTAATTCAAATTGTCTACTTTTGATTTGCTATAAGAATAAGAAGACGCTAGGTAATTATTTGAAGACATTTTTAACGAATTTCTGAAATTTCTGAATTTAAAACTCTCTTTTGATAGTCTGACTGCAATTATATATTTTTATTGTTATTGCTCATCGCTCATTTTTTTTCAATTTTAAAAACGAATACCAGTGCTGGAAAAAAAAAAAACAGAATATTGCACATTGAATATCATACTTACAACATTGTACAAATACATGGAAAAAATACATTACTTGCACGGAGCTATTTAAGTGACATGAATATTTAGAGAGAACTGATTTTCTAGCGGGGCAAACATTTTCAAAGTACTATATCAAAAATCTATGGAAAATGAATCTGTTTTATGCCTTTCATCAAACTGGCGTTTGTGTTACTACAGGGACCATAATAACCTGATGGTAAGGTCTCGGCTTCGGAACCGGGGGGTTTCAAGTTCGAGACCCGATTTCACTGAAGTAACGTCATGTCATCGGGTCTGATGCACGTTAAATCTGTCGGGGCCAAAGTCCACCAGCTAGTGTGGTATGGAAGCTTGAAGAGGGGGTGCCAGCTCAGGCATCATCATCGTCATCTAACCACGGTTCAAAATTACGAGATCCGTTTCAAAATAGCCCTAGTGTTGCTTGAAAACTGGGTGTTAATATAACTAAACTAAACTTGTGGTACTACAACTTCATTTTCTTACTTCTCCATAAATTATATAATTAAGCCGAATATTTCTTTCTTCCTTTGCTTTCAACAATTGGAGAAAATCAAACGATTAAATATTTGGCGAAACAATGGAAAAGGTTTGAATTTCTGTGTAATAATTAAAACTGCCGTCGAAAATTTCTGCAAACAAAAATTTTTAACAGCAAAAAAATTCAGAATAATTTTTAGGAAACTAAAATGGTACCAATAAAAAAGGTAATGTTTTAAATTTTAAAATCATGTAACAAATCAATCTTTAGTAGTTTTATTTTTGTAAATTATTTGGGATAGGCACCCAAAATCTCTCTCAAATTTTATTTCATTGAATTTTAAATAATCTCTCTTAAGGACATATCCCCACCTTTTAAAGTACATACGTGTCAAATTTCGAATAACTATGTTGCACATTATGTCTTACAAAGCACAACATACAGATATACATACATAAAAGTGCATTTATTATTAGGAGAAATATTTGAAAGGAAATAATTAATCTAGAAAAACTCAAAGCCTTATTTTACGTTAATTGAAACTCATAATTCAGTATTTATGAATAAAATGTGTTATATTTTTTCTTACAAAAATATAGGGCATTTGGATTCGCTACCTTGGGTTGTGAATTCGAACACCGCCAGCCGAAGACTCTCCGTGCATATGGTGACTGGTGCACTTATAAATCTGTCGTAACCACAAAGTCCTCCTTGTCGGGGGTACTGGATCAGACCACTGGGGGTACTGGATCAGAGGTGATATTTCTCTGATTCCTGCTTAAATTACGATCTGTGGGTGAATGAATGAAATGTATGAATGAAGTCCGCCCCGTACAAGAGTTGCAACGTGTGTTTAGCTAAGTCTTACTCTTGGCCCTAGATGATGCTACTTTAAAAACAAGAGACGCACCCTTGGCTTTAAATCACTCACTTCTAAAGTCAGTGGGCTTGCCTATGACAAGTGCCATTAGAAACAACAACAACAATATATATAATTTATTCTACACTAGTATGTTATATTTATTTCGTTTTGAAATTTTATAAAAAAAAAAAAAAACTTTTACAGAAATTAATAGCAGTCATTACATCAACCTAAATTTCGTGAGCCACTTTTAAATCTTTTGTAATGAACCTTCACTGCCCTATCACTGCATAGTTTTAAAATAGATTTACTATTTTTCATTAAAATAAAGCTCTCAGCAATGCATTATAGAAGGAATCAATCCGAAATAAATGCAGAATAGCTTTATTCAGCCTTACCATGCAACAGATCATTTTGAAGGATTTTTTTAACTTTTTTTTTCAGGGTCAGTATTGGGTTTCAAGACTCACTAAGCGGAAACTGTTTGTTAAAGAATTAGGAACAGAAAACATCAAAAAGATCACGGATACTAACTAGAGGATCAGTGTTTCGACGTCACCCGAAGTTTAAAATGAGCCAGATTAAGAGAAATAATTAAATTCTTTTTTAACCTTCTTTCTTCGCGTATACTTTCTCTTAAAAAAAGTTTTTTATCCTCCCTTAATTAAATGCGCAGGATTTCCAAAGCGTATGCTGAAATTGCCGATAGAAAAAAAGTAATAAGAAGAAAGATACGGCATGGGTTTACTTAGCAAATTTGTTAGAACTATTTTTAGCAAGAATGTATCTCATGCCCCAGTTTTATTTTGGAAACGAGATTATTTCAAAAAAAAATTCAAATAAATAATTCAGGTAATTCAAAAAATAATTGAGGTAATTCAAAAAAAATAATTCAATTCATTCATTCCATTGCAACTCGAAATCACAGTTGCATGCCAGGAAATACGAAAGATTTCCTTTAACAGAAAATACATAATATTATAAGCTGGAGTTTTTTTTTTATCTGTTTCAAATCCGCTAAATATTTATAATGTTCTGTTTGAAGCAAATAGGAAAGTGCCTTTTCTCATTTTGAAATCAACGTTACCAATGGCGTACAGTTACTATTCGTATTCAAGTCTTAGCAAATGTACATAATATTATAATCTGGGAGCAACCGTTTTTTTTATATATATATATCTGTTTAAAATCGCTACTAAATATTTATAATATTCTGTTTGAAGCAAATAGGAAAGTGCCTTTCTTCATTTTGAAATCAACTTTACCATTGGCGTACAGTTACTATTCTTGTTCAATCCTTAGCATGATATACATAATATTATGGCCTGGGGACAACAGTTTTTTTTTATCTGTTTCGAATCTCTGCTAAATATTTATAATATTCTGTTTGAAGCAAATAGGAAAGTGCTTTTCTCCATTTTGAAATCAACTTTACCATTGGCGAACAGTTACTATTCTTGTTCAATCCTTTGAACTTTAATTTACTCATCAAGTATGGAATTATATTATAGAGTAAGGAAGAAAAATTACATACTGAATGAGAAGTGTAAATTTAACTCTCTCAGAGGGAAAGGTTTTAAAACTATACAAATGTATAACATCCTTGTAGACTATAACTATACAAATGTATAACATCCTTGTAGACTATAACTATAAAAATGTATAACATCCTTGTAGACTATAACTATAAAAATGTATAACATCCTTGTAGTAACATTTCGTATAAAATCTTTAATATCTCTTAACCAATAATACTGTTCTCATGACATCATCTTATTCTTGTCAATTCCGTTGATGAAATAAATATAAGAACATGCTTAATCATTTCAATATCTTCAAATTTGAACAATGCTGTTGATTTTTTTTAAGTAACCACCTTTTTGAAACCAGCTTATTCGCTCAGACTATTGATATTTTGGAATAAAATTATTAATATGGACTGCATTGTTTTAAAAAGTTTCATAATGCCGAAAGACTGAAAAACAGGATTTTAATTTTATCAGTTTACTCAAATTACTACACAAACAAATTTTTAAAAAATATGTACAATGTAAAATAAATTTTGAAGCTAAAATGCGACATCGGAGTTATGTTCCAAATAAAGTAATTTTTTTTTTTCATTTTAACAACGGCAAAAACCGGCAATTGAATATTTTGTTGGATGAATTTAAATTCCAGCACACAACTTTAAAAATGTCATTATATTTTGTGTATCAAACTAAATTTTTAAAAGTTAAAATGAACAAACAAATACGAGAAAATGATATAAATATCATTAAGGAGGTAATTTTCTGAGATTTAAGATAAATCAAAAATTGTTTTCTTGTGAATACTATGGGGGGGGGGTTCATAAAATGGAAGAGGTAAGTCATAGAGATTAACGATTTGACGGCAGTTAAGTTTAATCTCGCCCTCGATTTATCTTTCTTTTTCAGATTTATTTCTTGAGTTCTATTATATTTTCTTTCCTCTGACTGAACAGAATTTTTGGGTAGAATGGAGAGCCCTCTACAGAGCATTTCTTAAAACAATTTGCAGCTCCTTAAATCTGCAAGGCATTGAATTAAATGCAGTTATAAAAATGTTCGTTGAAATAGTCTGAACATTTATCTACAAATTTGTTTACATTTGCCTGTTACCATTCGATAATAAGTAATAATTCAATTTCTGTGCCACGTATGTTATAGTTTTTTGGATGTTTATCATATATCTAAAGGAAGCCATGCTTCAATGATCCTTGTGATGTTTTGAATTCTGCTGTTGGCTGATCAAAGAAAGAACATAAATAGACCAGTGATCAATCAAAGACTTTATACTTCTATCGGCCATTAAGGCCATTATCTATGAATGGCCATACTAGGCCATTCACAGATAATGTCTCCTAACTCAGGAAATAATTACTGCTGACATACACAGTACTTCTTAGTATTCCTCCCATCTACGGTTATCATACCAAGACTGTTCTATTTTTATATGGTTCATGATCTTAATCAGGCTTACTTGTGAGATAAGATAAATTATGAGCATTCTGATAAATCAGGTTAAGGCTTACTTTTCGAATAGGTCCTAACTTAGGAGAAACAATGGATTAGTAAGAAAATTCCTTAGATATTTTAATTCGTTCTTAGTAGCAACATCATAAATTATTGATAATGTTAATTGCGCAAATATGTTATATATTTATCTTAAGATATTTCACTAAATGAAATATGATAAAGTTATCCTCATTTCTAAATACTAAAACGCCTTTTTTGCTACGGGCTTTGAAACTTTTCTTATATGTTGTTTAAGCGTAGGAATAATATATATATATATATATATATATATATATATATATATATATATATATATATACTGTTGCGAATCTGTGATGCTTCTTCCCAGCATAGTGGGTTCCATAGGAGGTCCCAGAAATTGGCGACTTTGGCACCAAAATACATTACACCCAAAACATCGATAATTTTCCCTGATCCATCCAGTAGGAACCGAGATTCGCCTCGAACGTTCCTGATTGGTTGAGAGGCTTCTAGCCCCGCCTCCTGAGACCTATAAAAGGAGCAGCCTGCAGCGGCCGAGTAGTCGTGAACCAGAGAGTAGTCATCGTCGGACAGAGGAGACGACAGAGGAGAGTAGTCGGAATCGACGGTGAAGAACTGGCCTTCCAGAAATAAGTGGAGCAGCGACGGACTCAAGCTAGTGCTGAACTACGCTGTGCGCTACTGCCTGCAGTAGAGTCTTGTTGTATGCTGCACGTCTCGGCTGAAAATAATTGTCTTCTATGCTGTATATAGTTGTCGTCTTTGTGCTGTCCTGTGTGTCTTCGTGTAAATAAACGTCGTTGTTTTATTTTCTACTGCCGCCTGCTGATTGAGTGTTCTCCACACCATATAACTGCCACTATCCAAACGAACCCCGGGAAATTTAGTAACATTTGGTGTCAGAAGTGGGATAGTGGTTAATAGTGCACGGTGCTGACGAGATTCCAAGCAAAAATGGCGGATAGCGGTAATGGTGAGTTACTGGCTCTGTTGGCTGAGATGAAGCTAGGACAAGAGAAACTTTTGCAAGAAATAAAAGTCGGACAAGAGAAACTTTTGCAAGAAATGGAAGCCTTCACGGAAGAAATGAAAGCCGGACAAGAGAAACTTTTGCAAGAAATGGAAACCTTCACGTAAGAAATGAAAACCGGATAAGAAGAGTAAATTGAAGAAAGGCCTTTCGTCGTGGAAAAAAATTTTAGAAGATAAAGTTAACAAAACTGAAGACATCCAAGTTATCACAGAAGAAATTGAAGGAAGCAGCGAGAGCCAAGTGGAAGAAAAGACTGAAGATCGAATGGAGACCGGTGTCACCGAAAAGGAGCTTAGCCATCCGGAGGATGAGCCGAGGTTTAATGAGGAGAGGAGCGAACAGGGAGAATGTCAAATAATTGCGGAACTGAAACAGTCTTCTCCAAGTGAGTCCCCTGGGGTGGAACCGAACGTGTACGCGCTTGGGGATGGAGAAGATGGACTTTCTTCGGACGGGTCTGTTGGTGGCGACCCGTGCTCGCTGTCTATGGATGCAAGAGTCAATGCGACCCTGTTTGGCTTGGATTCGTCCCAAATCTTAAGGGGACTACCTCTCTGCAAGCCTCTTGGTATCTCCTTGCATAGTGACACGGAAGAAGACTACTTGGCTGGAATCGCTGGTCCCTATAGTCACAGTCTCAATTTCCTTCAAGAATTCATCTTTGATGTGTATCTGCGTAGAAGTGTGATGCAAATCGAAGCCGAGGGATCTCCTGTGCATCCGGACATGTTACGTCATCGCAGAAGGACCCTTCCAGCAAAAATGGATGCTCTCTTCAGAAGATCCTGTGTGGAGGGCGTTGGACAATTCTCGAGTGTCGAGAATAGACCGGGAAGAGGTGGACGTATTTCCGTGAAAGCTTTGGCGACGAAGGTGAATACCTGGCATTCGAGTGGACTTCAGAAGGCACTGTTGGATCATCCTGATATACGGCTGGTTCGATGGAAGAAGTTCAAAGTGATCAACCGACCAGCCTGGCAAGAATTCATTCCTAAGGACTCTACTACGATCCAGCGTTTCGCTCCATGGGACAAATTGCATTTTAAGAAGAGAAATCAAGTCTGGATGTACCATCCGAAACGACGAAGAGGTCCGTGTCAAAAGCATTGAGAAGGTTCGGATGGATCGTTAGTCACCGCCAAATTAGTGAATGATGTCATCTTCGAAAGTGCGGAAGTCGCCAAAAGCATCAACATCCTCACATCATTCGGAAGCCTAGACCAGCTGTTGGATTGAAGTGGGACTGCCCGGAACGTGCAGTCCTTAGGAGGGGGACAATGTTACGAATCTGTGATGCTGCTTCCCAGCATAGTTGGTTCCATAGGAGGTCCCAGAGCTTGGCGACTTTGGCACCAAAATAGATTATACCCGAAACATCGAGAATTTTCCCGATCCATCCAGTAGGAACCAAGATACGCCTCGAACGTTCCTGATTGGTTGAGAGGCTGCTAGCACCTCCTCCTGAGAACTATTCTTTTCTACTGCCGCCTGCTGATTGAGCGTTCTCCACACCATATCACTTCCACTATCCAAGCGAACCGGAAAATTTCATAACAATATATATATATATATATATATATATATATATATATAAAAAATTTGGAGCAAATAAATGTTGTAGATATATTAGTTTTTTTGTGTGTGCGAGTTTATCCTCGTAACCAATTTTATTGATTTGTTCTATCAATTTTTTTGAAGAAAATCAAAATAATAATAGGTATGAAACAAAAACTATAAATTAATTGATTCTAAACGTCCAGAATATTAAACTAAATTAAAATATGCGTACTGCATGTAGCGACCTGTTGTTTGCTAATCATTTTAACTGCATTAATCGAGACATGTCAACCAATTTAAATGGCCTTTATTTTATATTAGCAAAAAAAGTATTATTTTAAACTAGCCGCCTTTGGCGACCAGCCGGTTCGCCAATCTTAATGTTCGTTAAAATTTTAATAATTAAATATTTTATGCAATTCCTACTTTAATAGCTTCTTTATCAAAATATTTTAAAACTTCACATTTTGATTGTCATATAATTCATTCATAATATTATAAAGGCCTTCAGTTATAACGTAATATGTATCTCTCTAATTTTCTGTTAGCACCCGTAGAATTTATGCTTTAAATTAAAGTGGAAATAATTAATCTTCAATTAATTTAATAATATTTTTTACTGAAGCAAAGCATTTTTTTTATAATCTGATTACTGAAAATAGAGTCACTCAGCGTTTAAACTTTATGGACACTAAAGAATATCTTTTTTAATTTATGTAATATCTCAAGAGTTTGTCAACAAAATTTTCTTAGATTCATTATGAGCAGATCGATTAATTAACAATGTTTAAATTTAAATGCATCAAACACTAAGAAAATAAAATGAATCGTTTAAAATAATCGGTCGAAAACAGGTTTAAAAAAAACTACTTAAAAAACGATGTACTTAAAACTATAAGCATATACAAAAAATATATAACTAACATAAATACAATTTACTTACAAAAGTATGCAACTAACCCAAAAATAATTTAAATCATCCATTGATAACGGTTGTCATGGCAACAATCGGAACAGAATGCGCATGCGTGAATTTTCTTCGCCAGTTACGTAACGCAAATACGTGATTTTTTCTACGCCAGTTGGGATAACGCTATGCGGATTAGAAATTTTTAATTTCCTTTATTCTGTTTTATTTTAATTCAAAAGTACTTCAGCATGAATCTGAAAGATCGATTAATTAACAATGTTTAATTTTAAATGCATCAAACATTAAGAAAATAAACAGAATCGTTTGAAATAATCCGCCGAAAAATGTTAACCCTAGCCTCATTACTGTTGGGAGAAAAAAAAATTGAAGCCTTACTCATTTGGCGGTGGGGAAAATGGAAGATTTTTTTTTTTCGAAAAAGTTGGCGGTGGGGAAAATGGAAGATTTTTTTGGCGGGAAAGTTAGTTTTTAATTAATAATTAAAATTATAATTAAAAATTGGAAAAAAGGAACCCCAGGTGCACATTCCCAACCTCCAAGGTATACATGTACCAAATTTGGTAGATGTAGGTCAAACGGTCTGGCCTGTAGAGCGCCAACACACACACACACACACATTGAGCTTTATTATAAGTATATAGATTAAGCGTGAATAATTAAATTAAGCGTAGTAAAAATAGAAAATTTTAACAATCTACCAAAACTTACAAATTGGAGAAATTGATCCAGATGTCAAGACTGGGGACTCTTTAGAGCTTTTATTTTTCTATATCTCCTAACACTTTAGGATAGTGTGTGCAGTCAAACATTGATGATTTAATCGAGATCCAAAAGCTTTAATATAAAATCAAGTGTTTCGAAATTGTTGTAGTTGCTGGTGGACCCTTCCATGATTTTCCTCATAGAGAATGTACAGTGAAGGGGTGTTTTAGAAGTTTTTCTCAATATTGGAGGGTGGTGGAGAACAGACAATCATTTATGGAATATCTAGAGGTCTCGTGGGTTTTCATATTAAATAAAAATTGGCAAAATCAATCCAGTGATTGGGACTGAGAATCTGGTTCTTTAGATTTCCTAAAAAGTTTTAATGCATAAATATTTAAAAATTCTGCAAAATTAGTTTAATGTAAGACTGTAATATTTTTGGCCTAATTTATTTAGGATATTGTAAAGCCTTTCAGTCATTCCTTATCAAAAAAAAAAATAATAAAGAAGTTTTTCAATGAATTTCACGAAATATCATTTTATAACATAAAATTCATGTTATAAACATTTATAAAAATTTCAGAACTATACCTCATTAATGGAGAAATTTTCCTCTGAAAAAATATTGAACTTTTAGTGTAAATAAAATCATCTAATTGCTACTAATAGCAGGCAATAGCCTTTACAGTACGAAATGCTCTTGAATGTTATTACTATACCTTAATAATATTTCAGGCGTTAGACATTGTACAATATATCATACCTATATGATTATGTCGTTTTCTCTGTTGTTATGGGTTGTTCCCACATATTATGTCTAATACCTACTTTTTCGATGTTAAGTACCGTTTTAAAGTGTCATCATCTCGTCACTCGTCTTTAATAAAAAGGTGGTACAGATGGTTATTTTTCATTATTTATTTATTTCTCTATAACTGTCACTAGAGTACCTCAATACCTTTCCACGATTGAGACTAGAGATGCATAATCCACGATTTTTTGAATAACAAATAATATTGCTATTGTTATTTTTAAATATGCGTTCCAAATATCTGTTATTTCAATCATATTATTAATGGCAAATTATTACTTAATATTAAAAATAAAATTTATTAATTGTAATTAATACTTAATTTACTAATTTAAGTAACGCGTGATTGAATTAATTTATCTGTTTCAGCTTACTTTTTAAAATTTTATTTTTTTTCTCAAATCTATTTATTTAATTTATTTATTAGAGTGAACCATTTTCTGGAAAAGGTGAGTTAAAAATATATGTCATTTCTTTAAAATGTTTACTTTAGTCCTATATTCTACCAATAGATTCTACCAAAGTCAATCATGTCAAGAGCAATTAAAAATGATCTGTATGGAATAGTGCATCATCAAATACGAATATCGGTCACTCCCGTAAAGTGGAGCGGTGACTTCGCACTTTCCAGTGAAGCCTCGCACTTTCCGGTGAAATCACCTCTCCGATAAATTTCAGTGATATGCAATTGAATGATACGATACGATAATTCCAATAACCGGTTCGTTCACTTTTCAATCCAATCACAGATTTCTTTCGAGAGCTTCCATTGGACAGATCGTATCGATTGTTACTTTCCAGTGAAGTCATCGCTCCGGTAAATTTCAGTGATATCGTATCGATTGTTACTTTCTATCGTGATCCAAAACCTGTAATCAAAATATCATCAGTAAGATTGTATCAAGGATTTGAATCACACTCCTCTTTGAAAAGTATTGATCACTTGTATTTGTGACTTTTTGATATTGGTTACGTAATAACCGCTCTTAAAGTATTCGTCATCCCTAATTGAGACACTCTAGGTTTCGTCTAGATATTTTACAATATCGTAGAATATTGTACAATACAATTTTGCAGTATTGTACAATATATAATGCTACCTTAAATACTCACCTATATCTCGAATTTTATTCGTTGATCATTCCCTACTAGTATAAGATATTGCATAACGTCGAGGAGATGTTATGCAATAATATCGCATTATAATTTTTAATAAATTATAATATGCATTATAATTTCAGCAATGTTGTAGGTATTATGTTCTAATAAGATTCTTCAACCTCGAAAAGCTCATATATTATCGAAATTATTTTATAGTTGTCATAAATATGCTGTTATTGATTGATTTATATTATTGATATAAGCTCGTAAAGTCTTTCGCCATACATAATTCGCCAACACAAGAATGGCGAAAAATAACGTAACCATTTTGTCAGCAGGAAATTACTGAATAATTTTTTTACCTTATTTGTGCTGACAATTAAAGCTTTGTTATTTTATTTGTTCTTTTAGAACAAAGTGCTCTACAAGATTTCTTTCGGTGTCTCGATAGTATTTGTGCGACCTTCAGAATATCGTGCAACATCCTGAAAATATCTTACTAATTCTTGAGCTAATAATTTTTTAAGGCTATGTGAAACATAGAATAGCAAAAAATTATTATTATTATTATTAAAAATATTTAGCGAAACAAAAATAAAACATTCTTAAAAATTAGAAAAAATTCTGAATGATCATGTTTACGAAGAAACAGAAACAGTTCTTTATGAAACGCAAAAATACATCCATTTTATCTAAATTGTGATCAAAAAATTGTATTCGTTGAAGTATTTTGAACAAGTTCAACTTAATTCACAGCTATATCATCCTTTAATTTCAAAAATGAATCAATTGTTAATGACAAACTTAATAGCACGTGGCGCCATCTTTTGTATGGCAATGAAAGGAAACATCAAGATGCATTCCTTGATGTATTAAATAAAAAATTTTGTAAAAAAAAAAAAAAAATCAGGGGATTATACAAATAAATGCTTTTTAGATTTTTTTTTCTTATTTATACTCACATGTAGCTATAAGATTTTATTTACTATTTTAAAGCTTAATAGTAATTAAAACTTTAAAGATGATAAAATTAAGTTACCGATTACTTTTTTCTGTTTTAAAAATGCTAATTACTCTAATTGCCTCTAACGATTAATCCTTATTTTTTGTACTGACAAGATATGGTAACTTTAATAATCGAATCACAGAATGAATTATTCACTTATCAGGAATTTTTAAATTTGTATTTTAATTATAAAAGCAACTAATTCCCATGACAAAAACTATCTGAATATGTTTAAGTACCTTAGGTCCTTCTTAACGTTATGTGGAGACAATAATAACAAATATTATCTTCCAGATGTAAAAATTTCTCAATTGATGTGTGTGTGTGTGTGTGTGTGTGTGTGTGTGTGTGTGTGTGTGTGTGTGTGTGTGTGTGTGTGTGTGTGTGTGTTTGTGTGTGTGTGTGTGTGTGTGTCGGGGCTGTACAGGCTAGACCATTGTCATATAGCTATCAAATCTGGCGCATATATATCCTAAAGATTATTAATGTGCATTTCAGAGGAAATTTTTTTTTGAAATTTTAATTAGAATTTCAAGTGGATTTTGGCGTGTTTTCGTGATTGTTTGCGAAAATATTATTTAACGAACATAAATTCCTCTCTGTTCCAAAATTTTAAAAATGCTCTTTTCAAGATAAATATGTAATAGTACTGCAAGCATTTCCTGAATTTTGGCAATCTGTTAAAAATATTTTTTTGTGTTATTTCAAGTAATAGATTACATTGTTGACCTAAGATTCAAAAAGTTTCAATAATTATTTAATCACTTTATTTTCTCCATTGTTAAAAGTTAAAGAAGAAGGTTTCCGTTAGCTTCATTGTTTACAAAACAAATAAAAAATATCTAAATTATTTATATAACGAATATAGAATACTATGAAACAGGCGTTTACGTTTTTTAGAGCATCATAACCTCATGTGATCAGTCTCCATTAATGGAAATCTTCATGTATACAACAAACGGAATTTAAATAAGGTAAGTGAAATAGCTTTACTTTAATAACTGGCAATTTGAAGAAATCGTGGACATGAAGATTTATAAGTTCATATGTTTGAAAAAATAATTATTATCCTAAATAGAAATAATTATCGTAAATAGATATCAAATACTTGCCATAAATGTTTCTATTTATATAAAATGTCTAGTAATTTTATAAATTTGGTTTTAAAATGCTTAGATACTTTTAAAGATTTTTACTTTTTTTCACTATCCCGGATTTATGAGACCCCAGAATGAAAGTATGGAGCAGCAGATTTCATCTAAATATTTTCAACATTGCTTATTAATTGGTCTATACGTTTGAAAAATAACAATTCACGTAAACAGGTATCTAATATTTAGCGTAAGCATTTCTATTAGTATAAAATCCTATCAATATTATTTCGATATCTAAATGATATGGCAAGGAATTCGAAATACCGAACAATATCGCAGGTATATCGTACAATATCTTGTGTTAATGAATAATGCAATATTTGCTAATTCAACATTCAGTGAAAATGGCTGATGAATACAGCAAGTAGAAAGCTCATATACTTAGATACAACACTGATTCGCTTAAGTCTGCGTTCAGTTTCGATTCAGTGGGCTATATCGGTGGAATATGGAATTATATTTTTTTGTTATGAAAAACTATTTAATTACCTTTTGATCTTATTACTTATTTCAGAGCATAATGTAATTTGTTTTGATATCATTTTTAAAAAAATATTAATAAAATTATAAATAAATATAAAATATTTTTTTTTAAAAATGTTATAATAATTTTTGTTTTTGCTTTTAATTTTTTCTAATTTGCAAATTTTCCTAAAAGTAGAAACCTTTCCGATAAAAGAGCTTCTTAAATTTACTTTAATATACCACGAAAAAGTTAATGAATATGTCTAGTCAGAAAGCGTTATCGGATTTCATTTTGGAATATAAACCACATAGTCTTCTTTAAAAAACAAAAGGAAACTACCTAATTCCCTTCTGAACACACGCCTGCTTTTTAAAGTAATCCATGAATCTTGCTCAATTTAATTAATTATTAAAAATTAATAAATATATTTCTCAGTTTTATACCACCTTCAATCTATATTTTTTATATGGTATTGTGCAATCTCATAATATTAAGTGGTTTAATCTTTAAATTATTTTTTGTCTCCGATTCTTCTTTAAGAAATCGCTTTTCTACTTTTAGATTATTTTCTGACATTTAATTTATTTTATAAGACTATTTTTATTCAGTTATTTAAGCACTTTATCGATCATATTCGATAAAGTCCTGAAATTCTGTTACTCTATGAGAAATGCGGAACCCATGTAATTATTCTTGTTATTGAGGTTAAAAAAATTGATGCTATTAATATAAAAAGTATCATTTAATGCTTCCGTTAGACGGGGATGTATTTGACTTATTTAAAATTTATGCAACTACACAATGAAAAAAATGGTTGTTAACTTCAAGTAATTGACATACATCTGTTACCGTATATGACGTAACTAAATTTGTTACTAAATATCTCAAGCATATCATATATCATAAATGGATTCATATCATGTTATGGATTACAAGTTTTGTCTTCCTTAATACGTATATTTTTACTAATGAGTCCAATTTTTGCCTTCACCTGTCACTAACAGGCCGATAGTTAGTCCAATCATTTAATAGTCGATAATTCATGCCTGATTCAGACTGTTTAGTCTGTCAAAATAAATTCTGATCCAAACTTTTGTCAATCTAAATATACCATTCACTTCCTCTGGGCAAGGAATTCCCTGACACATGAGACATTTTCCAAAATTCAATGAAAAACAGAAACAAGCAAAACGAAAAGGTAAATCAAAGATTGTAACTGACAGTTTTGAAAAAAAAAAATAGATTAAAAAAAGAAATAAAAATAAATCATAGAAGGGGACTGAAAAGAAACTCTGCTTTTTAACAAGGCGGTGGGGGAAGAATAAGAAAAAATGAATTCTGAAAGTGGTGGCAATTTTCTTTTTAAATTTGTAGTGACAGATTTTCTTTTTTCATTAAATCGTAACATAGTAAATGTATTTTAAAAGGAACGAAATCTCTTAAAATTCGTATAGATAACCTCCATTTATATTTTAAATCTGAGATATAATCAAAGAATTATCATTTCATCATTTTATGTGAATAAAGTTCATTTTCTCATGTATGTTTTTTTTTTTTTTTTAAATTAGGACAGATGCAGAATACAACACTATGTAGCACTTTAACTATCATGTAAGATTTTTTAAAAAAATAATTAAAAATTTTAAATTCGAAGATTTTGGTTTCTTAAAATATGTAACGAACACAAAATTAAATAAGAGTTAAGATCAGCATTCACTTCAGAAAATGAATTTGCATACGAAGCCAATAAAATATTAAAATCGAAAATCGGGCAAAGATACAATATTCTTCCAAATTTAAAAACGAAATACTTTTTTTTTTTAGATAACTATAGAAATAACCAAATAAAAATAAATAAATAATTTTTCCGTAATCTCGTAGTAGTTGTGTAGAAGAAAAGAAATCGAAATCAGATTTATTATACAGATATCCTTTAATCATACAATTATTTTTATTCTGATATTATACTCTTTTGACGAGTATTTAGTTCGCCGGGATTAATAGTTGTTGAAAAATATTTTATGTAACTTGATCTTAATGGTTCCCTCAGAAAAACATGTTTAAATTTCAAATTTTAATAGACATATAACTCACACTATTTTAGAAGCTTTACCTCAATGTGTTTATTGTAATATAAATATTCTTAATTTTCTATCTATATTTTTATATATTCAATTATATCGTATAGATAAGATTATATCGTATATATATCCAATATATTATTAACAGTAGTAGTAACATATTTTCAAAATTAGAGCACTTTAAAAAATATTCACTATTGCTTAGTTCCTAAATTAAAAATTAATCAAAAGTACAGTAAAATTTCATAAAATTTGATTAAAATCATAGTCTTTTAAGAGATTTCATTATGTAGCTAAAATCTAATGAGCATGGAAATAATTATTTAAATAAAAAAAAATTATAATATCACATGTTTATAAAATGTATTTAAAAGTATAAAATTATTTCTCTTAGCCCCATAGAGTTTTATAACACCATACAGATTGTCTTGAAAATTTATAATTCTGAATTTAAAAAATTCCCAAGATATGTATGTGGTCAGAAGAAATTAATTTTATTCTTTTAAATCTATTGGTGGAATGACATTGGAGAAAAATTTCTAAAGATTTTTTCATCAACAACCGCAAAAAGATTGGAAATAAATAAATAAATATTGTTTTATTGGCGCTTAGTAAAAAAGAAACCACCAAGAAAAGCAGATTTTTAAAATGAATCTTTCTGAGAGCTGTCAAAATGCGATTTTCTCCCTGTAAAAAGAAACATCATAGTTATACGTGATTTTGTGCTTATGTACTCCATTCGTGTCATGAAACTAAGTACATCGATTTTTTATATGATAAAATCTGTACGATAACAAAAGCCGAGAAGATATTGTTGTTTCAGCCATTATAAAAATAATTCCTCGCCATAAAAAAATACCTTTAAAAAATGATTTATTTGTGAGAGTTAATGTAAACTTTTAATTTAGAAAAATTATGGAGAAAATTATAAAATTTTTCTGAATACACCACAAATTATAATTCAGAGTACTATTCCTAAATTAGGAAAAATGTCTTCAAGATGAAGAAATTTCAGGGCGATTTTTCCCAAGCTTAGATTTTGCTGGCTATCAATCAATTGTCAACTTGGAATTCAGTGGATATACATACGTCGGATACAAAATGTGTCATAAAATTTGAGCAAAATAAGTTTTCATCTTCAATATAATTAGATAATAAGAAGCCACAAAAACATTGGGTATCACCTTGGGTATTTTCAGTCACTATTAAAACTTTCAACAAAGTTCTTTTCCCCTAGTTCTTCGTGTTTGAAATAATAGTTCATATTGTAATATTGTATGATGCAACACTTTTTACACCAAAAAATTTCATGATAATATAAACTATTTTAATATGGAGAATAATAAAGTTTTTTATTTTATGCCATTATATATGTAATATAAAAGAAAAGATCAAAATAACTACAAATAAGATTGTAAATAATATATCTTTAAATAAAACCCCACATGGATGTGAAAAAATAAAAAAATTTGTATTTTTAGAACACAATCAACCTCCTTGAAAATTTGATTTTTTCGTAATGAAAACAGGCAACAAATTATAATTTTTTTAAAAGAAGACTAAACATTAAGCATTAGAAGATTTAAATATGGTTATTTTCAAAACTTGAAGTGTATTTTGCACACATATACACACACATGGGGACAAAAAAAACTTAATAATAATTGTAATTTAGACATGATGTTATTTCCAAAATTATTTTTTACTATCCACCTTTGATGAAAAGCTTCATAATGAGATAGTGTCATACACAATTAATAAAAAATAAAATTTCAAAAGTAAATAATTTGTTTGTATTTTTGTTATTGTTATCTAAGAAATTATACTATAAATAATACATTTTCATCAAAATATATTTATTCTAAGAAAATTATCATAACTTAGCTGTTCTTAGAAAAGTACTTAAAATTATATATTTAGTTTTAATTTTAGAAAAATCTGAAAGATTTCTAAATCTAGTTTAGTTTAATATTAATAATTTGTTTTTAAATGAATATTTACTTAACAAAAGAATTAGAAAAAAGAGGCAAAAATTGGGAAGCAGAAAGAAATTTCTATACTGATTAGTTGATCTATCATATACACAGAGTGTAAAGATATTAATACTCGTAGGTCATTTTTCTTTTTTTGTCAGTATATTATTAATAAAAAATAAATTTCTATTTATTGAAAGATATATGACTAAGTTTGGTAACAAAAGATGTAGTGGAACTAAAATGTAATCTTGGTACATTTTTTTTTTTTTTTAAATTTTAGAAACATAAATAAAAAAAAACTACCTCTATTAAACAGCACAATTTTTATCTCACCTTTGCTCTAGACAACGTGATTAGTATTTCAGTCTGAAAAAAGGGGCAAGTGGTAGCAGTAAGAGTTTTAAAAATTAGAGTTACAAACATTTAAATGTTCTGTATACTTTCATTCTGAAAACCTGATATTTTCAAAATTATAGCCAGGACCAAATAGGTTGACAGAAATGATACAAGATTAGCAAAATATCAGATGAGTCTATATTCAAGAAACAAAATTTGCTGTGTTGCTATAGTTCACTCCTTTATAACAGAAATTTGTCAATAATCAGTAAAGAAATAGACAAAAATATCCCAAGCTCAACAAATGGCAAAACTTTACTATATAATTTAAGTTATAATTACACCTAAGCTTGGTAACAAAGTAATTTGAAACATTACTTTAAAATTCTTAAGTTAATAATTAAAATAATTAAGTTTTTGAAAATTCAATATGCAGCTAAATTAACCTTTCTAATTCAGAAGATGCAACATACTTTAAGAGTGAATGAAAAATTCTTTTCCACCCTTTCATTGTATTTGATAATCAATGGAACATACAAATGAGCATATTAATGTAACTTTCATAATAGTTTGAGTTATTTATAGCCGTGTTTTATGATCAGTAGGAAAAATAATTAAATTCCTTACGTAGAACAAAATTTTGAAACAAAACAATAAATAAAATATTTGTCAAAATTAATTTTCTTTTGGAATAATAATCTAAAGAAAATATAATGGACAATTAGTAACTATTTTATACTTAAAAAAATGTAAATATTTGCAATCAAAAAGTGGCAACTAATCAACTATATTAGATTATTAGTTTGTAATTATTTTTTATAGTTTTAGACACACAGCAATTCAATTTTTAAAATGTAAACATAATTAAAATTATATAATAAAAACAAATTACTAATGTATTATCTTGTAACAGTTGTCTAAAATGCAACAAGGCAATATTTAAATTTAGTGGCAAATAAGTGACACTTTAATTTATGGAATATAAATAAAAGCCTTATGCAAACTTTTGGCACAAAAAAAAGTATCAGGAAACCTCAATAAAAGCATCAATAATTCTAGGAGATTTACCATAGCTCATACCAATATCTCATGTTTCACCAGTATCTTTTCATTCAAATTATCCTTTAGATCAAAACCTTAGATTCATAATTATTGTAGATTTGGAAACCAGGAGAAATACCTAATTATGGAGCTTCCCTCTTTACTGCTTCTCTAAAACTTAAATACTTTTTTTTTTTTTTTAATTTTAATGAATCAATTTTTCAAAATTATAGTAACATTATCTACTTGAAGGAAAACAAATTAATAAAGTCCCATTAAAATGTATTACTATATTACCTTTGTTTCAAAACAGTTATTAATAAATTATTCAGTATATTTTTATCAATAACACTTGGATTCTAATTTTTTTCTATGTTATTTTTATTTATTAATTAGAAATAAACATTTTTAATTGGTTAAATAATCTGTTAGACATTTTTTTTAAAAAATAAAATCACTAACATATAAAAATGAAGAGGTTTTTCACTCCTTGTCTGAGAGACCCTTAACTCAGAGTTTTGCCCATTTGGTATTTACAGTTTTGACACAGATTGATATACAAATTATTTTTTATCTTTGATTTATACAAAAACTTTTTTTTATCACAGATTTATATGTTGCTTTTTCCAGAACATACCAATTAGAAAGGGGAGGAAAATGAAATATATCATAAAAATTAAATTTATTTCATTCTTTGTGTAAGAGATGTGCGGTTTTATTCCACAATGGAAAACTACACTTCCAAAAATTAGTCATCTCCACAGATTTAATTCTTTCTTAATTGTACATACATATTTAATTGATTACCTTAAATATGAATTCAAGTGTTACAGACAACTGATAATAGTAATTTTAATGAAAAATTGAAATTTAGCATGCAAAA